>NW_003302550.1:11859830-12040134 GCF_000004255.2 Arabidopsis lyrata subsp. lyrata | reverse complement strand
GTTTTTTTAGGTTTTACAGTTTTTTACAGTTATAAATTCCTTATAAAACTTTATAAGTACCTTGTAAAACCCTTTTAAAATACATTGTAAAACCTTACAAAACACTTGTAAATACTTCGTAAAACCTTTAAAATACCTTGTAAATTTTTCCCGCCAAAAATTTTTCCGCCAAAAAAATTGCGGAATCACTTTTCCCGCAAAAAAAATTTTTTGGCGGGAAAATTTTTTGGCGGGAAAAATTTTTACGGGAAAATTTTACAAGGTATTTTAAAGGTTTTTTACAAGTGTTTTGGCGGGAAAATTGCGGGATCACTTTTCCTGCCAAAAAATATTTTGTATTTTGTGGACCTAATATTATTTCAAATAAGGGTAAAATGGTCATTAAAAACTAAAAGAGGGCAAACTTAAAAATGGACTCTCAAAGGGGGCATTTTTTAAAAGGGGTATTGAAAAAAAGGTATTTTTAACAATTTCTCTTAATTTTTTTATTATTGTTGATTCAAAAACACGTCCCGCTAAAAAACTAATTTATTTTAGGGAGACTCACAAAAATGCCCTTTTTCAATACCCCTTTTCAAAAATACCCACTTTGGCTGTCCATTTTTAAAAATATCCATTTTTATGTACAAAATGACTAAATTACCCTTCTTTTAATAAAAGATATCACAAATATATAAGGAAAACCTGAGAATGTGCACACATCAAAATTACAAATGTGATTTTGTAAAAACTTGTAAAACCTTTAAAATACCTTGTAAAATTTTTCCGTAAATATTTTTCCCGACAAAAAAATTTTTTTGCGGGAAAAGTGATTCCGTAATTTTTCTGGCTTTAAATTTTTGGCGGGAAAATTTTTGGCGGGAAAAATTTACAAAGTATTTTAAAGGTTTTTTACAGGGTATTTATAAGGTTTTACAATGTATTTTAAAAGGTTTTACAACGTATTTATAAGGTTTTTATAAGATATTATAACCTTTCACAAGCTATTTTATAAGGTTTTACAAGTTATAAGGTTTTACAAGTTATAAATACTTTATAAAACCTTATAAGTACCTTGTAAAACCTTTTAAAATACATTGTAAAACCTTACAAAACACTTGTAAAATACTCTGTAAAACCTTTAAAATACCTTGTAAATTTTTTCCGCCAAAAAAATTGCGGAATCACTTTTCCCGCAAAAAAAATTTTTTGGCGAGAAAAATTTTTACGGGAAAATTTTACAAGGTATTTTAAAGGTTTTACAAGTTTTTACAAGTGTTTTGGCGGGAAAATTGCGGAATCACTTTTCCCGCCAAAAAATATTTTGTATTTTGTGGACCTAATTTTGTTTCAAATAAGGGTAAAATGGTCATTAAAAATTAAAAGAGGGCAAACTTAAAAATAGACTCTCAAAGTGGGCATTTTTGAAAAGGGGTATTAAAAAAGGGGCATATTTAATAATTTCTCTTTATTTTATTAATGTTGATCTTATTTATGATATGATTGTAATCATTGTCTAAATATTTTAATCGATGTAGAATGTTAAACACATATTTTGGTCAATTGGATAATATATGTCCTTTTTAAAAAATTTGAATCACAGTATATGCAGAAAAATAATTAATTTTTTTTATTTTATGTATTATATGATGATTTAAAACAGTTAAAAACAAATCAAACAAAGATGATAGGAGAATCATAATTCTAAATCTTAATCAGATCTTTTAAATATCTAAATTATTAAATATAGAATATCCGGTGTATGAGTTGGGTTAAATATAACCAGATCCAACAAACTTTTTATGACCAAAATTTGTAAACGGGTCGGATATCCAAAGTATTCGAAAACAATTTTACCCACCCGACTCAAAATTGACTGCAAAAATACTAGTATAGATTGATCCCAAACAAAAAGAAATCTCGCAGTGACTGAAATTGTAATAGAAAATATATACTTTATCAACATATTAGATAATTTTAGTGATGCCAATGAATAAATAAGCTTTTAGTTTGTAACACCCTGGTTTTAGGAATATGGTGGTGCATGCGGAAAGGTTTAAAAGAATTGATTTGGCTACATATGTCACCAAAGTGCACTTATCTTTTCGGTCAACCGTCCTGAGAGAACTCCACAGTTAAGCGTGCTTGGGTTGGAGTAGTTTCAGGATGGGTGACCTTCCGGGAAGTGATTGTCGGAACTGTGTGAGTGAGGACAAAACCCAGGGAAAGATCATGTGGTGATTTGTAGGGTCGGTAAACAAGTCTTTAAAGCCTCCTGGACGTAGCGGACCGGCCGTCGGACAGAGGTGGACTCACGGGCCGAGAGAGGACGTGGAGCCCACTGGTAGGGACGATCGGGGCGTTACAAGTGGTATCAGAGCCGAACCCAGACGAGTGTGGAGTCAAGAGGGCTCACACCGTAGGGGGTGACGGTCTTGGTGCGCAACGAGGACGTTGCGATCTGTTAGAGGGGGTGAATTGTAACACCCCGGTTTCAGAAATATGGTGGTGCATGCGGAAAGGTTTAAAAGAATTGATTTGGCCACCTATGTCACCAAAGTGCACTTATATTTTCGGTCAACCATCCTGAGAGAACTCCACAGTTAAGCTTGCTTGGGCTGGAGTAGTTTCAGGATGGGTGACCTTCCGGGAAGTGATTGTCGGAACTGTGTGAGTGATGACAAAACACAGAGAAAGATCATGTGGTGATTTGTAGGACCGGTAAACAAGTCTTTAAAACCTCCCAGACGTAGCGGACCGGTCAGGACGTTATATAGAAAATGGGGCATATTACAAAAACTAATCTCTATACTATTAAAAGAGAAGTAGAAATGAAAATGGGTCGGGTTAAAATCAGAAAATTGACCCGAAATTCTGAAATTGGATCTTTGAAATTTTTTTAGAATATAAATTCGAATTAATAATGAAAAATCGAAATAAAATCAAATATTTATGGAAATAAAATAAAATCTGATTGTACTTATGGTAACTAATAATAAAAGCATATTCCGAACAATATTATACATTAATTACGTATAATAAATTTGTTCATATATATTTGGGACTAATTCCATAACAATCAATGCTTTTGTCATTAATTTCGCTCATTTTAGCCAATTATCATTAATTGAAAGATATTTTATTTGCTTCTAAAGATTTCTAGAAAATTTATCACAAATAACCCATCTGTTTTATAAATTAAATTGATATTTTTATTTTGGTCGTGTAAATTAAATAGATATTTTTATTTTGGTCGTGTAAATTAAATAGATATGAAATCCATGTAACTAATTTTAATTTAATTTGATTAAATCGAAATTATGATATTTTCATACCTATAGCTTACCAAAGAAGTTTAATTTTCAATTTATAAAGATTTTTTGAATATGATTTTAGAATTATTCAACAAGATGATAAGTATTTATTAAATTTTGTGAATCATGAAAAATAATAATTAATTTTTAATCATTATACTTCATCTTTCAATCTCTCATCTAACAAATAAGATACATATTTTATTATTACTATGTCTAAACTTCATTTTGTTGTATGACTAAATAATATTCCCATTAGAACTGTCAAAGCGAGTTGATTCGTCCCGTTGAGTCCGTTTTACGATAGACAAAAAATATTTTCACTTGTGTTAGTCGGTCCGCACGACCCGCGGGTAGCATATATGAAATACAAACCCGTCCCACGAATGTATGCAGATTTGCGGGATTGTCCATGGATTTTGTTTAAATAATTTTAAAGTAACCAAAATTTAAAATACTACTAAAATAAATAAATAAATAAAAATACTATTAAAAGTTTGTTTAAATTACCACATGTTGAATAAATTATAATTTTATCAATAAATACTAATATGCGGGCTGATCCGCCAACCCGCGGATGAAAACCGATTAAACTTATGACCCACTGCGAATTAATCCATGTGGCCCGCTTATTTGCGGGTTTAATATATTTTCCCAAATCTGCCCCATAGTGAGATGATGTGGGCTCGACCCGCAGTTTTTGACCTATTTTGACTGCTCTAATTCCCATGAATCGTCTAATTTTAGAATTTTAAAACACAAAATTCTATTTTGTAAATCATAATTAATACGATAGGTATATTTATAAACAATTTTATATTTTCTCTACAATTCGTTATTATGAATATCTCTATACTATTAAAAGAGAAGTACAAATGTACTTGGGTCGGGTTTAAAAAAAAAAATAACCCGGAATTTAGCTAATCGGATCTTCCTAAATTAAAATCTAACATCGTTGCGGTATAATTACAAAATAGTAAATTGATTTCCGAAAAATTGGCGACCAAGTTAAATATGATCTTCTGGATTATCCTCGAGATCAAATTTTATTCATTAATTCATTAATTTGTCAAACCTTCCTCAAATACGTCTAAAAATTCCTCAAATCTTGCCCACAATATATTACATACTTTATTTTGTATTCGAATCATAGAAATAATTGTTACGATAATTACTGCTATTGCTAAAAACATATATTATGATGAGATTTAAATGCAAAACGTATCTTCAAAATCTTATTTAGCTTTTATACTTCCAAATATCCAGCAAATCTCGCCCACCATATATCAAAATCTTACTGCTATTGCTAAGAACATATATTATTATGAGATTTAAATTCCTTTTTAAAGATTTTTCAAACAAAACACAATCGGAAATCACGGTAACAATTATAAATTCCCATAACAAATTTCGAAAACCCTATTATTCTTAATCTATGCGTAACCAATATAAATATAGGATCAAATCATCTCTCAATCACAACTCAAACACATTTTATGAAAACCTATCAAACACATTTGTTGGAGTTCAATTCATGCAATACATCAATTTAAAGGCAGAATATTCGTGTATAATTTTCCAGGTTGACCACAAGCAAACACTATTACGATATAGTTCTACATGACGAACGTTCCATCCCAATAACAACTATTGCACAACTCATTGCTTCCACTAAGGTTAGTTCTAATATGACCATTTCAATACCATACTACATTATTTTGTATTTTGTATATAATCAGTACTTATTTTGTTTTTAAGGTTGGCCAAGTGAATCTTCAGTGTCAGATTTATGGCATAGATAAAGATTGGGGATGGTCATATTTATGCTGCTTGACATGTAATAAAAAGATAAAACAAGTTGGTACCACTGGTAGTTCCACAAATAAGTCCAGTTCTGGTCTTGAACAAATCTTTTGGTGTGGCTACTGCAATTCTAATGTCACTAATGTCATGGCAAGGTGGTTCTTTAATTAGTATTGAGATATATGTTTTTCCAACATAGTTAGTCTAATGCGACAATTATTTAACAGGTATAAACTTCATCTCAACGTTAATGACAACTCTGGCGAAACCAAATTGATTTGCTTCGATAATCCTGCGTTTTTCATGGTCAACCTGCCGGCATCAGCTTTACTACCTGCTCCTTTTAACGAGGTACTCATTATACATTCTTTTTATTAAGCATTATACTTTTAGTCCTATAAGTTTAAACGAATTATGTTTTGTTTTTACAGAGTACTGCCTACACAACAATTCCTGATCGTATCCAAAAATTGATTGGTCAAACATTCATATTCTCTGTTTCTGTTGAACAAGAAAATATATTTGAAGGATTGGATACTTTCAAAGTCAATCGTGTGATAGCAGACGATTTATCAATCACCAAAACTCTCCATGGGAAGAAGATCTTTGCGCCTAAATGAAGATTTATTTCCATTACTCTGTTGTTTTCCATTTATTAGCTCTTTCAAAAACTTTAAATCAGTCTTTTCTTTTTATTTTTCTTTAATCATCATTAATAACCGCGATTATCTATTATAATAAATAATCGACTTTATTCGTTAGATTTATTTTCACTGATGATGGGTCTGTAGGATAGTTAGATTTCATTGCAGAAGAAGATATCGTCTTCTTCGTTTCAGAATTTTTTTTTTTTTTTTCCGGTTGTTTGTACACGTATTTGACTCTTTCAACAAACACATTTCATACTGCAACCTTATTATTTGATAATATCTAAGCCCAGTTCCATTAATATCCAATCAAACGATGAGCTTCATATTGGGCCCTATTATAACAACTATCTAACACAAATAACTATGTCTTATATATATGTAATTTAAATTCGTCTACACTACATTCACATTCCAATAACGACAATACACAACAAACAATGTTAAAAAATCAAATCACAAACAAACGTAACAAAAAATCTTCCCCCGCGGTGGTACCGCGGGCTCTAAGCTAGTTTATAAGTATACTACATGATTCGTTCTACTAAAAAACACACACAATATTAAACGCAACGTATGTAAACCAATATTCTCCCGCGGTGGACCGCGGGTCCGATCCTAGTGGTTATGTTATAGGAACAAGACTGTTAATTTTGGGATGGATTGTTTGATCTAATCAATGGATGGTATTATGTAGAACCCCTGTTCAAAAAATCGGGCGCCTAGCCGCCTAGGCAGCCGCCTAGTCGGTGATCGGCAGTCAACCGCCGCAATTTTAATCAAATCGGACTATTTAATCGGTAAACCGATTTTGCGGCCGTTTAATAATTAAACGTTGAAAATCGGTTAAAAGTCACCGATTTATTATAAAATTTTATACTGAATTTTGACCAAAACTCAAAAATTGATTGGGCCTACATAAGCCCACACGAGCTATACTATGACAAATAGAAACAATTAGTAGGGTCATTTATAAGAAGTCGATTCCATGCTTCCTTCCTACTATTACCGATGTGGGACTTTGTGATTTTGAGTTTTGTAGAGATACTACTTTCACATAACGTGGCAACTGGCAAGTGAAATCAATTCAGTAGTCAAATTAATAATTTGAATATATTTAAGTTCTTTATTTTTTTTTCCACCAAAATCTATTTATTGGTGGTCACTATATTTAGGTTCATATTTTTTTTTTAACGTGGATGTCATTTAGTTATTATTAGTGACCGTTCAAATCTGATACTTTGTTCTTTTTCGTCCATATATTTAAGTTTCAAATAAGTTTTTTAAACTAACAAACTGTTTTCATATTAATAATAGATGATATTAGTCAAATGTACATATATTATATTTGATACATATATGTATTTTGAATATATATAATTAGGATGAATGTCAATTTGATGTGAAATTAAATTCGCAAAATTGATGATAGATGTTTTAAACTTTTTTCATGGTTTTTGTTTTATAAATTTTGCAAACATGTTATCAATTGCCTATTTGTATAATAAATTCATAACACTATAAAATTATTATAAAAATAACACTATATAATGATCAAAAACTAATCCCCGATTTTCCGTCTAGGCGCTAGGCGGTGCCCGGCCGCCCAACTAGCGCCTAGCGATTTTTTGAACATGGTGTAGAACGGTCAAGCGGGTCAAACTTGTCTAGCTAGATCCGTCTAGCAATGGATTTCAAAAAATTTGACCCGCAGAAAATCTGTCCCGCAAAATCTACGAGAGTATATACTACTATGTCCGCATCCGTTTGAATTTGCGGGACCCGTATGCATTTAAATAAATTATTTTCCAAATTTCTAAAATATTCCAGGCCTAGTGCTATGGACATGCAGTTTTTAAGAGTATGACCATTTGATATGGTGATACGGTTGCATTAATGTGGTTCCGCCCTATTTGGACACCATCATATCGTTTCCAGATAGTTTTTTGACTGTGTTAGGAAAAATCATTATTAGTTATCACCTACTAAGTTCACAATTCAGCTCGAATCAAGCTTGATAACCATGTTTAGTAACCAAAATCACTTAATCCGGTATAAATTTATTTGCTCCACACATTAAAAATATATATGAAAATTAACCCGATAGAAAAATATGTTTTAGTAGAATGTTTGATTCTATGTATGAACACTCGTTTACTCAACTTCTATCCCTCATGTTCTGCTAGATGCATTCAACCGCCCCACCCCCTCGACACCATCTTTCCTTCTTTTTTTTTAAATATTATTAGCTCAAAATTGCAAAACATATTGTGGATCGAATCTCAACCCGGTCCATGAGTCTTGCTCCTAAAACTCCTTGCACGTTATTTTTTCTGGCCAATTGTGTGGTTTAAGTTTCTAATTTGAACGTCAACAACTATTCATCCAAAGACTCCCTAACCGTGGACCGTGGTGCAGCAGGGCCATCACAATTTTTGGAAAGACCCTTAGGGAAACCAATCAAAAATAATTTTTTAAATTAGATCTTTTACTTTAACATTGTTTTTGAAATTGATTCTTTGGACCTATAACAAATACCTATGTTACTTACCCTTTAAAACAGCCTAGGTAAAATTAAATATTATCTCCCATAGGTAGAGTCGACTTCAATATTTAAAAAAGTAGAAACCTCGGACTAGCCAAGATCTTAATCAAATTTATAGATGCAAACATAAATATATAATTTTGACAATAAAGTTAAAAATAGAGAAGTGTAAATTGATAAATAAAATGTATTCCGAACGCAAAATGTTAGCACAAGACGCCATCCTGGAACTTTAATTTTACCATCACTTCCTATAACTTTAAATACCCAAAAACACTCGAATTATAATGTTAGATCTTGGCCTAAACGCCAATAACCCTAACACATGGGCCTTGCGTACGTATATATATTTCATAAATAAGTTTTGGTTGTAACTTTTAAGTGTCACACTTTTTCATAAGCCAAGATACTTCGGATTTAACCATACGCTAGCTTTTTCACGTGATAGTGTGACACATATAGCTGATTTCCATGAAGCGTTTATCATTTCGCTAGCATCCGATTGGTTAACATTTTTAAAATGGCAAAGGTGATATCGTGATAAATACTCATGAACCTGACCTAATTCTGAATCATAATCTAAATTTCAAAAAAATTATTAATTATGGAATAGGTATTGGTATTACTATTTGAAGTATAAAAATACAAAGATTATAATTATGTTATAGCAGAATAGTAGTGAAATAAGTTTAAGAAATCATTAAGAATTAATGGAGATTAATTAGGTTTGGACATAAAAATCAAGTTTATGAAGAATAGAGAGAAGCTTAGAGATGGTAAGAGGTTTCTCTTGAAAATCATTAAGGCCAGCTTCCATAAACTCTTTCTTTTCTCCTTCGTTAGCTCGAGTTGTTACTCCTGCTATCTTGCTCTCTATCCCCATCTCCCTTAGTCTCTTTGTTGCCTATATTTCAATATTCAATCAAAAAACCCAATCAGTTATTTGGGTATAATATCAATTATCCCTTTAAAAATAAAGTTAGATAAAACTACTAATTAATCGATAATATCTTAATTTTCTGTAGGCTAATCCTTTTTTCTTCCATTAGAATTATAGTGAAAGCATGACTCTCTTAAAGAGTGATGAAAGAAACATTGAACACAACTTCATCAGTTACTAACTTAGACCATATGAAATCTTTTGATTTTTCAGCCACATATGTTTCATAGGTTCATGAAAAATAACAATCCAGGACCGGTTTTTAGTATATTCATTGTTTAAAAAATATACATAATATATATTGGAGTCTATAATCTCTAAAAATTATTTTGACAAATCAAATTATACCTTTAATGAAAACCTTTTATATTACCTACAAGGCTACAAATAGTTTAAGATGGAAGAATTCTCAAATAAAAATAAGATGAAAACGAAACTAACATAAAGACAACCATGGTAAGATTTTATAATGTTTTGACAAATTAAAAGAAAAAATATTGCTCTCTAGAAATAATTCTTCTTATATAGGTGGTAACCAAATTTAGTGTCCAATTCAATTTTTAAACTTTAATATCAAGTAACGAAGAATTTAATGAGTAAAAATATAATGAATTAGTTACCTGAATACCGTTCATGATTGGCATGTCCATGTCCATAAGAATAAGATCATAGTTTCTGCCGGAACAATAAACGTCGACGGCTTCTTTTCCGTTTGTAACGACGTCGTTTTCAATCCCTAGACGATTCAAAAGTTTCTGATGTATGGTTTGGTTTACGAAACTGTCATCGACGACCAAAGCTGTTAACTTCGACTCTGCCAAATTTGGAAGTTCTTCAGCTATTTGATCTCTCGTCATCTTTTTTTTCTCTCTTGTCTTTGTGAGAATGTTATAAAAATTCTAGTAAAATTTGGTTGATGAAACTCATAAATATTGCAGACTATATATATATATAAAGGAGAAAAACATTGAGAAAGAATCAACAATTTATGGAACGTAAAGACAGTATCACTTAGATTGTGTTTTTGGATTCGGAGGAGATCTAGTGGTTTTATTTAACTTTTCTATTTTCAGTAATAAATCTCAGCCGTTGCTTTCTCTAAGATGATTTTATATCCTTTTCACTTATCATAAATATTTAGGGTTTAAGATTTAGTTCAATCAATGTTTGATCTCTTGAGATTTTAATTAGCCAAAAACACGATGTGAGAAACAAACATGAATATACTCTTTTTTTTCTTTTGGTGGCATGAATATATACTTTAACAAAAAAAAAAGACTTGAATATAGCAAATAATTAATCATATATGATTATAATTTTAACTATGGTGTTCAAAAAAAAAATGATTATAACTATAACTATAAAACTGATTATATTTAGCAAGAAATATTTAGATTATTATGTAATTCAGTTTTGTAAGTTGATTTGTTGAATCAACTGTAATTTACTAATAGGAAAAAAGAAAATCTGTCATTTTTTTTGTTTTCAAAGTTCTAAGATTTATCAATATCATTTTGACAAGAAAAAGATTTATCAATATTTATGTCGTAGATTCGAAATTTATTTTATAAAACAAAAGTGACACAATGATATGACAAAAAATCTTGTAAATATTATTCCTCTCCAAAGATATCTCTGAGTATATATTATATAGATTATCTATTATTTTTGTTTTTAAATTTATATATTATATTTAGGTTAATAAAACTGAAATTTGGGGCGAGCATTCAGGCCGACTCAAACCCAAACCGAACCATCATTTTTACTCAAACAATTTGGTTAAGCTTTTCTTCAATCCGAAGGATTTGGTGAAATCTTTACATATTATTTATCTACAAAAATATCTCTCAGTATATTAGATATTAAAAATTTTCTATAAATTTTTCATTTGAATATTAGTAATGAAACATAGAAGGATACAATGACCGACTGAAATAGTTAATATCCCGATAACATAATCCGGCGAAAAATAATGATATCTCTGTAGAAAAGAACCCAAAAGAGGAAAGCATACAAACAACCAAGGTAAAAGAACTTCCAATGAACGAATTAACTAGAAAACAATACTAAAATTAAAAAAAGAAAAAGACTGGCTAAGAGTATCTCCAATGGGAAGCTCTCAAGCATGAGACTCTCTCCAATTTTTTAATATAAATTTTGTGAAAATATGAGATGAGAACTTTTTCTTTTTTTTTAGTTTTTCATAGTCCAATGGTAGGTTCTCAAGTGGGGTTCTCCTAAAAAATAAAATTATTAAATATTTTATTTTATAAAACTTAATAATTATTGCAAGTCATAAAAATATTAAACATTCATTATTTTAAAACATTAAAAAAAATGTGCAAAAACAAAACCGGAATAACGATTAGTTGTACTGTTGATTGTTGCGAAAGTTTTGCCATATATGTTCAACCAAATCAGCTTTCAATTGTTGATGCATATCTCGATGACGAACTCAATTTCGAATGCCATTATATTCCCAAGATTTGTAGGCATACTTCGATAAGTTTAATATCTTTGGTTAAACAAATGTGTATAAGTTTCAGAAATTTAAAATACAATGTTCATGATCAAGAATAGAAACTGATCTTATAGAACATTGCTACTTAATACGTACATTTACAGATTGTATATGTCCGTATTATACCAAAAACCTCATGTATCTTTACATCAAACTGCTTCAAATCTAAATACAAAAACAAAAAGAACATCACTAGAGACGATTTATAAAAAGAACATTTATAAATTGTATATGTCCGTATTATACAAAAAAGGAGATCATCGATCATAGTCATCATCTCCTTTAAACAAAAGCTTCTCATCTTCTGTAGATCATAAGGAAGAGTCTAGAGCAGGAGCATCCTTTCATGATTCCGAGTCTTTTACAGGAAGAAGAGAACATGTCCCATGGAACATCACCAACCAACATCCAATCTCCATCTTTATCCTCGTACGTTGGTACAAATCCAATCTCCATCACCATAACCTTTCTTTTTCCTACTACCTTCTCTAATAAAGAACCACCAAAATATCACTAAACCAACACAGAAAGATCCAACAGCTTGAAGATAACATGTTTACATTTTACACCTCATTTTTTATTCAACATGTACATTCTATACTAATCTACTTTTTAATCACTCAACATTAAGTAAAGATATCACAATATGCAGAGATAATAAAAGAACCAAATCCAATGAATGGCACTAAATAAAGGACGTTGAAAAATCACGAGAATCATATCTACTACATTACACATTAACTTCTTCCTTATCTGTTCATAACAAATTCCATATTATTTAACCATCTTCTATTGATAAAATCCATTGTCTATGGTATTAAAACATGAATCATACCTGTGGAAGATCAAACTTGAGACCTTGAGTAGCAGAAAGACCAGAAAGATCATGCTCCATATACTCAAAAACAAGGTAGAGACTACAGGAAACCCGCAAAGTAACCAAACATTAGGATGATTAAGCCGTCGCAACACAAGAATCTCTCTAGCCATGAATCACTCTCTGCTTCCAAATTATCAAACCTAACTTTCTTCAAAACTACAATCTTCCCAGTCAATAAATTTTTCGCCTTGTACACATTACTATAAGTTCCTTGCCCAATCTATAAGAATAAAAAACATTACATCATTCAAATAAACCAAACATAGAACTAATCAAAAAACAAAACAAAAGACTTCCTAATTATACCAAACCTTGTAATGATTATACTTAAATTGAATGATTAGTGTTTTGTTACCTTCTCGAGCTTTTCGTATGTGGTGGCTCTGCGAGGTGTTAAGTCTTTGATCGAATCGCCGCAAGCAGAAATCAGCCACGGTGGCCATCCTTCCGGCATACGGAGGCTCATCCCCGGCCGGCGAGAAGAGCCCGCGGAGAAATCGCCAGTGTGCCATGTTCTCGCCGGCTGAATCTGAATCGAATCTAAACCCTTCTTCTCCTCTCCGATTTCGACTACCTCCGGTACAGAAACAACGGCGGTGGTGGTTGAACGTCTGTCCACGACCACGAGATCGGCGTCGACTCATCCAAAAACTCACGAAATCGTTTGTTCATCACTTCCTTTGAGAGTTTTTTTTTTTTCTTTTGTTAAAATGCTTCCTCCAATCAACCACTGACACGTGTCCGCCTCTCACAAAATCTCAAAACTCTCTTAAGAGAATCGTTTCTCTCTTGTTTAATCAATTTTGAATTATTTTTGATCAAATTAAAGATGAGAACTCATCAAAAAAATTAGAGAGAACCTCCCTTTGGAGATGCTCTAAGGGAACGAATACCAATTATCTTATTTGTCCTTTGGAGAGGAACCGAATAAAAACCCTTTGTATAGCTCTTCTCTCTGCTGAAAGAATTGATAGAGTTCTAGATTATCTTAAACGCTCCAAACCATCCCCGAGAAGTCGATATACTCGAACTGGAAGAGATACCATTTTTTATGGCAAATTAGCGAGCCACATACTCCAAATGTAGCAGATCTTAATGAGACAGGCAACCAATGAAAGAAAATGAGCTAAGAGCCTATAGCATCTGAGTCCGTCTCATCACAAAGACATTTTCCAGGACATTCTGACGCCAAACATATTTTCTAGGACATTCCAAGGCAGACAAACAAATCATCAGAACAGAAACTTCACTCAAACAAGACCCAATTACATAACAGACAAAGATCCCGCAAAATAAAGACTTCTAATTTAATAAATTTAATATAACTATAATTCCACAAACTTTACTAACAATATTGTTTATATATATCATTATTCAACATAACTTCACGTATGGTAATGAAGCAAATGCAGATTTTATTTCTGACATTTTTTGTATTATTCTCTTTATAGAAAATAAAAGATTCTAAAGAGGTTGTGGCCTTGACTGAACAATGTAAACATCTTCACCAACCAAACAACCTTCCACGTCTTGAGCACAGCCAAAGTTTCTTTCCAAGAAGAAACCAACCGAACCGAGTCTCTGACCGAGCTGCTGTCTAAACACCGAGTCAACAGTTAACCGTTTCTTGCTATAGTCGACGGTCAACCGAACATATTTACCATCAGCAGGACCTGTTCCTGAAACCAGAAGCTCTTCGCTGAAGTTTGCAAAAGCTAAGGTTTGTACAATCCCGTCGAGCTTACCCGAAGCGAGTCTCCATGGTGTTCCTCTTGTCCCTGAAGCTAAAGTCTCACCTAAACCAGGAGCGATCTCTGCTTCCACGAGGTTACTGTCCGGATCAGCTGGACTCACTGTGTGCAAAACAAATGATAAGTCCGGCGAAAGCATTTCTTGAACGAGAACCGCCATTGAAGCTTCTCTTTGAGAGATACCAGCAGCTCTACGGCTTAGAACAGCTCTTCTTGTGTAGAGAGAAGCCCAAACTTGGCAAACCGAATTCGAAAACACCAAAGGATCTGAGGGACTCACGTTGGGGATTGATTCATAGAGTCCTGCAGCTGACATTCCGGCTAAGTCCTCCACGTTAGCACTTGAACGCACAATGAGACGAGCATCTTTGGGAAATGCTTTGCTTATGCTGTTGATTGTTTCTTTAGGCACTTGCAATGTTTTCATCACTTCATGGATCTGGTCACATATGTCGTCTAGCTCACCGCCCTCAGGTCTGGCGGTTTCTAGCTTTTCTAGCAAAGACGCAAACTTTTCTTCCGAATTACTTTGCTTTAAAGCTAATTCCATCGATCCAAAAGGTATGACAACTCCAGTTGGAACCTTAAATGATGCTGGAACTCCGTGTTCGCTGTGCACTGCATATTCATCAGAAACCAGACAGTAATTAAGAAAGACATAAGATTTGGTCCCAGTCAATTTTGTCCCCTCAGACATCAAGAAAACTTTACCTTTACTAGAGGCTTCTGCTAAAGATGAAAGAAGACCACATGCAGCAGATTTTGAACCAGAAGTTGGTACATCTGCATCAGCAAGCGCTATGATTCCTCCACTAGGGATATCCTATGGATCAAAGTTATCTATCAGCAAGCAGTCAGAATGTCAAGTGTACGGAATCGCAGAGATGTCAAAAGATTACCTTGGAAGAGTAAAGGAGGCTACTGGAAGATGAAGAACCAGGCTTTGATTCTTCATCATCGGTAGATAAGCTCTTCTTATCCGTTTTTTTCTTAGATAAGCTGTTCTTATCCGTTTTTTTGTTCGCACTGGATTTGGAAGTACGACTCTTACCCTCAGTTGAAAGTATAAGATTCACATAGCTTGGAGATGCTTCCAACCTGTAAGGTTCATATTAGAAAAAAACAATAAAGGAGAGAGATGAGTTTTCTTGTTTAGCGAGAGATTGGAAAAAATCAATAAAATGATAACTCCGGACAAATCACCTCACGAATTTTCCCACAAGTCGCCGGATATCAGCGACCTTGTCATCGTCATCACATGTCACAAAGACAATTTTCTCCTGTGGAATATTATGCGAAATGAAGAGTTTTCAACACGGCACTTCTTTAGTAAAAATTCACAGAGGAAACAAGGGTAAAACAGGTTATTGCCTGCCGCGCTCTAACGCCAAGGTGAGACAAGTGAGGCAGTTCCTGCAGAAGCATGACTCCGGCTATGTTCCCATTAGCAGCACTTACCTGTCAAAAGCAAGTTATAGGGTAATCTTTAGTATAATGATATGAATCACGGTGAGGTTGAATGTAGGTCAAAACCTCTTCATCGCCATCAGCTTTGTTGACCAAGAGAATAATAGGACCACCACCAGTTGATGGTAAAGATCCCGGCACAATGCTCTCAACCTGCAGTCACAAGAGCCAGAAAAATATTTACAAATGCAAATTCTTATCGAAGCCGTAAGTTAAAAATTGTGCAGTAACACCCAATATGGAACAAAAAAGACAGTAATTGTTCCATCTCCAGCCTGTGTTACGACTTATGAGTGATACGCGAGTATCTGAAAAAGTCGTACTTATGAAAAGTTCACACATAACATCATCTATTAAATTGTAAATTCCTATAGCACTGAAACCAAATGATAGTTTCTTCTAAGAAACGAAAAATGTATCACAAAGTAGTAAATTCAAAATCTCAGTTATGTGTATTCATTTGCCTTCTCCACACACCTGAACTAGTGTTCCAGAAGTCGATCCAGGTACAACGACATCCCAGCCCTCAGAACCAAGTGAATTTCTTACAGCTTTTAGAAGAACAGTGCAGAGCTTTGAGATCTGGAAAATAATTCTGTAAGACAGAACAACATGTATGGTCAGAGAAAAATTTAGAAAGAGAACGAAATTTTAGAAAAATAAGCAAGAAATTTTTTTGAAATCATTCTCATTTGATTGCTTGTACAGCTTATGCTAAGTACTAGGAAGTAAAGGCCTAACTTACCCAGCACGAATCTCTGCTTCTGTATAAGTCTTGACACTATTCTCCGGGATTCCTAGAGCTTTTCCTAAAATCTGAAAATGATAAAGAACGTTATAATTAGATTAGCAGAAGAATGATAATTTGGTCCGATATGTCCTTTTTCTGGTGAAAGAAAAGAATGTGGCCGAATGAATTTGAACTACAACAGAAGTTGCATCACTAACTTCAGAATGTAAGGCATGGAATAATGTGTACCTCCACATTAGGAGGAAATATTTGAAGAAGTAAATCAGAATATTCTGCTGTTAATCTGCGTGCTCGATCAAGAGTTGCTTTCAGCCTCATGGCCCAAATTTTTTTTCCATCCTCTTCCCCTTCATGGAAAAAAAATAAAGAGCATTTCAGCTTATAATAATAGCATGCAATTCTTTACAACCACAAACAAGCCTTACACGTCAGAGTTAACAGAACGAGTTGACATAAGTGAGAGAAGGAAATAACCTTCTTTTTCAAGTAGGTCTCTCTCTCGCCAAGCTAGGAGTTCATTTCCAATGGCTAAACATTCTTCTTGCTTCCAACCAGATAGACCTACTTGGTGAACACCCAACACTAGAGCATCTAGTGGATCATTCCATGAGGAAACATTTCTTGATCCCACATCTTTTGCCAGTTGATCAGCTCCTCCCATAGTTTCAAGAGCATTGAGGAATCTACTCAAATCATTGACGAGACATGATACAGAGAAATGGAGGAGTTTAAATAACTTCCAAAACAAATTCAGTTTCAAAAATCAATCAAAATCTTATGCACACCTGCTTAGTAGAACAAAAAAGTAGTCCTCTAGGCCGATCTCACAAAGGCGCCACTAATGAAACGAGCAAACTATATTAGTATATACACTGGTACATGATAATGCTTGATTGTTTAAAATAGCTCACCTTCTGGCGCATTGCAATGGCAGTATCAGGAGCATCATTTCGCAAGCCGCTATTAAGTTCCTTTATAATTGTTTCTCTTAGAGAAGCCAGAGAATGCATGGTTTTAATCAACTCCAAAACATTGCTTGATTCTCCAGATGCGTCAAGACGCTGGAAATATGAATTTCGCAGTCAGTCTCATGAAGAGAGTACAATTAAAAAAAAATTGCAAAGATTGTGTATAACATGCACAATTTATCAAATGATGTGATTGTATGGACAAATATATATCAGCATGTCTCAAACATTTCTCCTTTTGTGGCTTTTCTAAAAGTACATCCCCCTTAGCCCTTGGGATTGATTTTTTTTTCCTTTTATTAGAACAGAGAACAAAACCAAGGATGGGTTGTCTATTACTTTGATCTGCATCTTATGGTGGCTAATAATTCTACCACTTCAGAAGATCATGCAAGAAAACCCAATAAATATTTCATATTTCCCGCAAAAAGCACCGAATCACAGGTAAAAGAAAAGTGAGAGCTTGCCTTTTTACATTCAAAAAACAAATTGAGCGCAGAAAGACCTCTATCGTCCATGGAAATTTTCATAGAATCAAGTTGTTCAGTGAGGCTGCAACAAGATAAAAGAGCTATTGAATCCTACAGTACATGGGACTATCATCTAGCAAGTTAATCAGATAAAAGAATAGGTTTGGTTCCAGAAATATTGTACCTTCCAGCATTAAAGAAATCTTTAAGCTCATTATGGAATATTTTAAATTGCTCCACGAAGTCTCCACTGTATTTTCCTGGGGTCTCAGTAATTCTTTGAAGCATTGCTTCTGTTGCAATTAGATCTTCTGGACCCGCATTCCGGTGAAGCTTATTTTGTATGGTATGCTTGATTTCTTGCTGGAACAAAGATGTGTTATATGGATACTATTAAAAAAAACTGATCTAATGAAAAAGCAGGTGAAAAAGAGTATTACCTTGAGATCATGAGGAATATCATTGCGATGGGCTATGTCCCGAATTCGAGTTAGAGGGACAGCTGCAGTAAACTCTGCTTTGAAAGAAGGTAAACACGGATGGATTTTCCGAGCAACAAGCACTTCCTACCAAATTAAAGCATATCCAACTTAGAGAAGCTACTATGAACACACCAACTAGAAATATTTGAGAGGAAAGGCTGTGAAAACAAAGAACTTGAAAACGAAAGAATGTGTCACCTCTGCCGTAGCATCTTTCTTACTGCAAATCTGCTCCAACTCACGGAATATAAGTCTGGAAATCTCAGCATGCCGGTTTGGACGGTGGTGCCCTCCATCTTCAAAGCAAGGAATCTGACCTGTGTTTATCCACTGCATAAGAAGCCAGACAAAAAAAAAAAGAGTAAGCAAGGTGAATCCCAGATATATGAGAAGAGATAACTTAGGCTAATGAAAGAAAAGAGTAACCTTCAAATAAATTGAAGAGTATATGAGCGCTTTCAATCGTTCCTCCTTCTCAACACTCCCAACTATAACCTCGCGTACCATTTCAAGCTTGAACACATAAACACATTAAACAATAAGAGATGTTTCATTCTTCCCCATCTTCAAAGGTAAACAAGTAAGAGGAAACAAAAAAAAAGTACAAAAGTGATACCTTTCTCCACCAGTTCTTAGAGTTACGATCACCTTCAACCATCTTAAGAGCTGTTCCCTCAAGACCAGTAGTATCCCAATTTCTACCAACTTCTCTGTTACCATGATCATTAGAACGCATAAAGGACGCATCTTTACCTTGCCATTGCCCACCCAATGTACTCTTCTGAAGCTGCGCACCATTTTCACTCCCCATTACTCTCTCATCACCAACATCATGATTATCCCTCTCGTCGCCACCACCACCATCATCAATACCAACCTCCTGAGGCAAATCAAGGGTTTCTCTTGTAGCATCCCAATGACAAACAACAGAGAAATTCCCAGAATTAGGAACCTTAAGGACACGATTATCACCAGATTCCCATGAAAGTGAACCATCATCCTTAACAATGACAAACTTATACTCCAAAACCTGACCACCGTCAAGTTCCAACTCACAAACCCATCCATTCTCAGTCCAATTCAAAGGCGATTTCTTTTTCCATGAACCAATCTCTTTAGCTGATCCAAACATAGCCACATGTTCACCAAACTTAACTTGATAATCTAACCTCACATTCAACTTCACTTTCGTACCAGACCCATCTTTCTTCTTCCGTTGTTCCTCTCTAGGGTCAAATCAAAATTCGATTTTTAAAACTTAAACAGACGAAAGAAAGCAAATTGAAGAAGAAGAAGGAGTCAGTCATTACATGGTGGAAGAAGAAGTAGCAGTGCAAGTGAGACGAGAAGAGGAGTTTCTGAGTCGGTGAGATTGGTGGCTGAGATTGACTCTACGAGTGAAGTTAACGAGTTTGGGAAGTGATGATGTGTTTCTGGTGATGAAGGTGAAAGGAGAGCTGCAACAATGGCTGCCAATGCTCTCCATTGGAGGTGATGATAAGAGATTTTTTTTGTTTGTTTCAGTTTTCTAAGTATCAAAAGCCTTTAGCAACAAAAATCAATTATAGAGAGTTTCGCTTTTTCCTATGGGGAAATTGCCAAAATCACATGAAAATATCTTCTACAAGAAAATATGATTTTTTTTTTTTTAAATATATATTTTGAAAGAATAAATAAAAATATTTAACTCTACTTCAATCTTAAACCATTCTTTTCGTAAAAAATACGTAAAGATAGATCATCATACATAAATGTCCTAGGAATAAGATACGTCTCTAATTAGAAGAAAGAGTTGCTAATAAAATTAGAATTTAATCAAAGTATCATCATGTAATCATTTTCTATTGAAGTTAAAATAGAAGCATAAGGAGCAATCTTTGCCGGATTTAAAATGATTCTTCCAACTTATTCATACAAACATTTTTGTAGTAACATCGTTGTCTGTGTTATAGATTTAAATTTGAAATAGTGCATGTAGAGCTTTAATTTAATGACAAAAAAGTAATCGATGGAGAACGTCCAACTAAACTAGCATTCTAAAATCTAACTTTGAACTTGTCAAATCGACGACACATCACTTTGAATTCTAAAAGTTTCATACATTCAATTCTAAAACGGTAAATGCTTTATGTCTTTCACTGTAACAGTTAAAAAATAAAGTTGTTTAAAAATTTTGCTTCAAAAATCAAAACGCGATGATCAGCAGAGCCGGTTCATGGCACAGGCCCATAAAGCATTGGTTTGCGGCCTCAAATAATATAGTTAATTTTCGGCCCAATATTTTTGAGAAGTTTCTTTAGTCTAGTGGTCTGCTCTTATGAGAATAATGTCTCATATCTCTGGTTCAAACCTACGTAATAGCTTTGACAAGTTAGTCGCTTACTGTCGAGTTAGTCGCTGAAATTATTATTTTCCATCGTAATGTGTATTTTGCTTGTCGATGTCGTTCAAGGAGCGATTAAGAAATGAACACGCTCAAAATCTCAATATTAATTGATAAGTTAATACCTGAGATGGAGCTGGAAGTACCATGTAATCTTTTTAAGACGTAATTAACTAAATGAAGAAGAGATTTTAAACAACGAAAGGATAATGTCGCAAAGGGGATCCACAACATTTTGTAGAAAACTCTTTTCTCAATTTCGCTTCATTTTTCTTGTATTCAATATGAACCCTGATTTCAATTGTACTGTATACGATATCCGATCACGTAACCGGATTTTGCAAGTAGTTCATATTGGTAGTTTAGGAAAAAAAAATAGTTTGATTTTTTCTAAAAGGCCCAATGGGCTTTAACAGATACTGGTTAATGGGCTTTATTTTGGGCTTCTCAACCTAATAAGGAAAAAAACAGAAGAGAGAAGGAATCGGAGAAGAAGTAGGATCTTCCAGTAGTTGCCGCTCTTTGAAATCACTCTCTCTCGCAAACTCGCCGTCTCTCTCTCTCTCAGCTTCTCTCTTCACTGTGAAAACCTCAGATCGCAAATATGCACGCACCGGTTCTCGTTCTGAGTAAGTTATCTCCATCTTCCTCCAGATCTCATTTCCTCCAAATCGATATTACTTTTTCGTAACGAGATTTAACTCCTTTGTGAAATGGTTCAGGCGATTCGTTGAAGCGTGAATCTGGAAGTAAGGTTCATCATGGTAATATCCAAGCTTCTAAGGTATATTATAATCCCTTTCTATGGCTGATTCTTGCTTCTCTCGCGACTTCTCTCTGGTTTCCGATCATCGTTGTTTTGTGTTATAGGCTGTGGCTGATATCATTCGTACGACGTTGGGTCCTCGTTCTATGTTGAAGATGCTTCTTGATGCTAGTGGAGGTTGTTTTCTAAACCTTTTTTTTTTTTTTTTAGGGTTTTCATTTTTTTGTATGTTTAGTAGATCTCTGTAGTGAGGGAATTAGGTTTAGTGATTTTAGCTTTGGAAATGTTGTTCTCATGTACTCTTACCTTGTTGATGGTATTGTACTTCAGTTTCTGTGTTAGTTTTATGTAAACCCTAAATCAATTTGTTTTGTGTGCCTTTTACCTTTTCTTAATCTATGTGTTATCAGCACTCTTTGTTTATTATTTGGATTTTTACAGGGATTGTTGTTACTAATGATGGGAATGCTATTCTTCGTGAGCTAGATGTTGCTCATCCTGCTGCTAAGGTTCTTACTTTTGCCTTTCTGTATCTGTTGTTGTTCTTGTTGTTTTCTTGTTGAAATTGTTTACTCATCCATTTTTTTGACTCTGGTGATTGTAGTCAATGATTGAGTTGAGCCGTACACAAGACGAAGAAGTTGGTGATGGGACAACGTCTGTTATTGTTCTAGGTAAGAACATTTTTTGTTTGGTGACAAATAGTGCGGCACTAGCTTGGCTTGGACAAGCGTTTTTGGTTTTTAGCTGAGTGAAAACGAATTAGTTAAGGAGAAACTCTGTTAGATGCTGCAGTGTTTTTTTTTTTTTTCTGTTGTGTGATTGAGCAGATCAAATAAGCATGGGTTCTTAACCTGGTTTATGTTTTTTTTTCCCCAACAGCTGGAGAAATGCTTCATGTCGCAGAAGCATTTATTGAGAAGAATTACCACCCCACAGTCATATGCCGAGGTATGCTAGCTCTATGAATTGCTTGTTATTGTCATGTGATGTTACTCATGTCGTTTTCATCTAAGCGAATGCTTTCTTCTCTGCAGCTTACATTAAGGCTCTCGAAGATTCAATTGCTGTTCTTGACAAAATTGCTATGTCAATTGATATCAATGACCGTAAGTCCATTTCTACCTTATATTTGTTCATTTGGAGTCAAGTTCAAGCTACTTTGGTTTCTGATGCTGGTTTTTCATTCACGTTTGTACTGATGGAAGAATGTGTAAGTTGCAGGTTCATCAGTGCTAGGATTAGTCAAAAGCTGCATAGGGACAAAGTTCACTAGCCAATTTGGAGATCTAATTGCTGTAAGTACCTTAATTACTGTAGCTTCCTACTTATGCATTACCTGCCAAGGTTTTATTACTCCTTAATATATATTGGAGATGTTTAGGTAAGTAGGCATAGATACATCTAGAACTGACTTTTGAAATGTAAGATGAGTAACCGTGTCCATGAAATAACTTGAATTTGATGACTGCTTTCTTCAATTCTACAGTTTTCTCCTGTTTTTTTTTTTGGTGCTCGTTTGTTGAAATATTTGTAGGATGAAGTTTTTTAGCAGATGCCATTTACATCTCACATATTGAAGTTTGGACATCAACATTCATCTTGACACTTTTTTTTCTCGAGACCTTTAATTGTTGTCTGAGTACCGTACTCACATCATTTTGTATGACTTTATTTATGTGCTCTTTTAGGATTTGGCTATTGATGCCACTACTACTGTTGGTGTTGATCTTGGGCAAGGTTTGAGGGAGGTAGACATTAAAAAGTACATCAAGGTTGAGAAGGTTCCTGGTGGTCAGTTTGAGGACTCGGAGGTTCTTAAAGGAGTTATGTTTAATAAAGATGTCGTTGCTCCTGGTAAAATGAAAAGAAAGATTGTCAACCCACGGATTATTCTTCTTGACTGTCCCCTTGAGTACAAGAAAGGTGAAAATCAAACCAATGCTGAGTTGGTCAGAGAAGAGGACTGGGAAGTGTTGTTGAAGTTGGAAGAGGAATACATCGAGAACATTTGCGTCCAAATACTTAAGTTCAAACCTGATTTAGTTATTACAGAAAAGGGTCTTAGTGATTTGGCCTGTCACTATTTCAGTAAAGCTGGGGTTAGTGCAATCCGTAGGTTGAGAAAAACTGACAACAACAGAATCGCCAAGGCTTGTGGAGCAGTGATTGTGAACAGGCCCGACGAACTGCAGGAGTCTGATATCGGTACTGGGGCTGGTTTGTTTGAGGTCAAGAAAATAGGAGATGATTTCTTTTCTTTCATTGTTGATTGCAAAGAACCCAAAGCCTGTACCGTACTCTTAAGGGGACCAAGTAAAGATTTCATCAATGAAGTGGAAAGAAATTTACAGGTTCGTTGGTGTTATTTACAAACCAGTATTTTGTAAACATTCATTATCTTATATGCCTGAGACATTGTCCCTACAGGATGCCATGTCTGTTGCAAGAAACATTATCAAAAACCCAAAGCTCGTTCCTGGTGGAGGAGCCACAGAGTTAACCGTTTCTGCCACATTAAAACAGAAGAGTGCAACAATCGAAGGCATAGAAAAGGTCGGCTTTGCTTTTATTACATTTCGTTTCCTTGCCTAAAGTTGTTTGATCTGGTGTCAAATCTATATTGAGCCTCTATTGCTGAGTATGCTATTCCCATGCTGATAAATATTATTTGTCTTTCTGAATCTTATTTAAACAGTGGCCTTATGAAGCAGCTGCCATTGCTTTCGAGGCTATTCCACGTACCCTGGCTCAGAACTGTGGGGTTAACGTGATCCGTACTATGACTGCATTGCAAGGGAAGGTAATGTCCTGCACTATGAACCCTGATTGCCTTCTCTTTCCCATTGTTTTAGTATATACCAACTCTTTTCTCTATGCTTCAATTGTCGGTTTTGGTGCAGCACGCAAATGGTGAAAACGCATGGACTGGTATTGATGGGAACACTGGTGCAATAGCTGATATGAAAGAGAGCAAGGTAAGGGTCAAATCCCTTACCCTTGGTGTGATTCTCACAACATGAAACCAATGTTACCCAGAGAGTTTGACTAACAATTTAAATTCTGCAGATATGGGATTCGTACAATGTGAAGGCGCAAACTTTCAAGACGGCTATAGAAGCTGCGTGTATGCTTCTAAGAATTGATGATATAGTGAGTGGAATCAAGAAGAAGCAAGCTCCTGGATCAGGACCTTCAAAGCCTACCATTGAGACAGAAGGAGATGCAGACAACGAACAAATTCTTCCCGACTAAGCAAAGAGAAACACTTTGGTCTCAGTGTGTAACTCAATCTCTGTTTTCACTTGTTTTATGGTTGCATTCTCTTTCGGCTAGTATCGTCCCCTTGACATATCTTCTAATTTTGCAATTTGACTTGGTGAGATAAGATTTTTGAGGGTGGGGTTTTAGTGTCTTGTTCTGAATGTTACCTTTTTTGAATTTTCGTAGTCACTTTGTTGGTTTTAAGAGTGCTAGTTGTTATTGTCTTACTGAAATTTCTGGCACTAGAGACTTTTTTTAGTTTGTGACGTTTTTGTTTGAATATCATCAAAGTACTTCAACGGTATCTTAAGTTGACCGTTTAGTGTCAAAATGTGTTTTTGTTTGAACACCATTAATTGCATTTCAGACGTACGGATCGGTTTTTTAGAGTGTTGGTTTTTCAGTTTAATCATATTTTTATTAGAGATTCAATTGTTATTAAAATTTTACTTTTATCAGATAATATTCATTTTTGGCTTATCCAGTTCAGAAAAATTATGGAAATCGGTGTTTATTTTTGGTCGTCTAGATTTATTATTAATTGCTAATTATGAGAACTGTTACATAGACGATTCTACAACTGACAATTCTTTCCGACCATTACTAGATCCACGACAGACTACATTTCTTTCTTCGTGATCTTGATGAATACTTTCAATGATCCACGACCTGGCGACACTTTCTTTTCTGCGTCGAATCCTGGCGAACGGCTATAATTGTATATCGTTGGAGATCTCTTGCACACTTGCCTCCATTAATCTGCAAATTTGTTAATAAATCGCAATATCTTGGACTTGAACCCCAGACCCGAGTATTTCAAATTTTCACCATAAGTGGAGATAAAAATATCTCTAGTGAAATCTGCGAAAAGAATATAACTACAGGGATGATGAAATATATATAAATAAATAATGGGATGTAGTTCGGTTCTTAGAGCAACGTACGTATACATACAGCTATTTTCTTATTTTAGTTTTTTTGTAAGAAAAACGTTATAGATATTTATTGAATTATTGTTGTTGTTTTTTTTTTTCAAAACTGGATAATAATAATTTATACAAGCATTTTTATTGTTAGCGACTTGGCATATTTTTCTCTTTTCCTATATATCATCATCACGTTTTATTACGTTTCTCTCATTTGATATTTGTCGAATTAGAATCATATTAGTTGACTCCAACTCTTAACAGGATAATGATATTTGAAAAGTAAAACACACTTTTTTTTTTGGTCCAAGAAGGATTTTTTGTTACGTAATTAATTTTACCTGTATGTCACATGTGGATATAGTTTACTTACAAGTCTAAACACATTATACAGTATCTTCTTTGGTATGATATTTCAACAATTAATATTCAATTTTGAATTTGCATGTGTTGTCGTACTTTAATATTGATGTATCATACGAAGAACTCCAAAAGCCACATAAGAATAAAATATCATACATCAAAAATCGAAAACCCAAATTTATTTTAAACTTTTTGTTGTTGTTGTTGTTGCATTCCAACGCGCAAATAATAACTGAGTAGGAGTGAGATATATGGTTATTAGTCTTATCAGAACCAGAAACATATGTATGGTTATTGGCTTTTAAAGATGTAATATGGACCCATGAACTATACAAAAGTGACAATTTGGTAGATACATACACAAATAACGTGACATCAACTGAGAAACCCATAGGACAAAACAACACATATAAAATAAACAATTTGGGTTAGACTAGTCGTAGATATTTTGTTCCATAATCGCATTCGAACGAGAGTAAACAATAATTGAATCGAGTGGTGAGCAAATATGGTTATATATATATATATATATATATTAAAGATTTGGATCCATTTCTTAATTAGGGAGGTTGGTGGGTTGGATTGGTGTCGGTCTACTTCTTACAATAATTTTTCTTTCATCTAAATATGATTCTGAAATAGAATGCTGAATTCGTAAACCGAACCGATCTAGTCCCATATACTTTTAACACAATATACATAACATCAATAAATTTAAACAATAAAAAAGAAAAAATTAGAAAGATGATATTCACAAGTTACATGACGTTGGCAATTTTGTATGAACACTCGAGGTTAACGGCCCAATTAATCGTTCATATTCTAAAAGGTTATATATTAGATATTTTGCTTAGGTAGCAAGATTTTCACAACACATTGACAGCATTATAAGAAAATGTAACAACCCTCTAATAAGAGAGGAGAATCTTATAATTTATCATAAAAAAAGTTGCATATAATATACGAGGGTAATACTATAACAAGAAAGAGAAGACTTATATGATGATAGGCAAATTGTATATTCAACTAAGGACTAAGGAGACGCCACATAAAGCAGAAAGAGTTAGAAGAAACGTTTGTTGACCAATGACTTGATGACTCAGTAGCATGTGAACAGAAAAAGAGACGTGTAAGCATCTCACTGGCTACAGACAATATCTATTTTTCTTCACTACTGCCTCGTCTTCTCTATATAATGAGGTAAACACCCCCAATGATCTCTTTAACTCCTTGAGAGAAAATAACTTTTATACTTTAGCTTCTGAAGAGATTTTCACGATGACCGGAGGAGGGTTTGCAACTTCGGCGAACGGAGTGGAGTTTGAGGCAAAAATAACTCCTATAGTCATCATATCTTGCATCATGGCTGCTACCGGCGGCCTCATGTTTGGTTATGACGTTGGTGTTTCCGGTAAGAACATTAACATCTCTTTAGTTCTCTTTCTATATGTATAATACAATCCTTTTATCGTATATAATACAAAAAGTAGAAGAAGTTAAGGATACATAAGTTTTTGTTAGTGCAAGTTTTCTCAAGAAAGATTTTAAATAGGACTTGTACATGTTTTCAACTACCACCAATAACTTCTTTGGTAGAACTATTTCACCTAACAATAGAAAACAACTTTATCAAAATGAAATTTTAGTAACTAGCTCAATGTTAATTAATTAGTTAAAGTAAGAAAAATAATCTAAAATCTTAGCTTACAAAAGTTTGGCAACCAAAGATCTTGACCGTCCTTGAGTATATTGACAAAATTAGTGTCATATAGCTTTTAGTTCATTTTTTGTTCTTTGTACAACACACATGCTCAATGTTGAATTTGAACATGGGTCATGATGACACATCAACATTAATAAAAAAAAAATTATGAGTATGATTTTAATTTCCATCATGGCTATACGCAGGCGGAGTGACGTCGATGCCTGACTTTCTCGAAAAGTTTTTTCCGGTGGTTTACCGGAAAGTACAAGCCGGCACCGAAAAAGACAGCAACTACTGCAAATACGACAACCAAGGGCTACAACTTTTCACGTCATCTCTATACTTAGCCGGTCTAACCGCAACGTTCTTCGCTTCATACACGACGAGGACGCGAGGACGGAGGCTAACGATGCTTATAGCCGGCGTGTTCTTCATCATCGGTGTGGCTCTCAACGCGGGGGCTCAAGACCTAGCCATGCTTATTGCAGGCCGGATATTACTTGGTTGTGGAGTTGGGTTCGCTAATCAAGCCGTTCCGTTGTTCTTGTCGGAGATTGCACCTACTAGGATCCGTGGTGGTCTTAATATTCTCTTTCAGCTTAACATCACTATTGGTATCCTCTTCGCCAATCTTGTCAACTATGGGACCGCCAAGTAAGTATCTCTTCCCTGATCATCTTTTGTTTTTTTTTTCTTGATAATATGAAAAAAATGTGTGGAAAATAATCTTAGGGTTTAACAAAAAAAGATAAATCCATATTAATAATATATGGCGGTCATAATTTTAGAAATATGCTTTAACATGACACTATTGAAAAATATCTACATGAATTGTCTGTCTCTTTCATTTCACACAACCGTAAACTGTTGTAAGAAAAAAAAAAATTCGTTGCATGTACTCTCTAAAGTATTAATTCCAAATTTTCTGATCGTTTTTGTCAAATTTTTTGGCTGTCTTCAGTGTGTGTTTAAATTTAAATTTGAACTTTTTCAAAAATCAGATTTCTACATATTCAATTACCCTTTAACAAGCATTTTTTAACTTTATAAGTAGATTTGAACAAAACAAAAAACTTTATAAGTAGATTAAAAAATCTTCCGTGATTTCGGCAAATTCTATCCACATGCCTACGTCGTATAGTCAGTCCCTAACAAAATTTTCCCGGCGTCGACTTTAATGCATTATGATGATCTGTCACCTGTAGTTAATGGGCTTACGTATAGGCCCATTATTGAGTTTAAAAACGGCCCATTATTGAGTTTTAAAACGGCCCACTAAATAAATTTTGAATTGTTTGCAGGATTAAAGGAGGATGGGGATGGAGGTTATCGTTAGGTTTGGCGGGAATCCCGCGCTTCTTCTAACCGTCGGAGCTTTATTGGTGACGGAGACACCAAACAGTTTAGTCGAAAGAGGTCGTCTCGATGAAGGTAAAGCTGTTCTTCGTCGTATTCGAGGTACCGATAATGTTGAACCAGAGTTCGCCGATCTACTCGAAGCTAGTCGACTTGCTAAAGAAGTTAAACACCCTTTTAGAAACCTTCTTCAACGTAAGAATCGTCCTCAGCTCGTCATCGCTGTCGCTTTACAGGTTAGTACTACCATTTCTCTGCTCTCTTGTAATCGGTGATCTGAATTTTTGTTTAGGATCCAGAAACCCTAAAGTTTGATTCATTTTAGGACCAAGAACCCTAAATTATTTGTCAAGTTTCCATAATTTTGATTCCATATTGTTCAATTTCAGAGTTTAATTAATGGTAATCTTTTTTTTTGTATGAAATATGCAGATTTTCCAACAATGTACTGGAATCAACGCGATTATGTTCTACGCTCCTGTTCTGTTCAACACAGTAGGGTTTGGCAATGACGCTTCTCTTTACTCTGCAGTGGTCACCGGAGCAGTCAACGTCCTCTCAACTGTAGTCTCAATCTACTCCGTTGACAAAGTCGGTCGCCGTTTTCTTCTCCTTGAAGCTGGTTTCCAAATGTTCTTCTCTCAAGTCGTAATCGCCATTATCCTTGGCATCAAAGTAACAGACCACTCTACAAATCTCTCCAAAGGTTTCGCAATTCTAGTTGTGGTAATGATCTGCACATACGTAGCTGCTTTCGCCTGGTCTTGGGGACCGCTCGGGTGGCTAATCCCGAGTGAGACATTCCCTCTAGAGACACGTTCTGCAGGACAAAGTGTGACGGTTTGCGTTAACTTGCTCTTCACGTTCATTATCGCTCAAGCTTTCCTCTCGATGCTTTGCCATTTCAAGTTTGGAATATTCATCTTCTTTTCGGCTTGGGTTTTGGTTATGTCTTTCTTTGTGATGTTCCTACTTCCTGAGACTAAGAATGTGCCGATAGAGGAGATGACTGAGAGAGTGTGGAAGAAGCATTGGTTCTGGGCTAGGTTCATGGATGATCATAATGATCAAGTGTTCGTGAATGGTAAGAAGAGTAATGGTAAATCTAATGGCTTTGATCCTTCAACACGGCTTTAAAGTGGTTTAAGAGTGATAACTTAAGTAGAGGCAGAAGAGAGTGAAACAAGAGGTGGTAAACACACCAAAATAGAGAACAGGAAATACAGTTTTTAAATTTTATACAGTGTACTAAATTTCGTTACTTTAAACTGTGTTTGTGAATAAGTGAAGTCTTTTTTTCTTTGTTGTGGTTCTTAATGTCATCCCTGAGTTCCATTTCTCACAAGTGTGACAATGTTGTAAGGTCTAAAATTTGCATTGTTGATTTCTCTCTACAGCCTATGTTAATGGGCCGAAGATGGGTTTGTTATCGGCCTATTATGGACATTAATTAGATTTTCATGGAAGGCAGGCATCATATATTAAGCCGTTTGTTTCCACACTAATAGCAAATTTTTTTTTGGCATCTTTGGATCGACAAGACTCGATACATAGCCAATTTTTATTATGCGGGGTAACGCGACTTAGTGGAGTCGAACTCTGATGGGAAAAACGGAGTCAAAAGAACTTAACCACTTAACTAAAGGCACATCGATATCCCCCACTGCAATTTTTTTGGTGGTCTCAGATATCGATATATAGACTAGTTTTGAAGTTTTAAATTCTCTGATAAATGCAGCAGTGAACACAAATTGCTTAAACTGGTAAGAAAAAAAAGAAACAAATTGCTTAAAATGTTGTTACAAAAGTTGACCAAAAAAAAGGATTTATCATAAATATATAATTTTAAATTTAGGAAATTATGTTACCAAGATGTAGGAGGAAGAGTAACTGCGAAGTATAGAAATATTAAAAGATGACTCAAAGTTAGCAAACCAACCAACTCACCATTCTTTCCTTACAAGCCTTCCAAACTTTAGCCGTGTGAACACTTGACAACTTCTACCAAATACGATTTTATATGGCTATTGTTATGAAAGTCAGAAAAAATGGCCTACACGTGAAAATTATTCCGAGTAACATATAATTTTTATGGAGCATACCGTTACTACGCATGTATAGTAATTTACTTTTTACGTATATATAAACGATCGAATCATTCGTTGTAAATCACAATTCATTACCTCAATTATAAGAGAAATAATAAGAAATCTCTCTTTGTCTCTTTATTATTTGGTATCCCAATTTTTCTAGAGGTATTAAATTTTTTCTATTATTTATATTTATGTCTACCATAAAATCAAAGATAATTGATAAAAATAGCACAAAAATATGTATTTTTCCAAGTAAAACACCATATTTACAAAGTTTTACAAATAGCACTATAATTTTAATTAAACCTTAAATAAAAATTATTAATTTAATTAAATAATAATATTGAAGGATTTGTTGAAGGATTCCAGGAAATTCAAGAAATTCGAGAATGATTCTTTGAAATTCCGAAAGGATTCTTTCCTGAATTTTATAAGATTCTTCCATAAGTTCATAGATTTTTTCGAAAGTTCAAGGAATTCTTCCTGACTTTCGTGGAATTTTTTGGCGGAAAATTTTTGAAAATTCGAAGGAATTTTTTTTTTGGAAAAATATTGACAGAATTTTTTTGCACGTTACGGAAAATTTTTGGCGGAAATATAATAATAACTAATAATAATTTCATTTGTGGAAGTTTAAGTTTTGGGTGCTATTATCTTCATATATAAAACATGATTAGGTGCTATTAGAGACTATTTCTCTAAAAATATTTTTGTGTGTTTTTTTCGGGGATTAATCTCAATTGCTCCTCAGAGTCAAAAAATTAATCTACATACTCTCCTCTAATCCACATCCACATACTCTCCTCTTTTTAATGATAGGACGAAACTACCCCTTTACTAGGTATACGTGGTACAACTGATACCTCTCTAGTTGTACAACCTAGTTGTACTTCCTAGTTGTACTACAACGTAGATGTACCAGAATATTCCCGAATATTTCCTAGTTGTACCAGTTACAACCCGTATAAAAGGATTCGAACCCTGGGGGCGCGCGCGTGCGCATGGAGCTTGCAACCACTGAGCTATTGTGTTTTTCGTTGAACACTTATCGATTTAATTGTATTTAACCCTTATCACCCGAAATCAACCCTCATTAAAGGTAATTTTGTCTTTCTACCATTGAGGAGTATTTGAGACTAAATTTTGAATCTGAGGATTATCTGAGAATTTGATCGGTTTTTTTCGGCATTGATGAGAATCACTTAAAAATATTTTTCTTTTTTTAAAACGACAAAATAATGAATTTTCAACTGATTTAAATGGATTGACCATAATTTTTATACAATAAACTGGAGTCACTAGATCTAACTTAAAGTTCATGTGTCTTTGAGATTATGGTTCTTAGAAACCATTCGTGTTTGATTTCTGAATATCATATCCAGATTAATGGGGTTCCAACATTTTATAATAATTGGATATAGGTTGATCTTTGTATCTTACTGTCGACGCGAGATAAAAAGAGAAAAACATCATTTATTCTCTCCATTATTTTTTCTTAACCTTATATATTTTTATATAGTCTTCTAATTTTTCAAGTCAGTTCAGTATTAGAAATTAAATCCAACACTAATAAAAGATAAGCAAGTAAAGTAAACAATCTTTGTTAGTATTTTGCTTTTTAGACACTCCTTTCTCCAAATTAGCCAACTAACCAATAAAGATCAAGTGACCTCCTAATACATACGCCCCACCACTCACATTCACATACCTCCTTATTAAAGGAGAAAACCTTGTGGGGCTCTTCACCAAAGAAGAAGAAGAAGCTTCACCTTTTACCAAATAAAAAAAAAAAAAGAAGAAGAAGAAGAAGAGTGTGTGAGAGAGAGAGTTAGTTGACTGATGGCGGCGAGGATAGTGGCGGCTTTAGCGTGTATGGTGGTGATGCTACGGCTGAGTGAAGCGGCGGTGTACAAAGTTGGTGACTCAGCAGGCTGGACAACCATAGCTAACGTAGACTACAAGCTATGGGCTTCTACCAAAACTTTCCACATTGGTGATACTGTCTGTGAGTTCCTTAATCTTCTTAGCTACATTAACATGAGCAGATCTAGACTGTAATAATTCTGTCGGAAAATGGACCCCATCTAGCAATCGTAATTCTTAAGTGCGTAAGCTTTAGGTGTAAAGTAAAGAGTACCTACCACTCACGCCCAAAAGGGCTATATTAATATATATACCAAGATGATCAAAAATTTAGGATAAATACAAAAAGTGTCATTTTTGATATTTTTCATCTGCTAAAAGTTCAAATGGTTATCATTATTAGTTCAGAACTGAGTTCAAAAACAGGGTTTTTAACTTATGAATTATGATTGATAAATTTTGAAATAAAACATGTGATTGAGTTTTTGGGCCAAAATATGTTATGATTTTTCTTTGGTTTAAATATGCTCACCTTTTTTTTTCTCAATGTATGCACATGTATAAATTGTTGTTACCTCTATGAAAATGTGAGTAAAACGTAAACTAATTTGATTTTGATAGTGTTCGAATACAACCCACAATTCCACAACGTAATGAGAGTGACGCACCCAATGTACAGAAGTTGCAACACCTCAAAGCCAATCTCCACGTTCACTACCGGCAACGACTCAATCACACTCACCAACCACGGCCACCATTTCTTCTTTTGCGGCGTTCCCGGCCATTGTCTTGCCGGTCAGAAGCTTGACCTCAACGTCCTCCTCCCTGCCTCCTCCACGCCACTCTCTGATCCACCAACTTCCTCCTCCTCTCCTCCATCGACTACTATTCCTGCAGCCGGAGTCCCCGGCCCTTCTCCTAGCCTTGCTGCTTCTCTATCGAGCGTGACAACAGCTCAAATCGTGGCTGTGGTGGTTCTCCTAGTCTCTTTGGCCTTTACAGATTTTGCTTCTTAATTAGGATTATATACATTGGAATTTTTGCATAATTTTTTGTTATGTTTACTTATTTCTTCCGTTTGGTTCTGTTTTTTCAAATGATTCAAAATGTAGAGATGGTCCTTCAACAATAAATGTGTACGAATGATTTAATTAGTACCTAATTTGTAATGTATTTTTTTTTTTGTCATCCGAAATTAATTAACACTCAAAAGTCATTCCTGAGGAATGTTGTTTACATATGTGATATGAAGCGATTCTGTACGAATTTTTCGTGCCAGATTATCTGCTTGTACATTAGCACTAATTTGTAATGTATTAATCCATTAAAAATGATAGTATTGTCAATCATTCCGTTATAATTTTTTTGGTCGTGTTTAACTACTCATTCTCAGATTGAACTCGAGTAATTTCAAACCACTAGGACCGATTGTCTAATAACATACTAATACATAAGTTCACTAATCACTATGTATCATGTTCAATATATTTTTTTTTCCTAAATTTGTTTGTGATCATATAAATACATACATAATAACTCGACCGAACTTATAGCCTGGTGACTTGATATATCACCATTCAAACCGACTTTCATATGATTGAGGTTTAAATTAACGGTCCAAAAAAAAACGCACAGGATTTTACTACCGTTCTTCAACACTTTTTCCTAAGCTGTTCACCCTAGATGATGAGAAACTAGGCCTGGGTTTTCGGTTATCCGTTCGGTTATCGGTTGGATTCATTCGGTTTCGGTTCTAAAATTTATTATCCATTCGGATATTTGGAAATTTCGGTTCGGTTCCGGTTCTTTCGGTTTTAAAATTTAGTATCCATTCAATTATTTTGTTTAAGATATTTTCGGATATTTCGGTTATTTTTGAGTATTTTCGGATATTTTTGGATATATTTTGGTTATTTTCGAGTATTTTAACTATTTTGGTCTATAAATAACTAATTATTTTGAATATATAATTGTATTTCGGGTATTTCGGTTACCCGAAATATTTCGGTTCGACACCGATTCGGTTATTAAATTTAGTATCCATTCGGTTATTTTCAAATTTTTGGTTCGGTACATTTGCTTCGGTTTATTTGCCCAGACCTATGTGAAACTATTAGATTTTGGGCCCTGAAACACATAATCACTAAGGTGATAAGTTTTTTGAATAGGTTAAGTTATCCATATAAATAAAACACTCCAAGTTCATTTCATTAATAACAAAACTGAAAAAAAAAAAAAAAAAAACACTCAGAAAAACAGAAATATCGTTACAAGACCACAACTTCTTTCTTTTTTTCTTAAGCATCAACAACTTCGTCTTATTACAAAGTCATCAAAAGTCTCTTTATTCATAAGGTTGTTTGATCGTTGACAAAGAAGTAGAGATATTTAAGCGGACACGATGTTGGTCACAGAGACCTTAACCATTTCAGCTTCAAAGATAATGGCATCATTCACCAAATATCCTTTCGATGCATCGTTTAAATCTGCTAACAATATGATATTGTTCACTCCCACACCATAACCGCTTCGAATCGGGTACCAAGCTGCAGCTGCAAAGAAAAAACAAATATAAACCAATTTACATTAGCCGTTAATTTCATTCATTGATGACTTTCTCTCCTAAAGAAAACACTTTTATTTTTGGTTATTTTTCTTACAATATATTTGTCTATGGTTGGTGCTTCGTTGATTCTTTAACCGCAGATTAACCGCTCCCCAAGTGTTTGTAACAACTGCGTTTGCCTTATGGCCTTGAGCAAATAGGAAGATTGGAAGTGCATGTGGTCTTCCTCCTCCATCTCCCTTTGGGTTAAATCCTAGTCTCCTGATTATCCATTAACCAAAACCCATTATTACACTAGGCCACCGCGGAATGCACATAATAGTTGCAAGCTTTGAGATCAAATCATTTGTACTTCGGTCTAAAAGTTCGGGTTACCAAAAGTACTAACCAGTATCGGTCTTCAACGAGAAAATCGTCAGAGTAATAGAATTTATCTTCCAAGGTAGAGAAATGAAGTATCTTCCAAGTGAAAACATTGTTAGGAGGGTTTGATATGAATGTGACTTTCTCTTGTTGCTGGGCCGGGCTAACGATGAAGATCTCAGCACCAAAAGAACCAGTGTCCTGCTCAATGTACCCTTCATTCGTGTTGTAAAATGTTGATTGAGGAATCAATTGTCCGTATCCCCACTCTTTTTTAGCATTGTTGTATCGCTTCACTGTTCCATCTACAATCCACAAAAAAAAAAAAAACTCTAAATCACAATCAACTCGGTTCATGTAATAATGAGACTAATATTTGAAATCTACAATTGCCAAGTAAAAGTAGCATTGGCTAGAAATAAACTTGGCCACTATATCTATAAAGATGTCTATATACATTTATTTGTGTACCTGTAACAGTCAAATATTTGTGTAGCTTCCCATTGTGGACAAAGAGTTTGAGATCAACATTCACTTCCCAGCCTACTGGAAGAGATTCTGTCTCTTCGATCCTCGCATAAAGTGAAATATGATCATTTCCACCGTCGTTTGGATTACCATTCACGTACAACACCAATCTCCTGATTTTTATTTTCCAACAAAATTAGCTCAAAAAATAGAATTAATTATTTTTTAAATAAAAATGGAGAAAGTGTAAGATCTGAACCATTTGTAACCAGCAGCCTCAAAAACAGAGGATTCATAGGGTTCTCCTCTCCCTTTAATCACTGAGAAGCTTGTTATTGTCACTATCTTACTCGATGGTCGCTCTTCTCTCAACACTCTTGTCACTCCTATCAACCAAAAAATATCCAAGAAAATCAAGATCGAAATGGGTTCCAGTTTTTATCCAAAAAAACCCTTAAAGACCAAAAAGAAAGTCGATTTCAGACAACACAAGTGTACCAAGATTCTCATTGAGAATGTAAGAACTGTTGTACTCTGTTCCTCTTCCCTGTGTGACCTATATTTTTAAGTTTCATGTTAAAAACTACTTCTAGTAAAAAGCTAATCCATTGAAAAAGAGCTTTAAGAACAAAAATAAAGAATCATACCTGTTGAATGATGAACTCAGCTGAAGAGGAGGTAATGAAGAGAAAAGCGAGAGATATGAAACCTAGACTCAGTTTTTGACTATCCATATTTTGAGATCTGGGTTTTCTTTGGGAAAGGTGTACATTTTTATATAGACAGAGAGACATCTAAGGTTACATATTGATCCAGTTTAGTTATTTTTTATTATTACTAATATAAAATACTGAAAGTGGATTAGTCGTGGGAAAAACAATATATTTTACATATTCATTTTTATTATACATAAAAGTAACATATTCATTTTGAACATATGTTTGACTTAGAATGTTGTTACTTTTATGCCATTTTCCAAGTAACCTGTGTACTTTCTCCGTTTCGTTTTAGTTGTCGTTTAAAGTTTTTTCACACAAATTAAAAAAAGTATTAAATTTTCTATTTTACCTTTTATTAATATATTTTATAAAAAAATTCATTGGCCAAAACATTAAAACAGTAGGGATAAAACTGGAATTTTCACCAAACATTTGCATTGAAAACCTAAAACGATAACTATTTTGAAACAAAATTTATAACATAAAACGACAACTAAACTGAAACGGAGGGAGTATTATTTTCTATGGATTTGTGGGAGATCTGGAGGTAGTGGGTGGCAACTGGCAAGTGTTCAAAAATATGATTAAATCTTTTTAGCAAAAACGTTTTACACGAGATCTTATTTATTGCAATGATCGACTCAGTGTCAATGGTATATCACTATCATCGCAGAATTCATAATTATCCAAATTTTATATTAGACACGAGAGGAGCAACGCCCATGTTCAATTCGAAGGCATTTTTGGGTCCACTGGGAAAAAGGTAGATGTTAAATTTTAGTGTACGCGATGAATGGAAAATAGGGAACCAAAACTGCATAGCGGTAAAGAAAATAGGTTTTTATTTAAAATAAATACTCTCTCCGTTCCACAAAAATGGACTGTTTAGAAAAAAAATTTGTCGCATAAAGATAGAAGTTTTGTGTTTCTAATGTCAAATTTAAAACAGTTTACCTATTTTACCCTTATTAAATAACAATAAATAATATACTCTTTAAAATGTGTTAAAAGGTGAAAAGGTTAAAATTGTTATTATACATTATTTCTTAAAGAATGTGAAATTTTTTAAAAAATTATCTTTGTGGGACGGAGGGAGTAAGTTATTTTCTATTTTTTTATTTTGAAAAAAGTATAAAAGATAATAAAAAAAAGTGTGGTTTATTTTACTTATGTGTAATTTTTTGGTTCGGTACCAATTAGCCATAAATGTGTGACCAATATCGTCTCCGGTTTATTTTTGGTTCTAAACCAATTGGCCATAAACTGTGGTTTAGTCTTAGTCTATAAGTTTAATAAAAAAAAGGAGAAAAAAAAAAGAATTAGGCTATGAATAGATAACACGGAACTCATAACAAAACGGTACCGTTCTTTTTGTCTTTTCACAATACTTATCTTTGGTTCCGTACTAATTAGGCATAAAGTGTGTTTCAATTTTACTATCACAAGTGGATATATTGCTTTTACTTTTGTTTAATTTTTTGCCTTCCTAAAAAAAACAGTTTCTTGCACCCTCTCGGCAAAGACCGATCAAACCGATCCGATCAGTCCAAAATTTTTGGTTATCGACGTAGACTGAAGAGAGTAGACCAAACCAAACGTCAAAATTAATTTGGACGATCGGCTTTCGGATCAGGTCGGTTCGGTAATCGGGCCGATCGGTTTTATTTGATTATGCAGCCCATTAGCAATTATGGAGCCCATTAAGAGGCATATATAAGCCTAACCCTAACTCATTAATCCTAATTTCATTTCTCTTCTTCTTCGCCTCTACTGCATGCGATTCCGAGAGAGAAAGAGAAATTCTCATCTCATCAGTTCATCCTTCTTCTCTGATCTAAACATCATCTCATCATCTCTTCTCATTCATCAATTCATCATCTTCTACACTTTTTCATCTTCTTACCCTCGTCATTCTACGCCCATTTCTCAGAAGTTCAACCCGTAAACCGTAAACAAGAAATTCGTAGAGGTCAGCTCTTCGTTCTACTTGTAGCTAATTCATTAGTCCACTAAGATCTGTTTCCAACTCGATAATACTTGGATGCAAATTGGAATCCCAAATCCCAAATCGATAGATTTGACACGTGTCACGATCACGTCAGTTATTAACTTTGAAAACATACTTTATATAATAAGATTATTTAGCCGTATTTTCCATTGTTTTTGGTTTATAGTAAAACATATTTTATTTTATTTTTATTATAAATTTTCAAACTATTTAATATAATATCAAAATTTCTTTTATTTTGAGTGCTTGCATGGAATATATCTACACATTTTTCAAAATTAATATAAACTTATTTATAAAAATTATATCATCAACACTTAAACCAAAACAAACTGAAATGTGGATGTTATTTTTTTTATCAGTGAAGTGTGGATCTAGCGTAATCTATTGTTTCGAGAAAAGTTTTAATAGATTATCACAAAAAGGTGTGCAAATCAAGATAAAGTTATGGTATATATTTAAATCATTTTCTTAATATATACTATTTTAACCCACACATCGTGTGAGCAATTTTCTAGCATATAATAGGTTACAATTTCATCAACTTACATGCTTAAGCTCCTGATTGCCACCATTCTACAATAGTTTTAGTTATACCAACCAAGCCCATAACCTATATATATGACAATCAATTCATTTCCAATAGTTTTGAGTTGGAAGCTTATGAGTTTTCAAATGAACTCATAATCACTTATTTAGTAATTAGTATTAAAATCTAATAGACACAAATGGGTATAACCAATCTAAAACAAAAGTTGGATTTGATCCGAGAAAAATGAATTTATATTCTCGAGGGAGCATGTTTATATATTTCACATTGGAAGCAAAGATATTTCAACACAAATATTTAGTACATATGCATTTTCTCACCTATTGCTAATTAATTTTGAGTTAGAATCTCATTAAACTTGATATATATAATATCAACTGATACTAATGCGAAATGCTTAAAATGGAAGTGGTAAAAGTGGTAGAAATGTTAGAAGCGCGGAGTGAAACATATACTGGTTGATGAACTTTCAAGATAAATGCGGTTAACTTAATGAGAGGAATTAATATAGTGGTCAAATTAACGTTATACATTAAAAAATGTAGATCAAGCTAGGGAGTGACTCTTACTCCAACGGGCAACGGTCGTATATTTTGGGTGTACAATTCATTCCAAGAGCGAAAGCAAAAAAATAAATATACCTTGGAACTTGAGTTTATAGGTATAGGTAAATGACCATTCAACCCAATTTCGATATGATTGAGCTTTAAAAATGGTTCAATAGACCTAGGAGCAAAAAACGGACAGGATTTTACTTTACTTTTTCCTAAGTTCAATCTAGATTTTGGTTATATTTATTTTTTGGTTAGTGGATGTTAGAATTATAGAGAATGCCAGAATGGTATGAATAAAATTATAATTTGCATCGTACGACTTAGATTTTTTACATATTTAGTATCTTTCTAAAATGTTATGCAATACTTTTTCTTTTGGGTTACGTTCTGTTTGAATTTGGCTACAAAAATTGAAATGATGTGAAGTAAATTATAAGTTTACTCCATATAGGTCGACTTTATCCAGAAAGTTAACACTTCATCATGTCCCCAACATTTTTCAAAAAATTTAAAACCCTGAGAGTTTCATTTTCATTGATAACAAAACAGAAAAGAGAAAACTCAGAAAACCAGAAACAAAGACTACATCACAAACATCACAAACCATCTCTTTCTTCCTAAGGTTGTTTGAAGTATGGTAAAGAAGTAGAGATCTTTAAACGGAGACGAGGTTCGTCACAGAGACCGTAAGCATTTCAGCTTCAATTATAATGGCATCATTCACCAAATATCCTTTCGATGCATCCTTTACATCTGCTAATGGTATAGTATTCACTCCCAAACCGTATCCGCTTAGAACCAGGTACCAATATTCAGCTGCAAAGAAAACACAACATAATAAGATTTACATTAGCTACTATTAGTTTCATTCATTGTTTATTTTCTCTCTTGGAGATAAACTTTTTTTCTTTGGTTAGTTTTCTTACTAAATGATGTTATGTGGTTGGTGTTTCGTTGATTCTTTAACCGCAGATTAGCTGCTCCATAAGTGGTTGCTTCAACTGCGTTTGCCTTAAATCCTTGAGCATATAAATAGATTGGGACTAAACCTCCTTTCGGGTTAAATCCTAATTTCCTGATTATTCATTAACCAAAATCCCTTATTATACTCAGGCCACTGTGAAGTCACGTAACGATGAGATCAATTTTTTTTTTTTTTTTTGAATACTAGGAGGTTTTGGGCCAAAGCCCGTAATACCTCAGACCCGAAACTACAGCATGTAATATTAGTAACGTCCCAAACGTCACTCAAACCGGCGACCTCTAAGCTTCGTCTAGGACTTTACCAGTTGAGCTAACGACACTTGGTAGATGAGATCAATATTATGAATCATTATGTAATACGATGAGATCAAGTACTAACCAGTATCGGTCTCCAACAAGAAACTCGTCAGATTTATAGATTTTATCTTCCAAGGTAGAGAAATGAAGTATCTTCCAAGTGAAGACATTGTTTGGAGGGTTTGATATGAATGTGACTTTCTCTTTTAGGTTGGACCGGTTAACGATGGAGATCTCGGCACCAAAAGTACCAGTGTCCTGCTCACGGAATCCATCGTTCCCGTCGTAGTAAGTTGATTGAGGAATTAGTTGTCCGAATCCCAACTCTTTTGTCGCATTGTTGTATCGCTTCACTAATCCATCTACAATCCACAATTATGCAAAGAAAAAAAAAAATAAACACTCCAAATCACAACCAACTAGGTTCATGTATTAATTAATCTTGGCCAATATTTCTAGAAATAATTTGATGGATCTAATATTTGTTTAAAGTACCTGTAACAATTAAATATTTGTTTAGCTTCCCATTGTAGACAAAGAGTTTGAGATCAACATTCACTTCCCATCCTATTGGAAGAGATTCTGTCTCTACGATCCTCGCGTAAAGTGAAACATGATCTTTTCCACCGTCGTCTTGTTTACCATTCGTGTACAAAACCAATCTCCTGATTTATTTATTTTTCATCAAAATTATCTCAGAAAATATAATTAAATTAAATAAAAAAAATGGATAGAGTGTAAGATCTTTACCATTTGTAACCAGCAGCCTCAAAAACAGAGGATACATAGGGTGCCATTATGCTCCTAATTATTGAGAAGCTTGTTATTGACAGAATCTTATCCGCTGGTGGCTCATCCCTCCACACTCTTGTCAGTCCTACGAAGAAAACAAATTCCAAGAAAATCAAGAAAATGGTTTTCAGTTTTAAGTTTTAACCAAGAAAATCTAAAGAAAGAAAATAAGTGTACCAAGATTCGTCGTGAGACTGTAAGAACTGTTGTACTCTATTCCTCTGCCTTCTGTGGCCTAATTTTAGTAAAAAATATTAATTTTATTCATTGTGAAAAACTACTTTTTAGTATAAAAAACACGTATCGATAGAAAAAAGTGCTTAAAAGAAAGAACCTGTTTAATGAGGAGATCAGCGGAAGAGGAAAGTGATGAAGAGAAAAGCGAGAGATAGTAAACCTAGACTCCATTTTTGAGTATCCATATTTTTGAGATCTGGTTTTTGTTTTAGTAAGGCTTTACACTATTAAAGTTACTTATTGATCGAGTTTAGTTACAAATATATAATACTGAAAGTGGACTCGTTATGCAACCAATAATACACACATTCAATTTTACTGTAAAGGGTCAGATTTGAGATTTCGATTTGGTTATAGTTTATTTTATGTCTATTATTACACAATATTTCTGTGGATTTGGGAGAGATCTCGAAGTAGTGGGTGGGAATGAAGTGTTCAAAATATGAAGTTTTAAGCAAAACGTTGGCCACACGAGATGTTATTATAATGATCGACTCAGTGTCAATGGTATATTGTATCACTAATTCACTATCACCGAGGTTTGATAATATCCATATATTGTTAAAATAGTATCACCAAAACCAACTATATCAATTGAGTAAATTCATCCATATAGTTTTATATTTATTTTTTTGGATTTCTAAACACAGTAGACTCGACTTATCTAATCATTTATCTCGTCAAAATTTTATTATATAATTAACTAGTAATGAATCTAGGCTATGACCGAACTTAAAAATATCTAGGCTATGACCGAACTTAAAAATATCTTTTTAATTCAAGAAGATATTTTAGTTTCATGAATCATGGTGGGTGAGTATTTGTTTTTCTATTTTGATTAAATTTGTTGCTGTATTTAACTGAAAAAATTAGAAAATCAAAAATACAAAACAGTTCTCCATATAGTCTGTTTGAAGAAAAAAAAAAAAAATAGTCTGTTTAAGTTTTACATTAAATTTGTGTCTTTATTCTTTTGCCATAGTCCATGATATCACTTCTATCTAAAACTATGAGAATCTTGTTCTTTTTTGGTATAGCAATGACTGCAAAATTGGACCGGATCACTTAGTTAACGTCTTTTTCATATTGACGTTGGCTCAATGCCTTAGCTCTGTTCCAATCCCCTTCTCGTACGTCCTCATCTGTTTTCCTTCATTTAATCTCTCTTCCTACTATTAAAAGTAAGGTTTTTTTTTTTTACTTTTATATTTTTTACTTTGCTCCAATTCCTTACTTTTACTGTTTAGCACTTAATTATTATTTTTATTGAATTTAATGTTAAATTAATATTAAAAAAAAAACCAACTTGTATACAACTGTTTCTACTTTTTAATGTATAATCAGATATTAGAGTTTAACCCTAAAAGAGACGGAGAAGGAAGCAGAGCCGGCGCTGACATATGAAAGACCACAAGCGAAAAAAAAATTTGGGCCAGTTTTTACAGAAAACGAGAAAAAAAAATAATAAAGCATTTTGGCAGCTTCAAAGGTTCGAATCTAGGAAAGAAAGGAGAGCAACCTAAGATCTACCACTAGACTAAAGCTGATTTTAAAAAATAGAGGCCGAAATCTTTATATAAAATAATCGGCCGCAAGCATGGGCTTCATTAGCATGTCCCAAGGGCCGGCTCTGGGAGGAAGACCACATGCACTCCCTATCTACCCTAAAAGATATGGAGGAGGAAGACCACATGCACTCTCTATCTACCTGTAGGCTCAAGGTGTAACACTCGTCCCGCCTTATAGGCCAAGACAACGTGTTATTCATCTGGTCTCGGCAAAACGCTTAATTCTTTAAATATTCAAAACTTGTTCAACATTTCATAAAGCTTATTAACCTGAAGAAAAAAAGATAAAAGGGGTAAACACAATGCCGAAATTCTAATCACACTCAACAATCAGTGCATAATATAGAATCAGACTCCAAATGTATAAACCTTAGGTCCAGGCCGTGATAATGAGTAAAAAAAGGTATTTGCCTTAGGCCCCCTCTAAATTAATCAAATTTTGGCCCAAAATTTTAAATAATTATATAGAATATTAGTAAAATATTTTTATTTTTAGTGCTATTTTTATTAAGTTTGAAAATTTTGTTTAAAATATCAAAATAATTTTTATTTATCTCTAATAATTTACAATATAATGTTTTGAATATTAGTATTTATATAGATAAAAAAATGTTAACTAAGAAAATAGAATACAAAAATTGTATAAAATTATATATTTATAGTTAATTACTTAATTTTACAAAATGTTATTTTCATAGATTAAGAACATAGTGTTTAATATCTCTATTTTATTAAAAAGGATATTTTTAGTTTTAGTTATAAGTTATAACACATTTTATTATGAAAATGTATAAATCCTCTCGGGTTTTTTTTTTTTTTTTTTTTCGGCCATCAAAACATGTGTAAGTCTAGGCTAAGAAATGATTTACTAAAATCATTCTATTTAACCAGTCGAAACGGCGTATGTTTTAGGTCCATTAAAAAAATATGATAAATAAGTTATTCGACAATTCCACTTAGCCCTAGGCGTTCGGTTGTATGGTTCGGTTATTCGGTTATTCGGTTCTAGGCACTTGGGATCCATAAAAGAACCGAACTGTTTTCGGTTCGGTTCGGTTTGGATACTTGAGAATAGAACCATAAGATAACCGAAATACCTTCAGGTATGGTTCGATTCGGATATTTACCCACCAAATAACCAAACTATCCAAATAACCGAACCATTACCCGAATAAAAACAGATTGTAATACTAATAATGTATGCAAATATGAACTAAAAGCTTCAAAATGCAATAATTCAAGTTGCAAATCCAAAAAAGGAGTTTCCACAGTTCAGTCCAGAGAAATCCATAACAAACTAACAATATTCTAGAGTTCCAAAATCTAAATCCGCAACAAAATAACAAAGTTCAAACTTCAAAGAGACTTAAGAGTTGAAACCGCAACAAAATAATCAAGTTCAAAAGAGACTTGAGAAAGAAAGAAAGAGAGAAAGAGAGATTAGAGTATAGATTATTAGATTCTATAAGCATCTTCAAGTCCTTTATGATAAATCGATGATGATGAATTTGATGAGGTGAAGAACCGAAAATGATGATTGATGAATGGATTTGGAGGTGATGAGCGGTGAATGAAAATTAGGGTTTCGTGTTTGTGATTTGGGGATCGGAACTCGGGAGAAGACAAAAACGAGTGAAATGTTTTGTTGTTGTGTCGTGGGTAGGGACGTAGGGTTAGGGTATAAGGCAAAAAGGGCTTGGGCTTAATGGGTTTAGGGGATAAGAGAAATGGGTTTGGGCTTAATGGATTTAGGTATAGGCCTCTTAAATCAAATGTGTTTGGTTTAAAATGGACATCCATGGATATCGGTTCTGTTCGGTTAATAACTGATATCTTTGGATAGTTGAAATGAGAACCATTCGGTTATTTAACAATATCCGAAACCAAAAATTTTGGATACTTTCGATTCGGTTTGGTTCGGTTTTCCGAGTTCGGTTTTTATTCCTAGGGCTAGTTCCACTTCCACTCATTTTGGAAAGATTAGTCAAATAGTAATAATCCGGATTACCCCTATTTATCAAAAATATATATACAAACACACAAAAATCTCTTAAAGTATTTAATATATATACGTTTAGGATTCTTTACCTTCACAAAATAGAATAAAAGAATAACCGAAAATCATGGTTCTTAAAAATTTTGACCCGGAATTGATTTGATTTTGACCCGAAAATGAGTAATCGGATCTTTAATTTTTCTTAGACTTTCCAAAAAAATCAGTCGGATCTTACCTTATTGCCTTCACTCCTACAAAATAGGTAAACGTAATTAACAACCTTTGATTTTGGAAATATATCAATCATATATAAGAAAATCATAATTTTTATTTGGTAACTAAATCTTACAAATAATAATAAGAAAATCAAAACATATATTTGGTAACTAACATTAGGCATATTCTCTACACATTCGAATATTAAAATCTTGCCTAAACCAAATGATCTGTAATCTTTTACGATATTCCATCGTATCTATATTGTTATTATGTGAAATCGTAATCTTTCCTTACACATTTGTATCATTCAGTGTAATTGATCATCAAATCCAAATTTGTTTAATAAATCTAAGATTTCCTACTTTCTCTCCAAGATAGTGTGAAATCAATTCAGTCTAAACCCTAGACATTCTTGCATCTATATATATATATATATATATAACAATAACAATCGTTAATCAAGTTCACAACTCATCAGAGCAAATACCTCATTTTATGTTTTGAAGTTTTGGCGGATTGAAGAATATAGAGGTGTTCACTAATACTCCTAAGAAATTATTGAGTTGTTTCTTTGTTCCTATATTGTATGATACCTTATCTAATGACACATATTTTTTAGGTCAACGATGTCTCCTTAATGGAATTAGATGAATTTTACCTTGATCCGAAATTTTCAGAACTTGAATTGATCTAGGAAATGTTATTTTAGTTTCTCCCTTTTTTGTACAACTTATCTATGAACTTAATAGGCAACTATACTAATAAGTTTTATATGTTTTTTCTTGCAGGTCTCTCTTTACATCTTTGCCGTTCATTGCAAGGAATATCAGAAATTTATAATCGGATGAAGAAGGGGAGATGGAAAGTGTTGGTGAGAAGTGAGAACTTTTAATTGTTTGAATATTATGTTAAATTACATGGGGTACAGAGTCTTTGTCTTCTAAACTGAATCTTTGTTTTTGAATATTGTATGTTTAAGGATTTTATGTGTACAATATTTTGTATTCACCTCTTAATTTTTAAACCGTTATCACGATAAAAATCTTTCAACACAAATTATGGAAAATTATCGATTTTGTTTTTTTCCAAGTAGCAAAAAATAATTGATATAAACGGTGAATTACTGATATAAATTTTGCTGTAAACCAAAAGCATATGATATACAAAGCATCTCAATTCAAGATACTGAGTTCTTTTATAAAAGTTTGAGCTGGTTTAGAGTTGGTACACATTAGACCTTGCATATTACCAAACCAAATAAATCGTTTTTTCTCCTTTGTGTTTAGCGAGTAACCGCAAATAAACCGGCTGAACTACAAAGCATCCGGTTTGGTCCTGAATAGTCACGGTTTATTTTGGTTTTGACTTTAATAGAATTCAAATAACCAGAGCTAAACCGGACCACAACATCCCTAACTACAAAGAGAAAAAAGGATTAAATTATTCAAAATATAATATGACTTACTTTTTCTAATTTGATAAAAGAATAAAAATATTTAAACGTGACAACAATTATTTCGATAAAAAGGTTTAAGAGGTCGGGGAGCAAATGGTAGAACGAGTTATAATTAACATTAGTGTGATTTAGGATGAGTCAAATGGAAGTGTTAAACTTCTTTGACACCTCTAAAATATTATAATTAACATTAACAAAATATTTGGTTTGATTTTGACCCGAAAATCTTTAATGGGATCTTTCATTATTGGCTTTTATTCTTAAAAGAAATTTAAACAAAATTAAATGATTAATTTTTAAAATATAGAAATCGCATATGTAGTTATAACAAACAATTATTTGCTAACTAAATGGTTTCCTATTTAAATGCTAACAACAAAAATTAAACTGGAAAATGCTAAAAATGATTTCGATATTCAAGAGCAACAAGAGCAATTGGAAATTTTGCAATACTAAATGATTACAAAATTAACAATCAATGACAGAGTTATATGGTGGAGCGGGTTTGGATCGATATTAATACGGAACGGTATACCACGAGTGAAATCTTAGAATTAACAATCAAAATAAAAGTATACAATCATAAACACTAAACAAAACAATAATATTAACAAAACAACCACAACTTAGAATTTAAACTTCTTAGTTACAAAAAAATCAATCCGCGGTAAACTGCGGGTTAAAATCTAGCTTTATTACAAACCAAATACAATCATAAGATTACAAACAAAAAAATTCTTAGTCAAAAATATATAACACAAATAATCAAGTTATAAAAAAATACAAATCCTATATTAATATTTGGGAAGTACATCTTAAGAGTCATAACTTATATTTTGTAAGAAATTACAATATATGCCATTATATAATTCTAATCATAAAATTTATTCCATGTCACTAATATATATAAACGGGTCAACGGGTCAACGGGTTTAAAGATATTAAAAGATTTTGTTTATATAATACATAATTCTGAAAAAAAATTCTTCAAACGATTACACAATTAATATAATTTGAAAATATTATATACTAATCAATTCGAAAATGTAACACAATTAGTAAAAATGTTATATACTAATATATTATTCGAAAAAGTGATCGAAAATGTTATTGAAAATCTTATATAGTAATCCATTATTCGAACATGTGATCAAAAATGTTAATGAAAGTGATATATCATTGATAATTGTATATTTTGTTTGAGAAGTGTAAGAAATTACATTATATCTACATATACATTTTTAGAGGGGATTTTGGTTTTTAATTCAAATGGATCGGATTTTGACCCGGTTTTAATTTGTTCGGATCCTGGATAAGAGATTGAAGGAAGTTTGTAATCTTTAATTACCCATTTAACTCTCTTTCCTTAATTTATTCCCACATTAATCGGCATGCCATTAGCATTTAATATTTAAATTTGCAAAATTAAATAAAGATATTAAGCAAACTAAATCTCGAGTATGTTGCTATATTCGAGTGTATATTCTCGATTTAACGTTTTCAATTCTACCTAATTCCAACTAATCTTTCAACTAATTAATCAACACCTTTATTTTCGGAGATTTTCTTTCTCCAGTATCTCAACAAAATCCATTTAAAGAAACAAAGTTATGACTCTTAAATATTAAAATCTCGGCATATTCCAAAATAGTAACGAATCCAAAGATTTTTTCTCCAATTTGTTGCTACTTCGAATATTTTTTGCGTGAAGTGATAGGGATTAGTGACCTAATTTTGACCCTATAAATACTCTACACCTAAATGTGGATCTTTATCATCAAACAAAAAAAAATCACGATTTGCAAGAAAAACATTTAACACACGTTTTTCCTCTTCACATGGCTGCTACTTTTGAGTTTATGGTGAAAATAGATGTCGAATGGAGAGATTGTTGCAACGGTTTATAATCGAGCTTTAGGTGATGCTGTGTACGGGTAGGGAATTAGTGGCTGTGACGGCGACGGTGACGGTGAGATGTTGGTTCAACGGTGGGTAATAGAGCTTTAGCTTGGTGGTGTAGAACTCGGATCTCTTTGAAATTAGGTTTGGATCTGGACCATCGCAGATCCACTTTGCCGTTCAAACAGTCAGATCAAACCATCGAGAAAACTTGCCGAAGAAGATATTCTACAAATCCATGTCTTAGTGTATGTGTGGCTTGGTGTTGTTGCGATTATTAAACCGTGAAACTAAACCAAGCTAAACCAAGAGATGGCTTGTGTAATTGAAATCCAGAATCAAAACTTGGAATCGTGAGATGACTTGTGATGATGGTCACGTGTAGTGGTGGTGGTTTGTGCGATTGTTTGTTTGGGTTTTGGAATTTGATTATTAAACCGGAATTGTGGACCTTGGGTTAAGGTCACGTGGTTGTAAAGTTGTTTCTTATTAAATGGGTTTGGTTTAGTCTCTAAATATTTAATCCTAATTAATTGTGGGATAGGTTACTGAATCGAAATCATGGGTTGAATCAGGGTGTTATTGAACATGTTTTTTTCAAATCTTTAATTCATAGTTGTAATCGAAAAAAGATCTGTGCTGAATCAGTAAGATAATCAGAGGGGATAAAGATTTTTTGTATGAACAATTGTATCGACTCTTTTTTTTCAAGTGAAAAAAAAGAGTGACATTTTACCAAAAAAATAAAGAAAGCAAAAAACATTATCTAGACCCTTTTTTATACTATATACAAATATAGTTATGTAATGTGTCTTCTTATTGATTGTCTTTCATTTTTCAAACTAACTTTTTTATAATATTAATGATATTTTAACTCTATACAAATTAAAAATCTATATATTATGAGAACTATTTAAAGCAAACTTTTAAATTTATTCGAATTATATATTTTAAATAAATTATTATTAATAAAATTATAAAATGGTGTTTAATTTTACGGGACGAGGTTATATGGTGGGACGGATTTGAGTCGACATTAAAACGGGAAGGTATACCACGGGTGAAAAATCCTAGAATTAACAATTAAAATACAATCATACAATCTTAAACACTAAACAAAAAAAAAATTTCACAAGACATATATAATTTTAAATTTAAAATTTTCATATGTTAATTCGAAATACACATTTTTTCCTTATATATAACAACACGCATATACAATATCGATTTTACTTATAATGGATAAACAATTATACACATAGTGTACTTTAATTTTATTTGCACAACATATATATATATATATATATACACTGCAATTTTAAATATGTATTTGCTCAATAAAAATTTATAAACCCATCCTAATCTCATATATTCTTCACATATATATATTATGTAAACAAGAAAATAAATTCATATTTAAATACCCTATACATTAGTACGTAATGAACTACTCCCTCCGTTTCAATTTAGTTGTCGTTTTAGGATTAAAATTTTGTTTCATAATAGTTGTCGTTTTAGGTTTTCAATGCAAATGTTTGGTGAAAATTCATGTTTTGTCATTAATGTTTTAATGTTTTGACCAATAAAAAAATTATAAAATATATTAATAAAGGGTAAAACAAAAAATTTAATGATTTTTTTAATTTGTGTGCGAAAACCTTAAACGACAACTAAAACGAAACAGAGGGAGTATATAATTTTCTATATTCTATATTTTCAAAAATGAAACCTAAAACATATTAATCCTACAATGTATAATATATATACGTTTAAAACAAACAAAATCATAGCATATATGTAAAAGAAAGGCCTTAAAAAATTAATTTTATATTTAATAAAAATATAAGTCTGCGGTGTACTGCGGGTTAATATTTTTTAAACCGTTGAACCGTACAAAATATTAAAATCCGTGCTGTATAGCACGGGTCATGATCTAGTACAATTTTATTTATCGCGCGGGTTATATCCTAGTGTTATACATATATATATATATATATATATATATATATATATATATATATATATATATATATATATATATATATATATATATATATCATGTAAAAAGTTTTCTATTAAGTTGCAAAAGAGAAAGAATACGTTTGGCTAGCTCGTTTCACACTTTTCCTCCAAAACTATTTATACTCTCATGCCTATCGCCCATACGTGTAGTCGTTCTGGTGTTTACAACTAATGTCATATGTGTCGATCGATGTAAACCGAAATGCAGTTCCATGTGCTACCAATTAAATGACCACATGCATTCATGCAATGTACCTCTCAGTATTCAGATTTTTCTGTGTAGAAAAAAAAAAAAAAAGAAGGCCACTTATTTACGTTATAATTTTATTTTCTTTATACATCCGGCTACTTTTTTTTCTTTTTGGGCTAATTATTTTTGTTTTTAATAAAAAATAAAAAAATCTCAAACCAAAATCCAAACTAAAATCAGAAACAAGTGGACCGCCGAATATTTTTTTGTGATAAACTGATAATTTAACGACATTGATCGATCGTTGATAATAATGTGACAGTTTCACCCACAGTGTAAAACAACACTTCATTTTATTATGAACAATATTTGTCTCGTATCAAGTGGCTTAAAATATATAACAACTGTATAACCATGGAGTTTTCTTTTTTTATTTAAGATACCAAACCTGAAGAAAGCATATTATAATACAAGGATCAACAAGTTGGTCTCTTATTACAGTATGTTGTTCCCCATATGAAAAAAAAAAATCAAAATGATTAGAGAAAGAATGTGATTAATCAACAAGCTCAATCAGTTCTCTTCTCTACGTCATGCTCATCTTCCTCAAGCATAAACCTCTTCCAGTACCAATGTAGCTTCCACACGCTATCTCTCATGTCATCGATCGCGACTCCTTTCGTCTCCGGCACGAAGAACAAAGCGAAAAGTCCCATCACAACGATCCAACCACTGAAGAAGAAGAATATACCTGACTTCATCCCGCAAAGCATCGACAGGAAGGCCTGAGCGATGACGAACGTGAAGAACATGTTGCACGATACCGCCAAAGCGAACCCTTCGGTTCGAGTCTCCACGGGGAAGGTCTCGCTAGGGATTAGCCATCCTAGAGGACCCCATGACCAAGCGAAACCCATCACGTAAACGCACACGAAGATCACCACTACTAGGGCTTGTGGCCGTCCTAGTGTACCCGTCACGTCTAGGTCCTTGGCTAGGATGATTCCAATGACCAACTGTTTTGAGAAAATTGTTAGTTTAGGAGGATTGCTTGCGAGGCAATAAACGCTAACTGACCTAATGTAACTTTACTTAGGGAACAAGAAACAAATAGAAGAAATATTACCTGGCAGACGAGCATGTGAACGGAAGACTGGAGCAATAGAAATCTTCGGCCGGTTTTGTCGACGAGGAAAATCCCGACAAACGTGCTGAGAACGTTGATAGTTCCCGTGATAACCGCGGAAAGCAGAGCTGCGTCATTTCCAAACCCTACGGTCTGGAACAAAACCGGAGCATAGAACATAATTGCGTTGATTCCAGTGAGTTGTTGGAAAAACTGGAGCAACATTCCTATCACGAAAGGCGGTCGGCTCGCGGGTTTCATCAGTTTCGTGTAAGGGTCCTTGACCTGCCTCGCGAAATCGCAAGCATGGACGATTGATTCATACTCCTCATCAACATCTTCAACGCCTCTAATCTTCTTGAGCGTTTCTTTGCCTTCCTTGGTTTTGTTCCGTTCGATGAGACTTGTTGGTGTTTCGCAGATGAGAAGTGATCCGAAGAGGAGGATGAGAGCAGGAATTCCCGCGCCACCAAGGGCAAGTCGCCATCCGTAAGGATGAATTGAGGAGGTGAAGTAGTTGACTATGTTAGCGATTAGGATTCCAATTGTAACCATTAGTTGGAAAACAATGTTGAGACCTCCACGAAGCCTAGCCGGAGCAATCTCTGATAAGAAAAGTGGTACCGCCTGCAAGAAATTGAGACACATTAATTCTATATGCTTAGTCAAGATCTCATACAAACTAGGAGGCATATAAACTAAACGAAACCAAGATTTTTGAAACCGGAACCAAACCAATTACACACCAAATCAAATAAACCAAAATACACATCTTGCAACTAATCTTGAAATGAACAAGATCATAACTTTTTACCTGATTACCAAAGCCAACACCGAATCCAAGCAAGATTCTACCAAAGATCAACATGTAAATGTTAACAGCTCCCGCGGCTAGGCCAACACCGATCAAGAAGAAAATGGAAGCGAGCTGCATTGTGGGTCTGCGTCCGAGCTTAGAGCACGTAGCGGAAGCAAAGAAGCTAGCCACTAGAGCCGCAAGGTATAGAGAGGAAGTGAAGAGCTGCAAGAACTGGTTGTCGTACTTGCAATAGTTGTTCTCATGCGCATGCTTCTTCCTCTCGTACACAGATGGGAAAAATTCTTTCAAGAAATCGTCCATCGCCGTTACTCCACCTGTTTTTTTAATGAAATTTGGTTTTAAGTATATGCACTTTTAAAATTTCTTGATCCAAAAGAGACATGTCTAAGTAACGCGAAAAAAGAGGCTAGATCTAGTTTCTTGATCCATAAGTAATGCGAAAAAGACACAAAATAATGTTAGAGAAGAGAATCGAACCAGAGATTCCGATGTCGTAACCGAAGATCAAACCGCCTACAGCCGCGATAATGACACAGATGAAGACATAAACAGTCATCTTCGCGTCGAAAGCCTTGGAATTACCATTAGACGATATAACCACAGCCATTGTTTAACGTCAATGCTAGATCTCTCAAAAATCTCTGTGTCTGTGAGCTTCTCTGTCTTGTAAATAAGAGCGAGAGAAGCTAGCAGACACAAATCTTTACTTGAAAATGAGACAAAGAAAGGTTCATATATTTATACAGATCATTGAGATAAAGAGGATGTCTAAAAATGGAATATTTGTTATGAAATGAGTATGAATGAAAATTTGATTGGATGGTGAATAGATTTTGGATCAATAATAATCTTATTGTTGACTCTTTTTCGGGGTTCTTACAGTCAACATTTTGCTGTAATAATTTCAGTTATTCACTTCGGGTTTTTAATTCGTAGCTGTTACATGTAAGTTTTTATTTTTTTTGATTGTTATAACATCGATGGATGGCTTTATTACGTCTGGATTTGGTTATATCCAAAACATAATCTGCGTGGATATATTGTTCCTGTAATCAAGAACAATAAACCTATATATCCGCAATTTCCTTTTATTTCCATCAAAGATATTTTCCTTTTTTTTTGGGTACAAATAGATATTTTCCTTTTATTGTTGCATAATATAAAGGATAAAATCTTGTGTGGTCAAAGTTATATATGGTATAATTTCTTACGAAAATATTTGCTAGACTCTAGTCATGTCATCATGACTCATGTTGTTGAATTAGCCATGAGACTACTGTGATGTTGTTGAATTAGCCATGAGACTACTGGGATCCGATCCGAGATCCGTTCCAAAAAATAGGATATCTGGGTGGGGTGGATTCGAATCCGGATCTAGATAATAGAAAAATTAAAACCGGATATCCGGATCCGGGATATTTTATATTATAATAATTTTTAATATTTTGTTATTATTATTTAAATTTTATTAATAATTTTTTATTACTTTTATATAATAATAATATTTTTAATGATTTATATTAAATTATTTGTTTTTAAATATTTTTTTCAAATTTTATATTAGTAAAAAAATTTATATAAAAAAATTCGGATCCGAATATCCGGCTATTTTTACGGATATCCTAAATCAGGATATCCGGATAAAACGAATCCGGATAATGAAAAGGCGGATCCGGATACCATGAAAAAGCCGGATATCCGGATCCGGTCCAGGCCTAGAACAGATTACATTTTAGTTTCTCAATTTGATTTTCTAAAGATTAGGACAATATTCAATTATTATGTTTGCCATTTTCATTATAAAAGTTTAAAGTTGTAGCAATAGAAAAAAAAAAAAAAAAAAAAGCTTCGTAGTTCTCTCAAAAACCAACAAATTTATATTAAACACTTTGTATATAAAATTATGATTAAAACCAAAAAATTTATATCATAAACCAAAAACCGCATATCAAATTTTTTATTATATATGGTTAACATTAAAAAAAAAGTTAAATAATAATAAAATTATTCCCATCCTAAAGCCAAGTTTTCAACTTTTTTAAATATGGTTTATTTTTTCCATGACGGTAGTTTAAATTATGGTTTTTTCTTTCTTGTTTACCATATGGTTTTTAAGTTACTCAGGTACATATCTCAAAGGCTGGATTCTTTTACAAAGACCAAGAAAAAATCAAAGATTGCACAATTACAACAATCAAAGCCCTCTACTGTAGAGGCTCTACATATAATCTTTCTACTCTCTGTGAACGGAGAATGAGATCGATTAGCGAACAACACAATCCCATCTACCATTCAGACCGGATTTGGGGCAAAAGGCGGAAAAAGCTTGTAACCTAGTATGGACGAAGAATTGGCTCGAGTAAAGATCTTAGTTACCAACTTCAACTTCTTGTATATGTTTGACTGCTTTATTAACCTAAAAGATCGTCTAGAAGCGGACGTGCAGCGTCCATCCGCGTCACTGTCTCACTGTACCGACCTCTGCAGGCAAAACAATGGGCAATAATAAAGGTTAAGAAAAAGGGCAAAGACATTAGATTACACACTAAAAACTTTGAATGAGTCTTATAGGAGGGTTTTGCTTAGAGGATCATAAAAACTCGAGAGCCTCCCAAGGTTTTAGACACAAGATTAGAAGCAAGCTAGAGACCTTACACTAGTTGACTGTTGGAGTTCCACTGCTGATGATTCCCCGTTTTCCTGCATCAATGGACCAGTAACATCACTCTTTTTATTACTATATCGATTTTGTCAACGGATTGATGTGTGTATCTCTAATTAAGTAAAAGAATGAATACCTCAATTAGCAAATCCTTTCTAGTGATCAAGCCTATCACACGGGAAGGACGGGGAACGACAAATAGATGTCGCAATCCAAGTTGCCGGAAAAGGTTGTATACCTAATCGAAACAGATCAAATTCTCAACAAATGATGATGGGTATTTGGTGTCTAAGATAAAACATAATCAGAGTTTTTACTCACCTTTGTCAATGACATGTCTTCGGGAACAACATATGGAGACGGATTCAAAAACGGAGCAAGATCTATGTACATCTCTAAATCATCTGAAGTTAAATGTATATCTTCTATGCATAACCCTTTCGACGAAACAGGTTTAGCAAACTCGCTAAAACTGTGCCTGGAGGTGCAGAATCAATTTATTTACCAGAAAAATATGAGACCTTCAAAAGAGAGTGAAAAAAGAAGAGTGTGAAATATTAATTTACCTGATATGTCTGGCACTTGGATCACAAGGCAAAGGACTATGTTGGAAATCGACTTTAGATTGAAGGAGAACAAGCAAGTGACTGCATGGTGAACAAAATTCAGAATGATATATTTATTTTAAAATAATTCTTTTGGTAATATACAGTCACGTACCTCCGAAGAACCAACCCGATGACAAGTGTTTCACCACTTCTCGTGTGGTCGATTACCTGATACAATGTCAAAATGTTAGAACATCAGCACAGAGAACTAAGTAATCACGAGTCAAACCTGTGTGGGAGAAAGCAATGCTTACCGGAAATCCATTGTGTTTATTGCTACCCAAAATTGAAGCAACATCTCCAACCCTGATAACTCGAGGTAAAGAGATTACCTTCAAAGACGGAAAAAACAAGTTATGATATAGCATAATATAAGAAGCATGTGTCACAAGCTCCATCTAGTGGTTGGCTCTTGACTGATGGAACATAGCTCTCTGTCTTTAATGAGGGAGAAATGATAACAACCTTCTGACTTTGACATGCTTCCTTTGCTATCATTTGACGCAAATGATACTTGGGTCTCGATTCCAGTAACGGAATGCCCTTCAGGCGTGCTTGTACTTCATACAATCCTTCATTGAAAGCATCACCGACGGCCTAAGAACAGAACATATTAAAACAAGCGTATTTCCACAAGAATCAAGATAAATGATAATGGTTAGTAACTAGTACCTTTGAGATGAGAAGAACCAACATTATAAGAGGCAGAAGTTTCAGGTTATTTGTGATTTCAACCATGATAACACATAATGATACAGTCATCCGCATCGAGCCTCCAAGAAATGAAGCAGCTCCCAGTAAAGCATAACTAAGGTTCAAAGACTTTTTGTATCAAAGGCCCAAAGTTCACCCAAATTTTTTGAAAAAATAAAGAAGTGGTAAGATCAATAAAGCAATACACAAAGAGACTCACGTTCCCTCCTCAATGTTGAGCTTCTTGTAAAACCTGACCACAAACATGCCTACAAGCCGCCCATAAGTTGATCCTATCATTATTCCAGGAACAAACTGGCCGGCGGGAACAGCAGTGCCAAAGGTCACCACTGCTAATGTGTAAAACATAGCCTATACATCATTTAATACAAAGCAAAAGGACGATTATATCAGAGGAATAAGCAAGTCGGAAGATATTCCTATAAATAAAGAGATGGAACCATGTAAAAAGTCAAATCAGCATGATACTTATCCTATTGCTAGCATGGACATCATTCAATCTAACTCAAACCTGCGAAGAACTTAATACCAAAATTAAGAACAAACCAAGTAGAAACATGTCATACCAAAAAAGTTAGTAGACTCTGAGCACTGAACTCTCGCATTGTTTTAGCGCTGAACAAATTCCTTATAGCATCATCCTGTCGCCAAAATGAAAAGCAAAACAACTCAATTGAAACAGTCAGGCTTGAAAATAAAGCGAAGTAGAAATTGAAAATTATTATTATGAAAATATTTCAGAAGAAAAGACCTGAGTATTGAAGAAAATTGTAGCGAGATCATTGTATTCGTTATCCGTCTTGCAGTAGAACTGCAATGATTGGCACACAAAGCAACAAGAATGCGGCAATGTTAAAAGACAGAAATGTTAGGAAAGTCGGAAAGCTCAGCAGGGGAAATGGTTGTCATTTCTAAAGTTCCGGGGCCTGATTATTTAGGTTTTTCTAGAAAACACCATTAAAAAAATTCCGCATAAGCATCTAACAAGAGTATTCAAATTTTTCTAGGTATAATAATTAACAAACCTTAAAAGTCTATGTATGGCTGCATTTTTCCATCGGAAAAAAGTGAAATTGGCTAAATTTCATCATAATAGATCGGCATTGTAAAGAATATGCAACAGATCTCAAAAATACACATTCTCTATAACAGTGCCTTACATTTACGTAATTTCCATACATTCCCGGAGGCCGTGGACATTCAATACCAGAGTCAGGAACTGACTCAGGGCACGGACTGCATTTTCTTAGGAGTGGCAGCCCAAATGAGATTGCAGAAGTTATACAAGAGATGATGCATGCTTCAATTATCTGCAAATTCAGATTTTGCAGCAGTTATTTAAATCCACCAACGAGACAATCGTTCTTCAAGAAGATAAACATAACCAAATAAATAAAGAACTTCTTGTAATCGTCCATCAAAGATTACCTTCACTCGATTTCCTTTCTTGTGCAAAGAGTTCCGACGCCAAGATGTCATATAGAGTGTAAGTTGGTTAAATAATGCCCCTGGACGAAAATGCCATGAGAAAAGAAACAGTCAGAGAAAGATAAATGGAACCAAGAGTGTAGGAATAGAAAAATTCATACCAAGTAGGCCTCCGATAACTCCTATTACAGCCATTGGCAGTAGCTCCTTGAAGTAGTAGTCATCTTGACCACTAAATGAGAGAAAGAAAAGTTCCAAGTCAATTCTAGCACTATTAACCTTGCGCAATATAAGTGAGCACCGAAACTAGAACCTTACTCTGATACATCCCATATAATGAAACCACCTCCACCAAAATGTCCACATATTCCACTCTTGCACCATCCCATGGCAGTACGCACAACAACAGCCACAATAGCGGAAGTGAAAAAGACACGCCACATAAGTTGACTTCTCCACCTTCAATAGCACATGCAAATTAAACTAAATGGCGGATGGCATAGAATGTTAAACTCAAACTAGCTAAGACATCCTAAGGATAACTGCAAAGCTTTCAAGTGACACCAGTTGCTAAGGAGGTAATAGAATAGACAACAAAGGTTCCTCCATGGTTGTTTCTAAGAACAGAATAATTTCAGCCACTGGACATAGGATGTGAGGGAAGGAACCCACCATGATGTGACCTCCTCTAATGCAAATAACACTCCTCCAACTGGAGCTCTAAAAGCGGCAGCAACTCCAGCTGCACATCCACAAGTGACCTTTCAAAGCATTGAAAAAGTTAAGGAAAAGCTCTATCAAGAAATTTGGACCTAATCTAAAACAAAAATAAATCAGATAGCATTCTTCACAAGAAGCATCTAGGAACTTACAAGATCACGACGATCTCTATCACTCTTAAAAAGTTGCGGCCATCTAGAATTCAGATGATATTTTGTAGATCCACCCTAAAACAACAAAAACAAAATATTAGTTTCCTGAGAGGAATGATGAAGGACAGAGCACTAAGAAAAGCAACATTCGGTTCTCATCTCTACACTTGAATAACAAGGAACTCAGAAGCTAACCTGACCAAGCAACGATGCAATGCAGGCACCTGTATGTACAAGAGGACCTTCTTTCCCCAAGGCTAAGCCACCCCCAACAGAACCAATGCTTCCAAATATCTACGAGTAAACAAACTATAAAAAAAGCGTCTTCAAACTAGAATGAAAACAAACCTTCCTAAACACCATAAAATTCCACAAAAGTCTTAACTCACCTTTCCTATGAGAGTTCTAAATAGCAAGGTTCCGGGAATATCAATTCCTGCAAATTACAATGCATAAATATGAATACAAACTCTCAGCCAAAACAAAACATAAAAATGAGAATTAAGAAAAAGTTAGTGTACCATTGAGATAACCCTTAATCTCAGGAATGCCAGAACCAGCAGCAGCAGGAGCGAATTGCGTAATGATATACGCAGAAGAAAACACTAAGACTAAATTGATGAGAAGATAAACAATAAACCCAGCGAAATAAGACTTCTGAATAATAGCAAACGTAAGAGCAAATTTCCATCCAGCGAAATTCTCAACAGAGAGATTGATGAATACAGCAGCTAATCCAGTTCCTACGAAGAATCAAACAAAAACCTAAAGAGATCTGATTCTGGAAAACTGAAAGAGATAATCGAAGAAGAAGAAGAAGTACCGATCCCGATGAGTAAAGAGAAGAACCATTTGACAGCAACGTAGTAACCAACATAAAGCTTTCCACGATGAGCTAGTTCTTCTCTATAAGCGTAATTCTCGATGACTTCGTAATCGAGACTATTGACACCTCCGTCACCATCACGGCGAGAGTTGAGTAGAGTAACACCGTCGGTGGAAGGATCGTCGGATTCAGGGACACGAGACCAGATTAGGTTATCGGATTCGATCCCGTTCTGGAGATGATTCGATAACATGATCGAGTTCGATTTAGGGATTGCGAATCACAGAGACGGGTTCTAAACTTTAAGCACTAGATTTTTAGATTCATTTGATTTTGGGGCTTTTCTAGTTTTTGATTAAAGTTTGTTTCTGTGGTCAGTTCTGTTATACGAGTGTATTTTAACATTCCTTATTAAATTACATATGATGTTTTTCTTTTTTCTTTTTGTTATCAAAACTCAAAAGTATTTATGTCAACATTCCCCAAATAATATATGACTCAAAATGTCAATTGTAGCCTTAAAAATATATTAAAAAAAATGTTGAAAAAAAAGAAGGTTAAAATCTCACAATTAAAATGATTTTGATTAGAGACAGAAAATGTTAAATCCTTAAATGGTTTTAACTTAAGTAGTAAGATAATTTTTCTGGGATTAAACATCCAAATAAAAGCTAGATACTTCAAAGATAATTCTATATTAGATGCAAAACAAAGGAGCTACCAATCTTATGGATGGACATCTCTGCTAGCGGGTTTAGATGTGATAAAGAAAGGGAGTCGATATCTTATTGGTGACGGAAAAACAGCTCGGCTTGGCATGGATAACGTGATCGATGCTCACCCACCGCGTCCAATCAGAACCATAGACACAGAATTAAAGAACACAGTAAGCCATCTTATTTCGAAAGAAGGTTCTTTTAGATTTTGGAACAACCATAACATCTCTCAAGCCATTGATCGTAGTGATCATAGCTCCATTTATAACATACATCTTTCACGAAATGAGCCTCCTGATAGGCTAATCTGGCATTATACTACCTCTGGCGCCTATACTGTTCGTTCGGGTTACTGGCTTCTTACACATGATCCTATGGATACACAAACCAAACCAGCCATCCCACACGGTTCAGTGGACTTGAAAAATAAAATTTGGAAACTTCCAATCATTCCGAAAATCAAGCACATGCTATGGAGGATAACATCACGGGCTATACCTACTCGTTCTAGACTAACTTCAAGAGGAATGAAAATTGATCCACATTGTCCGCGCTGCCCATCTGAAGTAGAGACGATCAGCCATGTCTTGTTTAACTGCAATTTTGCACATATAACATGGCGCCTCTCTAACTCTCCAGTATTGAATGGACATCAATTCTCAGATGATTCAGAGGAAAATGTAGCTCATATAATTCAGTCTTATGGCAACCAAAATCTCCCTGACTCTCAAAAACTGCTTCCATTTTGGCTTATGTGGAAACTTTGGAAGGCTAGAAATAAATTGATCTTTAATAATTTCAGAGAAAACCCAACACGAATCGTTTTACAAGCACAAACTGAAGTGGAAGAATGGTTGGGATCACGATCTACACTACCTTTGGAAACAAGGCAGCCTCAAAATCTGAAAACCACGTGGACAAAACCACCCGCTTCCTACGTTAAATGTAACTTCGATGCAGGTGTTGATATTAATTCTTCTCGGGGTACTGCGGGGTGGATAATTCGTGATCATCAAGGGGAAGCTAAAGCATGGGGTTCATCAAAACTAGCGCATATTTCTTCTCCATTGGAGGCAGAAACGAAGGCATTATTAGTGGCTATGCAGCAAGCTTGGATTAGAGGGTTCAAGAAGATTCAATTTGAAGGAGATTGCGAGATCCTTATCAAGGCAATCACAGGACTATCAACACATAGCGAAATAGCAAACCTTTTACTTGATATCGATCTTTGGTCATCTAGATTTTCTTCAGTTTTATTCACCTTTGTAAGACGTCACTGTAATAGTATAGCACATAGTCTCACTTCCTTTGCTTGTAATAATACGGAGTTTTATTCTGACTTGGTGAATCAGCCTTTGTGGCTCAGAAACATGCTTTGTAACGATTCCGGTTAATTAATAAATTCAGTTTGCAGAAAAAAAAAAAAAAACATCCAAATAAAAAAAATCTGGGATTTTTTCTTAAAAATTACCAGTCACATCCAATATCTTACTAATTATCCAAATATAGATAGAAAAATATTACAAATGAACGAACAATATTCATAATTCTACAAACCATATAATCAACCTTGAAGTTTAAAGTGTCAAACAAAATAGAAAATGCATTAAAATTATTTTAAGAATAAATAAATTTATTTATGAAGTTGGAGAACGTAAATGAACGCGGAAAACAAATATTTACTGTGACAAATTTTGACTATTATTGTCAATATTTTTAATCTAGTTAAATTTCAAAATTTGAAGAGAACTCCAGTCTAAACTCTCTAAATCTAGTTATAGTAGGGAGATGTTGGCACAAGAAGGCGAACTTTCACCATATATCAATAAGCTCATTAGCGTTTGCAACGGTTGTGAATTTTGTGGAGGTAGTTTTAGACTTATGCTAGTGTAGGAGTGGAATTATAAACATAATGTGTGGAGGTAATCATCTATTAACCAAAACAAAACAAAAAAACATATATGTGGGAATAAACTATTATTACATGGGAAATCATAATACATCAAGTCATGAACTACCATTAACATAGCACCTCTATTATTCTACAATAAAAAAAAATGCATCCAAGAAATAAAAATACAATTTGGAAAGGATTTTGTGACCTTAGACGTAAAGTGCTCCTATTGATTTTATTGATTTTGTAAAAACTTTTTATTGGGAGTGGAATCAAACGCAGCAAGCTCCTTGTACATGTTTGCTATTGCTTCTTCCTTGTGATCTTTTTTTTCAGCAATATTCATCCACAGCTTTTTTTACCTAAGATCGCTTTCCATAATGGGCCTTGAGTGAGCACTCATACTATGACTATTCCGATTCTATGAATAGAAACTTGACCTCAAAAGCTACTTTCTCAGATGGTGATGTCAACTTTAAATCATAATATCGTACGCATCAACGTAACCTTTCCAAGTTTTGTTGATTTGCACTCGAAATCTTTTAGAAGAAGTACGTAATCTTCTAAGAAAAACAAAAAAAAAATGATGTACGTATAATCTTGTATTTACCTTGAATTGAATATCATCAGTAGGACTGCGAATTCGGTTATCTTGGTTTTTTTGGTTTCTTCGGTTATCAGAAAATATCACCAAAATTAACCAAATTAATATATGGTTCGGTTCGGTACGGTTCAGTTTTCGGTTAGTGAAATTCTACCAAATTAATCCGATTTCTGGGTTTTCTCGGTTAAATCGGATAAAGTCGGTTAAACTCAGGTAAAATCGGTTAATTTGGATAAAATTGATTAATTCGGTTCGGCTATTAATCTACCAATCTACGACGGTCACACTAGTTCGATTGCACGACTCAGTTATTTGGAAGATACTAAATAAATAAATATATTTACTATTAATGAAACTATATATAAAACTAAATATATTAAGATTCACATGTGCATAGCATGGAGTGATTGTGATAGTAGTGAGATTCAGTTGTGGTGGTGGGTCAGAGTAGTGAGACTCGGTAGTGATGCCCGACGAATGCGAGAAATAGATAGGGAAAAAAAATAAAATAAAAATATGGTGGTGAAGAAATCCGACGATATGGAGATAAGGAGAAAGAAAGAGGAGTTCGAGCAAAAATAAGAGAATTCTAATGAGAGAAATAGATAATATGGACCTAAAATGACAAAATCCATGTAGCAAATAGATAATGTTTAGTTTGATGTTGTTTTCTTATTATTTTTTTAGTCTTAAGTTATTTAGTGTATATTATCTAATTGCTTATAAGGTTGTTTCTTTCTGTCGAGGATATTTCATATTATCAAGTAAAGTTACATGACATGGATTATAGACGGTCTCGTATTTTCTCTTCTTTTATTGTCACAATTTTATTATGATGCAAACTTTTCTAAAAAAACATCTATATTTACGTAGCTTAGACTATATATTTACATATTATACATATATCGTTCATATTTTACGTAACTATATAATTTTATCTTTTCTTTTTGTCATAGTTTTGTTTCCATCTTGTCCACATTGAAATTATAAGATGTAACACACTCTTCCGATGAATGTAAATAACTTATTAAAATTCAATAATACAACATATGAACATTTATGACTTCATCATAACTTATAATAAGCAAAAGAATATATAATTTTATAAATAAGCCAACATTTATATTAGATGATTTAATAATTAGTATAACATAACTATAAATAATGTTTTATATTGTGCATTATGCTAATAAATCTATATTTAAAAATAATTATGTTGTATTTTCTAAAATATATATGTTTATAAAATTTTAGTTAAGCTTACAAAAATAAAATAAAAATATTAAGAATGATAATCTCGATTGGTAACCCGTGCAACGCACGGGTCCATATCTATTTGTTATATAAGGGTTGACATAAAGACCATAAAGACCCTAGGCAAAACTTAGAGGTCGCTGGTTCGAGTGACGCTTGAGACTAAACTAATATTACATGTTGTGGTTCGGGCCGTGGGGAATACGGGCTTTGGCCTAGAACCTCCTGGTATTAAAAAAAAAAAAAAACAAGATCGGTGTTTTTCAGAAAATTATGAAACCCTTAAGTTATGAAATTATTATTACTTGTGGTATCATTAAATACAAAATTGGCATTTGTATTTTTTAGACTCTGAATCCAAAATGGGATCAGATATGCCAGTGCGACGTAACAATTCATTCAATAATGAACAAAACTAACCAGAGGTGGTGGGCTAGTGGTTCTAGTCTTGGAAGAGTAGTCCTGTTGGTCTAGGCCAAGGATCGATTCTCCCCAGACGCAGAATTGTTCAGTTTTATCCCTTTGGCCACATGGGTATGGGCTCATTGTTTACGGCCCATTTGAAAACCTGGGGGAGGACCCTACCCGTGGGACACTCTCTCCCCAGGGATTAGTCCTAGACTCCTCTATATATCTAGGGATTTACCCTGAATTAAATAAAAATAATAATAATAATGAACAAAACTATTTTAGTGGATTGTAAATGAGATGGTTGATTGAATTGCAACTCGCTAAATAAAAAGAGGGGCAAGTAATGGACTTTGAAACTATAATAGCCTATCAACAAAGGAAGCCCAGAGTCTCATTATTGCACAAAGAGCGTAAAAAACTCCAGGTATGAATTGAATTATGTGCCCCTCTCCGAATAGTGTATTTAGTCGATAACAAGAGCAATGTCAATTTTATAAGTTTTCAATATCTTTTCCACTGGCTTCAACTACAGAAAACATTTTACGTATCTACACAACTATTACTATTTTATTTATCTATCAACGTGTAGACAAAGTGATAACATTTTGAACTAATTACAATGGAGCTTATTAATCGACCATGCATGCAATCACCACCATGAGTGGATTAGTTTTGGATTCTAAAGGTGAGATGGCGACAGGCGATATTAGGGTTTTGGTTGGGAGTGAGCAGGACGCCACCATGGTGGATATAGGGGAGCGCGATCAGCCACCGGGTGAGCCTCCAGATGTGGCTGGCTCGTGGGTTCAGAAGGTTACGGGTAGTAGTGCTGGAGGAATCTTAGTACCAGAGAAGGTGTTAGCGGATGAGTTTGTATCGGCAAGGGTGCAGCTGGAGTTCCCGAATGGTGAAGATGGAGAGCCAGTTGTAACGATCGGATCTGAGGTCTTGGAGGCAATGAATGGATTGTGGAAACAGTGCATGATTGTGAAGGTGCTAGGTCGCAATATTGCAATTTCGGTGTTGAATCGGAAGCTTAGAGAGTTGTGGAAACCACGAGGAGCTATGCATGTGATGGATCTCCCTAGACACTTTTTTATGATACGTTTTGAGTTGGAGGAAGAGTATCTAGCTGCGTTAACGGGAGGTCCATGGAGAGCGTTTGGTAGTTACCTAATGACTCAGGCGTGGTCACCGGATTTTGACCCGTTGAGAGATGATATTGTGACGACTCCGGTTTGGGTGAGATTGTCTAATATCCCAGTAAATTTTTACCACAAGGCAATTCTTATGGGAATAGCACGTGGATTGGGGAAACCGGTCCGTGTAGATTTGACAACGCTGAATTTTGAAAGGGCTCGTTTCGCGCGAATCTGTGTGGAGGTTAATCTCACTAAGCCGCTTAAGGGAACCATAATGATCAATGGGGAACGCTACTTTGTGTCCTACGAGGGGCTGTCTAACATTTGCTCAACTTGTGGTCTGTATGGGCATGCAGTCCATAACTGTCCTAAAGGAGCGCCAGATCGAGTTGGTGAGACGGTGGTGCAAAATGCCCCGGCTGTGGTAAATGAGAGTCGACGGACGGAGGAGGGTTTTACACTGGTTAGAAGACAAGGGAGAAGAACAGGGGTGAATGAGCCGTCAACGAGTAAGGTGGTCGCGGTAGGAGTTTCTCCGGCTGAACATGGACGGAATCTTCGTGATATTCCGGCGAACAGAATCTCAGGGAATATCCGTCAAAATCCGGTGAATATTAATGCTGGGAATATTCCTATTTCAAACAGATTTGGTGGATTGGATGAGGATACGATCTCGCAAACAAAGGAAGGTTTTAATCAATCAGGGGGAAATAAGGAAAATGAATCAGAATCGAGACGTGACATTAAAGGGAAAGATATTGCTCACGTAAATGAAGGAGCTTCGGGTCGTACCGTGTTAAAAGGGAAAGGCGGGAACAGAGAGGGATGGAAGGAGAAACGGGCTGGGGGTAGTAGGCCCGTGGAGATTAATGGGCCGAAGTTCAAAATTTCTAAACAAATTAGGCCCAGTAGAGGTTTGGTGTTTGGCCCGATAAGAAAGGAGTTTGAATTATTAGAATCGGGGAAACGTCAGAGGATCGGTAATGGTGATGTTGGGAAAGTAGCAGGATGCTTAGCTAAGGAAGGTGAGAGCCCTTTAGCGGACCAGACTCAGCTTCAAAACATGGAGACGGTTAATGATGAGGCAAAAGGGAATCATGAAGCACATTCTCAGAACATGGAGATTGTTATGCCAAAGGATCCGCCGGAGAAGGAGGCGGCTTTGACGGTGGCATAACGGTTCGCCCCGGTGGTTCTCAGTTTCTCATATAACAGCATAATGAATTGCATATTATGGAATTGCCGGGGGGCGAATAAACCCAATTTTCGAAGAGCAGTTCGATACATTCTTAAGAAGCAAAAGACGGATCTCTTGGCTTTGTTTGAAACACACGCTAGTGGAGATAAAGCAAGTCGTATTTGTCAGGGTCTCGGTTTCGACAATACGTTCCGTGTGGATGCTGTAGGACAGAGCGGTGGCCTATGGCTTTTATGGAAATCGGCGGTGGGAAGAGTTACTGTTGTAGCGTCGTCGGATCAATTCATACATGCAACGATTGAAACAGAGGTGGAGGTAGTGAATTTGATCGTTGTATATGCGGCTCCAACAGTTAGTAGGAGAAGTGGGCTGTGGGGAGATTTAAAGACGGTAATTGAGGGTATCTCAGGTCCTCTAATCATTGGTGGTGATTTCAACACGATTCTGCGAGTTGATGAGAGAACAGGTGGAAATGGACGTCTCTCGCCGGACTCTTTGGCTTTCGGGGATTGGATAAATGAGTTGTCGCTGGTGGATATGGGTTTTAAAGGGAGTCGATTCACTTGGAGAAGAGGAAGGATGGAGCAAACCTTTGTGGAGAAAAGGTTGGATCGTATCCTTTGTTGTGCCCATGCGAGACTCAAGTGGCACGAGGCGGTAGTCACACATTTACCAATTGTAGCGTCGGACCATGCACCTCTTTACTTGCAGTTGTGCCCTGAGGTGAGAGGCAATCCAAGCCGCAGACCATTTCGGTTTGAAGCAGCATGGATTAAGCATCCTAGTTTCAAAGAATTGGTCGTAACATCATGGAATTGTGAGCTGCAGACTCCGGAGGCTCTGTTTGGTTTGCAGATGAAGTTGAAAGAGTGGAATAGGGAAATATTTGGGGATATCCTGAAGCGAAAAGATCAGTTAACTAGTGATATCAAGAGAATACAAGATGTATTAGAGAACCACCAGACGGATGATCTAATTAATCAGGAGGACTTGTTGATTAAAGAACTTGATATAGTTCTTGAACAAGAAGAGGTTTTGTGGTTTCAAAAATCAAGGGAGAAATGGATTGCTTTGGGAGATAGAAACACAAAATATTTTCACACTTCTACGATTATTAGAAGACGGAGGAATCGGATTGAAATGTTAAAAAATGAGGCGGGTACTTGGATCTCGGATACACAGGAATTGGAGAAGGTGGCAATTGAGTACTATAACCGTTTATATTCTTTGGAGGATGTGGATCCAGTAGTGGAGCGGCTACCACAATTTGGTTTCACAAGTTTCACCGGAGAGGAAGTTACACTCTTAAATAGGACGTTCTCGGGGCTGGAGATAGAGAGTTCTGTTCGGAGTATGGGGAAGTTCAAGGCCCCTGGGCCAGATGGTTATCAACCTGTGTTTTATCATGAATGCTGGGACGTGGTTGGACAATCGGTGGTTCAATTTGCACTCGATTTTTTTGAGACTGGTGACTTACCTTGCGGGACAAATGATGCTCTTCTTGTTCTGATTGCGAAAGTCGCTAAACCGGAGAGAATTATGCAGTTTCGGCCGATTAGTCTTTGTAATGTTCTCTTTAAAACAATTACAAAGGCTATGGTATTAAGACTTAAGTCATTAATGCCAAAGTTGATTGGTCCGGCACAATCGAGCTTTATACCAGGGAGGCTTAGCACGGATAACATCATAGTTGTGCAAGAAGCGGTTCATTCTATGCGCCGAAAGAAAGGAAAGAAAGGGTGGATGCTCTTGAAATTGGATCTTGAAAAAGCATATGATCGAATAAGATGGGACTTTTTGGAGGATACGTTATATGCGGCACGTTTACCGGATAAGTGGGTCAAGTGGATTATGGCTTGTGTAACGGGACCGTCAATGACTCTCTTGTGGAATGGTGAACAAACGGAGCCGTTTAAACCGGCGAGAGGTTTACGACAAGGAGACCCTTTGTCTCCATATTTATTTGTTCTCTGCCTAGAGAGATTGTGTCATTTAATTGATATCTCTGTGGCAGCAAAAGACTGGAAACCCATCCACTTATCGAGAGGTGGACCGACGTTGTCTCACATCTGTTTTGCGGATGACCTTATTCTTTTCGCAGAAGCTTCTGTTGCTCAGATTCGCGTTATCAGAAGAGTGTTGGAGAGATTCTGTAATGCTTCTGGGCAAAAAGTGAGTTTAGAAAAGTCGAAAATATTTTTCTCGGAGAATGTCCATCGAGATTTAGCGGGACAGATCAGTGTTGTGTGTGGTATTAAAGCTACAAAAGATTTGGGGAAGTATCTTGGTATGCCTGTCCTTCATAAGCGGATTAACAAAGAGACTTTTGGTGATGTTATTGAGAAGGTTTCTTCACGCCTAGCGGGATGGAGAGGTCGGTTTTTGAGTTTTGCGGGCAGAATAACTCTTACAAAATCAGTCCTTTCTTCAATCCCTGTTCATTCAATGAGTACGATATCTTTGCCAGCTAGTACACTTGAGACATTGGATAAATTGTCAAAAGCTTTTTTATGGGGCAGTACTACTGAAAAAAAGAGACAACACTTAATTTCCTGGAAACGAGTTTGCTCATCAAAGCCTGCGGGAGGGCTGGGCATCCGAGAAGCTAAACACATGAACACAGCTCTTTTGGCTAAAGTCGGGTGGAGAGTCATTAGCGACGAGACTAGCCTTTGGGCGAGAGTGCTGCGAGGAAAGTACAGAGTTGGGAAGGTTCATGACAAGTCTTGGACTCTAACCAAGAGCAATTGGTCATCCACTTGGAGAAGTATAGGTCGTGGTATACGGGAAGTGGTGCTACCTGGATTGGGATGGGTGCTTGGTGACGGAAGGGAGATTAGATTTTGGTACGACAAGTGGTTAACTGATGAACCATTGTGTGATTTGGCAAACCGGGATCTCCCAGAAAGTTTTAAAGAGGTCAGGGTCAATGCCTTATGGCGGAATGGTTACGGGTGGGATTTTGCTCATGTGAAGCAGTTCACTTCGGAGAGTGTTAATTTGCGGCTTGCATCGTTGGTTGTGGATAATGTTACGGGAGCTAGGGATCGTTACTCATGGGGGGAGAGTGTCAATGGTGAGTTTACGGTCAAATCAGCCTACTCCTTTCTTGCCCGCGACAGCTCACCAAAACAGAACATGGGTAAGTTCTTTGATCGTGTGTGGCGAGTGGTGGCACCGGAACGTGTGCGTGCTTTCATTTGGTTGGTGGTACACCAGGTGATCATGACAAATGCTGAGAGACATCGACGCCACTTGAGTGACACAAGTCTCTGTTCGGTCTGTAAGAGTGGTGATGAAACTATATTGCATATCCTGCGGGATTGTGAAGCTATGATGGGGATTTGGAGGAGAACAGTGGATGTACGAAGAATCCAGCGTTTTACTGCGCAGTCTGTGCTTGAATGGCTCTATAGTAATTTGGGTAATGATGCTGATACGGAGGGTAGTCCCTGGTCGACGATGTTTGCTATGGGAATTTGGTGGGCTTGGAAATGGCGTTGCGGGAATGTCTTTGGTGCTAATTGGAAATGTAGGGATAGAGTGCGTTTTCTTAAGGACCAAACCAAAGAAGTATACACAGCAAGCTTGCGTGTGTTGGAAGGTACTAGTCAGGTAGCACGGGAGGAGAGGCTGATCCAATGGGTACCGCCGGGTGAAGGTTGGATGAAACTTAATACCGACGGAGCTTCCCGTGGCAATCCAGGCCTGGCCACGGCAGGAGGAGTGTTGCGAGACGGAAATGGGAGTTGGGGAGGTGGATTCGCTTTGAACATTGGTATATGCTCGGCACCTTTAGCGGAGTTATGGGGGGTGTATTACGGGTTATATATAGCTTGGGAGAAGCGTATCACGAGATTAGAGTTGGAAGTTGATTCAGAGATAGTGGTGAGTTTCCTAAAACACGGGATTAGTGACTCTCACCCGCTATCGTTCCTAGTACGTTTGTGCTATGGCTTTTTATCAAGGGACTGGATAGTCCGCATTTCGCATGTGTATAGGGAGGCTAACCGTCTAGCCGACGGGTTAGCAAACTATGCGTTTACTTTGCCTTTAGGGTTTCATATGTTTGAGTCTAGACCGGATGTGGTCAATTCCATTGTTTTTGAAGACGTGAACGGGTCTGCGTACCCACGTTTTGTTCGCGTGTAACTCTTTTATTTCTGTTTTAATAAATCATAGGGGACTTGTCCCCCTTTGTTTACCAAAAAAAAAATCACCACCATGAGTGTGAAGTGATTTGTATAATCAAGTTGTTGCTTTAGATCTAAGAAAATGATTCGACCCATCCAAAATAAACGGCGTAATTATGAATTGATTAAGAATATAATAATACGAAACTGATAGAGAGAATCTATTAGTATCAAAAAAAAAAAATATATATATATATATATATATATCTGAAAAGGGAAAAATGTCGTTAAAATCCCCAACTTATTCAAAACGTTGATTTAAATCCTCAACTCATGACGAAACGAAATAAATATCAAACTTATATTGACTTTCCAAATAAATATTAAACTTAGGTTGACTTTCCAAATAAACACTAAACTTTCATTGACTTTCCAAATAAAAATCAAACTTCCGTTGACCTGACCATATTAGGTACGACGTTAAGTGGGTTAATAAATCCTCAACTCATGACAAAACGAAATAAATATCAAACTTATGTTGACTTTCCAAATAAATATCAAACTTATGTTGACTTTCCAAATAAATATCAAACTTCCGTTGACCTGGCCATATTAGGTACGACGTTAAGTGGGTTAATAGATCCCGTTAACAGAGGTAATTTTCTGTTAACATATATGTTAATTGATAACGACATTGTTTCATATAACAACAAAACGACGTCGTTTTGTCGTAACGATTGAATTAAATCCCTAAAGTCAATATTCGATTCCCAAATCGAGCAAAATCCCTAACCCTAAATAGAGTATGATTTGAAACTCGGGATTTTAATGAACAGTTTCGACAAAACAAAGTCGTTTTATGTTTAGAAGGAATACTTGTTAGTGTTTTGATCAACAAACGAACTCTGTTTTAACAGAGTATGAAGAACAAAACCAAAATGAAAAATAGAGTATGAAGAAACTTGATCTTTATTGATAAGAGGAAATGTATTACACACAATGATGTTATTGAGTTTGACTTGATCTACTTATACAACACGAAACAACGTGTACGTACATGTGTTAATCGAAAAGACACAACTTTACGAACAGACACAACTATACGTACGTACATTCGTGACTCTTACGTAAATAACTAACTTATATGAATACGACTTTAGGTTATATGACTTAGATGAGATTTGATTATAGTTCAACAATACTGTCATTTTTAATTAGCGGGTCTGTTAACAGAAAATTAATTCCGTTAACATTGTCTGTTAACTCACTTAACGTCATGCCTAATATGGCCAAGTCAATGAAAGTTTGGTGTTTATTTGGAAAGTCAACATAAGTTTAATATTTATTTGGAAAGTCAACATAAGTTTGATATTTATTTCGTTTCGCCGTGAGTTGAGGATTTAAATCAACGTTTTGAATAAGTTGGGGATTTTAATGACATTTTTCCCGAAAACAAATACAAAGAAACGAAAAATGGGACGAGCTAGCGTCACGTGATAGAATCACTATTCCTATACCTTCGGCTGTATTTTTCCGACAGTGACGACAATGTTTTCATATATTATTACAAATGTATATATTGTTATATTATCTTAGTTTTTTTTTTCTTTGATCAAATATTATCATCATTTCCTACCAAAATTAAGATTACTGATCCATATTAAAGTGAACCATGCATCAATATTCTAAATAGTATTATTAGTTATTATTACTCTTGTATACAATTTTTTCTAATTCATAACAAAGACATATTGTACTAATAATTTATTTATTGATAATTTTTTTTTTAATTTGACATCTTTGGATCGATAAAGTCCGATCTATAATCAATCTTTAGTATGTGGGGTAACGGGACTTAGTGGAGTCCGATGGAAAAAAATAGAATCAAATGAACTCAACCACTTGACTACATATCCCCTATTTATTCATAATCAAATAATGTTTAAACTTTCATTATATGTTAATTTTGATACCGTCTAAATATCGGCCAACCCCTCTAAAGTAAATACAAAAAAAAATACAATATTAAAAACTAAAAAACTGATTCACAAACGATAAATAAAGACTAAAACTAGCCATTTATTAAAATTTTGTTAGACTAGATTTATGATCACATATTGTATTAACAGAAACAAATGAAAAACAGAACTAGAGATGCCAAGTCAATGAAATGGAACCTGCAACAAAACTAGGGATACCATAATTTCCGGAATAAACAGAGATCGGACCACACACAAGTCAAAACTAGCTTTGCTCACTCCTTTACTCCTACAAACTTATAATCATAATTAAACCCTAAAATTAATTAACGTCATTAAACAACTCTCTAATCTAATGTTACGCTCCATATTTAATTGCATTGCATGTGACTACAGCTTCAATCTGGCGATCATCGTGGCACTGAAGAGTAGCCCTCTTAAATATCAGAAACAATAAAATATAAAACCTTATAATAAAAAAAAAACAAAACATTTTAGCATTCTCTTATATTATTTACATAGAAGCCAAAAATTAAACACAAAGACTCATACAAAAGAATTTAGAGTAGAGAGAGAGAGAGATATAATGAAACGTCAACCACCACGTACACGTCACTCACCACCGCAATCTCACTCATCTCCGTCGTCATCGTCATCGGAATTCGAATTCAACATCTCAATCTCGCCGCGAAAAGCTTCTTCTTCGCTTTGTCCTGCTGATGAACTCTTCTACAAAGGCCAGCTTCTTCCTCTCCAGCTCTCTCCTCGTCTCTCTCTCGTCCGTACACTCTGTTCTTCTTCTTCCTCAGAGTACACTTCCTCTTCCTCCTCCTCCGCCGCAACCTCCGCCGCACGTGACTCCACTGAATCTAACTCCTCCACTGATTCCACCGCCTCTTTTCCTCTCCTCCACCCTCCTCCGCTTGATTGTTGTGACTCTTCTCGTCCTAGCTCTGTAACTGACGATGAAGATTTCTTCTTTAAACCTCCAAAGAACAAATCTTCAAGTAGTGGTTTCTCTCTCTCTAGATTCTCCTCTGTTTTCAAGAAAGATCCCAAAACCAATCTCCACCACCACTCCTCCTCCTCCTCCTCCGCCGCAGCTCCGTCGTCGGTTAAGAGAATGAGCTCAACAGCGAAAGAAGTTATACGCAAATACATGAAAAAAGTCAAACCTTTATACGACAAGTTATCTCAAAAACAGAGCTCCACTATAAAAACAGAGTCGTCATTATCTCTCAAAGATTCCGGCAACAACATACGTAAAACCACCACCACGACAACCACCGTCACAACCGCTCCAACCGTTGTCTCCTCCGGTAATGGTTTATCGATCTCTTTCTCCGGAAACTTAATGAAATACACAAAACGAGGACGATGCGCGGCGAGTTGTCCATCGTCGATGAGGTCATCTCCGAATCACTCCGGTGTACTGACACGTGGCGGTTTCCCGGGTCATCAAGGAGCTAGCAGCAGTAACAACAACAGTGTGTCTTCTTCAATGGAAGAGTTACAAAGTGCTATTCAAGGAGCTATTGCTCATTGCAAGAACTCAATGTTACAGAAGAATTTGGTTAGTAGTCTCGAGATCTAGCTTATATCTTTTGGTTCCATTTTATCGTTTTTTTTTTTTTTTGTCTTAATTTTTCTAGTCATTTTTAAAGTTTGATCTACTCTTTTGTTTTAGTGTGATTCAAACATTCGATTTAATTAACGATGATGTTATTGGTTGTTTTTATACTTATGTTTGATTAACTTAACTCATAATAAGACATATTGTAGTTTGGTGAATCATTTGAAGAAGATTCATCTTAAATTTATCAAAATTTTATTTTTATATTTCAAGTTTAATATTAATGGATCAAACCTCATACTAACTTCCGTTTATGAAAATTATAATATTTTTAAACTTCATACTACGTAGGTTATTATAGTTTTGTATACATTTCATGGTAGGTAAAAAAATGCATCGAGAAACATGGTTTGTTTGTTTCGATATTGTAATTTTGTTTGATTATGATAAGTGGATCTATAAATAAATTAGGAAATGTAGACGTTGTGAAATAATTGAGAGAAACAAGAAAACGACGGTGGGGTTTATATTTTACAAATAATTGAAGAATTGGATTATTGAGTACCTTCATCAAGTACTACTCTGCGAAACTGGTTCACTTCTTCGTATCTTATCTTATCTCTCTGATTATTGTCGGTGTTCTCTGTTGATGATAAATTAATGTACCTCTCTCCATTTTAATATCACAACTGAAAAATATCTTATTTCCAACTATATAGTATTTGGGGTCTTTGTGTGGACAATGACTCTCTAAAAATAAATCGGCTAAAAGTTATTTGGCAGGCTAAAATGTTACGAGTTGATACGAATTTGGTTGACATTTGTATGACAGAAAATATTTTAGTCATTATTCTAAGGATGGTTTTAGATATGATGTAACCTAGGAAACACTAAAAGTTATTGAAAGTAATGTTAATAGTTTATTATGATGTACTTTTACATATATTTTAAGAAAATAACACTTTGCTCGAATTGATTGATTGGAAATATGAAATATTTATAAAGAGATCGAAATATGTACGAAATTTTCCATTCATGGTTTATAATTAGAAATTTCAAACTTACAAATGAGGAAAAACTACGAATTCTTCATCTTTAGTTTATAATTAGAATTTACAAATAAGGAAAAGCACCTAGCATATATAGTTACCGGTGTAAAGGGTGACACCAAAGTAAATAGGTTAAAAGAGCATAACATAACAAAAATCGGATGATGACATTACGGTATATAATAATCACGGCCAATATTGATCATTTACAAACAAAAAAAAATGGTTGAAATTATTAATTTAAACATGTGTACATGAAATATATGTTTCTATAGATTTTGTTATATGTCATTGAAATGTTATTATGATATGGTAGTACAATTAAATCGTATACGTGGAGTAGAAGTTCAACAACATTAATCACACATATGCATATGTTTGGTTCTAAGTGGATGGTTGCATGTGCTTCTTTTGCATTGAGAAGCGTTGGGGTACGTAATAAAGATTCTAATGTGGTCAAAGTCAATGCTTCTACACACTTTGTTTATCTTTAATTCTTTATACACTACAAACTTACATATTTACTTCTATGTTTTAATCATAGCCAATAATGTCTTCATTTAATGATGGGGGCTCTTCATATTTTTCTTGATCATCATCTTGATGGTATAAATACAAGCACAGTGAAACTTAATTATTGTTATGTATGGGGACCTCTTCATCATTATTATTATTATTGTTTCTTCAACATCTTGAGTCTTATTTATTACCCCCTCCGTTTCAATTTAGTTGTCGTTTTAGGTTTTCAATGCAAATGTTTGGTGAAAATTCATGTTTTGTCATTAATGTTTTAATGTTTTGACCAATAAAAAAATTATAAAATATATTAATAAAGGGTAAAACAAAAAATTTAATAATTTTCTTAATTTGTGTGCGAAAACCTTAAACGACAACTAAAACGAAACGGAAGGAGTATAAAGTATATGTATACATTTAAAATTACTAATTAGCTATATATTTGTATGTAAATACTAATTTTAAACATATCGTCATTTAAACAATCTTTCTTAAATTCATGCTAATCTTCAAGTTTTTAAAATGTTCATTTTTTTTGGTTAAACTGCATCATGTTCGGAAAACGAATATTGCAAAAAAAATTAAACTTCACAAATTCACAAAAAATTTGCAACGTAATATCTCTTACAATTTGTGTTTAGACGTTCCATCTTTACTTATGTACGACCGCAATCATGACATTGTCAATAGTGGCATAATTGTTTCTCTTTGGTTGGACGACCAATGGTCTAGTTAATCTGTTTGCATTAATGCATGCATGATATGTCGATGTACTGAGTTTCTCTTTGTCTTTGTTTTCATGTTTTTTTTTCCGGTATAAGACAATTCAATAGGTTTAAGCAATTTGCAAATCATTTTCTAAAACATAAAAACTTTTATTTTATATAATATTTACATTCTCAGCAAACAAAAAAAACTCGTAGCATGCGATTCTAAATTTATATGGATCTGTGATTTAACAAAACGTATGATTTTTGAATTGTTTACCAATTAATGTGCCACATTAATAAATTAGTGGGGGATCCAATATTGATAGAAATTTAACTATGGCCGTCAAGCTTAAGAAAAGAAAGAAGTGACTTTACAAGTAACTGAACCATGTTTGATATTAATAAACTGTTCATATATAAAAAAAGTTACACTACAAAAAGTATAAATATGTTAATAAGATGCGGTCGAATCAATCAAAAACACTAATGGATGATTAAGGTCTTTGATATCAGTATTGTACAAATTTTGTTGGAACGTGAAAATATTTACATCTTGGAAAAACATGAATATGCTTTTTAGACTTGAAAATATAGAGAGAAATATTTTCACAAAAAACAATTAAATTGCGTTAAAAGAAAAAAAGGAATTCGCCATGCAAACTAGCTTTCGAGCAACTACTTGTGGTGAAGCAAGTCGTTCCAGCTCCCGCACCAGTTTCGTTCTCGTTCCCGATATCAGCACCCGCAGCTTAATTGTTTGCTTATTCAAGACATCTCGGAAGCAAAGTGGAATATTACTCATTATTCCATTCTATAAGGATTTTTTTGGCTAAAGCACAAGAAATAAAAAAATATTTTTTATTTATAAAAATTCAACCAAAAGAAATAAATACTGCACAATTCAAATAGTTATAAAGTATTAGATTTAATTCATAGAAATTTGAAAAAATCTAATAAAATGAAACAAAAAAAGCCTTAAATAAACATCCAATTGTCGGGACATAGGGAGTATATTTTTAGATTGACGTTTACATACAAGAACAAAATAATACCCCCTCTGTATCATAAAGAATGATTTTTGAGGTTTTATTTTTGTATCAAAAAGATCGATTTTCTGTAAATTTTTATCAATTAATATTAATAAATTGTGAATTACTATTGATTAATAGCTATGAGAAAGGGTTTGATATGAATAAATAGTGCATTTATAACTAAACATTAAATGTTTTCTTTATTTGGTGTGAAAACTCTATAAAATCAATATTTTTGATACAGAGGGAGTAGTGATTAAGAATTTTTATAAATTTGATCTAATACTATCTGAAATAGGGTATATAAAACGTTAATCATTACTCTGTAAATATAATTTTGTAATGATATATTCTATACATACTTCATGGTAGATCTATTCAGTAAATTGTAATATGGCTTGCAACTTTCATTTAATAGACCTACATAATTATACCTTCTTATTTCACATATCATAAATCATTAAGATTTCTATCATATGTATAACTAAATGAATTCAGAAGATAACATTCAAATGATAAACGTTAATTGTTATGAAACAGGACTATATGATGATGAACATACCTTCTAATTAACCAGTATGAATATTTTCTTTTTCTTGTGTGATATGTTTATTATTATCATGACTGTTTTTGTATTATCTTTTATCTTTTTGAAAATAATTTTCTTTTGTGCGTGTATTATCATGATGATGAGTTCCTACTAGCGTGATTAATGATTAGTCGAAACAAGTAGAAGAAAAAAATAAAAGGGTAGGTTGGAATTGTGTCTTTGCATTGCATGGGAATAGACAGTTAATGATAAACAGTGACATGTGTTTAGTAAGATCTTTTGGTAGCATCGCTGTCTCAACCACAATATTTAATACTTGCACTGAAATTTAAAAGAGTATGAGACTGATCGTCACAGTGTCGCTGTAAGACCACTTTCGGCGACCAATCGAAGAATTAATGGAATCAGCTAACTTAATTAGTTTTAATTTATTTCGGCAACAACTTTTGTATTTTCGATCGTGAATACAAAAATTCAGTCACCGGAAAAATATATATCATTGGTGTTACTATGCAATCTACGACGTTGGTGCCATTCTTTAACCATCGTTTTCCTTTGTTTTCGTCGGCTTATATATTTTTGCTGTTGAATTTTGTCGTCAAACGACGCCGTGCCAAACATGCCCTAGCCCTACATTGACTGTAGGAAACGTAAAATGATGATGAATTTTTTTCTAATAAAATGACACAAAAATAAATTAATTTCTATGAATAACATGTTTTTTTTTTCAATAAATAGCACCAATCTTTACTCTAGAATAACATGGTATTTTAAATTCATATATTATTAACCATATTCAATCATAATTGAAAGATGAGAAAAATGACAAAAAGAAGCATTATAACGGTGGTGTAATTAATAATTTGGAGTTAAACAATAATACTAGTAATAACGACTTTAGTTTGTTTAGGGAGTGATAATAGTTACAACCAAAACGTGTCACCAAATCCAAAATGAGTGGTCCAACACCAATGAACCCACGGCTCAACGTGCTTTCAAGCTAAGATGGCTGCAGAATCGATATACAACAATTTTTTTTTTCTAGACCCATTTTCCTTTAATTTTGAAACTTTTTATAGTCCAAAAGATTTTTTAATTTGTTTTTGGTTGTAGTTTCGTAGAAACTATATTTTCTTAAGAAGGCCCACAACTATTCTCCACATAACTTACATTTAGAATTAAATCCAGCCCTTGTAAAAGCCCAACTTGTAGATAGAAGAAGATACGACCTATCTAAGGACAACCACTTGTGTAGCTTACACTAACTTGTAGTAGTAAATTAGTCATCAATTTGACTCCCACCAAACGAACCACTTCTCCATGATTCTCTCTCATAACATAACCAATACACATCGATCTCTTTAGAGTAGCCAATCATCGTCAACACCAAATCAACATAAGGAGAGATATTTTGAGAGCCTGTACACTTGTGTCTCTGTCCACTCCTCTCAATCTTCCTTGAACTTTTTCCCACCAATCAATATTTTAAGACAAAATTTGACTTTTACCAAAAAAATACAAAAAGAAAACAAAAGGAAAAAATTAAAAGAAAGAGAAAAAACGTGGGCTTGGGCTAGACTTGTGCTAATGTTGGACCATTTCTGTCTCTATTAGGTTAGAATACTACAAAAAGGTGTCTACGTTCAATGTACCAGAAACTTAAAAGAAGAAAAAAAAAAAAGGGATTATTACGTAGAAAGCCCTTTTCGGCCCACCATTTTTTAAATTTACCCTTTTTTTAATGGGCTTGTAAAAATGCCATTTTCGGACGTGTAAAAGGACGAATATATCCTTGCGATTTTGGGCGTGTAATAGGCGGGAGGTTTTCTTTGTTTCAATTTGGGCGTAATATCTTCTGCACAAATTGACGGATTTCACTGTCACGAAATTGACATCAACGGTTGAGATTTGGTATCGTTATGGACTATTGTGGATGTTATTGATGGCATTAGAATGTGTGGATATATTAAAGGTGTTTGGTTTTTGTGTACACTGTAACCTTATTTTCCTTTGGGTAAAAATTTCAAATCAACGCAAACCAGAGGAGAAGAATCCGAGAACCGATTGTGAAGGGTCTAGATATGGAGCGAGAGGTTTGATATTTGTTTCTGTATTGTTTGTTCTGCTTATTTTGGTTGGTGTTTAGTCACATAGTGATGCATAAAGTTTCAAAGAAAATGATTAGGTTGTTGTTTTTGATTTTGTAACTTCAGAGGTACACTGTTGATTCTTGCTTAGTTTATTATGGTAGTACAGGCACTTGTTAGGCCGTGTAATGATTAGGACATGTAATAGCCAATACCTTATAGATATTTTGTTCGTGTTGTTTTTGCTAATGCGTTGTTGCCTTGTTGCAGGTACAACAAGTGCCTGTATTTGTAATTCCTGGTTCGTGGGAATGTTCAGATGCAGGTATATGGGATTTTGTTATTGCAAAAGACTCTTATGCACGCAGCATTTCGATGACATTTGACATGACTTTTGAAGAACTGATAGAGAGTGTTACAACAGAATTTGAGCTGCAAGAGATCAGCTTGAGGCCGAAATTGAGTTACTGGCTTCCTTCGCAACTTTCTGTTTTCTCAGTTAATTCAAGGCCGCCTGTCATTGTAAGCAGCAACATGAGTGTCAAGCACTTCTTAGATGTGAAGAAGACTGCAGTGGAGCTGAACTTATTTCTGTCCCTTGATCCTGCTGGTGTTGACAACTCCGTCGCACTGATGAGAAAGGACTGCTCTGGACCTTTGGATAAAGGCAAAGGGATTGTAGATGATGTCCAGCTCTTTGGCAGCAGTGGCATGAGAAGGTCTGCAATGGTATTGGCTGGAACTAATCGAACTGAGGTTACCCATCTGCCTGGTATAAGGAGAAGGCTATTTGCCGACAATGCTGGTGAGTGCCCTGCTGATGCTGTCAGATTCTGCTCTGTAGAAAGTGACAATTTAGGGACATCAGATCCTGTCAATGATTTCTTACTCAGTCAGCCTGATGAGGAACAAGCTACAAATGATAGTGGTCTTATAAGGCTTGCAGATGCAAATACACCGTCGCTCGCATCTGACGGGTTAAACTCATTTGCCAATATGATAGATGAAGCTGCTGCTGGTTATGAAGATGAGGCTGTCTTACGGGAAGTTGAAGAAATAGAGAAGGCTGAGAGATTGAGGAAAGGAAAAGGTTTGCCAAACGCTGAAGGAGAGTCTGAAGATACATTTACGGATGGTGTTCTTCATTCAAGGTCAAGTGATGATGGGCTCAAGGACTCTCAGTACTGGATTGATTTGTTTGATGAGCAGTATCCTCTGCATTGGCCTGAATCTCTACAGGAAATGGGTCAACTGTCCCTTGGTGAAGACCCACAGGTTGGAGGTAGTAGAAGCAGACCTATGGTAATAGAAGAAAGCACAGGAACATCTGATGATGATGTAGCCGTAGAAGTGTTGGCATATGTTACCAATGGCACACGTAATGGCGATGCAAGGGGAAATTCTAATAGAGATATTGATTTGAATGAAACTGAAAGTCCACAGCTTGCTGTCAGTGCAGGAGATAATGCTGACACTGCAATGAATGAGGCCACTGAGGAAGCTGCTGTAGATAATGACTTTCCTGACTATACCCAAAGAGAAGATGCCGCACCTGTGTATGATGACATCTATGAGCTGACTAACACTGATGGCTGTGTGACTGCCTCTGCAGAGGAGGATGCAATCTACATTGGTCGTGTCTTTAAAGACAAAAGGGTTATGCAGAACACTTTAGCAATATATGCAATCAAGAGATTGTTTCACTTTAGACAAGCCAAGTCTGATACACCGCGTGTCATTTTCATTTGTGCTGATCGTCATTGTGCTTGGAGAGTATTTGCCCGTCGAGTATCGCAATACTCGGAGAATTTTGAAATCCGAACTGCCACGCTGACGCATACGTGTTCTATTACTGCGAGGTCACAGTATGGAAAGCTAGCTACATCAAAGGTTATTGGTGAAGTACTAAAAGGAAGGTATGCGAATGGGTTGCCTGGTCCCCGTGTAGTTGACATCCCTGATATCGTCCTAGCAGAGCTGAAAGTATCTATAAGCTATATGAAAGCATGGTATGCAAGAGAGGCTGCAATTTTTCAGACCCGTGGAAGTGATAAACGCAGTTACGAGCTTCTTGCTGTTTATATGCATTTGATGCAGAAATCAAATCCAGGGACAATTTACAAACTAGAGTACACCACAAATGCAAAGGGAATTAAGCAGTTCAAGTATCTGTTTTTTTCACTTGGAGGTTGTTTTGCAGGCATGAAATTCATGCGCAAGGTTATCCTTATAGATGGGACTGCCATCAAGTCCAAGTTCAAAGGTGTTCTACTGACTGCGAGTATGCAAGATGCTAACTTTCAAGTCTTTCCAATAGCTTTTGGAGCCGGCATGGACATGGTTTATGACACATTTGAGCGCATTAGCCCCTGATGCTGAGGATTTGGTGTTGGTTTCTGATAAGCACAGATCAATTTATGCAGCAATGATGAAAGTCTATCCGGTTGCGTTCCATGGCGCATGTGCAGTCCATATTGAACGCAATGTGAGGGCCAACTTTCCTAGAACAGGACTGTCAAACCTAGTGGGAAAGGCCGCACGAGCATTTAACGTTGGAGAGTATAAAGAGTGGTATGTGGAAATAGCAAAGAGGAATGAACGATGTGCAGCCTACTTGGATGCAATTCCTCTTGAGCATTGGACGCAGGCCTATTGTCCTGCAAAGCGCTACAATATCATGAGTAGCAACATTGCTGAAGCTCTTAATGGTGCACTAGCAAAAATCATTGAACTGCCAATTGTGTCAATGGTGGAGTCCATCAGATTGAAATTGATGGAGTGGTTTTGCATTAGACGCGTAAAAGAAGAACGCCTTTCTGCTTTGTCAGACCCGATAACTCCCAATGTAAACAAGCTTCTTCTAAGGTATCAGTCAGAGTCAGCTGGGATGTGTGTGAAAGGTGTATCAGCAATGTCATTCCAAGTGAATTCTGGTGAAAAAAGCTACTATGTGGACCTCCAGAAAAAAACTTGTACCTGTTTATTGTTTCAAAAACTGGAACTTCCCTATTGCCATGCTTTAGCTTCTGCGAGATTGAAAGGCACATATGTTCCATCTCTTATATCTTCTCACTACACTGTAAGTGTATTTGGTAATGCATATGCGAACTACATATATCCGGTCCCTAATCAGTGCGATGAAGTTGTGCCTCGATCTGTGGAGGAAACACAATATGTTCCTCCAGTTAACCCTAATGGCCCTGGACGCAGAAGGAAAAGGAGGATTCCTTCTACTGGCGAATACCCGGTATGTTATATTTGCATAATAGAAAAAAACTAGCTTCTACTTGTTATATGTGATAATTTATTCAGTCATGTTCTTGTGTTGCTCTAGGTCGCTAAAAAGAGGAAGAGTGGACCACATAAGTGCTCACAATGTTTGAAAACAGGACATAACAGAGCTACTTGCTCTAACTTGCCACACTAAGGTATGTCTATGTATGTAGCTGTGTTTGGGACATTGGAGACTATCTTATACTGTCTTTTGTCTGTTGAAGATGTATTGTGGTGGCTGGAAAAACTTTTTGGTATAAGCAATCAGCAGTGAACCTGTAGTGATAAACTGGTGTGATAAGAAAAGTTTTTTGGCGCTTCTTTAAGCTCAAGTTGCAAGAGTAGCTGGAGAAGCATGTTTGTAGCAAGCTGGTGTGTATGGTGCAACAATTGGAGAGACAAATCCATGGGAAAGTTTAGCTTGTTTTTTGTTGAAAACAAAGAGTATGCTTTGTAATGCTTACTGCATAAAACAGTAAGCGGTTAGATATGTTGGGTCCTAAATCCCTTTTGAAATGTAATATATAAGCCATAGAAGGTGACAAACAGAATCATTGTAACAACTAATTAAATCAATGACAACTGCTGATTTATGCTTCAATTCATTTCATGATAACATAGGTGGTTTATTACAGGGGTTAACGAAAACAACACAACTTAGAATTTCTAACATAACTCTTGGAAATGCCTTGCATACATATAGAGAAAGCATTTATGACAGAGATGTTGGACGTCGTAATTATTTAGGAAGCAGTGAGGTAGACCATCTCCAAATCGGAAACTATTATCGTAGTGACCAACTCTCACAGAAACCATGTAACTAGCTTGGCTGACGATCATTTCAGCGACCCCAACAGCCTCTTCAATGTCGGGGAGGAGAGTGAAGAAAGACTCATTTACCTCCATAGCATGGTCGAATGATCCGCAACAAACAAGGAGTAAGGCAACCGCGAACCTAGAGTAGATGATGGTTGGAGCTGCTTCAGCAAGAAGATCAAGAGCACGTTGTGAAGGACCTGTTTGAACTGCTAGGCGTAGGCCTTCAACGTATTTGGCTGTTGGGTTACCACAATCAAGACAACGAAGTAAGAAAGGCCGATAAACGGAACCCTCAATGGACAGCTTGCTGACGAATATAAATTCGTCAATGTCGACTTCATGGAGGACAAGTTCATCAAAGGCGAGTGCCCTGCATTCTGGACTTGCAGCAATGAAAGCGCCAAGCTCCCTAAAACCATAATGTCCAAGCCGCCTGACAATGTCGACTTGCAGAGGTTGTGGAATTGTGTTCATGGTGTGTGAATGTGCAGGAGCAGGGGTAAGTGAAGGAAGATGCAAAGTGATGAGGGGAAAGAATGTATATATATATATATTGAAATTTGGTGCGGGTGTGTAAGTGAAAGCAATAACTATGGAGAAAAAGCTTATGGTGGCCAACATTTATTGGGGCAGATGAGATAGAGGATAAAGTTGTAGTTTAAGAGAATAGGTTCGTAGGGGTTGTCTTGGGTTGTGGTTTTGTAGGGGTTGAGTGTCTCAGAGGCCTAAACCAGACATGAGCAGGGGCAGAGAGAGATGACAAGGTATAGTAAATGAGAGACTTAGTCAATAAAGCTTGATAAGATAAGGTGAGAGAGGTGACAATTCACAGTAAATGAGAGAGTTAGTCAATAAAGCTTGATAAGATATGGTCAGAGAGGTGACAGTATACAGCAAATGAGAGCGTGAGCCAATAAAAGTTGATAAGATAAGCATGGTTACAGTAGAGTTCAACACAAAAGGAGATACATAACAGAAAACCAGTAAAAAAAACAACGACGGCACCGTTTATCTATGCGGCAACCCGTATGCAGACAGTGTGGGAATTGAACATAATTCCAAGTGTCAGCATGAGAACGTATTTTTACCGGGCCAATCTGCATTATATGGCGGAAAACTTGGCTAGCTACAGCATCCGCTTCCCGGAATGACCCGACCGTTTCAACAAAGTTATCAATGATTGAGATGGCAGATGCAAAGTCTCCAAAACAAAGCGTTAGCAAGCCTTTAGTAAACAATGCATGGGGAGGAAAGGAGCCAATCCTCCCGACCAAATCAAGACCAACCTCTGCAAGACCATCTTTCGCAGCCAAACGTAGGCTCTCTAGGTAACAGGCGTTTGGATTTTTAGCTTGTAAACAATGGTAAAAGAAATGGCGGAACGGTGAATCCACATTGATAAGATTTGCATTTGATAGAAAAGGCAAAAGGGAAACACGAGAAAGGACAGCAGGATTGTATACAAGTTTGTTGAAAAATTTGGAAGTTGACAACATACCACCAAGATCAGTGAAAGATGATTCACCAACCCGAGTAGCTATGTCTAAGGCAATATTGAAATCAAGGGTATCCATTGTTGGTAAAGATAAGACAACAAAATAATGGACATCACTGTCTAAATAAGAAAAAAAAGGTGAAGGCATAGAGTTGTGCATTAATTGTAAGGTAGGTTGTGGTTTGGGCAAATGGAAATAAATGAAGATCTGGTATGAATGAATTAGGAGTAGCTAATATTATTATAAAGATAATAAGGTAAAGCAACAAGTAAGGGAACAACAAATGGAAAAACGTAAAAATGTTGTAAGAAAAACATGTTCTTCCACATCCGGAAAAGAAAGAGCAAGAATGATAGAGGAACATGAGTCAGTACAGTAAATGCCTCATAAGTTGCAACCGCATATTGAAGGATTCTCGATGCCAGAAACAGGAACTGGCGACTCGGAAGTGGCATTTGCGACAGTGGGAGTGAACTGCAGTCGGTCCATAGCAGCTGAAGGGCGAGTAAAGCAGTCTACAAAGTTGCTACGCTTTGGACTGGAAGACTGTGGAGTAGAAAGCAGTATATGTTAGAAACAATGAAACATAGAGAAGCATACCCTATTAGTCAGAGAAGCTTTCGACGATTGACAAACCGAACCGAGACCTAACAAATTGGGACGATTGTTTGTACCAGTGCATGGAGTCTGTTGAGATGAAAGTGGTGTAGCAGGAGCTGTGGCTGCAGTTGCCTCATGAAGGAAAGAAATCCTTCGTGATATTTTCTGTTGGTTTCGCAAATGTAAGTCATAGAGATATGTAGACTGTAGAACAGAATGAAGGAGTAAGGCAATGAAAGTACCTGGGTGCATTTGCCCTTCATAGAGTTACTGCCATCAACTGAGTTAATTGGCAGAAGACTGTCGACGTCAGGAGCTAAGCAGAGCGTAGTAGAAAGAGAATCAGGCTGCAGTCGAAAAAGAAAAAGAAAAAGTTTGGCAAAAGAAAGTTAAGTAGACAGATAACGTAAGTGGAAACAATAGGAAAATAACCTAAGGACAACTTACTGAACCGCTGCCATTATAGTTAGAAGAAGATGCACGTGGGAACTTGGAGGCTGTAGACCTTGGACTAGAAATCCGATCATCACTTCCTACGCTGATGGCAACAGTTTCAGCAGAAGCTTCATTGGGTATCTGGTTTGAACTTGTATCGCTGGTCGAACGATCGGACGACGCTTCCACAGAAAAGCCAGACACTGTGGAAAGGTTAGTCCTCCTGGGTCTAACTTGTAAGTTACAAGCAGCAGGGGCATGTATGTTTGTCTGGAGTAGCTGATACATTTCAACAAGGATCGACTCTTTAATCAGACGAAGTTGTTTATTAACACGTTTATCAACACAACAACGGTATGTGTTGGGTCTGCTGTTCATCGACCTTGACTTGCGAGAAATAACTTCCTCTGGACCAGACGTTGAACTTTCAGAAGCAATGACAACAGCTTTGCGTTTGCGGCATGAAATAAGTGGAGGCAGGGATGCATCACCCCCAGACCAACACATATGGCTGAAGGGATACCCAGATGAAATGAGACTTTCCAAATAACTGCTCTGGGGATCACTATGAGGAGTCACATGAAATGCTGGATCAGGGAGCTCCGGATACATAACGAGAAGCTGAGAATTAGAAGAAATGTCAATATCCAGATACAAATAAGTGACACACATTTGAAAATAGAAAATTAAAAACGTAAACAACATACCTTAGGGTCGTATTCTACAGCCAGAATGTTTGAGACATGGAACGACTTGCATTTACGAAGGCGAATAACAGTTCTGCTCAGAAATGTATGCAGTTCATCTCCATTAGGAAGAAGCCGAAGCAACAGAGGAATATGCTTAAAAGCTAACAGCTAAATGGCAAGAGGGAAACCGTGGACAGCCAAAGACGACTGTCGGAGCTTTGAGATAAGAGACTGTGTATCACTGATGTAGCTGCCAACCCGTACCGTGCGAAGGATTCGTTGAAATGAGTGACGGCCCCACGGATACTTTAGGAAAAATTCTACATTCTTAACCATCTCAACAACTTCAACTGATGGTCTAACTGGCTGACTACGACAGAGTATAACACCTTCAACAAGGACAACTAGACAAATTCTGAATTTACGCCACAAAGGCATTTGGGGCTCACGCTTTAACCTTGATACAAGTTCCTTTATAGTAACACATCCTGGGGTGTCACCTATTAGCTTGTACCAGAATGGGGAATGACCGGCAGAATGAGTTGTTGCAGCAATTATCTCTGATGCCGGAGGGAAAGGCCCACAGGCCAACCCAGTTAGTTGATGAAATTCTACGAGTGAAAAGCGCAATGGATGGCCACCGAAAACAAACCACATTTCATCTGAATTTGTTGTATTGAGTTGCCGACAGAGCATCTGGTGAACAAGTTGGCCAGATAGAGAACAGTGGCGGACAGGAAGAGAGAATAGAGAACCTCAAGGCGAGGCAAGCAATCTATCCAACTCAGGCATGCCTTCTAAAATTTGCAAAATATCTATAAGGTACTTAGGTTTGGAATAAGCGTTGATGCGAACTGCATGGCTAGGGTAACAATTCTGGGCAAATATCGGATGAGGCAGCGACCCTACATCAGAGAAGAACAAATGCAACAACCAGTTAGACCAAAAAAGACAGAGTGTTTTGTTATTGATCAGCATACAAACACGGGTGACATAGAGACATATGCAGTATATTTCAATAAAGAAAGAGACATTTATACCCTAAGAGCCACATGCCATGGAACCCAAACACAGCTCAGAGAACATATGAAAACATTAAAAAAAAAAAAAAAAAAAAATGGATGCAGCAAAGAAACAGTAAAGGTAATAGCAACCTGAAACCCTACACACATGAAACTAAGAGAAAACTATACCCTAAGAGACACAGGCCATGGAACCCAAGCAAAACCCAGACACAAATAACATAACAAAACCAAAAAAAAAGAACAAATGGATGCAGCAAAGAAACAGTAAGGGTAATAACAACCTGAAACCCTACACACATGAAACTAAGAGAAATCTATACCCTAAGAGCCACAACCCATGGAACCCAAGCACAACCAACAGAACATATCAAAACACAAAAATTAACAAATCTATACAGCAACGAATCACAGAGGGTAAAATGAGCACCGACATAAAACACTGGAAACTAAAACAATTATATACCCTAAGAGACATTGCAGAAAGAACCCAAGCAGCACCAACATACAGAGCGCCACAGTTTCAAAACCTGAATGACAGAGAGATAGATGCAATTTATTCGAGTAAACTACCAGAACTCTATACCCTAATTGACACTGCCCATGGAACCCAAGCACACCCCACAAACAGACATGTTGAGAGACAAAAAACGGAACAAAATTATAGAGTAAAGACACAGAAAGGGTAAAATTACCAGTAGGAGCGGACGGACCCGATTCCGGACTGGTAGATGCCATTAATATACTCTGAAAGACCAAAATTTGTGGAATTACGTGAATGAAGTTTACAAGGGGAGGTACAATTTGACAAACGCAAAGCAAAACAAAAGAAATCGGATGACGGATGACCCAAAGTTTCACCTTTCTCCAACGGTGCTAGAACTTCTCTTCCTTTTGTAGATCTCAAAATTTAGATGCGAGGAAACTGTAATCAATTGGCTTTGTAATCGCCGCAGAAAGACAGAGACGAGTGCAGGGTAAGAAAGAGAACAGTATCACAGTTCAAATAAAGCTGATGCGTGCGATTGGAAACGTCAATGATTTTGTGTCCTGGATGCGAACGATGATATAATATAATATTTTATTACTTAGATTAGTTGCCGATTTATTTTTTTTTTGTCGCACATGTCAAAGGGTAAATACGTCTTTGTACGAAGCTAAAAAGGGTAAATTTACAATGCCACGAAGAAAATGGCAATTTGAACAAACGCCACCTCAAAAAGTCCTTCCCCCGTAATTGATCCAAAAAAAAAAGATACGTTGGATTAGAGTTAGGAAGAGAGTAGGTTCTGCTTTAAATGCCGAAATGTACGGTAAAAATGAATAAACCTCAAAAAGCCGTCTAGATTCAATTCATTAACTCCCACACATCTCGGGATTCTTTTTTTACACCTAAAATCTTTTTTCACTCTGTATATATCAAATACGATTCTCTCTTAATTCTCAAAAATATCACATTCCTTCTTCTTCTTTTTCTTTTCTCTAAAGATTGTTGCGTGTGAGGTTAAGGGTCAAAGATGGTTTTGTGGGTATTTGGATATGGATCTTTAATCTGGAACCCAGGTTTTGATTTTGATGAAAAAATCATTGGTTACATCAAAGACTACAAACGTGTCTTTGATCTTGGTATGCATTACAAGTTAGCAACAACAACACATTGTTCTTTTTTTTGTTGAAAGCAGGAATCAAATTGTTTGCTTATGGTTCTTGATTTTTTTTTGTAGCCTGTATTGATCATAGAGGCACTCCTGAACATCCTGCAAGAACTTGCACGTTGGAGCAATCCACGGGAGCTATTTGCGTAAGAGATAAACTCTCTCCGTTTTCAATATTTAAGTGTTGTTTTGTTTCACAAACTAATTAAAAATGTCATTATATCCGTATAATATTTATGTGATTTTCGTAATTTCTGGTCCATTTCTAAAATTATGAACAGGATTAAATTTGGACACACCTTTTTTTTTTTTGGAAAACAACATTTATTAGGAAAAAGAGTATATATATGTTTTAACTTTTAATTGAAAAAATACAAATTTAATATCCGATATTGAAACCATTTTATTGGGCAGTGGGGAGCTGCTTATTGTGTTCGTGGAGGACCAGAGAAGGAGAAACTAGCAATGGAGGTAAAAAGAAGATCCTTTTATGTTTTTAGTGTGACTTTTGTTAGATCTGATTATTATTTGACCAAACAAAAAAAAATATCTGACTATTGATGTTCACATGTTTCTTTTGCAGTACTTGGATCGAAGAGAGTGTGAATACGACTCCAAAACACTTGTTGAGTTTTACACTGTAAGAAAATTGTTGTTACTGTTGTTGTCTTTTTCCAATTTTTAGAAATTTTTTTTTAATACATTTATTTAATTTCTATTCTTTGGATTCAGGAAAATGACTCCTCAACGCCAACGCCAATCGTAACCGGAGTTATTGTGTAAGTTTTTATACTAAATATCCCTTTTTTTGCCGCTTGATGATTCTAATTTGGAAGATTAAATGTTGAAATTAGTTTGGTTTCTTTGTGTAGCTTTACGTCAACACCAGACAAAGTGTCGAACAAATACTATTTAGGTCCAGCTCCACTGGAAGAAATGGCCAGGCAAATCGCTACAGCTACTGGACCATGTGGTAACAACCGAGAGTATCTTTTCAAGCTGGAGAAAGCTATGTACGATATTGGTAAGAGAGTGAGAGAGAGCTTTCTTAATGACTTTATATTAAAGAAACCACAATTTTTGGTATGATTTTTGATAGATGAAATGTTGTGATAACAGAGCATGAGGAAGAGTATGTGATTGAGTTAGCGAATGAGGTTAGGAAACAACTCGATTTACCGGAAGAAGTGAAGGCATTGTTGAAGCCTGTGGTTTCTCGTGTTCCCGTCAAGTCTCAAGCTCATGTTTCCACTCGTCAAAGGGTCTTTGCATCATGAAGATAGCAAAAGTCATGGAGCTACCTTAAAACATTGGGGTGATGAGGCTAATGTTAACTCTTATCTTTCAAACTTAATTTTTTGCTCTGCATTTATTGAGACTTCATAACATTATATGATATGAGATTAAATTTATGAGAATAACAATCAATCTTTAGCTCTGCCCCTTGTTTGAAAAATCGCTAGGCGCTAGTCGGGCGCTCGGCATGGGCCTAGCGATTAATCGGAAAATCGGACTAAAATCGGGGATTAATCGGGGATTAGTTTTAGGGTTATTTTAATATTTTTAAAACATATTAATCCAATATTATTTTCAAAATTGCAGTAAACACATAAAAATGTATTTTTGAGACAAATTTTTATGATTTTTATTACAAATTTATGATTTTTATTAAAATTTGAACATAAATTATTGTAAAACATTACAAACTCTCAATTCTAATGATTGAATAACAAAAATAAAAAGTTTTTTTATACTAGCAATCTAAAAATAATCGGGGTATGTAAGATTAGGCGGGGAATAATCGGATTAGGCGGGAAGTAATCGGATTAGGCGGAGAGTAATCGGGTGACTGATTTCTTTAAGAGATTAGTCATTAATCGAGGCGGATAGGGTGGGCCTAGCGATTAAGCGGGGAGTAATCGGATCTAGGCGGGGATTTTTAGAACAAGGGCTCTGCCTAGTGCTACAGATTTCTCTTTACTTTTGACTATAAAAATTCCAACATTTCCTTCTGAATATTGAAAACAATTTCTATTATCAATCCCTGTCAATCGCTCTCGTCCAGCCAAGTCTGGTCCAACCTCAAATTAGCAAAGCACTCATAAATTTGAGCCTGGCCTGGCTTAGGCCCGAATTTTTTTGGGCTTATACTTTAACGGGGTTGGTCCGAACATGGCTATAAGCAGTGTTTTTAAACCCGACCCACATAGTGAACCGGACTACCTTCTGGGTCACCGGGTCACTGGGTCAACCGAGTTTGACCACGGGTCAATTGATTAAAATATATTTAATATTTAAAGAGATTATATAGTTTTTATAAATATAAAAATAAAATATTCAAACTATATTTACTAAATATGAAGTCTAACAATAATAATAAAGTGATTCAAATTAAATTTTTAAATCTAAGTAAAAGTCTAAAACCGTTACAAATATTAAAATTGTAGGAGATCGCCAATGACGGAAATAAACTAATATACCATCGCGAATTCAAAACAACTAATCTCGATTATTTCTTTCACCATTCTATCCATTTTTCTTACACGGTACAATGAAGTTTCATCAAAATCTAAAACATCAAATGAGTTTAAGAATTAAAAAAAAATCTAAAAATAACTAAATAGAGTCTAAAACTCTATATTTTATTCCAAAATCAAATGATATTTTTAAAACCCATGCCCAGCCGGTTCAACCGGTTCACTGGGTCGCGGGTTAATAGAGGGTTTTTGTGGGTTTTTGCGGTTTTGAAATTGGCGGATATTAGCACTAAACCCAAACCGGAAAAGTGTATGGGTCGTGGGTTAACCGGTCGGACCGGGCGGTTCGGGTCGGGCGTGAAAACACTGGCTATAAGGTTATTCCGGGCATTATAACAATATAGAATTTTGAAAGTTGTACAAAGATGTGGAAATGATTTTAATGGTTTTTTCAATGGGTACATAGTGTTCACAGTGTACATTTTTCATAATTATATATCAAAATAAAACCAAATAGCTTAATCCATCAAGTTATATAGAGATGTTTAATAGACATGGATGATCGCTAATAGCCTAATATGTATGAAGAAAGGATAATTAATCCGAAAAAGGAGCTAAGCTGCCATGTGTATTTGTATTAGACAGAGATGATTTTCAGTTTTTCACATAACTCTCTAAATTGAGTTTTTAATCCCTTTTGTTATTCTGGTGAAATTGTAATATTAGGCTAAGCCCAAGAACTGTATAGCTTAGTTGGGCTTGTAACCTTCTTATTTCTACTCCAAGTTAAACTGGATAACCTTTATCAACAAAGTACTCTCTAAATTGAATGATTAACAAATTTAAGAAGCAGTCAAATTTATTTATTATATTACTTAAGAGAAATGGAGAGAGTACGAAGATAATAATTTTGGTGATTTTTTTTTTTTTTTTTGAGATTTCTTATGAATAAACATTGTGTTTACTAGTTGTTCAACTTACCATGTTTCATTTTCACAAATAGTTAAATCAGTCAAACAAAATCCTAAATTTCCAAAAACTCAGACCCAATAACAACTCAATCAAAGAAAAACAGTCAACTTTAGATTTCTACCTATTTCAGGATGAATCATATACCAAATTAGATTTAAAATTTCAGTAAATAAAACATTTGTTTGAGAAAATGTCTTTACACGTGTTAAAATTTAATTTATTAACTAATGTGGAAGTCGAAACTATCACAATCGAGATTTGTCTAGGGTTTTAATTTAGGGATACGATTTGCGAGAATTCTCAAAGAACGACAAAATCAATTGATACCAAAGATGGTGCTCTTGATATTATTAAGAAAAAGATCACTTTGATCGTACAAGAGTTTGATCGTAAAGAAAAAGGTGTTTGTGCTGTGAGAGCTTTGCGTAATGTTCATTCTAGAGCGATCTTCCTCCCTTTCTGCGAGAGCCTTGAGTCTCTTTATATAGGGGTGATAAACCGCCTCTCCAGCGATATTCTCGGAAGATTTCCATTTATCTTGAAGTCGGTGTAGAATATCGCGGATCAGGATAATTTCCTTATTCTTCGGAGTTTTTGGAAGATTTCCTAATTTAAGTTGATCCTTCGTGATTCTTCTTTATCATTTCCGGGTTTACCGGAAATGATCCTTCTTGTTCGGAAATGAAGCCTTGCTTGGAAATGGTACTTTGGAAGCGAATATTTACTAAGTCTTTGCCTCGGGACACTCTATGAATTTCTGCTCGGTGAACGAAGTCCTTTTTGCCTCGGGTGACTTGGTTCTTTGCCTCGGGTGATTTTGCCAAATCGGCTCGGGACGACGGGAGAATTCAGCTCGGGTGAGGATGTTCTGGGTCTCGTTTCCGAGCTGAAGCAGGATGACCCGAACCGGTTTAATCATGTCCTAACCCGAGCCGATTCGGTGATTGATCCCGACCGATTTGATCATCGTTCACCGAGCCAGTTCGGCGAGTGATCCCGAGATGGCCTAGTCATAGTTCCCCGAGCCGTTTTGGTGGTAGATCCCGAGGTGTCATGTCTTGGCTCGGTCTTAACGCGGGTGGAATCCGACCCCAACAGTTAGCCCCCCAGCTTGTTAGTTTGGAGAACCAAGCGTGACGAGCTTTATGATAATTGGGCCGAGCCGTTTACTTCGGACAGTTCGGTCCCTTTAAAGTTTTTGGCGATTCGAATTCCTCTGTCGTTTCATCTTCTCTTGGCGTGTGACGGTTGGAATTCCTTCTCGAGAAGTGGAAAGGTCCTTTCGCTGATTCCCGAGATTTGTGCGGATGTGAAGAATCCTATTCAATTCGTGCGTGCCCGACGCGCCTTAGACGCGGACACGATGTGTTTTATTTGGCTCGTTCGTACCCGACGCGCCCTAAATCTCTATAAATGTTAAGTTTCCGACTCATTTTTTCATTTCGCAACTGCAAAGGAAAATTTTCAAGGTTTGTTCTCTTCTCTCTGATCTTGAGCTCTTGCATTTTATACTTTTTCCGTTATACTTCCGTCGTAGCGCCACCGTTATTAGATCTAGGTTGATTTCTCCGATCTGTCAAGCTTTGTTCTTCCGATCAACTCCTTCAATTGCCCGAGCCGGAAAATGTCTCTCTCTGATTCCAGTGATTCGCCCCGAGGCGACACTCATCTCCCTGTCTATAAGAGAAAGATGGTCTGGAGTTCTTCGAGTGACCCCGAGCCGGGAACCACGGACCGTCAGATCTAGTTTTACCGCGGTAGTGATGCAGAGTCGGCCTCACGGGAGGAAGACCCGAGCCGTTTCATTGCTCGGGAAGACACGATTGCGGATGTGGCTCGGGATCAGGATTTGCCTGATGACCCCGAGGCGATTTTGAGTAGAAGGAGGATCCATCCACCGGCAGCTGGTGAAGCTGGAGTCTCGTGCTGGCGAAATGCCCCCGAGGCGCCTCTACTTCCTATTAAAGCCGAGGAGGTTCACTACGATTCTGACGAGGCGGCTAGGTTGCTCCAAGCTAAAGTCCAAGCAGCCATGGGTCAACAGAAGAGAAAACGAGCCAAGAAAGCTAAGAAACCTGATCCCCCGGGTTCCACTTTATGCACAGAGGATTCCCTTCGGGATCTCAAGGCTCGATTTGGTTTTAGCGAGGGGATTGAACTAAGACTTCCAACTCCGAATGAGCGAGCAGATGATCCACCCGAGGGGTTTTTCACCCTTTACGAGGGGTTCTTCTACCATTGCTACCTCTGGCTTCCGATTCCGAGGCCTATATTGGCGTTTCTATGGTCGTACAAGATCGCTTTGTCTCAGATCACAACCCGAGGCTTGCGCCATCTTATAGGGATTCTAGTCCGGAGTATTGAGACGGTCAACCTTGTCGACCTTAGCCACTTAAGGAATCTCTTAGAGATCCGGCGCATACCAGGCCCTGTTGAGAGATTTTACATATCTCCGAGGCCAAATAGGAGGGTTATCGGTGGTTTCCCGAGCAAGGATGAGAAGTACACCGACCATTTCTTCTACGTAGCCTTGAATGAGTATAGTGTCCACGAGGACTTCTTAGGGAAAGTTGTTGGACAGTGGAGAAAAATCGGTACTACGCCCGAAGCCGTATTTGCTGCTTTGTTTTGCTTTAAACTTTTCACTGAACGTTTTCTTGTTTTCGCAGATCGGAATCCGTCATTTCTCGAAGACGTTCCCGAAGGCTTTTTAGATCTGCACGATGAACTAATAGCTCGGAAGTGCGATTGGACGAAACACTTCTCCCAAGAAAGAATTGAGAGAGCCCTGCGTCTACTGCACGGAGCTCCTTGTCAATCCTCTTCCAAATCGTCCGATCATCGCCTAGATCATCTTATCGAGATGCAGGGCGCCGCGCAGTCTCTGAGAGCCAGGAAAGATGCCGAAAAGAAGGCGGCTAAGGAAAGAGCTGTTTTGGAGGCAAATTTCAGACCTCCTACTCCTCCCGAGGCCAGCCTTGAGGTCGTCGTCGGTGCCGAGGCGACTGATGAAGCTCGGGATATGACTTCAATCGTGCTCGAGGTGGCCGGGCATATCTCCCCTTCGACCGATGTCCCCGAGGTGGTAGGGGCTCTGGTTATTGCTGCTCCAGCCGCCGTGGCGAAATCCAAAACTAGGGGAAAAAGACCCCGAGGTGACGGCTCGGGAGTTTCCAGGAAGGAGAATAGGAGTCGTAGTGAAACTCCAGTGTACAAGGACAAGATCGCGTCGGCGAATTTTGTCGCTTCTTGCTCGGGTCCACCACTGCCTGCTCCCGAGGCCTTGTTGGAGGCTCAAAACTACCGCGAAACCGCTGCGGGATTCCTGAAGGTATTGGTTCATTTCCGAGGCATCCTCGGTCTTTTAAAATTTAGAATTCTTGGTACTAACTTAAGTTTTTGCGTCCTAGGCTTTTAATTCGATGAACAGCATGGTTCGAGCCTACGACTCTTCGAACCAGAAATACGAGACTTCCCAAGCCGAGGCGGAGGTCAGGATTGCTGAGGCCGATGCCATGATAGTCGAGGCGGATGCCAAGAGTGCCGAGGCTGAGGCCAAGATTGCCGAGGCGGCGACCAAGATTGCCGAGGCGGCGACCAAGATTGCCGAGGTTGATGAGGCCAGGCGGAAAGCCGAAGCGTTGGCCAAAGCAGAGAAGGTCGAGCGATTGAAGACGGCCGAGGATGGTCTTCGCCTTCGTCGGAAGTTGGAGGCTGAAGTCGAACGCTTGAACCGACTATTCACCGAGGAGAAGTCTCTTCGGGAGAAGGAAGTAGGTCGGGAGAGGAAAGCGGCTAAGAAGGAGTTCGCCAAGAAGATTGAGGCGATAGAGGCGAAGATGGACCTGTACGGGAAGGCGTCCGAGCGCTACATGTTCCTGGTCCAGGCTAGGGCTAATGCCGAATTGATTGCCGATCTTGAAGGCGGCAAAAACGTCGAAGATGAGAAGGAGGAAGTGCTCCAGTGGAAAGCGGAGTACGGAGATGCCGAGGAAGAGTTCGTGCAGATTGGAACCGAGCTGCGAGAGGATCTGAGGCTTCCTCCGGCTTCTCCAGATTCTGTTGAAGATAATTTCGTAATCAGATCAATCGAGGGAGTTACCGCGGGGATTGGCATTACGGATCAGGCGGGCACATTTCTGCAGCCCATGGCAGCGCATGTCGAGGAGCGAGACGAATAAGTCCGAGGCGTTTCTTCTTTCTTTTGTTTCATGTTTCGAGTTTCTTTTGTAAAGACTTATGCCTGGATGGCTTTATCCACAGAATATATGTTCTTTCTCAAGTACTTGAATAGTCTTATTTTTCTTCAAATATTTCTGAACTAAATTCGATACCAGTGCTAAGTAACTGGGTTTAATACTTGTTTATCGATAAATTAATCATTTCCGAGTCGTTTTAACTTCCGAACCGAATTATACACCAATGTCAATGTAATTGGGTTTTGGTAAAAATGAGTTTCAGTTCAGTAGAAGTTAACTTTCGGAATAGCGAACTAGTGTTAAGATAACTGGGTTTTTGTAAGTGTGACGTGAAAAAGTTAAATTCTCCCGAACCGTTTCAACTTCAGAACTGAAAGTGAAATGGATCGTTTACCAGTGTTAAGGTAACTGGGTTTTGGTCATATGGGACTAATCTTTATCGGTTGCGACTCGAGCTGATATAGTCGATGCCAGTGCTTAGAAGCGAACTGGGTACCAGTGTTGAAGTTAACTGGGTTTTCTGAAGACAATTTATTTGGCAAGATATCTCCGACCGAATTGTCTTGAATGCTTATATAGCGCGCTGTAACCGAAGCGGTGAAATGAGCTCTCTGTTCGTGGACGTGGCCATCGTCCGAACGAACTGTTGGCTTTGTGGGTCGATAAGGAGACCGTAAAGGTTCCCGAGATGAATTTTGGGATAGATGTCGAGGTGGATAAAAATGAAAATCCGAAGGGTAAAAACTTAGAAAATTTGAAAAATTTAGTGGGAGTATATGTATACGGACCCACTCCCCCCTTTTTTAATTAGGGGGGGTAGCTGAACTCGTCCGAGGACGAGCTGCCTACATACCCTTTTCAGGGATCAAGCCACCCCGTAGTTCGAGTACATGCGTACCTTAGGTTTTTAGCGGTAATATTTCCTTAGATGCATTGCGTTCCAGGATCTAGGTACCGCTTTCCCGTTCATGTTGATGAGTTCGTAGACGCCGGGACGGATTACCTTTGCGATCGTGTAAGGTCCCTCCCAATTCGCGCCGAGCTTACCTGCGTTCTGCTCGGCGGTATTCTGGAAAACTTTGCGCAGTACGAGATCTCCTTCGTGGAAACGGTGATGCTTAACGTGAGAATTGTAGTACCGAGCTGTTGCATTCTGATAGTTCTGCATACGGATCAAAGCCGAATCTCTTCTTTCGTCAATTAAGTCCAGCTCGTCCAGCATCATCTGAGTGTTGGAATTTTCCTGCTAGGGGAGAAAACGTCTTCTTAGTCCTGGGATCTCGGCTTCGGTGGGAATCACACACTCCACGCCGTAGACAAGGGCGAAAGGCGTTTCTCCCGTGGCCCGCCGCGGCGTGGTTCTGTTCGACCATAGTACTCCTTCCAATTCGTCGGCCCAGCGGCCTTTCTTCGCGTCGAGGCGCTTTTTTATTCCGTCGAGAATCGTCTTGTTTGCCGCTTTGGCTTGACCGTTTCCCTGAGGGTACCGAGGCGTAGACTTGCTGAGGCGAATTCCCCATTTCTCGCAGAATCCTTCGAACCGAGCCGAATAAACTGCGATCCGTTATCTATAACGATCTCGTAAGGTATCCCGTGGCGGCATATGATGTTCTTCCAGACGAAGCTCTCGACCTGCGTGTCTTTGATGCTGGCGTAGGAGTCCGCCTCGATCCATTTGGAGAAGTAGTCTGTCAGTACAAGGACGAGTTTCTTCTGCTTGGAGTTGTGCAGAGGTCCAATGATGTCCATGGACCATCGCATGAACGGATAAGGCGAAGTGATGGAAGAGAGGAGCTCGGCGGGTTGATGAATAGTTGGTGCGTGCCTCTGGCGTTTGATCTTTATAGCTAGGGCTCTCCCGCCAGAATGGTTTCCGCAAGATCCACCGTGTACTTCTTCCATGACTCTCCGAGCTTCATTTCCTTCGACACAGATAAGGAGGGGACCGGAAAATCGCCATTTAAAGAGTTCTCCGTCGATCAGAGTATACCGAGCCGCTTTTGCCTTAAGCTTCCGAGTTGCCCATTTTTCAGTAGGAACTTCTCCATCGGCAATGTAGCTTCGGATGGCTCCGATCCATTTGGCGTCGCTTCTGTATTCGGGCTCGGTTGCGTCCGTAGTTTGCTGGTTTAGCAGTTCGATGTCCATTTCTTCCGGTTCTTCTGTCTCCCGAGCTGTTAGAACTTGATCCTTGCTATTATCTTCAATGCTCGGCTTTTCGATGAACTCGACCGGTATGATTCTCTTCAGATTTGGGTCGGAGGTTGAAGCTAGAGCCGCTAAGGCATCGGCCGATGTGTTTTCACCTCGTGGGATTCTGGTTAACTCAAACTCTCCGAACTGTTTCGCCAAGTCTTGCGTGAGAGCAAGATACGCTTCCATTCGTTCGTCGCGAGCCGCGTATTCTCCATTGAATTGATTAGCCACGAGCTGGGAGTCGCAAAAGGCTCGCAGCTTGTTGATCTTAAGTCCCCGAGCCAGCTTAAGTCCTGCTATCAGCGCTTCATACTCAGCTACGTTGTTAGTCGCGTCGAAATTTAGCCGAAAGGATTGTTCGAGGATTTCACCCTCTGGTGATGCTAGGCGGATTCCGACGCTAGAACCTTGTTTTGAGGATGAGCCGTCGACGTGGAGGATCCAAACAGCGTTGGGTGACTCTTACCGGGCGTTCTCTGTTGGCAGCTCGATGATAAAATCGGCCAGGACTTGAGATTTCGCGCATGTTTTGTTCCTGTATTCGATGTCATACTCGCTGAGTTCTACTGCCCACTTGGCCAGGCGTCCCGATTGGCTCGGACTGTGCAGGATGGTTCGGAGTGATACGGGCGCCATGACGACAATTGAGTGAGACTGGAAATATGGCCGTAGTTTCCGAGCTGACATTACTACGGCGAGGGCGAGCTTTTCAGTTTGCGGGTAGCGTGTTTCCGCGTCGGTGAAAGTTTGCGAGACATAAAATATCGGCTTCTGCTCTCCTCTGTCTTCCCTGACTATGACTCCACTTATCGCCGTATCAGAGACTGCGATGTACAGAAATAATGGCTCGCCCGGGACTGGTTTCGCCAACACCGGTGGATTAGCCAAATACTTCTTCAGTTCCTGGAAAGCTTCTTCGCAGCGATCGGTCCATTCGAATTTCTTGTTCCCGCGCAGAGTATCGTAGAAAGCCAGGCATTTGTCAGTGGACCGCGAGATGAATCGGTTCAAGGCTGCGACTCTCCCGGTGAGACGTTGGACTTCGCGCTTGTTCTGTGGTGAGGGCATGTTCAGTAGAGCATCGATTTGCTTCGGGTTTGCCTCGATGCCTCGGTAAGTTACGAGATATCCCAAGAATTCTCCCGACTTTACCGCGAAAGGACATTTTGCCGGGTTGAGCTTCATATTGTGCTTGTTGAGCTGGCGAAAACAGTCGCGTAGATGGGCTATGTGATCGCTTTCTTCAAGGGATTTGACTAACATGTCGTCGATATAAACTTCCATCGTCTTCCCGAGCTGCTCGGAGAACATCCTGTTGACGAGCCGTTGATACGTTGCGCCAGCATTCTTGAGTCCGAAGGGCATGACTTTGTAACAGTAGATACCTCGGTCTTTGATGAATGCTGTCTTCTCGCGATCGTCGGGGTGCATGAGAATCTGATTGTATCCTGCGAAAGCATCCATGAATGATAGCAACTTATTTTCCGCGATTGCTTCCACTAAGCGATCGATATGTGGGAGTGGAAAACTGTCTTTAGGGCAAGCTTTGTTCAGATCGGTGAAATCGACGCAGACTCTCTACTTGCCGTTCTTCTTTTTAACCATGACAGGATTTGCTAACCAGTCAGGATATCTTGCTTCGGAGATCGAGCCGATCTTCAGGAGCTTTTCTACTTCGGCGTTCACGGCATCTGCGCGATCCCGACCCAATTTTCTTCGCTTCTGCTTGATGGGCTTGAAAGATGGGTCAACATTCAGCTCGTGGCAGATTACGTCGATGCTTACCCCAGGTAGATCTTCAGCCGACCAGGCGAAGGTGTTGATGTTCTCTTTGAGGAATGAGATGAGCTCGGTCTTGATTTCCTCGGTTAAGTCGCTGCCAATTTCCACGCATCGTTCGGGCCGTTCGTCGTTGAGGCTAATGGAGATTATAGGATCCGAGGTAGGCTTCTTCTCCTCGCGCGCCTCCTCGATCTGTAATTGCTATAACTGTTTAGATATAGCTTTCTCTTCACTCCGGCTAAGTTTTGATTTCTTGTGATCGGTTTCAGCCTTCGCTTCAGTGACAGGGTTTCGGAGTTTGTGTGCTGCCATGTAACACATCCGAGAATTTTTCTGACTGCCCCAGATCGTTTTCACGCCATTGGGGGTCGGGAATTTGACACACAGATGATATGTTGATGCGACAGCTCGCATTAGATTTAACCACGGAGTTCCCATTATGACGTTGTAGATGGTAGGTTGATCGGTGACTGAGAAGTTGACTATCTTTGTTACCCCGCCGGCTCGGACTGGTAGTTGGATGGTTCCAAGCGTCATCAAAGTTTCCCCTGAAAATCCGAGGACAGGCCTCGGGGTCGGAATCACCTGTGACATGTCGATGTTCATTTGTCGGAGCGTTTCGCGAAAGACTACGTCGATGGTGCTGCCGGTGTCAATTAATACTCGGTAAATATCATGGTCTCCTATCGCTAATGTGACGACGATTGGATCGTTATGAGGCATGTCGAGCCCGTTTGTCTCGCTTTCTTCGAATGTGATCACGTCGTTAGGTCGATCGAAGCGTCTTGTCCAGTTGCTAGGCGTCTCGGCTCGACGTTGATAAGCTTTGATTGCCGCTACGGTGTCAGGACAGTATGGCGATCCACCCATTATGGTAAGAACCTTCTGCCGCGTACCATCTCGGTCTTCGTCTTCCGACCCCCGGGTTCTTTTCTGAGACTCCTGGTTCCTTGGTTCGGGGTCTCTTCCCGGGTTGGTCTGCTCGGTCTCTGGCTCTGGCTCGAGATCCTTAAGAGTGACGTTCGTCCCGAGCTCTCCAGCTAGGAATTTGGTTGCTAACTTAGCTCCGAGGCTTCGGCATCTCGAGGTATGGTGGCCGAAAATTTTGTGGTGTTCGCAATATTCTTGATCATTGCTCGGTGGCTGATCCCTTGTCCAGGTGAAGGACTCTCTTCCTCGCCCACGGCCTCGGCCTCTACCGCGGCCACGGCCTCGGGGCGTGTCAATCTGGTAGTTATGGTATCCTGAGAAATTGCGCCCTTCGTGATGCGTATACGTACCGCTCTCACGTGTCTTCTTCTGGACCGGAGGTGTCGCGTGGGTTTTCTCGGTTTTCTCGGCTCGGGGCGCCTGTTTCGTTGGCTCATGCCTCTTTGCTAGCAGCGCCATCTCTTCTTCGTGGGCGACGAAATCCGAGGCTCGATGCAGCGCGTCGCGAATTGTTGTCGGTTTAGACAGGTTCAACTCTTTCCTGAATTTTGACTTGTACCAGGCAGCTTTCTTTAAAGCCGAAAGAGCGGCTACATCTGTAATTCCTTCGACCTTGGCTAGCGTCGATTTGAAGGTTGTGAGGAAATCTCTTAACGGCTCGGTGGGCTGTTGAGACAGAGACCACAGATCCGCGTCGGATGTTCCGGGGTCGATGAGCACGGAGTATTGCTTGAGGAACAGTGTCGACAGCTCGTCGAAACTGTCAATCGAGATTTGTCTAGGGTTTTAATTTAGGGATACGATTTGCGAGAATTCTCAAAGAACGACAGAATCAATTGATACCAAAGATGGTGCTCTTGATATTATTAAGAAAAAGATCACTTTGATCGTACAAGAGTTTGATCGTAAAGAAAAAGGTGTTTGTGCTGTGAGAGCTTTGCGTAATGTTCATTCTAGAGCGATCTTCCTCCCTTTCTGCGAGAGCCTTGAGTCTCTTTATATAGGGGTGATAAACCGCCTCTCCAGCGATATTCTCGGAAGATTTCCATTTATCTTGAAGTCGGTGTAGAATATCGCGGATCAGGATAATTTCCTTATTCTTCGGAGTTTTTGGAAGATTTCCTAATTTAAGTTGATCCTTCGTGATTCTTCTTTATCATTTCCGGGTTTACCGGAAATGATCCTTCTTGTTCGGAAATGAAGCCTTGCTTGGAAATGGTACTTTGGAAGCGAATATTTACTAAGTCTTTGCCTCGGGACACTCTATGAATTTCTGCTCGGTGAACGAAGTCCTTTTTGCCTCGGGTGACTTGGTTCTTTGCCTCGGGTGATTTTGCCAAATCGGCTTGGGACGAAGGGAGAATTCAGCTCGGGTGAGGATGTTCTGGGTCTCGTTTCCGAGCTGAAGCAGGATGACCCGAACCGGTTTAATCATGTCCTAACCCGAGCCGATTCGGTGATTGATCCCGAGCCGATTTGATCGTCGTTCACCGAGCCAGTTCGGCGAGTGATCCCGAGATGGCCTAGTCATAGTTCCCCGAGCCGTTCTGGTGGTAGATCCCGAGGTGTCATGTCTTGGCTCGGTCTTAACGCGGGTGGAATCCGACCCCAACAACTAATACGAACCACAAATTAGATTTGTTTTTCCATTTGTTGGATTTTAGTAAGACTTATCTTTATGCAATCCTAAATATTAAAGTTTTGCTAAGAATAGTGAAATTTTCAATTATGTATTTGTCCAACGAATATTAAAATATTTTATCAATTTTCCATATATAAAATCATGTTTAATGAAATATCAATTATGTATTTTTTCTAATAAAGGGAAATTTCATTTATTCAAACTTAAATATATGCTAATTAAGTTTGTTTAGAGATATACAGTTATATATATATACAGAATTAAATTATATTAAAGAATCTTTTAAAAACAATTTCTTTACAAGTGTCACATTTTATTTATTAGATAACTTATGTCAAAACGAAATATAAATAAAATTAACATATGTGAAAACAAAATTAATTAGAATCTTGCCATTTGTTGAATTTTTGTTAGACTTATCTTAGTGCATTCCCAAGTTTTTATATTTTTTTCTAAGATGAGTGAAATTTTATAACTGTGTATGTCTCTCGTCCATAATATTTGGTATATATATATTCTTATATTTTTATGAAATGTCGATTATTTAATTTTGATAAAAAAATAGAAAATTTCATTTATTTAAACTTTACAAATATGTGGTTTTATAATATTTTTTGTAATATTATCTACGAATAGAGTATTAGAATTAGAAAATTAAACATTTTTCTAAAACAATTCTTGACATGTGTCAAAATTCAATTGATTGACTAATATATATCCCAAACTGATTAATAGAATTTTGCCATTTGGATAACACGCTCTTAAACTCATCAATTACGCCAGACTCGGATGACACATTCAACCATTTGGTTGCTACACCACATCGCATGATGGATTCCATATTAGCTTTTATGGTGTTCCAAACTACGATTTACTACATTTGGAAGGAACAAAATTCTCGGCAGCATCAACGTTGCTGGATGGATTATGTCCTCCTTGTCCGACTCTTACTACAATGGTCGAACTTATTGCTTTGATACTATAGTATCGAAAAATTTGGTTCCAAAAGCTTTGCAAATCTCTCACTAATCAAAAACAAAGAACTTATTACTCCACTGAAAAGAAATACTGCAAATGAAGAAATAAAATAAATAGTCGAACTTATTAGTATGAAACCATATTATCAAAAATTTAGCGCGAACGAATTGAGTATTTGATATAAAAATTTTCATAATCTCTTAATAATCAAAAACAAAGTACTTATTACTTTGTTGAAAAGATGAAAAGAATGAGAATAAAGAAATAAAAAAACGGTCAAACTTACCAGATTACCAAAAATTTGGCACGAAAAGATAGTATCTAATAAAAGTACTTTCCAAAATATATCAGTAATCAAAAGCAGAGAACTTATTACTTTGTTCAATACAGAAAAGACCGCGAATGAAAAAATAAAAGAAACGATCAAATTTATTTTTCAAATACCGGATTACCAAAAATTTACCCCGAAAAAACTAAGTATCTCATAAAAACTTTCCAAAATCTCTTATTAATCTTTTTTTTTTTGTCGTCTGGATTGATTATTTATTGCAAATTATGAGAATTGTTACATAGACGATTCTACAACGGACAATTCCTTCCGACCCTTATTAGATCCACGACCTCCTTTACCTCCTTCTTCATGCTCACCTCCTTCACCTCATTCTTCATGGTTTTGATGGACACTTCCGTCTCTGTGTAGAATCCTGGCGAACGGATATAATTGTACATCGCTGAGATCTCCTGCACACTTGCCTCCAATAATCTGCAAATTTATTAATAAATCGCAGTATCTGGGACTCGAACCCCAGACCTCTGGGTATAGAAGCATTAATGAACCCTTGGTCAACCAATGGACAAAAGAGGCTTCCACTAAATCTCTTAGTATTAATCAAAGCAAAGTATTTATTACTCTGTTAAAAAAAGAAAGACCACGAATGGAGAAACAGAAAAAAAAAACGGTTGAATTTATTTCTCAGATTCTTGATTACAGAAAAGTCAGCGCGAAAGAATAGAGTATTTGATTTAAAAAAAATTCCAAAATCTCTCATTAATAAAAATTTACTATTTATTATGTAAAAAAAAGACCGCGAATGAAAAAATAAAAATAACGGTCAACTGATTTCTCAAATACCAGATTACTGAAAATTGGCGCTAAAGAACATAGTAGTTGATAAAAACTTTCCTAAATCTCTCATTAATCAAAAGTAACTTGAAAAAGACCATGAATGAAGAAAAAACACAATTGAATATGTTCCTTAGATATTAGATTACCAAAATTTTAGCTTGAAAAAAAAAAAACTTTCCGAAATCTCTCATTAATAAAAAGTAAAGTACATTTTTCTTAAAAAAAAGACCGCGAATGAAGAAATGAAAATAACGGCCAAACTGATTTCTCAAATACCAGATTACCGAAAATTGGCGCGAAAACAACAGAGTATTTGATAAAAACTTCCCTAAATCTCCCACTAATCAAAAACAAAATCAGTTCATTACTATCTTGAAAAAAGACCGCGAATGAAAACAGAAAAAACGGTCAAACTTTTTTTCTCAGATACCAGATTACCGAACATTTACCGCGAAAAAACAGAGTATCTAATAAAACTTTCAGAAATCTCTCAGTAATCAAAAACACAATCCTTACCACCATTAGAATTTAATGATCATTAACACAAAACTCTTAATTCAACCTTACGAAACATCTATTAGACTATTACCCAAAAATAAGCCAATCCAATTAATAACATACCCAATACACAACATAGAGCAGGAGATACGCGTCAAGATCTGATAGGATTAAAGATTACACTTATCGTGCTCTCTTCCTCATCAGATTCATTTTGCGGACTCCTCCTCATCTTATTAAATCCGCTTAATTGTTTTTGGGTCCGCCCTTTTTCTCTTTCACATCTTTTCTCTCGCAACACAATTCTCTCATCGCCGGTCAAATACTTGTCTCTCTCTCTTACACTCTTGTCTTGTCTCGTCTCTTTGAAGCTGAGATGGACGCAGGTGGCGCGTACAATCCACGCACTGTTGAAGAGGTGTTTAGGGATTTTAAGGGTCGTAGAGCTGGCATGATTAAGGCTTTAACCACTGGTAAAAAAATTGTTTTTTTTTTTTCCATTTTCTCACCGGAAAACTGAATTTTGTGATTACCCTTTTGTGTGCAGATGTTCAGGAGTTTTTCCGGCTTTGTGATCCCGGTGAGTGTTGAGATTTGTTTGTGGGTTTTATTTGCCTTAACGAAAGTTTTGATTTTTATTGTGTTTTGAATTTTTCTTTGTTATGCTCTGTTTTAATCTGAGTGTTGTTGTTTCAGTGATAGCATTTAGGGTTTCATAGTTTCTCTTCTCTGTTTGTGAATATAATTGTGATTTTGTTAGATTTATTTGAATTGCGTTTCAGAGTGTAAAGTTTTGATTTTTGTTTGACTTGAATCGATTGTGTTTTCAACAAATAAAAAATTTGTTTGCAAGCCCTGTGATTGTTATTGTTCCTCGCCGGCGAAAGTTTGGTTTTTTATTTTTATTTTATTTGTTTTTGAATTTGCTTCGTTGTGGTTTGTTTCAATGTGATTGTTGTTTCAGTGAAGCATTAGGGTTCATAGGTTCTCTCGTCTCTGTTTATGATTAAAGAAATCTTATTTTTTGTCAGATTTATTTGAATTGGGGTACATAGTTTGAGCAGAGTCAAAGTGTTGATTTTTGTTTGACTTGGTTTTAATTTCAGGTTTATGGATAATTGATTTTAAAAAAAAAATTGTTCATTTTGTATGATTTGAATCTGTGAAAATCATGATTGGGAATTAGTCTTACCACCATTTTTCTTTGGTTCTGCATTGTTCTCAATTGGAGAACAGATTAAGCGATTTGTTGAAAATTCGTTTTTAGGGTTTTGGTTCTGTGTCTCCTTAGATTTGCTCATTGATTTTTTATTGTAATCAATGATTCAATTTGAAAAAAGGAAACAGTTTTGATTGTGTTTTTCACAATTCAGACTCTGTGATAAAAACTCATGTTGTCTTGCTTTCCTTGTCTACCTGTATCAATGTATCGCGTTGTTTCAGATGTTAATTAGTCAGAGAATCATTGTGTGTGTCTTTGCTTTATGTCATTTGGCTTAGTGTTTATGGTGCTCTTTCCATTAAGAGATTTTTATGTTTTGAGTTATGACAACTTGATTATCTGCTGTCTATTTGTTTTTTATGTTTAGACAAGTAATCGCGTGCGACGTGTTCTTTTCCAATAGGGTCACATCTTAAATATGGAGTGTTGGATTGTGTTTGCCATTATTGGTTATTTGTTTGTACAAATTTATGAACATGGAATCAGTTTTGATACTTTTGCTTTCGCAGTTTTTCATGTATTTTGATATTGCAATGCTTATTTCCTTATTGTTCTCATTTTCCTTTTGTGATTATAGAAAAGGAGAACCTTTGCCTTTATGGCCATCCCAATGAGCACTGGGAGGTCAATTTGCCAGCTGAAGAGGTTCCCCCGGAGCTCCCAGAGCCTGTCTTGGGTATAAACTTTGCCCGAGACGGGATGGCGGAAAAGGATTGGCTGTCCCTTGTTGCTGTCCACAGTGATGCCTGGCTTCTTGCTGTTGCTTTCTTTTTTGGAGCCAGGTTTGGATTTGACAAAGCTGATAGGTATGTATGTTCTTGTCTTTTTAGAGTCTTATCTTCTTGCATCTATGTTCCTTGGTGGTATAGATGCAAGCCTCTCATTGTTCTTCTCCTGCTGATCTTATGGACCTAGGTTCAAGGTTTATGTTGCTCTCTGGGACTGATGTTCTTTCACATTCGTTGCAGGAAGAGGCTTTTCAATATGGTGAATGACCTCCCAACAATTTTCGAGGTTGTGGCTGGCACTGCTAAGAAACAAGGAAAGGATAAGTCCTCTGTTTCCAACAACAGCAGCAACAGATCCAAATCAAGCTCCAAGGTAAAAAAATGTCCTTTTTTCTCCACTTTAGTTTTAATGTCCCAAATGGTATGTTAGTTAAGTCGGCACATTCATTGACTTTTTCTGAGTAAGCTACGTCTCATTTACTCGTCATCTTGGCATCGAATTTGTATGCGCTTTTATGGCATGAGTGGCATTAACACTTCAGTATACTGTTTATTGTCCATTTAAGTTGATCCTTGTTCTAAATCTGTTTTTTTTTGTCTCACGTTACAGCGAGGATCTGAATCCCGTGCCAGGTTCTCAAAGCCAGTGCCCAAAGATGAAGATGAAGAGGAAGAAGAGGAAGGTGTGGAAGAGGAGGATGATGATGAGCAAGGTGAAACACAGTGTGGGGCATGTGGTGAGAGCTATGCAGCTGATGAGTTCTGGATTTGCTGTGACCTCTGTGAGATGTGGTTTCATGGAAAGTGTGTGAAGATAACACCAGCAAGGGCTGAGCACATCAAGCAATACAAGTGCCCATCTTGCAGCAACAAGAGGGCTCGTTCCTAAACTTGTGGCCGCTTCTGTGTATCTACCTTTGCATATGATGAACAGCTTAACTGTTTGGTTAGATCAGATTTGTCATATGGATTTGGTAATTTTAGGCCCTTTTCGCCATTTTTAGGAAGACATTTTAGTTTTTCATTGTTACATTTTGGCGATTGAGGAATAACTCTTTGTTTAGGGTATGATCTTTGGTCTGTTTTATGTTTGTTTATTAACATTCTTAAACTCAATCAAAGTATTTTGGTTAGTTTTATCATTTGGTTTCTTCGTCTTAACACAACAGGGATTGGAGAAACTGAGACTATAAATGATTTATCATATATCATTTCTGCTTCTTTGTTGCCAGGCACTTCAAGAACTCGTAGGTTGTGATCATCGTTGTTGCGGACATCGACATTGAGACCCACCTTGGTCCCAATCCTCTGTAACAAGCCCTAAATCCTCCTTCCTTCATCAAACTCTTCACCGACTGCATCACTGTCATTGCTCGTCTCCTCCCGTTCTCTTCTGTGTCTAGGACTTGCAACCGCGTCTTGATTGTGTCTACTGGCATAGTTACTAAAGCCGAGCAACCGCTTGCTGTAGCTGCACTCAACGCCTGAACCACCACTGAGCCACCAGCATCTTCCTTGTGGTTGTAGGAGTGCTTGTATCGAGACCAAATTGATTTTTGAGCCAAAGAATAGGACGCCCACCATACGGCATTTGAAGGCGCGTAAGTCAAGATCGAGATCCCAAATCCTCTGTAGAACCCTCTTGGTCCATCTGTGTAAAGAATCTTTCTAAAAGCATCAAACCCATTTCTGTATCTGCAAGAATTCATCACTCCAGGAATATGCTTACTCAAGGAAAGATCGCCTTGAACCATAAGCCGTTGACTCACAACATCAATCGGGGTCCAGACAACCTGAGCAGCAACGGCCGAGGTCAAACCAGCTGCACCATTAGCAACAGCCAAAGCCGTAGTATCCGACAATCCTAAACTAACAGTTGCTTGACCTACACTACTCTTCGTAATCTCTAGAGCTGTCATATAGAGAGCACGAGCCGGGATAGTTCCAAGCAAAGATGTTCCAAACCCCTTGTAAAACCCTCTTAGACCCTCAAGTCTAGCAATAGCCAGAGAAATGTTGGCGCAAGAGACACGAGTCGGAGAGACTTGTTGCCTTGTTTTGAGAACTACAATAGGGTAAAGAGCAGTGGACACACCGGAGAAAAGAGCAGCACCGAGAAAGAAAAACCTCGATTTATCAAGCATTTGCCAATCTATATCATTAGACATATGTACCTGAGAAGAAGAAGAAGAAGATGAAGTTGTTGCTCTTCTCTTCTCTTCCATCAAAGCACCTAAACTCATATTTTGAGCTAACCAAATCAAGATTCTAACTTGAAACTTCTCACCGAACTAAAGCTACCAAAAAGTGTTTTGACCTCAATGAGAGCTAAGAAAGAGATGAGAATAGAGTGTATGATTGAACTGTGATCAAGAAAGAGAGAAAATCTCTGTGGATTTATTAGCTACAAAATCTGTGAACTCGTATATTAAAAAATTGTAGTGAAATAGAGTCAGAGCCAAAACGATGGGTCGTGTGGATAACATAAAGGAGCGGCCTTTAACGGACTCAAGAGGTGTGTGAGGAGGAGGAATGGGACTGGACACGTGGCGAATGGTGGTTGGTTTATATTAGAGAAATTCGTAGTTTTTAAGGTTACATGAGGCTGAGAAGAGAGTGGCTTCTGTCGGAATCGCCCACTTGTTTCATCTTTCTGTGGATTATATTTATTTATTTTCTTTTGTTTTACTGATTTCTGTGGGTTTTTTTTTTTCATTTGATTTTTTTTGGGTGAAATAATGTATTTATTAATAACTGTTTTAATTACATTTTTTTTTTAGAAAATTGGATGCATATGTATAGTATTTGCCTATTTGGTGGACAAAACTAAATAACATTTTTAAAAAGGTCCAAGACAATATCTAGTCTAGATTGCAAATGCAAGTTGTAGATTGTAAATGAAAGTTTAGTATTTTAGATAATAAGTAAAGTGGATAGTGTTTTGACAAACAGAATCATACTAAATCTGTGATCTATGCTCTCTAGACTAGTACTTAATATAATTGTCTTTACTTTATGTTTATTTTCTTTAATCTTCTCAACCCTATGATCAAATCAGCCCCGGCTTAGAGGGGTGGGACGGAGGTGCGACGGCCCGAGTTTTTTGTTTTTTTAAAAAATTACATGTAAAAGGGTCCAAATATTTTTTTAAAAATATTATTTATATAAAAATTATATTTTAAAAAGTCTAATTCTTTATAAGAAAATGTATAAAAAGCCCCAAAATGTTTAAAATAACAATTTTTACTATAATTTTTTAAAAAAAATCAAGTAAATTTTTTCTTTATATATAATAATAGGCAAAAAAAATTTTTTTGCCCTAAGGCTCCCAAATATATTGGGCCGGGGCTGGATCAAATGCTTGTTTATCATTGTTAAATCGTTTGATTGCATGTTACTTTGTTTGGATTTACTTGTCTTCAGTTTTATTTATGTTTAATTTTGGTTTCATAATTTTTATGTGGCGTTTTCATAAAAGAAAATTCCGGTTTAAAGCCCTAGTCTCCACTTACCGGAGTCAACTTGGGACTCCTCATTTTTCAATGTTTTCTATGTTAGTCACTTTCACATTATTTTAAGTGATGTTTTAGAGATTTTTATTTTATTTTATTTAAAATGATGTTTTAATTTTCTATACAAAAATTAAATTTATATTTTTATTGGTTGAATTAGTTGTAGTTGATGATGTTTTTATGTAAAAGAGATAAATTAAATAAATTTTTTGTGTTTTTTTTTATCTGTATGCAAAAACCTTAAACATCACTTAAAATGAAACAAAATGAATAGTATCAAATGAATATAACGTATGATACTATTTTTACTAAAGTTTCAAGATAATCAATTAAAAACGGATCCTGTTCACCGAGTTTCATTCAAAACCTTAAACATTCACCGATTTTCAAATGAATCTAAAGTATAATACTATTTTTACTTACCAAGTGGAAGTGAAACATTCTCGGTAAAATTCAAATTTAAAGTGAGAGTGGATTGACACCATGCCCCCAAATTTTTACCACTGATGATTTTGCTAACACAATATATGCATGCCATTTTTTGTACAACACTTAAATTGTCTCTCTACATACTGCCTCTCATGGGATGACATAAATTCCACAATATTAGTGACATCTTTTCTTTTCATTTAATCTAATTAGGGGATAATTCAGATTTTCACTATTCGACTAATCCTTTCAGAATAAGTATAGCCGTCGAATAGCACACAAACCAAGTTTTATGCGTCGTCTAAATTATAACACTATTTCAACTAAATAAATAAGAATAGTTAGATAATTTCATGCTCAAGGAAAATAGATCATAGATTTACATGACAGCTCTTCAACAAGTGGAATTCACTACAATTACCACTTGGTTTTCCTATCAAATTATTGATAATGTATTTTTTTATATGCAATTTATTCTTGTCACATAATAATGATAGCAAATTATAAATAGACACACGTTTCTAAGCAATTTCATAAATATTTTCTTCCATCTTGATTCCTTATAGAATAATGTCAAAGAAACGTGTGCAGCTAAATATTCGGACATAACTTATCATTAAAAACAAAGCAACAATTTATTCTGTAAAAGTGCTTTCTTGCGTTTAATTTGAGAAAGGTTTTGCTTATAATGATCTAGACGAAAGGAATATTTTGCTCCATAAGATACATGATAAATAACAATATAAAATATACACGTATTAAGTCAATTCACTACAATCAAAACATGGAAGAGAATGACAAAATCCTTGACGGGTTTCTTGGTGCAGTTAAATTGGCTGTTCATCGTCATTTTTTGTTCCCTACAAACATTTCCTCTAAATGCATAGTGTGTTCCAAAGAGAGACGTGAACCCACCAAAGGCTTGACTTGTAATCAATGTGGGTTTTATATTCATGAAGACTGCATTGAGATCACCATCCACACTCATCATAAGCATCCTCTTAAGCTGCATCGTACCATAGGTTACCGTAAACGTGACCAATGTTTTCTTTGTAAAGAAAAGTTATTGGATATGCTTTACCATTGTTCTCGTTGTGTGTTCGAGGTGTGTATGGCTTGTCTAAAGAAGCCATTAGTTATTGACAAACCAAAAGCTCACAAGCACCCGCTTTCCCTTATGCCCATCAATTCTATCTCCTTCACTTGTGATGCTTGCGGTTCTAGAGATAATGACTCATATCCTTGCACATGTCTTCAATGTTGCTTCATCATCCATAGAGATTGCATTGATTTTCCTCGTGTTATACGTATTAATCGTCATGATCACCGAATTTCTCATGTCGATATTCTTAGTCCGGAGAAGTGGATTTGCGGAGTTTGCCATAATTCTATTAATAACCAATATGGAGCGTATTCTTGCTCGGTTTGTGATTATGCAGTCCATTCCAAGTGTGCAATAAGGGATGATGTATGGGACGGGAAAGAACTCGATGGAATACCTGAAGAAGAGGAAGATATCAAAACCGAGGATATAGCGCCATTTGAGGTGATTGATGACAAAGTTATAAAACACTTTAGTCATGAACATATTTTAAGATATTTTTATCAAGATGTTCTTATTCGCGATGAAAACCAAAGATGCTACGCATGCGTCCTTCCATTCTACTACGATGCATGCTATATTTGCACGCATTGTGATTTCATTCTTCATGAAACATGCGCGAATTTTCCTCGGACAAAAAGGCATGAGTTACACAATAATCACTTTACTCTTTATCCGAATCCCAAACCTGGAGAAGATCTTGAACTTGGCAAAAGCTTTTTCACATGTGTTGCTTGTCAAAGACCAAGCTGCGGTTTTAGGTACGAGAGCGGAAATGTAAAGTTGGATGTTCGTTGTGCTACAATCTCAGACGAGTTTCGCCATGATAGTCATATGCATTCCTTATTCATCCTCTCACTTTTTCCTCGGGAGTGCTCGGCGTGTGACCAAATGGTGTACGGCTCACTGAGTTGTGTTGAACTTGATTTCTTTTTGTGCTTCAAATGTGCTACCTTACCAAACAAGGTCTTCCACAAGAACGACAAACATCCTCTCTACCTACAATACGATGGAAATTTCTACAAGACGTACTGGTGTGAGATATGCGAAAAACAAACTAATCCAAAGCAGTGGTTCTACTCATGTGAAAAATGTGGTTCCACTCTTCATATTGAATGTGTACTCGGTAAATCACCTTACATGAGGCCAGGACACAGTTTTCTTTTATCTAGCCGTGAGTTCCAAGTGGTTTCTAACAACCATATATCCCGACCGGTTTGCACTATATGTTCGTTGCGGTGCAAAGATGCTTTTGTTCTCAAGAGCAAGGATGAAACTGGTACATCATGCCTATGTTCTCTAAACTGTCTCGATTCTCTTGTGATGAGTATGCAACGTAGTACACTGTAATCTAATTAATAATGTAGTGGTATATTGATATAAAAGCTCTTCGTTCAATGATTAGTATAAATATGTAAACTGAATGCAATATGGCAATGTGAAAAAGTTGAGAATGTTTCTGATTTTACCCTTATGATGTTTCCTTTCATGCCCTTGTTGCAAAATTTCGATGACAACATGAAGATCAAAGGCATAAAACAAACTTCAACAATCAACAACAATTACGTGAAAATAGGAACTTAGTCTTCTGAGTTGATACTTAATACTTGTTTCCTTCTACGTCTGTGTAAGGTCCCACTCCAAGCTCTGAACATTTTGGGACAAAGAAACGGATGTAATTGCATAATTCTTTCTTTGCGTCTACGTCTACACTCTCTTTCGGTTTTATTTGCATAATACTTGGATTTATTTGTCTTTAGTTTTATTTACTTTTCTTCAGTTTTATTTATGTTTAATCTCGGTTTCATAATTTTTATGTGGCTTTTTCATTAAAGAAAGTTGCGGTCTGAAGCCCTAGTCTCCATTTACAGGAGTCAACTTCGGACTCCTCATTTTTAAATGTTTTCTCTATTAATCACCTTCATATTATTTTAAATGATGAATTAACAATATTTTATTTATTTATTTAAAATGATGTTTTTAATTTTTTATACAAAAATTAGATTTATTTTTTTATTGGTTGAATTAGTTGTAGTTGATGATGTTTTTATGTAAAAGAGGTATATCAAGCACAATCAGTGAGGTGATGAAAATGACCAGGAGGAGAAAACACAGACAACCAATTCTCAATCGTGTGGAGGAAGAAGTGAAAAAACAAACACAGAGCCGGAGTGTGCTGGAGCAAGATGTTACTCTTTGGAGAGGACAAGCGGAAATTAATATCAAAGGAGACGTGAGTACAAATTCACGAAGCCAAGCCACTGATGGAAGGTCACAAAGACATCTGGTTCTCGTATGCAACACCAAGGTATGCGTTTATTGTTATTTGGGCTAATTCTGGGCTTTCAACTAAAAACCAATTGGCAATTAGCGGATTGGCCCTAATCCTTTATATATTATTGATTGTCCCATCAAACTTCCGATGTGGGACTTGGATTGTATCTCCAACAATCTCCCCTTCAATCCAAGGACCATATGGATCTAACACGCCTCATCGATCCCTCACTCGGATCGATAATAAACCCCTTTCTCGGGCCCCATTACTCGGGTTGAGGTATGTCCATATCCATTTTTTCTTAGGTCCACCAGACTTTTAACTTTGAACTCTGATACCATGTTAAATTTGGGCTAATTCTGGGCTTCCAACTAAAAACCAATTGGCAATTAGTGGATTGGCCCTAATCCTTTATATATTATTGATTGTCCCATCAAACTTCCGATGTGGGACTTGGATTGTATCTCCAACATTTATAACTTGACTGATGGTAAAAAACAGAATCTCGATAGGGATATGATGATAAAGTGGAACAAAAATGCAAATTCGAACTGTGTGTTTTGTAACTATCCTATGGAAACAAGAGACCACCTGTTTTTATGTGTCCTTATTCGAGAAAGGTGTGGGAAGAGTTAGTGGATGGACTACTCTTAAACAGGTTTACGACAAGCTGGCAAGAAATTTTGAAGATATTGGCAGACAAAGATTACGACAAAACAAAAAGCTTCCTTCTCAAGTATGTGTTTCAGAACGCGGTCCACTCGATATGGAGAGAAAGAAATGAGAGAAGACATGGAGAACAACCATCGATGCCAGAGAAACTCGTTAAGTTAATTGATAAAAATCTTCGAAACAAGATGAGCACAATTCCGAGAAGAGGAGAAAAGAAATATGAAAAGGGTCTACAAGTGTAGTTTGCATCGAGAAATACGACGTTCTACAAGTGTAGTTTGCATCGAGACGACGTCAATGATGAAATAACCATGTAGTTTTTACTAAAAAGTTCGCATTAAGTTGTATAAACGTTTATTTTTCTTTGAATATAATTTAACATTAGATTCAAAATAAAAGAGGTAAATTAAATAAAATTTTTGTGATTTTGTTCTGAAGAGCAAGGATGAGACTCATCCATTATACCTATGTTCTCTTAGACATGTCAATTAGGGCCAAAGCCTGCGGGCTAGCCCGGCCCAGCCCTGAAAAACAGCGGGCTCGGGCTTCAAAATATATATCCAGAAAAAATCGGGCCTTTCGGGCTAAGCCCGTTCGGGCTAAAGGGTTCTTTGGGCTTAGCCCGGCCGGGCTCGGGCTAGCCCGAAAAGCCCTTTAAAAAATATTTTGATCTTTTTTTTTTTGTTAATATTTTCGTTTAATTGTAAGATTTGTTGTAAAAAAAATTTTGATAGAGTTGAAAACCCTAAACATAGTTTTTTCGTTATGTATTACTATAAATTGAAGAAGCAAATATTAGCTCTACTACCTAATTTGAATTATTTTGATTTTATATTTTATCTAGTATAAGTTTAAACAATTTATTTGGATTATTTATTTGATTTTAACTCTCTTTTTAAAAAACTAAATTAGCGTTAGTGGTTATTTAAATTTTGATTGACTCGTTTCATATATAGATTTTTTTTTAAGAGATATTATAAATTATAAGTTTGTTTTTTTGTTGTCGGAAGAAAAGCCCAAAAAAGCCCGGAAAAGCCCTGTAGCCCTGTTAGGGCCGGGCCGGGCTTTAAAATATAGACTCGGAATTTTTACGGGCCGAGCCGGGCCGGACTCAAATATGTACAGGTTTTACGGGCTTCGGGCCGGGCCGGGCTAGCCCGATTGACATGCCTATATTCTCTAAACTGTCTTAATTCTCTTATTGATGTGTTGTGTTTTTTATTAGAATAGGAAACTATATATATATTATTCTCTGTATTTTAGGAATATCTTTATTAGCCTCTAACGGCTATACTCTCTATCTTTGTGTATCTCTGGTGAATAATACATACAGCCCATCGATTGGATTTTACCTAATCAAACATTTTTATCGGTTTTGAGTCTTTGTTTTCTTTCCTAGATCATACATATATATTTTATAGAGTCAAAGTGTGTTTTTAGAGTCTTTTAGTCCTTTATCGAGTTTCTACAGGTTTTAGGTTGCTTCGGAGGAAAACGAGCTGTTTTGGGATATAAACACACATATGGAGATGTAGTTTCGTTTAGAAGTGTCAGACATTTGGCCTCAGATGGAAGACTTTCCACCGTTAGATCTTTCTGAATTTTTGACATAAGCTATATGAAGATGTTAGCTTGATTTTCCAAGTGGTTTAAAGGAAATCTAACGGTGCATTCAAGAGTTATACCCGAATTAGTGAAGACAGGTCATTCTGAAGAGCATTTGAAGCAGTTGCGGAGTTGGAGACCAGAAGATCAAGATCTATCGATCCCATTACCCTGACGGACGAGAATCAGTTTCCAGTGACGCGGGATCGATCGATCCACCCACCGGATCGATCGATCCAACCCCAGACGCCTAGTTTGGTTTTTCTTAACCAGTTTTATTTCCTATTTTCTGTAATTGGGGATAAAAACCCCAAAGACCTAATTTTCTCATTGACGTTTTTTTCTGCAATTTTCTGAGACTTTTCTCTTGTAAGACACTTGAGGATTAGAGATTCATCCATCTTGACAATTTGGAGAAGATTTCTAAACCTTTATCTCATTTATTCAATTGAACTATGTTTCCTTCTTTATCTATTTGTGTTATTCTTTGCAATATGTGTGAGTAGTTCCCCAATTAGGTTCTAGGGTTCTAATTAGGAGATTCAATGGATTGGTGGATTGATTGTTGTTTAGAATTCTCATTCTCTAGGTTCTTTGATTCACATGTTCTTAATGCTAGAATAGGATTGATCACCCTGTTGTAGATTCTAGGTTTTTCATGCATCAAAAGTGTTCGATGGAATGCCTGAAAGAATGTGAATTGAGCAATGTATTTCTAGCCAATAAAAGTTGACGTTAGGACGCATTGTGAACTTAATGAACTTGTTTGATAATGCGAATTTGACTAGGAAATTACATGCGAAAGTTTAGTAATTGAATAGTCAATTTTAGTGATTAATGTCTTGAAAGAGAATTAGTCTAGTTGTGTTCATGTTCAAGAACGGTTCTTAATTGTTGAATTTCTTGTCTCATGTTTCCATTGTTCATTGATCTCTGAAATACCCTATGGCCCAATGTCTTTAAATCTTGAAAGTTAAATCGTTTAATTTATTTGCATTTTTTATTTTACAATCTGAAAACCCAAACAAAACAACTCTTGACTTTAGCTAAGAACAAGTCTCGGAAATCTTTAGTGTACCATTAGTTCTTGTGGATAGACCCCGTATATACTACTTTGCGGTTAAGTGTATCGGATAATTACTCGAGCAATCACTTATGTAGGAGTATGCAACGTATTAAACTGTAATCTAAATAATAATTTTGTGGTATTGATCACATGACTCACGTTCATATTGTGTCTTAGTTCAATGCTTCTTTTAAAAAAATATATATAAATCCCTCTTCGTTCAAATGATTAGTCTAAATATGTAAACTGAATGTAAGAAATTTCTGATATTACCCTTCTGATGTTCCTTTCATGCCTTTGTTGCAAAATTTCGATAACAACATGAAGAGCAAAGGCATAAAACAAAATTCAACAACAGTTACGTGAAAATTGGAACCTAGTCTTCTGAGTTGATACATAATACGGGTTTCCTCCTGCGCCTGTGCAAGGTCCGACTCAAAGCTCTGAACATTTTGGGACAAAGAAAGGGATGTAATTGCATGGTTCTTTCTTTGCGTCTTCGTCTACACTCTCTTTCGGGAAGTTCAGACGGCTTTGGGTTATCGAGTTTGTTTGTCTTGACGAATAAAGCGATGAAGAACCCTTCTTTGTCCTCCACCGGATCCATTCTGAGTAGATGTTCCGCTGCAAGCCAAAGCCAACATGATCAAAATGTTAGAAACAGAGTCAAACAGGTGAGAAACCAGATGGTAAGGGCGATACTTACATCCTGCAAATACAGGGAGACCACGACGCTGCCACTGAGGAAAAGGGGTAGCGAGTTTAAAGCCCAAGGATGAAGCCAGAGCTAAAACGGATGAGACCACATCTTCGTTTTCTATTTGGTGGATGGAGCATGTGCTGTATACTACTCTCTCGACCTGTGGAACTGCAGTGTATAGGCATAGGTTGAGTACTAATTAAGACATACAAATTTTTAGTTCTCATTCATTCATATCTATATATAGAGTAAGCTTCTCTTAGTGTATATATGGTTTATGCATTCATCGAGGGAAAATTTAAAATGGATCAACTGTGTTTAGGAAATTCTTCAAAAGCTAAGTAAAACCCTCATATTAACTTACAGGAGAGTGCATGGGCAAGAGCCTTTTTCTGGAAAACAGCGAGCTTGTGTAACCTCATGGAGTCATAGTTCATGTTATCTACATGGAAAGGTGCCTTAACGGTTCAGTCACTACATAACATAACACACACACACACACAAAGAAGAATCAGTTGATACCTGCTGAATGAGAAGGGAGGAGATGGTCCAAACGATCTGTTATGGTGCCGGAGCCAGAGCAAGACGGATCCAACAATATAGCCCGAACCTACAATAGTCAGCCACACCCAAGCATCTATAACTACTCAAATGACTGCATCTGCATTTGCAACAAGACTCTAGACAATTATATCAGATGGTTACTTTAGTTCATTTCAGAGGGTGAATCTTCACGGTAAACTATCAAAACAAAAGAAAATGAAGATACTGGACTTGGAATATATATATCTTAATTGCAGCTATCTCAAATAGATCTAAAATCAAGGAATGATCCTAAAAACGTTGGTGTGGGAACTTTTCATGGAACAATAAGAAAAATAGACAGTCATGCCACAGACTAAGTAATGCTTACCTTCACAAAAGAAGGATCTTTCGGATTTAAGCCCAAAAAATCACCATGAAAGACTTGGATATCTATAATTTGGCGTTAAGAAAAGCACTCATGGACAACAGATATGACTCGACTGATGGAGAAAAAAAAAAAAAAGGACAGATATGACTTGACTAGAATTTATCCAATCAAGTTTATTCTTCAAATTCCATGAGATAAACTATCAAACAGAAGCACTCTGGTAACTTAATTTATCATAATTAAGAAAAGCATTCTGGTAACTTAATTATCCAATCAAGTTTATTCTTCAAATTCCATGAGATAAACTATCAAATAAGTTTATACGTGAAAGAAGGCAATAGAAGGATACTGGAGGCACCAGACAGCTTTATAGTATGTTCCAAACGCTTTACTCGTTCTTCATTTAGCTCGCATGCTATGATTTTTCCTTGTCCTTGCATAAGAGCAGCAAGATGAATAGTTTTGTTTCCTGGAGCTGAACAGGCATCAAGAACCTTGAAAAAATAGGCAAAATAAAGCACATTAACTAGGCAGTCAAGATACATTAAGTATATTCCACAATCACAACGAGAAGCACCAAATGCAACTTTTTTTTGTCAAATGGGAAAATGTTGATAAATGAATGCGAGAACTGTGACCTACCTCCCATCCTGCTTCTGGCTGAAGTGCTGCTGCTACCATTGAACTTGCTTTCCCCTATCATTCAAAGGAATAAATATCAGTAAAAATTAAACAAATATTAAACAGAACTCACAAAGAACATTCACCATTTACCTGCAAAAATATACGCCCATTCGCAACCAAACGATGAGCATGCAAATCGCTGCCAGGGGGCAACACCAACAAGTCAGGAACTGTCTCGTCCCTCTGCACCTGTTTTTGATAGTAAAAAATATGACTTAAAATGAAATCTCGTAATAAAGAGAAGATTGTGACATCATAGAAAGAACACTTCACATATATTGCACACATCCAAGTTTTTAACTTCAGTAACTATACGAGGATGAGTGAAAATTCCCCAAATGAATGACTGAAACTAGACCTCCCTCCCACAATAACTGATTCTAACACCTTTCTTACTATATCAAAACTCATGAGTATCTTCAAGGTTTTAGGAAAAAACTTGGCACGTACCGTATAATGTTTCTCCAGCTCCTGCACTGCGGAATCCACATCCATCTTAAGTGTATTTACACGAACATAACGTGGTTTCAAATGACCTGCATCCAAATATCGTAATCAAGCTACAGAACCTCACTCAAAAAGCCAAAAAAATAGGTGAAACACATTTATACAGGAGGGTATCAAAATACCATTAAGCTTAGAAAGACCCAACAACTGATCAACACTTTCGACTTTCTTTCTCACTAAAAGCGTAGCTAAACCTGACAACAACGCATCTTTATGCCGCATAAGAAACTTCTCTGCATCACCAATTGATGGAGTATCCTACAAATCACAAATTCCCTTATAGTAAACCAAAACACAAATAGCTTAATTCATTGACAGTCGCAACTACTGTTAAACGAACAACAGAACCAGTCACTGGCGAACAAGACCTACCTTGCCAAAGAGGATATCGTAGCAAATAATGTAAACCAATGGCTCTTGCCTCTATATACAAAAAAAACTAAGCATTAAAGATAAGTGAAAAAACAGAGCAATTTTAGTAAATTCAGATGAACAAATACACATACCTTCCATTTACTATTCAACACATTAGCTATTTCAAGAACATCTTTAATCACAGTAAGATCTGCATAAACAGAACAAATTTCACTTCATAGTTCCTTAAACCTCAAAACTGGGAACGAAGAAGAAGTTTGAATACGTTTGAGAGTTTCGCAGACGAGAGCGAAAGTGGCGCGTTTGTTGCGAACGGAAGGACTAAAGACGAGTGATTTGATGGAAGCAACAGCTCGTCGCTCGGCGTCACCACGGAGAATGGACCGGAGTACGTTAGCTGCTTCTCTTCTGGCGTAGAGAGCTGATCTCTCGGCGGCGGAGAAGCTTTGTTTAGTAGCTGGTGGTGTTTTTGGTTTGTGACTCTCAGCGCCGGAAAATCTTTGTTTTGCCGGCGGCGTTTTTGGTTTGTGCCGACGCGCCATGATAAACTCTCAATGTCTTCCCCTCACAAAACTAAAACCCTTCTTCGTCTTGGACTCTTTAAACGCACCGTTTTCAGTTCCCGGTTTATTAAACCGGACCCAAATCCTGTCGCAGCCGGTTTACATATTTGCGTCTTTAAAAGCACCGTTTCGGTTATCGGTTTATTAAACCGGATCCAAATCCTATCGCACCGGTTTACATATTTTTTACTTTTTTTTTATGTATGAACCTCCTTGAGTTTTTAACTTTTTATGAGTGATTAACATGAAAATTTTCCAAAATGTCAACATCTATCGTCTTGTATTATTATTACATAACCATCAAATTCATAACACAAACAAGAAAAGTGATGTAGTATCTAGATTCACAACATCATGTCAGATCGTGTCATTTATTCATCGATCTTATTTAAGTTTATAAGTTTTGAAACAACGTCTTGAGATTGAAGGGTCCAACAAGATCGGATGGACCGTCCAACATGGACTCTGCGGTGTGTCGATTAGCCTTTTCAGTTGTGTGTGAACTATCAAAGAGCATATAGTCACTAACGTTTTCACATAACTCGAAATCATGCGACATTCCTGATATGTACCCACACGTATTGCTTCCCCTGAACGGCCCACTTCCACAACAAGCTTTCTTCACTTCCTTAAACCCTAATAACGCAAATAAAGACAATGACGATATATATAAACATGAGATATTGTAAACAAGTAAACTTAATGTCCGGTTTTTTTTGGAATGTTCGAAGCTTAAATAAATCAACAAAACGTTCTCTAGTAAAGAGTTATGTAAAGATATAGCTAAAATGACACTTGGGACGACACTAATATTACATGATGTGGTTTCGGGCTTGGGAGGATTACGAGCTTTGGCCCAAACCCTCTTTGTATTAAAAATAAAATAAAAATAAATAACACATATGATATACCGTATTTTGTTGGATTCTCCAAAGTTTCTGTATCAGCGGAGTAGGAGTCAAAAAGGGAGTATTATTTGAATCCGGGATATCGATGTTGTACATCTCTCAAAACATTTGGAATTCTTACGTTGTGAAGTTTGATCAACTCATTGATCGGTTCGAAACATGATCCTATTCTTGGTGGATCCAAAGCTAGCAATCCCAGAACACAATCGAGTCGACCCATGTTCATGATCCCAAATGTTCTTCCTCCAATTTTATAAATTTCCTGCAAAGAAACAAACAACTTATTAATTATTTTTAGTAGCTTATTTAGAGATCTTGACACTAATTGTGTGGTCTCATCACCATTTTTGGTAACAATATCATCATATATTCAATGCAAATAATATTTTTTTGTATCGAATTAGTTTTTTTTTTAAAGTATCAAATTAATTAATTAGTCCATATATATAATTACCTCGATCACAGTCGTGGTGTTACCGATAACTTGATCTATATATTTGTCTTTGCTATTAATTGATAATAAGAGATGTTAACAGAGAAAAGATAAAAATAGTTAATTAGGACCGATATGAATGAGATAAACGGCTCTCGATATAATCCTTTCAGTCTCTGCATCTCCTAGTTTCTCTTTAAACATCTTCTCCACATTCTTGAAGTTGTTTAACTGACTTCCCAACGAAATCACGTTCTAATAAAGAGATGAAAGAAAAAAGTTTTTAGACCAACTTAGTGATAGAGTTATAAGTAACGTTCCAATATATATATTTTGTTAATAACCTAGACCATTTCTTGAAAGTGCCTTTGAAACGTATATCATGAATTAACAAGGAAATAAAGACTGATCGACATATCTCTAAGAACAAATTTATATGGTTTCTTGTTTGTATAAAAATAATGTTGAAGAATTGTAAGTTTCAACCAAAGCTCCAGCGCGGGAAGACGCGAAATAATTAACACCGTAAGCAAAAAGATTGACGCTATTTCCGGGCTTTAGATACGGCCGTATCAACGGTAGCCATGCATATTGTAACGACACAAATTTTGAATTAAACCGTGAGGCCCGTTAATGAATTAAACCCGAGAGAAACCCTAATTCTCTGTATCAAAGAAAAACACAAGTCCAGAGACAAGTCACAAAAACCCTTGGCCGTCAAGTCTCTCGGTAAGCCTCGCATCTTTGACTCGAGTCCTCTGTTTTTGGGTCGTTGTGACTCGACCTTAATTAACTCGAACCTTGTTTGTGAACCACCGCAGCACCACCCTAGCCGCTGGAGATCCTCGTTGCACTCAGCCTGTGCCCCCGCGTGAAACGTCTTCACCGGAGAGGTAACCCTGTAAGCCAACTTTGGGTTTAGTCTTTGTTTTTGCCTTGGATTGTTGAATTAATCTAACTAGTATGCTTGAACCACCGCAGATCTGTGTTGCGGAGCCACCCACTCCGCCGTTCGAACCGTCGTCAAGCCGTCGAGAAAGCTAGCCGAGAAAGGTAATCCGGCAAATCCTTGTCTCGTATGTTTAATGTTGTTGTGTGTTGACCACTGAACCGATAATCTACACTAGTCTAAACCAAGGAATCATATGTTTAGTCAGTGCCGTGCCTAGGTCTTTTGGGGCTTGGAACAAAAAAAATAAAATGTGGCCTATATAATTTAGTTCAATAATTATTTTTTAAGGACCTAAAATAATTATAAAAGAAAAGTGAGCTACAATACAAAGTCAAGTGTGTAAATCTATATAATAAAATGAATTATGCTAACATGGGATCGAACTTCAAACAAAATACATATATGAGACTACTAAAACTTATTGAGACAATAAGATATTTTTAATAATGTGGCCTAAAAATCAAGTCTATAAATTGTGGTTGTGGGCAAGTGCCCTTTATTTTAAGGGGTTAGCACGGCACTGTGTTTAGTTGAAATCACAGAACCGAAACTTATAATCGTGAGTACGTATGATGATAAGTGGTGATTGTAGGATTATTAAATTGGGTTGGTTACTCTCTAAACTGGAAGAACTTAATTGATTCTAATTAATCGTATGATTGAAAGTTGATATTGGTTATTTAAACCGGAATCATGTGATCGTGAATTGAGATGTGGTGTTATTAAATGACTAGGTCTTGGTGTGGTTTAATTATTAAAACCAGGCTAATTGATTTAATTGAAAAACACCAGAGTCAATTTAAACACATTAAACCGAGATTGTGTTATTAGTTGGTTTAGAAAATGAAATAACAGATTATTAATTGGAGATAAATCTTTGATCGGTTAGTTAAACGGTGTAGTTTGAGAAGCGTGGTTGAACCGGTTTTTCGTTATTGTTAGTTTTAAACCGAAAAATCCAACCTAATTCGCTAAGGTGAGAACAAGTTAGTGTTTTCTTTGTATTCAAAAACCTTAAGTTGATTACTATGTTTAGGGTTAAGACAATACGCCTACGAATTACATTTGTTATGAGTAACCGTAGTTGTGTATGGAGTGTATTAGTATATTTAATAAATAAATATAATTTATATAAAATTAAATGAAAAGAATTAGTATTGTTGAGATAAAAATTAATTTAAAATGAATATTTTAAAAGCGGTTGCGTGATTTATGAAATGTATGTTTTTGTGTTGTAAAATAAATTATTTGAGAGTGAGGAGAATTTGCCATGGAGGATCTTGCAAGGAGAGATCCTTGTAGATGTGTGGTGGTCTATGGGCGCAAATTGCAGATAGATCATGATGGCTGACGAGCCGGCAAGTGTGAATTGAAGTGCATGAGGCATGAAGGATCCGTTGCACTTGTGAATGGTGCAAGAAGAAGTGCAAGAGGCAGGAGGATCCGGTAATGCACACAGGATGGCATGAGTTGACACGTGATATCTTTCTCGCCTTTGTGGTGGTGGTTATGGGATGTAGTCTCATTTGTCTGATGAGTATGTGTCATTGACACGTGATTGTCTGCTTTTCTTAGGTTTAGACTTTGTGATTCTAGATATGTTTGTGTATAGAGAATTTGTGAGCCCTAAGAGCATCTCCAATGGTGAGAGCCTTCCATGGGCTCTCACCATTTTTTTAAGATTAAAATTTTTAAATTTATGAGATGAGAGCTTTTGTTAATTTTGCAAAGTCTAATGGTAGGCTCTCTTTGTGGGGTTCTCAGGAAAAAATTAAATTATTTTTTTAATTATTTTATTTCATAAATCTGAAAAATATTATTGCAAAATTGAAAATAAATATATAAAAACATAGGATTTGGTGTATTGAATTTTTGAAAAGAAGGATAAAGAAGAGACAAGTGAAGTTTGGTGTTTAATTAAGTCTTGATAAACACACTTCATCAAATTTTTGTGTTTTGGTTATGTAGAGAAAAAGAAGATATGGATTCAAGTCATGGTTTTGTGGTTGATGTAATGTTTTGTGCTAGTTTGTGTGATATATAGCAATATGAAAAGAAAATAAAGAAAAATTCATCACTAATATCAAATATTTTACACACCAGAAGTAGCAAACTCGTAAAACACAAAGTTTTTCGCTACAAATGCATCACATATAAATGGAGTGTTGACAGTACAAGGGGCAATACAAATGCAAGTGGAATGTAGAAAGTGTTTTATATAGCAGAATAGCTGTAGTCAACAGTATCATCATTGGAGGAGGAAGGAAGAAGACTTAGCAGAAGCAGTGAGTACCACAAAGGTACCAAAGAGAATAGTGATAATGGCCGTGAAGTTGAGGAGAAGCAGTGAGTACCACAAAGGACCATGTTGCCATGTCAAATGATTCTTGGTGTGTGCTGCTACTTCTCCATCTTCAATGTGTAAAATTGAACAGACATATCATTGATCAGTCTTTGATTAGACAAAGCACACACATACTACACTATTGCTTTACTTTCTATAGTTTTTATGTGTGAGACCCAAAATGACAATCCCTGAAAAAAATCATCACACATAAGAGTTTTTAAGTCTAAAAGATAGCCTCAACATTTCTGCAAACATAGCCAATCATCACAGATAAGAGTTTTTAATTCTTGTAACAACAACAACAATAAAGAACTCTTTAGTAGATCAGCATCATATACCTCTTGTTTCCATCAAGCACTTCTTTCACGTTTTCCGCCAGCTCATCAAAATCTTTCCGGTTAGCCTCCGGGAGTATAATCATTTTCACTTGACTCCGTCTTGCAGCTATAGTCTTCTTTTTCACCTGACAAAGAGATATTTTGTGTATTACAATGAGAGCTTAGTACAAGAAAGTGACAACAAATCTTGCAGCAAATCTTAACCACACTCACTTCGGACTAAAAGGAAAAGGAATTACCTTGCAGCATGAAACTAGATCATTACCATGCCAGTTTGATCAATGTCAATGAATAAGCCATAGGGCTCCACACGTTTGATTCTCCCAATAATCATATCTCCAACATGGAATTTCTTTAAGTCATATGATTCAGATTTTGGCTGCCCACCAGCATTTACTGTCTTCAAAGTTTGAAATTAACATAAGTTCTACCATAAGGAAAGTAATAGGTTGCAAAGTCATGGTAAGAGTTGGCATTACGTTCTCCTGCAATAGAAGCCATCATTATAAACATGAAAAAGTAAGCCTTTGCCTGCAAACCTTGCAAGTTTCAGTATAAAGATGACTTCTCCAAGACTTCATACATCTTCAAATTGAAATCAAACCGAACTTCCTTCCATCCTTGACTACCATTTAAAACATATTCCAAAGAACTCTAATTACTTCATTGGTCTCTGTTCCTTAAATTGCAAGCCATAAAACAATTGCTCAGCCAAGAACTAATGAGTTGCAAACCAAGAACTAAGCCATCGAGAACATCTCAAGTAACAAGAAAGAGAGATCCTTAACAACGAAATTTCTACCAAAAATACAAATTTGAAATCAATTCATTAGAAAGGATTCCGGAAATCGATAACGTATCAGAAACGAAAATCTCTGATCTATAATGTTTCCGACCTTAATTAATCCACCTACGGCCTCTCCATCTTCCCTCAATCGTCGCCGGCGGCCTTAATCGTAACCTCAATCGTCGGAGAAAAGGCATCGCCATCGCCTTCGCAAAGAAACAGAGAGAATAGTCGGGAAATGATATATTTCGGCTACTCTCATTCTTTTTTTTTTACGCGTTTTTTTTTTTTTTTTTGATCAAAAACAATCGACGGCTGAGAGAAGGCCACGTCGTCGGCTCTCATGGTACTCAAGATTTTTCTCAAGAGAGACAGCTCTCTTCTTAATTCACAGTTTTGATTTATTTTTCAAAAAAAATTTCAAGAGAACCTACAAAGAGAACCTGATAATGCATCCATTGGAGATGCTCTAAGGCCTACCCTCGCTGAGTAATCTTAGATTGTTCACCTCTCTCTCTTTCTCTTGCATGTAACCTTGAGGAGCAGTTGATGGCGTTGTTGTTTGGTGTTGGTCTTAAGAGCTAGAGATTCTTTATTTCATTTCATTCGTTATTAGGAATTCTCGAATTAGTTATCGTTTTGTTCCTATTTTAATTGGACGAGTAGAAAAAAGGTTTTAACTCATTTAATGAAATATGTTGCTTATTTTCGATTATGCATTTTTACTTGAGTTATAAGCTATCTCATGACATGCCTTGTTGTTGAAGTAAAATACCGGGTGTCACAATTTTGATATTAAAATGTCTAGGTTATGTTAAACCGGATCATAAGGAAGGAAATTGATACACTTGCTTTTTTGTGTTCAGATGCTGCCAAAATATGGAAGAGGAGCAAGAGCTGCTACACAACCAAGAATGAGGACCGTGAGCCTAGACGTCTCTAATGAGAGTGTGCATTATGAGAATATAGAAGTTGTGCCGAATAATGTGGCTCAGGCAGAAGCACCACAAGTGAATGGCCATGCGGCTTATGGGATGGCTATGTTTGAGGAATTTTGTAAGTTCCAGGAATACATGCGGAGGAAGCTAGATATGAGAGAGCACCAGAGGTGAATGCTCCACAGCGTGGCAGACCGGATGTGGCAGACCCGCCTCAGCATCTATCCCTGCCTCCGCTACATCCTATGCAGGCCCATGGGAAATCGTTTTACATGGAGACTATCAGATATTTGAATGAAGTGGGCATGAAGTTCTTTGGTGGTAAAGCCAACGCTATTGCTGCTGATAACTGGAGGAAGAAATTGGAAAGAAATTTCGGTAATGTTAGTTGTTCGCAAGAGTACCGCAAGGAATTAACAGTTCAATACTTGAAGCATGATGCTACAGTATGGTGGGATAAGGTGTAGCCTAGGTGTAGGGACGATATGAGTTGACTTGGAAGGATTTAAAAATAGAATTTATAAGGAAGTATTTTTCCAGGGAGGCAATGTAACGGATAGAGAACGTGTTCTTGGAACTTTGCTAGGGAAACATGACTGTGAGAGAGTATGAGGAGGACTTTGTTCGATTGAGAAGGTTTGTAGTTCGAATCATGAACGAGTATGTGCTTGTTCGTAGGTTTTTGAGGGATCTAAGAATTAAACTCCAGAATCTCTGTAAGATGAGTTACTACCGCAACATGATTGAGCTAGTGAAAAAAGCTTCTAATTTGGAAATTAGATTGAAAATAAGAGATGAATCAGAACAAAATAACTCAAGCAAAAGCTGCAAAGAGTCTGAGCTCTCACAGGTCGTAATAATGCGGCAACCCAATGCCAAACGATAAGATACAATCGAAACGAAAATTTTCCAAAACCTCACATTGACACATTTTGCATGAAGCTTAGGATGATCAGTTTCAAGACTCTCTGAGTAGACTAGACAATATGTATTTCAATATTGTTACATAACCATCAAATTCACAACAGAAAAAAAAAAAAAGTAGTTTAATATCTACTAGATATTATCTAGATTCACATCAACACATCATGTCATTTATTCATTGATTTCGATCTTTTAATTAATTTATAAGTTTTGAAACAACGTCTTGAGAGTGAAAGGGCCAACGAGATCGGATGGACCATCCCACATCAACTCGGCGGTCTGTTGATTAGCCTTCTCACTTGTGTGTGAGCCATCGAAGAACATATAGTCACTAACGTTTTCGCATAACTCAAATTCACGTGATGTTCCTGCTCTATACCCACACGTACTGCTTCCCCTGAACGGTCCACTTCCACAACAAGCCTTTTTCACTTCCTTAAACCCTATATAATTACCAAGACATAAAGCAAAAAAACAATCACGATATATAGAATGCCCACATATATGAGATATTGTAAACAAAACAACAAAATAGCACATAAAGCTTGATACCGTATTTTGTGGGATTCTCCATAGCTTCGGTTCCAGCGGAGTAGGAGTCAAAAAGGGAGTATTTGAATTCGGGAAATCGACGTTGTATATCTCTCAAAACATTTGGAATTCTTATGTTATGAAGTTTTATTAACTCAGTGATCGGTTCGAAACATGATCCGATTCTTCTTGGATCCAAGGTTAGCAATCCCGGAACACAATCAAGTCGACCCATGTTCATGATTCCAAATTTTCTTCCTCCAATTTTGTAAATTTCCTGCAAAGAACAAAACAACTTTTTAATTATTTTAATAGCTTATCATAGAGATCATGACATTTTTGGTAACAATTTGATCAAATTTAAAGCAACTAATATTTTTGTATCGAATTACTTAGTCTGTATGTATAATTACCTCGATCACAGTCGTGGTATTACCGATAACATAATCTACAAATCTGTCTTTGCTATTGGATTGAAAATAGGAGACGTTAACGGAGAAAGGATAGAAATAGTCGTTAGGACCAATCTGAATGAGATAAACAGCTCTTGAGATTATCCTTTTGGTCTCTGCCTCTCCTAATTTTTCTTTGAACATCTTCTCCACATTCTTGAAGTTGTTTAGCTGACTACCCAACGGTATCACGTTCTAATTTATAGACAAAGGAAAAATGTTTAATCCAATTACTTAACACTTATAACACTTCTCCTTTTGACTTTCCAGAGTAACATTAATATATCAACTTTTTGTTAATAATTAATCTAGACCATTTCTTGAAAGTGCCTTTAAAACCATTGTTCAAGAAAGCGGTAGACGCTAATCGGGGCCTAGGCGATTACTAAAATATCTATAAAAAACTAAAAATATGAAACCATAGACAAAAATTTGATAAAATATTTATTTATATTTATATTAAACAATATATGAATATATAAAACTATATATATAGATATAAAACTTAATTAGAAATTGAAAAAGAAATTAAACAAGTTCTATGTAATTTTAGGTGGTCAAAACGGTTATCTAGTAGTCGTAAGAGAGCCGAGCGCCTAGTCGGGGCCTAGAAGACCGCCTAGACCGCTTTTTAGAACACTAACTAACATATCACGAAAATCAAATTTATATTGTTTCTTGTTTCTATACAAATAATCTTGATAAATTAAATACCTGTGGTTTATAAGTTTCAACCAAAGCTCCGGCGCCAGCAGAAGCGAAATTAACACCGTAAGTAAACTGACTGACGCTATTTCCGGGCTGTAGATACGGTGGTATCAACGGTAGCCATGCATATTCCGCTGTATTCATGGCAACAAAATAAAAATTTAATATCATTAGATTCTAAAAAGATTTGTAAAAGTACGATGCATATATGTTTTTGTTTTTACCGATAAAATCTGGAATCAAACGGCCGTCGGAATTTCTCCCGGTTGGGAACTTGAATGTGGTTTGACCGTACGGCCAAACATTAGCCTGAGCAGCTCTGAATGTGTTGATGTAATTATTGTTGCCAACGTCGAACACCGAGTCTCCGAACACAAACAATGCTGCTTGTTTTGTAAACAAAATTGTTTCACAACTTATTGAACTGATCGATAAAATTATAGTTAGAAAGAGCAAGAATATTGGACCAAATCGCTCAATGTTTGCCATTTAATTAAAATCGTATCTTTAAGCTAGTTCTTTTGTAGAAAATGTATGTTACATATATGTAGCTTGTGTTTATATATAGGTGTTAGTGAGTCAAGGCTAGCTTGAAAAAAAAAATGACGAGAAATCATCGCAAACGTTTCTGGACAATTTCCCAGTTTTGATTTTGCCAATTAAATTATAAGATTTCCTCTTTGAATGGTCAAAATTTGATTATATTATGTGAGGCAACTATATATAAAATGTAATAAAATTGTGATAGTCAAGCTTCGTATCAAAATATGCTTTGAAATAATTGAATATAAAATTAGTTTCTTGTTTGTCCAAAAAAAAAAAAAAAAAAAAAAAATTAGTTTCTTGTCTTTCACGAGACGGCTGGTCAATGGAAAGGTTTAATTGTTATCATGTGAACTGATTAGTTTAATCAAACCAGAAGAATTCACAATTGTTTTTTCCCTTTGTGTTGAGCAACTATGGAAACTTCAAGGTACATGGCAACCAAAAATGTTACTTCTTATGTGAAAAGAGAAATTACTATAGAAAGTGTCACAATAAACCTGGTTCATTAGGGTTGTAAATGAAAATATGAAAAAGGTAACATATAAGATATCTTCTTTCTGATGCTTAGGATATTAAGATCTTCAGGTTATGATTTCATTGCGCTTAAAACGGAAAAAAAGTATTTCGTACCCGTACAATTTGTAAAGTGTATTTTCATACCTGAACAAATACGTAGGGTTAATTCCAACCTAAACCGTAATTTGAATTTTATATCCAAACTTTAAATTTACTGTTTTTTTTTGGAATCGTAATTAACAAGTGTTAGTCAACTGTTACGGTTGCTGAGTCAACTGACACGTGTTTGATGATGTGACTTAAAACGATGCCATTGTGTATGTTAGAGTTATATTATTATTATTATTTTGCAAAAATTCGGTCTCGAATTCCAACATCTCACTCGTTTACTCAACTCATAACCCACAACTAGTGATATTTGGAGGGTTCGAGACCCGACTTTTGCAAAAAAAAAAATTACAATATTAATTCCAACAAACACAAAGGCGTCGTTTTAAGCCACACCATCAAACACATGTCAGTTGACTCAGCAACCGTGACGATTGACTAACACTGGTTAATTACGACTCCAAAAAAAAAAAAAACTAAATGTAAAGTTTGGGATGAAATTTAAATGTTTTTTACGGTTTAGGTTGGAAGTAACTCTACTTATTTGTTCAGGTATGAAAACACACTTTAAAAATTGTACGGGTATGAAAATACATTTTTTCTTGCTTAAAACATATAAATTCGTCTTTCATATACCAATCAATAGATCAAATGAGCCATAACACTATCTCAAATATCATGGCCCATAACACTTAATATGTCAATCAAAAGGCCCATTTACACCATAATATAAAGAATCAATATAAGCCCAGAGTCCTAGGAAAGGAAAACACAAGTCAGACTAACAAAACTTTGAAATCAATGAACCTTAAACATTCATCGATAGAATCATCATATTCTTTCTTTTTTTAGAATTGAATGTAAAATTATATTTAATCAAAAATCTTGTGTACAATGAATGCTTCAGTTTTTTGAGATTGTTTGAAAAAGAAATACACCGAGAGCAGAGAGGGAGTTTTAAAATTGATGCCAAGCTTGTTTACGGAGTTGGTCGAGTGGAGAATGTTGGGTAAGCTTCAAAGGCTTGAGGTCCAAGTAATCATAAACAAATCGGTTTATGATAAGAAGGTTCTAGATAAAGTTTAATTAGGTTTTGGAGTTATCAAATCCTAATCATAATAGGAATAGCAAAGTTGTGTTAACCCTATATATGTGTTTGTTAAGTTGTGGCAAACATTAAGAGAGAACATTGAGAGCTTTGTATTTAGTTTTTGAGAGAGTTTTCTAAACATTAATAAAGAAGAGTGATTTCTTTAAAAGCTTTGTATTTAGTTTTTGAGAGAGTTTTCTAAACATTAATAAAGAAGAGTGATTTCTTTATACGGACTAAAACAAGCCCCTAGAGCTTGGAACACGAAATTGGATCAAATCTTGAAAGAGTTGAAGTTCAAGAAATTCTCTAAGGAGAATTCCGTGTATCGTAGGGAAGAAGAAGGTATTAGAATGTCCCACATTGCTTGGGATTAAGATCTTTGGATAGTATATAAAAGATGTGGCAATCCTTAACTCTTGAGCTAGCTTTTGGGTTAAGTTAGGTCACATTCCTAATATGGTATCAGAGCCAGGTTGGCCCAACAAGCAAATTTCCACACAAATGGTTTCCCACCTATGTGGCCCATATAAGTGGCATGTCTTGTTGTATTTCCGAGATGTTGGGCTTGGGCTGTTTCCCGTTGGACCGTTTCCCACCCACATCTCGAGGAGGCCTATTAGAATGTCTCACATTGCTTGGGATTAAGATCTTTGGGTAGTATATAAAGAATGTAGCAATCCTTAACTCTTGAGCTAGCTTTTGGGTTAAGTTAGGCCACATTCCTAATATGGTATCAGAGCCCAAGGTTGGCCCAACAAGCAAATTCCCACAAAAATGGTTTCCTACCTATGTGGCCCATATAAGTGGCATGTCTTGTTGTATTTTCGAGATGTTGGGCTTGGACTGTTCCCGTTGGGCCGTTTCCCACCCACATCTCGAGGAGGCCTATTAGAATGTCCCACATTGCTTGGGATTAAGATCTTTGGATAGTATATAAAAGATGTGGCAATCCTTAACTCTTGAGCTAGCTTTTGGGTTAAGTTAGGCCACATTCCTAATAGAAGGTACCCTACTAATTGTTGCGATTTATGTTGACGACTTATTTGTGACGGGAAATACTCTCAAAGTTATTAGTGAATTCAAGAAAGGTATGTCATCTAAGTTTGAGATGTCGGATCTTGGGAAGCTCACTTATTACCTCGAGACTGAAGTTCGTCAAGGAGAAGAAGGAATTGAAATCAAACAAGAAGCTTATGCGAGAAGGATCTTGTTAGAAGCCGGTATGAACACTTGCAATCCTACGAAAATTCCTATGATGTTTGGATTACTAGTTTCAAAAGCTCAAGAGGAGCCGGAGATAGATCCAACATGATATAGACGAAACATTGGTTGCTAAAGGTATTTACTTCACACAAGACCGGATTTAGCTTTTGTGGTTGGAGTTGCTAGTCGTTACATGCAAAGTCCTCGAAAATCTCATGGAGAGATAATGAAACAAATTCTCCGGTACCTAAAAGGATCAATGGCATTTGGCTTGAAGTTTGGTCGGGATGGATCAAAGAGAATCGTCGGGTTCAGCGACAGTAGCCATAACATTGATCAAGACGACGGAAGAAGTAGTACGGGCCACATTTTCTACTTCGGATCATCACCAATTAGTTGGTGTTTGCAAAAACAGAGCACAGTTGCTCTTTCATCATGTGAGGCCGAGTTCATGGCAGCAAGGGAGGCGGCACGTCAAGCGATTTGGTTACAAGACATCTTCAGCGAGGTCGCGGGATGGAAGACCGAGAAAGTACTCATCAAGATTGACAATAAATTGGCTATTGCATTGACAAAGAACCCCGTATTTGATGGTAAAAGCAAACACATTCACAAGCGTTACCATTTTATTCGGGAGTGTATCGAGAATGATGTTGTTGATGCAGAGCACGTACCCGGAGAAGAGCAAAAGGCGGACATACTAACTAAAGCATTGGCAAGGATCAAGTTTGGTGAAATGAGAAGCATGATAGGAGTTCAAGACTTAAGCTCAAGCGAGTTGAAGCTTAAGAGGGAGATTGTTGGGTAAGCTTCAAAGGCTTGAGGTCCAAGTAATCATAAATAAGTCGGTTTATGATAACAAGGTTCTATATAAAGTTTAGTTAGGTTTTGGCGTTATCAAATCCTAATCATAATAGGATTAGCAAAAGTTGTGTTAATCCTATATATATGTTTGTTGAGTTGTGGCAAACATTAAGAGAGAACATTGAGAGCTTTGTGTTTAGTTTTTGAGAGAGTTTTCTAAACATTAATAAAGAAGAGTGATTTCTTTGAAAGCTACTGTGTTCTTAAGAAACTAGAGAGAAACCACAGCCTTAGGTCGTCGTCGTAGCGATGGTCTCCTACTCTCCCATGTCTTTGATTGAGCTGATACGGTTGCAAACATTCTTGTTGATGAGCTTGATGAGTCGAGGTTGAGGAGATTGGAGGAATCATCATATTCTTATTTCTAAAGACTGTACTCTTTTAAACAGAGCAACATGGATATAAGAAAAGAAAAATTATTCATAGATATATCCGACCAGTTTGGTAAAAATTGTTCATTTAGGACAATAGACTTTTAAATTAATCAACGGTTACATCCGACTACTTTTTTTTTTTTTTTTGGGACAAATATTGAGAACTTGTTATTCATAGATATATCCGACTACTTTTTTTTTTTTTTTTTGGGACAAATATTGTTTGATCTACCTATGATGTTGATCTTTTTTAAGCTTAAGTCGTTTTATCCTCACAAACTTGTTATGTCTTCATCCAAAAAGTTAGATATTGCAATTTGCATAGTATCTGGATACACTGAAACATATTTCTATATCAAATCCTTATTCATCTCTAACAATACTTTTTGTATTAAACAAGAACGAAGAAGAATTCAAAGTCATTACATAACAAGTTCTTCTCTTGACTAGAAAATTCAAAGTGTTCCAAGTTACCTACTAAAAGATAAGGCAACCAAAAGTTGAAAATTAAACTCAACAGTCTAATCCAAAGAGAATCAATCTTTTGTCATTTACTTTAGAGTCAAATAATGTCTCTATTGCTTAAAAACACATTGAGAAATGGAAAAAGGAAAAATAAAAATGGTGTTTTTAAGATGAGAAATCGTGGTTGCGTAACTTAAGCCTTAAGTCCTTGCACAAGAAGACTTGTGAAAAGACTTGAATAAAAGAAAAAGGAATAAAAAGAGTAATCGTGGACCAAGACACAAGTCAACCACCAGTCTTTGTCATAGAGAAAGACCAAAGAAGATTTAAAGCATACATCTTCCTATGTAAGTTACCTTAAGAAACTGTACACACAAGTACACATTTCTTACAAAGCACTAACATTGAAGCTTCCTTTCGAAAGTTAAGTCTTCAGACCAAGAAAAGGGAAGATCACACATTCGTATAGGCATAAATAGTGTTGAGCATGAATGGAGCAGAGACAAACTTGGCGAGGAGTTACAGCGATGATACTCACTCAGGATTCGAGTTTCCGGAGCTAGACTTGTCAGATGAATGGATGGATGATGATCTTGTGTCTGCAGTTTCGGGGATGAATCAGTCTTATGGTTATCAGACTAGTGATGTTGCTGCTGCCTTATTCTCAGGTTCTTCTAGCAGTTTCTGTCATCCCGAATCTCAAAGGACCAACGCTTCTGTTGCGGCTACAGCCACTGCCTCTGCCAGTAAGTTTTTTCTTTACATTCTAACAATAAGATCAAATAGCTTGTATATTTGCAGTTTACAAGTCATTCTATACTGAATCTGTTTTTTTCCCCCTATTTCCTTATGCAAGACAACCAAAACAAGAAAGAAAAGAAGAAAGTTAAAGAGAGAGTTGCGTTCAAGACACGGTCTGAGGTGGAAGTGCTTGATGACGGGTTTAAGTGGAGAAAGTATGGGAAGAAGATGGTGAAGAACAGCCCATATCCCAGGTAGGAAACAACATTTCTCAATTCTTGCTTACATCTTTCAAATTCAACCTTCTCATACTCTTGAGATCAGTCAGTTTCCATATTACCAAAAAAGCAGAGCAAATGTGAGAACACAAATAGCTGGGAAATGACATGCTTGTAGTAGTTGAATTGTTTTTCAGCCATTGCCTCCTTTGACCTGAAAATCAAATACATCAAAACTACCACTGGTTAATTGCAATGATTTCCATGTAATTTGCAGAAACTACTACAAATGTTCAGTTGATAGCTGTCCTGTGAAGAAAAGGGTTGAAAGAGATAGAGATGATCCGAGCTTTGTGATAACAACTTACGAGGGCTCCCACAATCACTCAAGCGCGAACTAAGGCACAAGGCAAGCTTACGTTGCTAGACATGGCATCTTCTTATCAACGGTTGAGAGATATATAAAAAAAAGGGTGCAAGATGGTTATGATACTTAAACTGCTTCTAGTTCTTCATATTCATTGTAAACTGGTTGACGGGTTTCACACATTTTTTGAGAGATTTATGACATTCTGAATCTGTAGTACTTCTATAACATCTAAGTTTGTTACAAGTGAGAATCGGTGGACATAACAGTCCAGAGAACCTCATATCTTACCATAAACTAGCAATCCTGGAATATCAATGCAAATCTAATCAGATAATTACCAGACCAATTCCCAAACCACTAATGAATACAATGGGATCTTGCCAGCCATAATGTATCAATAGAAAATAATGAAGAAGCCATGCACAAGGAAGAGATCACATTTAAATCAATAAAAAATGAGCCATTACAAAGAATAATAGAGCGGCCATTACCTTGAATTTAAGCCTTGACGGCTTGACCCTCCTGGAGTTAGATGAGATGAAGCAGACATGGTTCTCCTATGAAGGCTCTGTATTCAGTATTCGACGTCAAGTCTCTGCTCATCACAGTGATTTCTAAAGGCAGTATTTACACTCAAGACGGAATATCATATTCTCGTCACTGAATAAGATCAACTTTTTCACAAAGAAACAAGCATAGATGAAAGAAGAAACCTTGAATTCGCAAATGGAGTATATTTACCAAAAATTATATTTCTCGTACACATTGATAAAACTGATGACATCTGCATCTACTTTTTTCAACTAGAGAAAGGGGAGTCAGCGAAGCATATTCCACCGTGAACAAGACTGCTTTCACATCAAAATGACTAGTTCTTCAGTAGAGAGTGGAAAGAAAGAAGTATAATAATATGCCAATGGAAATGCTACTATCACGATCTTTCTGTTACTTCATTTAAAAAGATCACGTCTAAATTTCTTGTAAATGGAACAGAGGCAGCAGAGCTACTCAAATCACCTTCTTGATGGTGCCTGTCAGATATTATACTCCACAATGTGTCCAACCTCTTTCTAGTTGCTTGTGGGTTTGATACAATGATCGCTTTTGACTCTGAGGCTTGACACTTGATGGTTTTATCAGCGCCACTGGCAAGTAACCAGCGGGTGCCAGACTGTTGCTGTGATTTTGTACACCATGGATGGTCTACACCAGGCTCAATTTTCAAACCCGCTAGACCAATTTCAGTGATTCTCCACAACTGCGTCTCATATCCAAAGGAGTCCTTATTTCTTCCTTCTTGAGCCAAACTACACACAGATGAATTTGAGGAATCCAAAGACCTTTCAACTTGGATCAGAGCAAGCATAGATGCACCAACAGGTTCATTATTGACGAATGGATCTCTAAGTAATACTTGAAGAGCAAGTGTCAACTTGTTCCTTAATGTATGACCCTTTCCACTAGAAGCCTGATCTTGATAGGCGTGGTGCGCTAATATTTTATTTCTCATTTGCTTACTGGTTTGATCTTTGTTGTCTAGCATTCCATGGTCAAGCCTTAACCACTCATCCAACGTTGAGGAAAAACTCATCAACTCTAGAGCATCAGACTGATCCATGGGTTTTGGTGCAATTCCTGATTGTGGATCTTGGTCTGACATACTGCATTGAATCTTTAATCCTTCTATCGAGAGAAGGTATATCTCATCAATAGCTAAGGAAGTGATATCTTCAAGAGGTACATAACTTGGACACATATTGGATCCAAAGCCCCCAAATTCTTCATTTGAAGGAAACAAATCCAGTTGTCCTGATGGTTTCTGAACCACGACACCTCTACTCTTGTCAGAGCAATCATGTCCAGTTCTGTAAGTCATGAAAAAAAAATATAACATGACAACTATATCTTTTTAGAATAAACTTGGAAAGTATAAATATAATGCTTAATGTATCAACATGGTGAAAGTATCTGAACCTCTCCAATTTTGCGCCATCGACAACTTCATGTATCGTCTTCCCCATAATATCTTCCAAAGGCATTAATGCATTAACTTCAGAGCAAAGTCCTTCAATTCCAGAAGCTGCCAAACTTTGTAGTATTTCAAGGATATCAGAACCTAATTCTGATACTAGCACCACCGGGACTGAAACTTGCATGATTAGATGTGATGCATCCTTACACTCTCTGAACAATAAAGGATTTATGGACCGGATACACCCTCCCCCTTTTATCCAAACAGAAGGACCAATGTTATCTCCAAGTGGAAGCAAATCTACTCCCTTGTCAACTGGAAGCTCTATTGGACTTCCAAACCCATCAGAGCAAGCACAAAAAGAGTTCTCAAAACATTTATCATTAAATTCCCACTCTCGGAATAAATTTTCAGTTTCCAAGTCTTCAAGTACCTTGGCCTTCCTTCTGTCTATTAACAGCTGAGACTTTCCCTCACGCTTGCTTTCTCCAACACCCAAAGAACTTGCAGAGAACGAGAAATCATTCGATTTCTCATCAGTATCAGAAACATCTGCTGCTTCTCCATCTAAATCTAAGAGAAAGTTTCTAGAAGCGAAAGCCTCATTCTCAAACTCTCGAAGCAGAGATTCACGAGGAGATGTAGGTTCACCATCTGAGGTATAAACATAAGAACATTCCTCAAGTTCAAGCATGTTTAGAAAATCATTAGCTACAGACTCAGTAATGTCATCCAAGCTTAGTGACTTCGTTGATATTTTGGCAGCTTTGTAAGTAGATTTCACTTCCAAAAAGTTTTCTTTCTTCGTAGAATCTTCCATGGCTGATGGAGATTTACTCTCAGATGACTCAGAAATTACCTGGCTACTGAAAGATGACTTGGGTGCTCCATCAACTGAATGTTTTAATGCGGCCACTGATAAGTGATCAATAAAAAGGCTGTCCTCGAAAAAGGATTCATCTTCATCTTTAAGTATCTCATGGACATCAATAATTTCAATTCTCGAGGACTCTGTATTTGGATAAGTGCTTTCTTCCAGCCTTGATCTTTCTTGCTGAAACATCTCTACTCCTTGTCCAGTAAAAGCAAAATCAGTGTCGCCAGAGTCATCTGCTTGCTTATCAATCTTCAAACCTGGGTCTACCTCAGTTTTCCCCAGATGTTCATACTTGATACCAGTTTCGGTTGATCTTTGTGGGTTTTGTTCGTTAAGTTTCTCATAGAGAAAATCTATTGACTGGGAAAGATCCAAACTCAGACTCGGCGAGACTTGATTGATGACCTTTCCATCATCAAGAGATGACGATCTATGGTCCATACTTGGAACACTACCAACCCGCTTCAGCATCACTTTCTCACTTGTTGAGTCACAGACTGAACTGCTGACAACTGAGTAATCAAAACTAAGATTCAACACTGCAGACTCCGCCAGGCCTGATAATTTGAAGCTCGTGTTCCACTTTCTCGTGCTTCTTGTACCTTCCAGTTCCTCCAGAGACAACGGTAATATCTTGGTGAAATCAACCCAATGCTTCCCTAGAACAAGCCATGGAGCATCAACAGGAGAGACATAGACCAAAAAAAGTTTCACTTGATATTTTGCAGAACGATGAGGCCCATGTTTGCTACCGTATACCGAACATCTATGCGTTAAGGTCTCTTCAAACTCAGCAGTTCCTTGTAAAACCTTCGAAGGTTGAGTAGTCATTTCTTCATCCTTCCTCTTCCATTGCACAACCAACTTAGTACCATCCAAATTCAAAGGCAACCCTTCAATGGAATGAACATGTAGAAGAAAACAAACATCAAACCTACGCTGCCCAAAATGAGCTATAGCTTTCAAAGGCTTCTTCCAATCCCATGGTACCAACAATTTCTTCTTCTTATTTGACAATACTACCCCAATCTCTGTAGTTCTCGAAACAGATTTAGATCGAACAGAAGGAGACAACGAAAGCACCGGTCTTTGAGGTCCATTGTTGTTCAAGTAAAGAGCTTTACTTACCTCCTTAATGTCCTTCAACAACTGCCCATTAGATGACTCCTCTCTATCATTCACAGACATTGCTTACACTCTCTTTGATCAAGTCATACAATGCTGCAGAAGTCATAGAATCAATGTTACTTCAGAAACCACAAAAACAAGGATCTAACATGACCCGAAACGCAAAAACGAAAACTTTGAAATGGGTTTAGTCTCTAATGAAATCTGAATACTTAAAGGTCTCTGATTTCATAAAAAAATCTAACAGAAAAACAGAGATAATCTAATTCTTACCGGTTTCAGAGGATTTTGAAAGAGTTTCTGGGGATTCTAAAAATAGAAAACTTTTGAAGAATCTTTGGAAGATGACTTCATAGGAAAAGCGTGAGTGAAGTTAATACTTAGTTTCGCCGGTAGGGTTTCATTTGATTCCGGTGGGTCCAAAATTGTGTGTTGCTGATGCAGTGACGTAACCATGGAAGAAAAGCAGAGAAGATGAAGATATTAAGAGAGATAAGTGTGTGTTTTTTTTTCTGTCAAAAACGGCAAGATAAGCATTATAAAAACGGCATGCATTTTTCATTTTACACGGACTTGCCAGTATTTTTTCAATTCACTAGATGAATATTTTTTTTCTTTTTTTTTTTTTCGTCAAAATAGGTATTATATTAATGAGTTTAAGAAATCATGATACAATTGTTCGGTTAGCCAAACCGGCAGGTACAAATTATCAGCCAAAAAAACAGAACTTTGACAACCATGTTTAGCTAAACAGTGAGCAACCTTATTACAACTTCTTTTAACAGAAACAAATTTGACATCAAGGAATCTCGTAGCCCAAAAAGAAATGTCCTGGTATAGTCCTTCAATTGCAATATCATATAAGAGACCATTGATTATCTTGGTAAGAACCTCGCAATCCCCCTCGAAAATTATTGCTGAAATACCTCTGTTCCAAACTTGTTGCATCGTCGATAATAAGATTTTTGCTTCAGCTTCTAACGGTGATATTGATGTCCCTAAACTTAGTGCACCCCATCCTTTTGTAGTTCCGTTATCATCACGTAGGATCCATCCTCCCGTTGTTTGGTGTGTCAAGGGATCAAAACCTGCATCATAATTACATTTAGTGTAATTTCTTGGAGGTCGTTGCCAATTCAGATCCGGTTGATGTTGTGTTCGTGGCTGGTCTAGCGGACGATCTGATTGTATATGCGTAATCCATTCTCTTACTTCTGCTTCAGCTTGTATCACGACACTGTGAGGAGTTTCCCTCCTGCTATTAAAAATGTAATTGTTCCTAGATTTCCAAATGCGCCATAATAGCCACAAAGGTAACAACTTCTGATCCATTGATAAACCCTGCGTTTTCTGTAACTCAATGATACTTAAAATGTTGGCTTCACAATCCGGGGTTGGTGACTGTATAGAATTGATGCCGATGTTTGATAGTCTCCAGATCATTGTAGCATACGGGCAGGTGAAGAGAACATGATTTATTGTTTCGTTGTCCAGTGAACAGCGAGGACATTTCGGATCGAGTTTCATTCTCCGGGCATTTAGTCGGGTAGTAGTCGGTATAGCTTTAAAAAGGACTCTCCATAGGAAGTGTTTGATTTTTGGTAATGTTGATAATTTCCAAATGGAGGTTTTCGTCAAGGTAGAACCGTAAGGGGCTCCAGGTCGTACGCTTATGTAATGAGGTTCATGTGTTGAGAGCCAGTAAACTGAGCGAACTGTATATTCTCCCGATTTATTATAGTGCCAGACAAGTCTATCTGGTAATGATATTTGGGGTAGATGAATTTGTTTTAGGAAGGTATGATCCTCGTGGTTCACATGGTCAGAGATCAAGTTATCATTCCAGAAACGATATGAGCCTGTACTAGAGATGAATTCCTTGACTTGTGGGTTTGAATTTATGTCTCTGCTACGGATCGGTTTTGGTGGATTACATGGAGTAATGTTGTGAATGCCGACTCTCGCCGTGTTTCCATCCCCAATGATGTATCTGGATCCTTTTTTGATGATATCTAAACCTGCTAATATTGATGTCCACCCGTACGATTGATTTGTGCGTTTTTTTGCATTTAACAAGTCGTCATCTCGGAAATAACGGGCTTTCATTATTCGTGCAAAGAGGGACTGTGGATGTTTCAATATTCGCCAAGCTTGTTTCGCGAGTAGCGCATCGTTAAATTTTGCAAGGTCTTTAAAACCCAATCCACCTTCTTTTTTCGTATATTGAAGCCGTTTCCAAGCTATCCAAGGAATGCCTCTTTTATTGTTACTTTTCTCCCACCAGAATCTCATAAGTAAGTTTTCAATTTCGGAGACCACTCCTATGGGCAATTTGAAACACGACATTGCATAAACCGGCATTGAAAGCGCAACAGATTTAATAATAATCTCTTTGCCAGCTGTAGAAAGGTACTTCGCACTCCACGATGATGTTCTCTTCTTCACGTTCTCTATTATGTAGTTGAACATCTCCTTTTTCTTTTTTCCAAATTGTTCAGGGAGACCTAAATATTTCCCTCCACCTCCGTGATTCGGAATTTTCAATATGTTTTTGAGACGGTTTTGAAGATTCCCATTTATTCTAGATCCAAAGGTGATGAGGGATTTGCTGGTATTGATCTTTTGCCCCGAATAATACTCATAGACTTCAAAGGCTTCCTTCAAAGCATAGCAATTGCGATCATTTGCTTGACAAAAGAACAGTGAGTCGTCCGCAAACTGTAAATGAGTGATAGCTGGTACACCATTTCCTATACGTACTCCACGAATTTCACCCGTCGAGGCTTTGCTTTTGATTAAATGGTTCATAATATCGGCACAAAGTATGAATAAATATGGGGAGAGTGGATCTCCTTGTCGGATTCCTCTAGCCGGAGTGACCAAACCATGTGGTGAACCGTTTACCAATATAGAATATCTCACTGATCGTACCGTTGCCATAATCCACTCAATCCATTTTTCCGAAAAACCAAAAAGTTTCATAGTGACCTCTAAAAAATTCCATTCAACTCTATCATAAGCTTTGGTTACATCAGTTTTGATGGCCATATAGTTTTGGGAGACTCTTTTTCTTGTTTTTAATGAGTGCATCACTTCGTGTGCAATCATAATATTGTCCGTAATGAATCTCCCGGGGATGAAAGCTGCTTGTGAATCCGAAACTATAGATCCCAAATGTAGTTTAAGTCGATTTACTAGACATTTGGATATGATTTTGTAAAGGACATTACAAAGAGCTATGGGTCTATAGTCGGCTAGAGTGAGTGGACTAGATATTTTCGGTATCATACAAATATTTGTATGATTAATGCTAGGTTTCATGTACGAGGTTAAGAAAAACTCGCGTACCTCCTTAATCACATCTTCACCAATAATGTTCCAGTAGCATTTGTAGAACCTTGCTGTTAAACCATCTGGCCCTGGGGCTCTGTCATCACCGATTGCACAAATCGCATCATATATTTCTTTATCATCAAAATCCCGTGTTAGTTCCTCGTTTATATTGTTTGTGACTGTGGGATTAAAGTCAGCAAAATCTATTGGGGAAACCGGGATTCCACTGGACTCATAAACCTTAGAAAAATAGTTTGAGCATGACTCCCAATTTCTTCATCGCCACGGAAAGTGTTGTTCTGCTCATCGTTGATGGAGGATATGTAGTTTCTTGAGTATCTGGTCTTTGTGCTCGCGTGAAAGTAAGCAGTGTTACGATCGCCTTCTTTCATCCACTGCTTACGGCTTTTTGTTCGCCAATAAATCTCCTCATCACGGTATGCTTTGGTGAGTTCTTCTTGAATCTGTGGTATGCGTCTTCTAATAGCTCTGTTTGTGCTCTCCATCGCTTGGTTAAGTTTGGATTGATGGTAGTCGATGCGTTTAGCAGCATTCATGTTTGACTTGTGTTTACCTTTGGACATTGCTTTCCTGCAGTTTCTGATTTGATCACTTATTGAGTATCTATTTGTATGTTTGCAAGAATTCCAACCTTTTGCTACTATGTTCTCAAACTCTGGAATTTGACTCAACCGTTTGTCAAAACGGAAAGGTTTATGTGTGGCCGGTGAGGTCGGATTGATACATTTTAGAATAGGCTTATGATCTGACCCATTGAAGTCCATAAATTCTGCTTCTGCATTCGGGAAAGTTGCAGCCCATTCAGTGTTAACCATTACCCGATCAAGGCAGCACTTGACAGTATGATTGTGTCGTTCCCCCACCCATGAGAATATGTCCCCTTTTGATTTTAAGTCTATTAGATCACAAGAAGTGATCATGTTTCGGAAATCTCTGAAGCTCCACTCCTCTCTATGTGGCCCTCCTATTTTTTCAGAATTTGATTTGATTTCATTGAAATCTCCTGCAAGTATCCAAGCTCCATCACGGACCACACCAATTCTTTCTAATCGTTCCCAAAATAAGTGACGCATACTTTGGACAGGATGTCCATACACACCCGAAAAATAGAAACCATTATCATTAAACTTAACAAATACATCAATCATTCGTTCATCCTGATAAACTTTGGACAACGAAACATTTTTGGTCCACATTAAAGCTAGTCCTCCACTCCTACCATGAGGGGGCTCAGTTATTAAGTTATTAAATCCTAACACACAAGAGAAATCACGTACAATATTACACATATTTAGAGTTTCACATAGAAATAAAATATCAGGTTTAATAATACGACATAAACGTTTTAAGCGAGCTTGAGTTAGCGGTGATCCCATTCCTTGACAATTCCATGTGAGTACTCTCATGGGGGAACATATAGGGGTACCGGGCCCCCCGCACCTCTGTCCATTATGTCACCAGAGCATGAGCCCTGAGACTCGGTCTTTTCCTTCTTGCGAATCTGACACAGGACCGTCAGATCTTCAATCTCCTCACATTGTTGGTAAAAAACCTCCATCTCCTTCCTCTTGCGTTTCTGGCTTGTTGGACTGCTCTCCAGAATGGTAACACAGTGCGCCTTTGCAGTCGGTGTCTCTTGTTCCTTTCCCTTGGTAAACTTGTTGTGTAGATAGCGGAGTCTCTCGGCCATTAGTTCAGTGTCCTCAAACACGCTTGGTGAAGTTGTGTCCTCTGATTCAGTCATGATGAATTCAGTGAAGCGGTTGTTCCTTTGTAGACCAGGGATTTGGATTTCACCATCCGGAGCAATTGTCTGCAGAGTATCTGCAGAGGCAGGGCCTTTCTCTTCATGCGGATTGTGATCATCAGGATCATTGTCATCATCGCTGTTGTCCACAGGCGGATCTTCGTAGTGCAAAGAGCATTCTTTCACATCATGTTTCAGAGAACCACATCTGGTGCAAAAGTTGCGGAGCCTTTCAAATCTGAATTTCAAAATGGTGTTGTCATCCGCTGAAAACTGGAAGTTCCTCTGAAAACGTAAAGGCATGTCGTAGTTCCACTTCACACAGACTCTAGCAAATTCAGCCCATCCTGCAGTCTCATCAAAATCAACCTCATCGACATACCCGAGTTGGTTCCCAATGTAACTTACCATCGCATTTGTGAGATAGAGTACCGGGATTCCTCTGATCTGAATCCAAAAGGGAATGATCTTCATTTCATCCTCTGTGATGTTTGGATACCACCGGTGAACAGAAAGCATCCAGTCATTGAATGCCCATGGTCCACGACGAAGAACCAGATTCATCGATTCCTCAGATTGGAAGATGAAGAGAACTTTGCCGTTACCCAGAATCCTTCCACGACAGGCTTCTACAAAGCCCCAGATTCGCGGCATCTGAGAAGCAATTGCTCTGAGATTCTGCTTCCTTGGATTCACGACAGAGACGATTAGTGAAAAGCGGTTGAGCGTGGCAGCTTTTCCACACAACTCAGAGGGCAAGGAGATCGGGGTATCATTAATCCCCAAATTAAGATCCTGAAGCGATTTTCGAATGTTATCACTCATTGTTTTGATCTCTGTTTTCACTCGGAAAGAAAAGAAAAAACAGAAAGTGTCTGAAGAAGAAAGAAGTTGCGAGATTCCGACAGATATATAGGGGTTGATCCATGGCGGTTTTCTTTTACAGTTTTCCTTCGAAATTGAAGGAAAAGAGAAACTGCCAACGAGAAACTGTGACAGACGAAAACCGTCAGAATTAACCAACCAAAAAGCGATTAAAGCCGGCGGAAATAATCTCCGGCGGGGAGAAACGCAAGAAAGAAGAGAAATCCGGAGATCGCCCCAGAAATCGCCCTCCGAGAGAAAAGGTGCCATTATCTTCAACCGGAAAGAAAACTAAAATTGAAGTTTAAAACAATTTTTTTTTTTTTTCATGTTTTGCTATATAATACTTTATTCTAAAGAATTAATCTAAACTTTTGTAAACTAAAAAAAACAAAAATGAATACAGAATACAGATACATGTACACCAATCCAATATGTTACAGTAATTAATTACTAATTAGTATTGAATCAATAACTATGCTTGGTTCATGAAACTCCAATAGGTGTCTAACATAACTTTTATATACGATTGTATACGCGTACGCATTGAGAAATTACATCTATAGTTTGTTGCGATTATTAAGAAAAACAATTGGTTTTAACCACCATAGTTCCTTAATTTATGTGTTTTTTAATCACCATATATAGTTCCATAAAATTATATTTGTTTTCTTTTATAAAGTTAAAATTTAATTTGTTACAAAGAATAAACACAAACATTTTTCAAAAAGAAAGAAATTTTCTATTTTTTCATTTTTTGTATAAAAGTTTCCATATAGTAAAAAACAACTGTTTAGTAGATATATATTACCAATACGTATCTAAAAATACTTTCTTTTCTTTGACCGAAAGAAAAGGAGATACTAAAATCAATGATTTATAAGAACTTGATGTCTCGTCCGTTGAATTGAGAGAAGAAAAACTTAGACCACAAGCTCCTTTGTGGTCTTGTGGTGACATAATTCTGCCTAGTGTTGTCTGACCATGATGGCTTCACCGTACTCGTCAGACGATATCCATTCTCCGGTGAACTCGACGGTGGTTGCAATAGACAAAGAAAAGCATAGTCATTACGCTGTTCGTTGGGCGGTCGACCATCTCCTCAATATGATTCACAAACCAGTCATGATTCTTGTCCATGTTCGTTCCAAAAACTCAAACCGTAGGTACCTTATACTCATTTTTTTCCTATAATCTTGAAACTAGTAGGAATCATCATCATGTGTTTTCAAAATGTTTAAGATTTTGATAATGAATTGCGCAGATGGAGCCAATTTGAATAATGATGATCTAAATCAGCTTTTTATTCCATATCGAGGATATTGTGCGCGAAAAGGGGTATAATGATATATATATATATATATATAACCCTTTTTTCATTTCGTTTTCGAACATTAATCAAGCATAAACAGAAATGTTTTAACACCATGCACTCTTAGTAGATTTCAATGACGGAGGTTGTTCTTGACGATTCGGATGTGGCAAAAGCAATATTGGATTACATTAATAACAACCTGGTTAACAATCTTGTAATGGGAGCATCCTCGAAGAACAGCTTCGCTAGGTCTTTTATGTTTAGTAAACCACATGAGGTGCAATCTAGCATAATGAAATCGACGCCTGATTTTTGTTCCGTGTATGTCATTTCTAAAGGAGGAAAAGTTCAATCTTCCCGACCAGCACAAAGACCTATCACCAATACGCTTGCCCCGCCTCGTGTTCCGTCATCTGGCTTTTTAATCCAATCTTTATCGGATAGCGAGCAAGATCTTATACCTAGGTAAACCAACCTTTGGTTCCTTTTATCAGTTTCTTGCAAAAGTTTTACTAAAAGCTAATGTTGATTGTTTTCTTGATACATTTTAGGGTCCAGCGTAGTGCAAGGAACAAACCTAATGAGACTACTTATCCGCATAATCGTGCCTTCAACACAACGCAAAAAAGTTACAAAAACACTATAAATGGGTCGATGGATTTAAACAACGGCTTTAACCAAGTTGCCTTCCAAAGAAATCCAACGTTACAAAGTTCATTTTCTGATGAATCTGAAGTTGGATTAGGCATGATGGGTTCCATTGATCTCTCTGCTCATAATAATATGGATTTTTATCATGGTGCATCGAGTTCTTCAGAAGAGTCGATTCCACAATCAACTGTGCGTTTTCTTGAATGATTTAATTTCTTTTTAAGTTTAAGAATAATTAGAAGGCTCTAAATCCATGGTTGTTGCTTTGTTTGCAGAAAGATATTGAAGCTGAAATGAGAAGGCTAAAGCTTGAGCTTAAGCAAACTATGGACATGTATAGCTCAGCTTGTAAAGAAGCACTTACGGCAAAAAGAAAGGTATAGGTTAAATTTGAGCAAGTTTCTTGTTGAATACGGTACGGATCATGGCTTCTTTTATTATCTAGGCAAACGAGCTAAATCAGTGGAAAATAGAAGAAGCTCGAAAGTTCGAGAAAGCGAGGCTTTCTGAAGAAGCAGCATTGGCAGTTGCGGAAATGGAGAAGGCAAAGTGTAGAACAGCAGAAGAAGCAGCTGAGAAAGCTCAGAGAATGGCTGAGCTAGAAGGACAAAGAAGGAAGCAAGCGGAGATGAAAGCGATAAGTGAAGAAAAGGATAAAGACCGCGCAGTGAGTGCTTTGGCACATAACGATGTTCGCTACAGAAAATATACGATAGAAGAGATCGAAGAAGCCACAGAACAGTTTGCAAATCATAGGAAGATTGGTGAAGGAGGATATGGACCGGTGTATAATGGCGAACTTGACCACACTCCTGTTGCCATTAAAGTTTTAAGACCTGATGCTGCTCAAGGAAAAAAACAATTTCAACAAGAAGTAAGATTTGTATTTATTTTTTCTTTTTTTTGTTGGTTTTGCATATTACAAGTTTAATTAATCTCATAATCATATATATTTTATACTCTCATTTTACAGGTTGAGGTTTTAAGTTCCATAAGGCATCCTCATATGGTTCTTCTCCTTGGTGCATGTCCAGAATATGGATGTTTGGTTTATGAGTTCATGGAAAATGGGAGCTTAGAGGATAGACTCTTCCGTAGAGGAAACTCTCCACCGCTTTCGTGGAGGAAACGTTTTGAAATAGCCGCGGAGATTGCTACTGCCCTCTCATTCCTTCATCAAGCTAAGCCAGAACCTTTAGTTCACCGCGACCTTAAACCAGCCAATATACTCTTAGACAGAAACTATGTGAGCAAGATCAGCGACGTTGGTTTAGCGCGGTTAGTCCCAGCATCGGTAGCTAATAGCGTTACACAATACCACATGACATCCGCGGCAGGAACGTTTTGTTACATAGACCCTGAATACCAACAAACAGGAATGTTAACCACAAAGTCAGACGTATACTCATTTGGGATATTGCTACTTCAGATCATAACCGCAAGGCCTCCCATGGGGTTGGCTCACCAAGTCTCTAGGGCAATTAGTAAAGGAACTTTCAAGGAAATGCTTGACCCCGTCGTGCATGATTGGCCTTTACAAGAGGCTCAATCTTTTGCTACTCTATCGTTGAAATGCGCGGAGCTAAGAAAAAGAGATAGACCCGATCTTGGAAAGGAAGTAGTCCCACATCTTATTAGATTAAAAAACTTTGGGAATGATGTTGATTTGATTCGTGGTGATGAGAGAACTAAGGAGTGGATATGACAAAGAACAAACATATGGTTTGTAATATCAGAAAATATAAACTGTTGAACTTCGTCTACAATTCATACAAATATGGCTCATGTTGGAATTCGAATAGAGTCTCTTCTCTCAAAGTTCTTTTTTTCACAATTTTACCCCTTTAAAAATAAAACAAGAGCCATTGTATGATTTTTTGAGTATACAAACAGAAGAATATAAGATGGATTCCATTTGCAAATTGTAGGCTTTTTGAGTATACAAACAAAAGATTTAAAAGAAGAGAATAAGAATACATGTTAAGAGGTTATTAATAAGTTAATACCAAAGATGTTAAAAAAATGTTCCAAATGTTAGGGTTAACAAAAGCAAAACAATAAAACTAAATAAAATATCTTTCACCAATAAAAACTCAAGAAAAGATCTGAATCTACTTCATATCTGTCATAGAAAACAATTGAAATCCACTCCAATATTGGTATTGATAATTTCTTTGGACTCTAATTCTGCATATAAATTCTTTAAACATGTCCAACTCAAAAACTGATCAGATCGAGATTCATAAATAACAACTATGTAAACTAATGAAATTAAGCCAATTAATTATCTGTCATGAGATCTTTCTCGATATAGAGGCACCGAAAAAATAAAAAGAGACACAGAGAGAGAGGGTATGGCTCATAAAATGACATAATCTACATAATAATGGCATAATCAATTGATATTTAAATATAACAAAAAGAATGGAACCAAACCAAGGGTATCAAAATCAAATTGTATATAACTCTATAAAATAAATTTAAATGGTGTATATAGAGAGAGAGAAGGGGGTGACAGATAGAGAGTGAGCACACATAGCTTCAAGCATGAAACCATCAAATATGCAAGAAAGCCACCATGTGTGCTCACTCTCTTCTGTCACCATCAATTACTCATCAATCAAACCATCCATATTTATGATTCATATATACCTCTTAATATCACATACATGTATAAACCCTAGCCACTTTGAACGCAATGAATATAATATAATATAGATATACCTATATATATATATATCGATGTTCCATTATGGAGGAACATTGCTCTAAATTCTTATAGGATATATGTGTTTGTTTATCTTTGGCTGTGGGAAGAAATGAAGACCTTGTTGTGGCTTTTTATAGCCAAAAGGGAGAGAGGGGGGATCGAGAGAAATCCTAACAAATCCTATATTTTCTCTCTCTTCTCCAATTATTTGGATACAGATAATCTTGAAGATAATGGAAGCAAAAAAGATAATAAAGTTATTTTTTTACAGAAATATTGATATATTTATTTCCATTTCTAGTTAATTCTCTTTTATTTTTACCTTTTTTTGCTCATATGATAAAAACCCAATTCATTGCTATGTAATCGAGCCAGACTGATATATCTTGTTTCCGTTTCCACTATAAAATTTAAAGGAAATTGAAGACTTTACAAATGTTTAAACCAATGGAATCTGGACAAACAAGGAAGAAAATGACCTAACTATGTAGCAAAATCTGCCATAAGTATTTTGTATGCAAAATCGCCTAAACCACAATCCCAAATGTTTTGGCAAGATCTGTCAAATTCGAAACCTCAAATCTTAAGTATACTTTGCCATAAGTATATTATAAGTCTGTCAAGATCTATCGAAAGCCAGCCGACTCAAATACTTACAAAATATGTTAAGTTACTTACGGTTAATACGTTGTCACTTACACATACAATTAAGGTTTGCTTACAAAATATATTTTAATAACATATAACCGCACATTTATCATCAACATAGAATAATATATATATATATATATATATATATATATATAGCCGAGTGGTATTACACAATGTTAGTGATGAAAATCTATATCTAAGAGCACCATTATCAATGGTTTCTTAATTTTGGTTCTTAAGAATTTTTAGTATTAAATTTATTATTTTTAGTTCTTAACTTTTTTTTTGTTCTTTAGCGAAGGAACTCATCTTAGATTTAATACACATTTGAGAATTAATTTTAATCAATTAAATGCTAAGATCATCTTAATATTTTCTTTAGATCCCTCCATTAAAGATGGTCTAAAGTAGCATATGCTAGTATGCTACGAGCTAAGCGCGCGCACACACACACAAAAGGATAGTCTGGATTAAACAAAGCCAGCAGACACATTTAATTTGTTCAATCTCTCGGTCGATATTTTCTACTTTGCATGTAAGTCATATAAAAATCCATTAAACACTTTTATTCATCATTTTTTCCCTCTTTTTTTCTATAGGAATATGTGAATATCATTCATCATTACATTATATTAAAAACTTTTTATTTATATACTAAAGACATATGTTATCTATTTATTAATCCGAATAGCAAAATAAATTTAATATATTATGATAAATAGATAACATAAGTACATAACATTATTTATGTTAACCCATAAGTAACACCTTGCCAATTAATTTGATAATGTACTGAGACCGTACGTCATCTAGTTCAAGTGATATTTTTTTTAGAATATAACGTGTGTTATGTACAGTGGTAGGTCGTGGATACAATCACAATTTCACGAGTATAATAAACTAAAGAAAAAGAATAATATCCGCATACGTATGTTAACTTTTGCTTTAGTATATAACAGAAACGATGCTCGAACATACATAAAAAAAATAGTAGATATTTCCGAATATGGGAATCATGTATGTGTTTGTGCTTTCTCGAGAACTTCCCCTTTGAGCATTTGTTCTCATCGATTCTTTTTATTCATAATGTACGTTTCGTTTTTGAGCATTACTTTTGAATTTTGATAAAGCAGAAGCAGAGCCGTAGCTGGATAGAAGCAAGAGAAGCGGGAGCTGCGGTCCTCCGAGAAATTATTAATATTTTCGGTCCTCAAATACCAATGTGTTTGAGTAGCTTAGTGGTATTATGTCATACACCACATATCTTAGGTAATGAGTTTGAATCACCTAAAGCATGAGAGAAAGTTTTTTTTTTGTTTTTTGTTTTTTTTATGGTTAAATTTTTTTATAAGTATACACTTTTCTAGAACGGTCTTATTTTTTTTTTGCGGGCGACCCTCATAATCGTTGCTACGGCTCTGAGCTGAAGACCCTGTCGACGGATTAATCTGCTTATAGTGAGAAAGGGTTAAAAAGATTAATAAAACCTTGGCTATTTCTAAATATATGTGTTACTCTTTTTTGTAAAAACGTTAATAGCTTTTTGTTGTTGAAAATATTTTGGTTAAATGTATTATTTATTTTATATATACTCCTTTCAATTAATAAGGGATTATATATACGTTGATTGATTGGAGGAATTTGAGTGACCACACACACAAAGTCACAAATCCAAAAATATATTATTCTATAATCTTGTGATGGTTATGGGCATATGGCCATATCTTTCTTTCCACTTTCGGCAAGAAAGCATGTGGAGAATGCCCAGCCTGTCACGTGTCATAATGGGGTTTGTTCGTCGTCCAACCCTACATATCCCAAAGTGGGAGTGGGAGTGGGTTTTGGCTAGTGTTCGTTCCCATTTCCCATTTCACATCTTATTTTCAACTTTTAGTTTCTTTTTCGTCTATCTTAAATTTGATAACAAAGTGAAATTATAATAACAAAAAATATTAGAATTCTCAAATAGTATGGTGGTTTATTTATTTTAATCGTAATACTTATGTCTAATGTGCAAGAATAAAATAAATAAATGGTTTACATAATAATTTAATTCCAATTAGTCCACATATATTTGATGCGTTTATTCATAACAAGTTTTTTTTTCATATTTATGATCCAACATATTAGTAGTTTATATTTGTTTGAATATATATGAAAAGAGATAATATACTAACATTGCAAACATGAATCTTATCGTATTACATTTTACAATACGTCTATCATAACATATTATGAAGAAAAATATCCTAAGATACCCATATTAAGTTTTTTTTTTTTTTTTCTTCTACAAATAAAATTACTTGTTTATTTTTCCAATAATACAAAGATTTGTATAAGAATATTTTTTCAACCAACATAAATTACAAATAAAAATTAAATATTATATTTGAGTTCTCTATTTTCAATTTAGAATTTATATTTCCACCATTCAAAAGAGATTTTGATTTATTTTAATATTATTGGGGGAAGAAATTTGCAATGGTATTTTTGAAACAAAAGCTTTTAAATATGGTATTTTAGAGAATTTCCCAATATGAATCGCTTAGTTTTCCTCCCATTAAATGTGAAAAAATTATTCATGGCATTCTCTTATTTGAAATGTTATATTTATTATCTTTAATAGATAAAACTCTCTAACAAACGATTACGGTACAAACTATTGTGATTAATATGAACGAAAAATGTTATTTCTGACATAAAGTTGAATCATCTAGTTAGTGTGAAACTAATGTATGTGATAATGTAGATGATTTTGTTTTTATGATTTAAAGGTATTCATTTTTGTCTCTTCTCATTTGATCCATATTATGCCTCAAATTTCCTTGATTTAAGGGAGTAAAAAGTATTCTAAAAACATATCGGGTCCAGGTCTTACGATAAGATTTTTACCTAGTCGGGTCGGATCACTATAGTCATGGACTCATGGATTTTCTGAAAAACAAATGCAATGTGCTTGTAACAACATTTGTGCAGTCTGTCACCATGTTATTGATATGTATTTGGCCGAGAGTGTATGATATGTCCAATTGAGTAGATATATTTTTTTTGAATGATGTAGGTATGGATTGTGATCTTACATGACAATTGGTCAATATTACTATTATTTCATGTTTTTTTCATTGACTAAGTATTAATTGTCACAAATGGATGCATTCAATTCTCCAATTTTTCAAGAATAATAGATTTTAATGCTATCATTTACGTTCTATGGTTGAAACTTAAATATGATGGAATTCATGTACATTGATTGAAAACAATTGATCTTCATAACTTTTATGAACCCTAAATTTTTATTTTCGCAAATGATGATGAACATATTTCTCCGTTTAAGCGTTTTAACTGTTCAACTGTGTTGATTTATAGCTTAACCCGTTTCATTGATGTACAATTTCAATGTCACAAGCTCTATGTTGCGACGATTGCTGCACGAAGAGGCTACTATTCTCAACAACAACAACGATTTTCTATTCTTCCCCAGAAACGACGCTCCATTCTTCCCCATCCTAACTATAGTATAAAGCAACATCTCTCTTAGCTCAGACACTTTTTAGATAATAGTGGTGGATTTGGTATTAGAAACCTCGTTGATAATGTTCCAAAGGGTCGAAATGAGATTTTGAAGTACATTTTCAAAACCATTGCAAACATTTTGAAATACATTCTCCAAGCTATTTGGGCTTATGGGAAAGGAGCAGTTGTAAGTATTTGTAACTACTTGAAAAATAAGTAGATTGAAAGAATGACTGATAACTATGTGCCAAATTTCTCTTGCTTTGCGTTTTTGTTGTGTGTGTTTGGGCCTTTTCGGGTTTTAAATTTGATGACATGATTGATGCGTTAAAGAGATTGAATGTGATGTTCATACTGAGAGCTGAGAGGAATGTTCTCTGTTTGGATTCTCTCTACCAAGACGTCCCGGTAATCCAAATTAGGTTGATGATTTGGGTGTTTAGTGAGCTAATTGGACTTGTTTGTAATGCTCATTGATCATCCAGTTGTGAACGGAAGTTGTTGATAATTAAGTGATTTGTGAAGTTATTAGTGTGTCGCTGAAGTGGATTAGTCATATAAATGAGTTCCGAGTTCTAGGATGGTGCTTAATTCAACATTTTGCATCATTACATGATTGTTAGTCTATTCTCATGATAGTAAACCTATGGTCCAATGTTTTCTCTATATTTTACTTCTTGCATTTTTTTACCTTTTAATCTAAACAAAAACATAAAAACCATTTGTTCAAGATTTTTTTGAATCTCGCATCCCTAATGTTGCAATCTTTATTACTCGTGGGATCGACATCTAAAATACTTTAACGATTTCGTTGATGCATTTAGATTATTAATTGACAAAACGCATAGATCAACAATAATAAGAATTTACATAAAATTTATTCAGTAATGATGGATTAATTGATGACTTGGGCTGTAAAAGTATTAGAGCTAGGCTCATTTTATTATTTTCAAACTCGGACTTTCCAAGACTAGATCAAAACTTGGTCTATTGTGTCTCTTTTCTAACTTCAAGATATTATAGTTGAGATGCAGGCCGGACCCACATGGTACCATAAATTAGATATAACCCATAAATTAGATATAATAGCGCCAAAATTTTTTTTAACAAATCTTGAAAAGTCCAAAACTTTTAAAGTAATATGTTCTTAATAATAAAAAAATTGGCCTTTAATAATATGTTTTAATTTTTTTTTTTTTTTTTTGCGCAAATGTCTTTATTTGATTTGGGCCGAGACTGCTGAGATATAGTATTGCGCAAATGTCTTTACTATTGTTTCTTTTATAACATGCTTGCAACATATTATAATATTTTGTGGATTTTGACAGTATCAACCCTCTGTCTCTTTATGATTGTGGTTTTGCGGGTTGATCCATATGCTCTCTTACATAAAAAAAAATTGTTTAGTTTTTAAAATTTTTTTGAAGAAATTTTTTTGGTGTCTAGAATATACCACTCCTTTTAGGCATCTAAAACTATAGCTCTAACCCCGTCCATAGCGGAGAAGTTTACACCTATCCCGTGGACGCTCGCCCGAATTCACACCCCTGTCTGAAATCATATCCTTGTGTAAGTGGCATGAACATAGCCTGATGGCATCCAAAACAGGTTTTTGATTGGAGAAATGATACAAAGGAGGTCATTTAAAAAAAAAAAAATACACCGGTTTGCATAATCCTAGACCTATAAAATCCTGGGACAGGACAAAAACTAAAATTCTAAAGTGAAATGGATACATATAGGCTAGCCAACAAGTAACTGAGATAGATAAGAAAGGATTAAAAAAAAAAAAAAGACAATTTAAACAAATAGTCCTGTTCTGGCTAAGTTGTTTTCAGAAGAGACATTTATCTAAATGTTTCCATGTGAGTTAAGTAAGCTGTCGCTTTTCAAGCTTAGAATCTGTCACAATTTCTTTCTAAAAGAAGTGACAGATCATTGTGACTGATTCCCAAGCTTTTAAACAAAAACAATAAGAAGACAAAATGATTAGAGATTTTTTCTTATGCACAAAAGCATGACTATAATTTAGTTTCATTGAGGCCTGTTCTGATTTATTAGTGGGTAATCTCCAAGTTGTTCAACTTTCCAGCTTTGGTGAGAAGCAATGTGCTTGTGTGAAGGAGTATATAGCTGCCAACAAGAAACAAAAACTGAAAACAATTGTATTGTTTAAATACTCAAAACAAAAATATTATCTTAAGTGTTTTAGGTACCTCCATCTTCTCCATAAGCTCTCTAGCCGATGGAGCAGAAACAACGATATTACGAGCGCCTGGTTTAATAAAACCTTCTTCAACTCCAGTGTCAAATAAAGCAAGTAAATTGTTATAGTAACCATCAGCATTCAAAAGACCAACCTGCAGAAATTAGTACAATCCTAATCATCAACATAGTATCTAATGTAGATACCAGCAAAGGGAATGGTGTCAAATACCGTCTTCTTATGAATACCAAGCTGTGCCCATGTTATCATCTCCAGTAGTTCCTCCATAGTTCCATAACCTCCTAATGAAACAAGAAGCCAGCATCATTTAAAAATGCAAACTTTTAAAAACTTGCTAGAATCTTTGGAATTAGAAAACTCGCCAGGGAGGGCAATGAAAGCCTCAGCTTCTTGAGCCATTGCAGCTTTGCGCTCGTGCATGTCTGCAACAATTCTTACATCTCCAACAGTCTCACCAGATATCTGCATAAAACCGATCCAATCCACAAGCAATAAACAAAACAAAGTCTGTAGAGTTTGTAGAGTTTGAAACATACCTCAATAGGCATCAAAGCTTTAGGAATGATCCTAAATCCATATAAAAGATATTTTAGATTAAAGTTTTAAATTGCATTGCAACTAATGGAAATGAAGACAAAAGTGGAAGAGAGACACTTAAAAGACACCATAAACCAAATCAATCTTTCTCTTCACCTAAAACTTCACACCAATCTTTAGGGAAACAATTGATTCATCTATTTCTTCTTTTAAACAATCAGAACAACACCCACAAAACAGAAACACTTAAAAGATGAACAAATTTGCATTCACTAACACTAAAATCTAAACATTGTCCACCAAAAAGTTAATCATAGAGCGAAAAAACTCAAACCCATGTCTAAAATCATTCACATGAACAACCAAATTTCAAAAAGTTTGTATTTTGGCATTCAAAAACACTAAAAAGTTCTGATTTTTCCGTTCAATTGCAAGAAAAAGTTCGTATCTTTATCCAAGAATATTAGAATAACAAACCAGTTCATTGCCAAGTTCGATTGCAGCATCACTGAAAACTTCTCTGTGACCAGAGTGACTTCCGCAAAAAACACAGATTTTACTGAATTTGGTTCTCTGATTTTCCTCCATTAATGATTATGCAAAATCCAGCTCTTTTTTTTTAGGCAGAAGCCGTTATAAAACCAAAATCGTGAAAAAAGGAAGCAGAATTCAGAACGAAGAAAGCGACAAAATGAATCCTCTCTTAGCTGGTACTCTGGTACTATGGACGACGTAAATAAGCCAATAACCAAATAAAATTTTCAAATAAAAATATACTATCTATATATACATTTTTGAAGACATTTATGAATCATAGAGTTCCAACTTATTTACGATCAAATGTTATTGACATTAATTATTTAGATTTTCAAACTTAAATCAAGATATTAACATAAAAAATCATTTCCAAAAATATTAAACTAATATATTAAGCATAACTAATCATTGCCACAATTATATCCATATTCAATTCGATTTCCTTAAAAAATCGCAACAATCTCTACATTTAATGGTGACCATTCAAATCTTAATCCGGTTTTTAATCTTCAATCTTGACCGTCGGTCATACGTAATTAATTCAAAAATCATTATATAAAATTAATTATTATTAACTAAAGTTTAAAAAAAATATATATAAAATCAAACTTTTAAATTGACTCGAATGTGGAAGCCCCCTTGGCCCATTGGTTGATCAAGGGTTCATTAATGCTTCTACATCAGAGGTTTGGGGTTCGAGCCCCAGATACTGCGATTTATTAATAAATTTGCAGATTATTGGAGACAAGTGTGCAGGAGATCTCCAGCGAAGTACAATTATAGCCGTTCGTCAGGATTCTACACAGAGAAAAAAGTGTCCATCAAAAAACCATGAAGAAGGAGGTGAAGGAGGTGAGCATGAAGAAGGAGGTAAAGGAGGTGAAAGAAGTGTGGATCTAATTCGAGTCAATTTTTTTTTTTTCGTCTAGATTTATTATTTATTGCAAATTATGAGAACTGTTACATAGAAGATCTACACCGGCAATTTCTTCTGACCCATACTAGATCCACGACAGACTACACTTCTTTCTTCGTGATCTTGATGAATACCGTCAATTTCTTCCTTCTCTGCGTAGAATCCTGGCGAAACGGCTATAATTGTACATCGCTGGAGATCTCCTGCACACTTGCCTCCATTAATCTGCAAATTTGTTAATAAATCGTAATATCTGGGACTCGAACCCGAGACCTCTTGGTGTAGAAGCATTAATCAACCTTTAGTCAACCAATGGGCCAAGGAGGCTTCCACCACTCGAATTATATGTCTATTAAATAAAATATTAATAAAAATAACAAAATGATGTATAATTTTACGGGACGGGTTATATAGTGGGAAGGGGTTGGATCGATATTAATACGGGACGATATTAATATCACGGATGAAATCTTACAATTAATAATCAAAATACAATTATACAATCCTAAACACTTAACAAAATAAATAATATTAAAAATAAAATTTAAAATTTAATTTTTTAATTAAAAAATAGCCCCGCGGTGTAAAATTTAGTATTTTAATATTAAAGTTAAACCAAAACAAATATATATATATATATGTTGAGTTCAGGAAAAAATATTAATGCTTCATATATAAAAAAGGATAGCTAGTAAAAAATTAATGTCATTTGCAAAAAAAGAAAAAAAGAGTAAAAATTTAATGTTTTGAAAAGATAATGGACAATATTAGGCTTGAGCATTCGGTTGATTCGGTTTATCCTGATCGGTTTATTCAGATTTTCGGTTTTTTCGGGATGATCATAATTTCACCGAATTGAACCACATAAAATAATTGAACCCAAGTTGAAATGAAAAAAAATAATAAGTGAAAGATCATGCACATTTTTTAATAATTTTTCTCCTTTATTTTAAATAAATTTCTTTTTTAAGAAAAGCCTTTGCTTATATAATCGAAACTACGAAAATAATTAGAAGAATACAGAAGAAGGAAAAGAGAAAAACAAAAGTTGTAATTTCTTCTTCACACGTTTTCCTTAAAGTGGAGGAAATTTGTTTTCAAACTTTTGTTTTATGCCCATATTCGTCGCGTATTCGTGTCAGTGCTTATATTATTACATGCTCCATTAATTTTAATAACGTCAAGCATCATAATTAATTATAGTAAAAATTATTTTGAATGTGAGAGGCTTACTGTGAAGTTTAGACCAACTTTTACCAAGGCTTGTAATGAATTTTACCTTCGTTTAGAATCAGAACTTGTAAAGAACAGAGCTTTGAGTGTTTAGAATAAATGGAAGAACTTGGCTAACACGAAAAACAGAGCACACACGAGATTGTTAACCCAGTTCACACCAACGGTGCTACGTCTGGGCCGGGAAATCTTTTCCGGAATCCACTATAACCTTTGAGATTTTCAAAGAGATTTCTCACCCTCACAGCCCTTTACAAAGCTAACTCAGATTCACTCTCTTTCACTCTCTGTTTCCCCAAGAACACTCAATACAAGTTTACTCCCAATTGAATGTCTTTGCGTTTCTCTACCCTCTCTCTCTCCACAATGCTCAGCTTAAATAGACAAAGAGAACTTAACCTAGGTTCCTTCTGGATCCTTCCCGTTTAGTCCTCAAGACGCTCCTTTGCAGCTTCCAGGAAGTTGCCTCTCGCATTTTGTCTTCTAACTCCTTTGGGTAGAGCTTATCCAGGGATGCACTTTACCACAACCAGACAAGAAATGCTTTAACCATTCAAACGTTGCTTTAGTGACCAACGCAAACGGCTACTCGAGTCTTGTGGTCCTGCGTCTGACGTGTCTTATGCATTGCTGGCATTACTTGTTCCTCAAGCTTCTTCATTTCTTGTGTTCTTCTTTACTAATTCTCAACAAATCTCCACCTAGTAAAGTAAGAACATGAAACATGGAACAGAAGAAGCGATGATACCTTAGAGAGATTGAACTTGACTTGTTATAGTTTAGGATTCCTTTCCCGGTCCTGAGTTTGATTACTCAGCCTTTACACGCAGCGAGTCCAAAGCTGACTTGAACTTGCTGACGGGTACTATCTTGGTGAAGATATCTGCAGGGTTGATCAGTGTGGATATCTTCTGGACTTCCACAACTCCATCCGCAATTACTTCACGGATCTTGTGATACTTGATATCAATGTGCTTCGTTCTGTCATGATGCACATTGTTCTTTGACAAAGCTATGGCACTTTGAGAATCACAAAAGATCTCCACAGTCTTTTGCTCATAGCCAAAATCCTTTAACAACCCCTTAAGCCATATTGCCTCCTTAACAGCTTCAGTGAGAGACATATATTCGGCTTCAGTAGTAGAAATAGCCACTACTTTCTGTAAGCATGACCTCCAGTTTATGGTGCTTCCACCAAGTGTGAACACCATTCCACTTGTTGACCTTCTGTTGTCAATATTTGCAGCGTAGTCTGAGTCACAGTATCCTCTAAGTATGAAGTCTCCTCCCTTCTTGTAACACAACTTCATCTTGAGACTTCCTTTAATGTACCTAAGTACCCACTTTACTCCCAACCAATGCTCCTTGATCGGTTTGCTCATGAACCGACTGATAATACCAACAGAATAGGCCAAATCTGGTCTTGTTCCAATCATGGAGTACATAATGCTTCCCACGGCATTAGAGTAAGGTACTGACTTCATGTACTCTTCATCGTTGAGCAATTGTTGCTCTGTTGCAGCATGCATTTTTAAATGAGCACCCAGAGGTGTCACAACAGACTTGCACTGCTCCATATTGTAGACTTCCAGTACCTTGCTTAAATAATCCTCTTGAGACAAAGTGAGAGTTCCCTTGACTCTGTCTCTTGAAATTTCCATGCCCAATATCTTCTTTGCTGCTCCAAGGTCCTTCATTTCAAATTTCTCACTGAGTTTCTGCTTTAACTCTGAGATAACTTTCATATCTCTCGCAGCCACTAACATGTCATCGACATATATGAGTAAGTAGACCTTAGAACCATCCTCCAGTGTCTTGATGTATGCACAATTGTCACGCGGGCTCCTTTCAAAACCTATTTCCAGCATGTAACTGTCAAACTTTTGATTCCATCTTCTTGGTGACTGCTTCAGACCATACAGGGTCTTGTTCAGGAGACACACTTGATCAGACTTGAACTAACTATCAAAACCTTCTGGAGCTTCCATGTAAATCTTTTCTTCTAGCTCTCCATGAAGAAATGCGGTTTTGACGTCTAACTGTTCAAGTTCATAATTCTCTTCTGCAACAATGGCTAGCAGTATCCTTATAGACACATGTTTCACCACAGGTGAGAATATATCAGTGTAGTCTACTCCTTCTCTTTGTGCATACCCTTTAGCAACGAGCCTTGCTTTAAATCTTGGCTTTTCAAACCCAGGAATTCCAGGCTTACGCTTGAAAATCCACTTGCAGCCTATGACTCTCTGTCCTGCAGGCTTAGTGACTACAGTCCATGTGTGATTCTTCACCAGAGAGTCCATTTCTTCATCCATGCCGCCCTTCCACAATTCCCAATCATCATCTCTTAGAGCTTCTTGATAATTTGCAGGCTCAATGGTGTCTCCATCAAATGTGGTGACTAGGGCTTCCGCATCAAAGTACTCTTCATCATCATCAGTGAACTCACTGTAATATCCTTCCACATCAAAATGTCTTGGAGCTTTAATCTCCCTCCTGACTCTGTCTCTGACCAAATGGTAACTTTCAGGTGAATTGTTTACCACTTCATCATTGATCTCTGTTTCTTCAGGTTGGTGACTTCCTTGAGGTGGTGTGTGATCTCCTAGGGATCCTGTTTCTTCCGAGAGATCTCCACCAGAACTCATGTCACTTGTTTCTTCAAGATCAATGTCTAGAGACCCACTTGATGTTTCTTCTTGTTCTTGATCAGAGTCTTTATTCTTCTGAATTAAATCCTTGTAGACTGCATTTTCTTGAAATGCTACATTTCTGCTGACACTGCACTTCTTCTCCTCCGTTAACCAGACTTTGTACCCTTTTACTCCTGTAGGATAGCCTAAGAAAACTCCTTTCTTTGCTCTAGGGACCAACTTGCCTTCATCTGCATGAACAAAAGCAACACAGCCAAATCTTTTAAGATAGCTATAGACAGGAGGCTTACCTGACCATTTCTTGTCAGGAATCTCAAAGTTAATTGCAGATGAGGGTGTCTTATTGATGAGGCTTACTGCAGTGCTTGTAGCTTCAGCCCAAAACGTCTTTGGTAAGCCAGAATCACTCAGCATGCTCCTGACTTTCTCCATTATTGTGCGATTCATTCTTTCTGCAACGCCGTTTTGTTGAGGCGTATAGGCACATGTTCTATGTCTGACAATGCCTCTCTCCTTGCAGAACTCACTGAACTGAAGATTGCAAAATTCAAGTCCATTGTCGGTTCTTAGAATTTTGATCTTCCTCTCTGTTTGGTTTTCTACCATGACACACCATTCAGCAAAGGTACCAAAAGCTTCATCCTTGTGCTTGAGAAAATAAACCCACACCTTTCTTGAGTAGTCATCTATGAATGAGATGAAGTACTGACATTTTCCCAAGGATAACGGAACCGATGGAGCTCCCCATAAGTCAGAGTGAACGTAGTCTAACTTATCTTCTGTACCATGTGTAGCCATAACAAAACTCAGTCTTCTTGCTTTACCATAGATGCAGTCTTCACACATCTCAAATCTTGAGACTTTCTTTCGGTCTAGGTACCCTTTCTTGACCAAAATATCCATATTCTTCTGACTAATATGGCCTAGTCTTCTGTGCCATAAGACTGTGTCATCATTCTTTCTTTCAACATTCAGCAAATGACCATTCTCTGGTTTACCCTGAAGTAAGTAAAGCTTCTCATGCCTGTTACCAACAAATAGAGTCCTATTTCCTTCCTTAATTACTAAGACTCCATTATTAGACTCAAAACTGCATCCTTGTTCCTCCAAGGTTCCCATAGAAAGTAAATTACGATCCATGTCAGGAATGTACCTTACATGAGTGAGCACCACAGTTGAGCCATCTCTGTTTCTGATCCTGACATTTCCAATGCCTTTGACTTTTGAGGTAGTCTTGTTTCCCATCCTTACAGAGCCTACTGCTTCATCACTCAGATACTCAAACCATTCCTTCTTGTGAGTCATGTGGTAACTACATCCAGTGTCCATGATCCACTCATTCTCAAGATTTACATCTGTTGAATGGAGTGCTTCTGACACATAATGTGCTACTGCATCCGATGAACTTCCCTTTACCGTTGTAGCCTCTCCTTTGCTGCTACTGGATTGGTCTTTCCCTTTGACTTGTGATTTTCCCTTGTTAGGGCATGAGGTCTTGAAATGACCTTCCTCTCCACAAATCCAACAACACTTTTTTTTCTCTTTAGATCTTGATCTTGATCGGTTGTTCCTGTTGCCTTTTTCTCTCTGCTCTGGTCTGCCCCTTGTCTCATTTTTCTCCTTGACATACAGACCCTCTGCTTGTCCCCGTATACTCTTCTTGTTTGAGCCGAGCTCCAGCTCCTTTGAGTATATAGCTGCTACAACTTCATCAACAGACAATGTTGCTCTTCCTGAGCTATACTTCAGAGTATCTTTCAGTTGATCAAACTGCTTTGGTAATGACATCAGTAGCAGGATGGCTTGATCTTCATCAGAGATTAACACGTTTGTGTTTTCAAGATCAGCAATAAGACGCAAGAACTCGTCTATGTTTCCTTCAACAGACAAGTTCTCCTGCATCTTGAAGCTATATAACTTTTGTTTCAGATAAATGCGGTTTGGAAGAGCCTTGGACATGTACAGTTTGTCTAAGGCATTCAACATAGAAGTTGCAGTCTTCTCTTTCTTGATCTTCCTCAACACTTGATCTGAGACGCTTAAAACAATGGTGCTCCTTGCTTTCTGTTTCTTTTCCTCCATCAGAGCTTCTTTCTCTCCTTGTTATGGTTCTTTTCCTTCCTCTTCTGACTCCTTTGGATCTGAGACCACCTGTGTTTCCTTGAGAGCTACTGTTAGACCCAACAGATCCATGTGAGCCATGAGCTTCTCCTTCCACAGTGTGTAGTCTCCACGTCCATCGAACTTCTCCATTTTAACCTTTGCCGACGACATGGCTTCTTTGTTTTGTAAGAACCTTACAGAACCGCCAATACAAAGAACCAACGCTCTGATACCACTTTGTGAAGTTTAGACCAACTTCTACCAAGGCTTGTAATGAATTTTACCTTCGTTTAGAATCAGAACTTGTAAAGAACAGAGCTTTGAGTGTTTAGAATAAATGGAAGAACTTGGCTAACACGAAAAACAGAGCACACACGAGATTGTTAACCCAGTTCACACCAACGGTGCTACGTCTGGGCCGGGAAATCTTTCCCGGAATCCACTATAACCTTTGAGATTTACAAAGAGATTTCTCACCCTCACATCCCTTTACAAAGCTAACTCAGATTCACTCTCTTTCACTCTCTGTTTCCCCAAGAACACTCAATACAAGTTTACTCCCAATTGAATGTCTCTGCGTTTCTCTACCCTCTCTCTCTCCACAATGCTCAGCTTAAATAGACAAAGAGAACTTAACCTAGGTTCCTTCTGGATCCTTCCCGTTTAGTCCTCAAGACGCTCCTTTGCAGCTTCCAGGAAGTTGCCTCTCGCATTTTGTCTTCTAACTCCTTTGGGTAGAGCTTATCCAGGGATGCACTTTACCACAACCAGACAAGAAATGCTTTAACCATTCAAACGTTGCTTTAGTGACCAACGCAAACGGCTACTCGAGTCTTGTGGTCCTGCGTCTGACGTGTCTTATGCATTGCTGGCATTACTTGTTCCTCAAGCTTCTTCATTTCTTGTGTTCTTCTTTACTAATTCTCAACACTTACAATATAAATAAGAGGCTTACAATATATCTCATGTATATAATATAATGATTTTAGTTTGAAAATTTGATAATTTACGAGTTACGACTGAAAATCTTCATTTTTTTTTTTGGATAATTTTGTGTATTTTTTTATACAATATTTCTTTTTTACAACCACCCTCTATACAATGGCCAACGCAAACGCTCGAGAGAAAGAAATTTTTCTGATTTGTGTTAACCAAACAAGTTCTCTCAACAAGCAAATTAAAGAGACGTGAAAGTAATGTCTTTGCTGAATTTGCTTATAAAAGCAAAGCAGATATACACATTGTACTCTTACTTTTAATCCTCGTTTCACTGCTCATTCGTGTCTTTCTTCTATCAAGGTTAATTACCTTTTTTTTTCTTTGATTCTAGGTCTAATCTTTGTTTCTTGCATAATGCATGGGTCTTGTCTTGATCTTGAAAATTTTGCTTCTGTAACTACATTACTCGGCTCTCTTGTTGTCATTTTCTGTCAGGATTTTTTATTTCTTGACAAAGAATCTATGAAATCGAACACATTTACTTACTTTTTGTTGATCTGACAAGAGTTAGACAGATTTTTCTGATGACATTTGTAATAATGTCTGAAATCTTCAAAGTTGAAAAAAAAAAACAAGTTGGATTTTTTGTGATCTTGAAAGTTACTACAATGCTTCACTCACTTTAGTGTCTCCTCTTATCTCAGTTTTGATAATCTTGTGTTTGATCCTAAAATTTCTTTATATACTCTCATCATTTTAGGGTTATGGCTTATATTTGACGGTTCATCAAATTAAAATTTTAATAAATAATGTTTTTTTTTCCTTTTTTTTTTTTTTTTTTGTCAAACATGTTTTTTTTTCCTTACAAGGTCTTTGCTCTGATTAGATCTGGTGACGATGGACATGGAGACTTCTTGGAGATTTCTCAAAAGTGTTTGCATACTTTCCTTTCTCATTGGCGCTTGTTCTGTCTACCAAAGCCTTTGTCTTGTCGATGCTCAAGCAGACGCCATTGTAACATTGCAAGTAGATGCTTCTAACATGACAAGACGACCAATTCCTGAAACTCTATTCGGAATCTTCTTTGAGGTTTTGCACAGTTTCATGACTTTACTATAGGATTTTTCCCACCAAAATTCTTTGTTCACATTAGGCCTGGGCATTCGGATTTCGGATCAGATATATTCGGATTCAGATAATTCGGGTATGAAAGTTTATTATCCGTTCAGATTTTATGACTCTTCGGTTCAGTTTCGGTTCGAATATATTTGGGTTCGGATAATTTGGGTAGGAGAGTTTATTACCCGTTCGGATTTTATGAGTCATCGGTTCGGTTTCGGTTCAGATAGGTGTCGGATTCGGATCGGTTTTCAAAAAAAAAAAAACTAAAAAACTGTTCAATTTAAATAAAAATTGGTTTGATCTTACTAAAATTTGGTTAAATTTTGCAAAAATATGTATAATATTTAAAAATATAACTAAAAATTTCCGAAATCTAGGTTATTTAGGATATTTTTGTTATTTGCTATAAAATTACAACTAAATCTAACTAATATTTTTGGATATATACTTTTATTTCCGGTTTTTGGATATCTTTTCGGTTTTCGGTTCGGATCGGGTTCGGTTCGGATAATTCGGATAGGAAAATTCATTATCCGTTCGGGTTTTGTGACTATTCGGTTCGGGTACGGTTCCGGATTTCGGGTTTTATGCCCAGCCCTAGTTCACATAGATCTTGGTTTTAAAGAAGTAATGGTAACTTTGTGACCTTTTAAGCATGCATGAGCTAAATCTAAACTGTTTTTATGTAACTTTACTAGTCCTAATGTTTAATGTTTTAATTTAACTTAGCTCTAATAAAGTTTTTGAATCTGATAAAATTATTGACAGGAAATAAATCATGCTGGAGCAGGTGGACTATGGGCTGAACTTGTTAGCAACAGAGGTTTTTCTGGATTTTAGAAGTTTTCTATAAAGCTTTTCATTAAAAAGAATGGTAATAACAATCTTTGGTTCTAGGATTTGAAGCTGGTGGACAAACCATTCCTTCCAATATCTGGCCTTGGTCCATTATTGGAGATGAATCATCCATATATGTCGTTACAGACCGTTCTTCGTGTTTTGAGCGTAACAAGATTGCTCTTAAAATGGAAGTGCTTTGTGACAGCAATGGCAGTAGCAATTGTTGTCCATCAGGAGGAGTTGGGATTTATAACCCGGGTTATTGGGGCATGGTTGCATTTTATACTCTCAATTACAATTTGCATTTCCTTTAATGATTAAACAAGTTTTACTCATTTGTCTATCTTTTCTATTAGAACATTGAAGAAGCGAAGAAATACAAAGTGGTGTTCTATGTGCGTTCGACCGGAGACATCGATGTGTCTGTGTCGTTTACAAGTTCGAATGGATCATTGACTCTTGCGTCAGAAAATATTATGTGAGAAAGAAACTTTCACATTCTCCAACATTTTTCTGAATGCTTCCTTAATCATGTTGTTCATTTATTTCTGTAGAGCTTTGGCTTCTGATGTTTCAAATTGGACTAAAAAGGAAATGCTTTTAGAAGCAAATGGAACAGATAATGGTGCAAGACTTCAGTTTACAACAACCAAAAAAGGTTCAATTTGGTTTGACCAAGTCTCAGCCATGCCTATGGATACTTACAAGGTCTGTTTACTTCGTTGAGACGACGATGGCTAATATATAGAGTCTAGCTGCATATTCAAAACAGAGAAATTTATCTAAGAAAAATACAAAATTTTTGATTTTCTTGGTTGGTCACAGGGACATGGTTTCAGCAGAGCCGGCTCAACGTTTATGAGGGCCACAATCAAAGGAAAAAAAAAGGCTGCCTCATATTTATATTAAAAAAAAAAGCATATTATTCTTCAAATCTAACAATTCTCAATGCATTTCTTCCTGCAAACTCATTCATCAAGCTTTTATAATCAAGTTTCTCATCATTCCCATTATCACTCTCAATCTCAGTTTCAATCTCCATATCACTCTCATTCGCATTCTCATTCTTTTTCTCTCCACACTCGTGTTCATCACCATGTTCACCAATTTCATCTTCACAAGTTTCTGAAATACCAGCTTCTTCACTACTCATATTGATCTCTTTTTCTAAAGGCTCATCAGTTTTAGAAGTTTCAGATTTTTTTACATACCTCAACATCGAGTTTTCCATTGATTTTGTTAATTTCTCTTGTCTCTTCTTTTTTCTTACTTTTGATGCTCCTCCTGGCTAGTGTCTTATTCGATTCGAAGTCATCTTCCTGCAATCATTGAACAAATCAATAGTTAGTATGACTTTCTGTACAAGGAAGAGATAGAGTCGTAGAGAGAAAGTTGTTTGTCTAATGTTTAAACGCATATAAAAAATCAATTGACAAACCTGAATTGATTCAAAACTCAAGTCTGAGCAAAGTGAAAAAAAGAGAAAGATGAATCTGATATTGTTGCTTTGATGGAGATTGATGAGGTCGAAGGGAAGAACGATTCACGATTGCAAATTTGCAAGACCAAGGAGGAAGAAGAAGAGCAAACGACGTCTTAATTAGGTTTTAAGGTTTATTGCTTTTTTTGATTAATATTTGTTTTATAATTTTTGTTTAAGTAAATTAAATTTCGTTTTATTTTTTATCACAAAGCTTTTTAATATTATTTTTCGTTTTATTTCTAAAAAACGGAAAAAAAAAAAAAAAAAAAAGCTATTACCAAGGCTTGAACCCGAGACATGGGACATTATACACATGAGAGCAGACCACTAGACTAAAGGAACTTCTCAGAAATATGGGGCCGCAAATTAACTATAATATTTGAGGCCACAAGCCACTGCCTCATGGGCCTGTGCCATGGGCCGGCTCTGGGTTTCAGAAATGATCTTTTCCAAATGATGGTTGATCTAAAACCGCGTTTCATCCGATTCCCGGGTAATTTCTAGAGAGCAAAATAGCATTTGACTTGGTAAAATATATATGAATAAAGATGAGAAAAGCTAAAAGACTTATCAATATTTTGAGACTTAGGTGGTTGTTTTGTGGAGGGTGAATGGTTAGGCAATGCATTCCGCTGGAAAGAAACCGTGGGAGCTTGGGAAGAGAGACCTGGCCATTATGGTGATGTTTGGAAGTACTGGACTGATGATGGCCTTGGTCACTTTGAATTCTTTCAAGTAGGATGTTTCGTTCCTTTTCGGTTCTATAACCATTTCATCAAGGTTTTCAATTATTCCTCCTAAGCTCGATATCAAATGTCGAAACAAATATTCTTGTAGCTTGCAGAAGACATTGGTGCAGCCCCAGTATGGGTGTTTAACAATGGTAATTCTTAAGCTCTATATCTCAAGACTTTGCTTTATTTACATGTATCTACCTTTTTGTAACTGTTGCAGGGATCAGTCACAATGATCAAGTTGAAACAGAAAATGTCAAGCCTTTTGTTCAAGTATACTCATGGAACTATCTATTTTAATTAAGAGAGTGAGAATGGTTCATTAGTGAGCCAAAAGTGAAACTAAAATGTCTCTTTTTTCTCGGTTTCAGGAAGCGATTGACGGTATAGAGTTTGCTCGCGGAGATCCTCAGTCTACATGGGGATCGGTTCGAGCTGCAATGGGACATCCAGAGCCTTTTGAACTGAAATATGTTGCGGTCGGGAATGAAGATTGTTTTAAGAGTTACTACAGAGGTTTTTGCATTTCTCTCTGTTATTTAAAACCATTTTGAAAGAAACAGACAAGAGATCTTTGATTATACTAACTTAAATACATAACTTCTTTCAGGAAACTATCTTGAGTTTTATGATGCTATCAAAAAAGCTTATCCAGACATCAAAATCATCTCCAACTGCGATGCATCGTTTAAGCCGCTCGATCACCCTGCTGACTACTTTGATTACCACGTAGAAATACCAAAAACAAGAACCGTTTCAAATTTTATTATGCATAACATTGGTTTTTACAGATTTTTATTATTCCCTTTTGTTCCAGATTTATACTCTTGCAAAGGATTTGTTTTCCAGGTCCCATGACTTTGACAATACACCGCGCAACGGTCCAAAGGTGCGGTAATAGATGATACAAAAGAGTTTGTTTTCGACATTAAAAAACTTTGCCTTGAATCTTCTTCTAATGAAGAAGCTTTCAACATTTTTTGGTTATAGGCTTTTGTTAGCGAGTACGCTGTAAACAAAACGGATGCTAATAATGGAAACCTTTTGGCCGCTCTTGGGGAAGCAGCCTTCCTCCTTGGTTTGGAAAAGAACAGGTTTTTCTCAAAACTCTATCTTCTTCTTTGGTTTTGAAAAGAAAAGTTAAAACAGTCACTGTCCTGTTTTTGTTGCAGTGACATTGTAGGAATGGTTAGCTATGCACCTCTCTTTGTCAACACAAATGATAAAAGGTATCCCTCACTTTAATTTTAACGGTTTTTATCGGTATCTTGAATGCGGTAATCAGAAACAAGCCGGTTTCTTTTGTTTATTCAGGTGGATCCCTGATGCAATAGTTTTTAACTCGTCTCATCTATATGGAACTCCTAGCTATTGGGTCCAACAGTTCTTCACCGAGTCAAGCGGAGCAACTCTTCTCAATTCTACTCTTAAGGGAAACTCTTTTTCTATTGAAGCATCTGCTATCTCCTTCCAAGCCAATGGCAAAACTTACATACAAATCAAGGTTTGGTTATTTCGCATTCGCAGAAAACAGATGTATAGAGATATAAGAGTTCTGTTTCTGACAAAATATGAATGTTCATATATTGAAGGCTGTAAACTTTGGAGAAGAATCAGTAAATCTAAAGGTAACGGTGACCGGATTGATCGCAAAATTTTATGGATCCAAGAAGAAAGTACTTACATCTGCCAATGTGATGGATGAGAATTCTTTCTCAACCCCAGAGATGGTAAAACAGATACACATGACTTAAGGCTTAGTTTTGTTCTAAATCTTGAAAATGTTGGTAAGTTGTTTTCTCTGTTCCACTTCTACAGATTGTGCCGCAAGAAAGCTTGCTAGAGATGACTGAGGAGGAGGACCTTATGTTTGTTCTCCCGCCGCACTCGTTCTCCTCCTTCGATTTGTTGAAACAATCTGAAAATATCATCAAGATGCCAATATGATTCCTACAACAAAACTTCAACAATGTGAAGAGAAACATCATGTTGGAGACTTCATATCTTTTACTCTTCAGTGGTCATTAAATATATAAACGTATATATGTATATGTTCGTGAATAATAAACAAAGTTATTGCCCTAAGATTACTTGATCCGCAAGGTTAATACCAACAATTTAGTACTAGGTTACAAGAAGGCCGAGAGAAAAACAACCAATGCTAATACATTTGGACCCTAAACTGTTTAATCAAAGGAACTTAGATTGTGTAGTCAAAAAGCAGCTAAAAATAGCCCACAATTAAAATGTTTACTGGTTAATTAAAACTGCTCACAGTTTCTTGTTTTACTTTTCTTGAAACTATATTTAGAAAGACATCGAGTAACAAATCTTAAGACTTGAGAAACTAAAATTTCCTTAATTCCAGCAATTTAACTCGCCTTTCAAAGCTAAATAGACTTTACAAACAGACACCAAAATATTAAAAACCATTAAAAGAAAATGTTCCATTACTTTCACACAATTTTGATTAATTCTATTATATTATTTTGTATGTAAGAGCAAGATGGCTCCCTTCATCGCCTTATTCACCGGCCTTTGTGGCTTCAAGCAAAAAACTCGGCCATTGGGAACGATCGGGTCGGGGAACCAATCATCTCCTCTTGAGACCACAGAAAGAGAACAAACATGGAATGACTTCCAGAACAAGGAAAGCGATGACTTGCAGAACAAGGAAAGCGATGATCAAGATACTAATGCATTTAACGACTATGATAGTGACACAAACTCTGAGCTTCCGTTGCCTCCAGCGAGAAAAGGAGCGTTACGTGGAACATATTCGTGTAACAACATGGTGTTAAGAAGATCTTTGTCTACTAAGAAGAAACTGAGCGCGAGCCTAACGATCCAAATGCCGAGATCATTGTCCATGGTCCTTAAACGTGCCGTTGAGGAGGATAAATCTGTGAGGAATAAGAAACTGAAGGCGGAGAATTCGATTCTGATACGTCCAATTATACTTGGAGAGAGATGTAGGGTTCTTGATGCGGAAGAAGGAGATGAAGAACATAGCCAAAGAATGCCAAAGAACCGAATATATCGTCCTAGATCCATGAGTTCGATCTCGATTTCGAGAACTAACTCGAACATCGATATGAATGCAATTCCCGTAGAAGTAACATCATCAGAAGACTCAGTGAAAAAGAAGGAAAATAATTATTAAACAAAAGATCTAATATTATGATATCTAAAAAGAATCCGAAATGAATTAGCTTCAGGGTGTATCCCAAGATTAGGGGTTAATTGTTAAATCTCATGAATCAGAGTGACATCATCGTGAAAAATTCGATGAAGAGTGATATCATCAATTTAATTTGAAGGATCATGATAAAAAAAAGTACATAATGACTTCAAAGAAGCTTTTGAAACAAATAGAGTTGTAATATATATTAGATGCATCTCTTTTAACCTCCTAAAATGTATCTACCATTTATTTCTCCAAGTACATATGTAACTAAGTGATTTATGAGAACCAAATGCTTTGAGATTGCTTTCAGCTTCTTTATTTTCAACGATGACTCTAGAAAAACATTAAGTAACATATAAGTTTTTATATTTATATTGGATAAGAAATCTCTTATGTGATAAGATATAGATAAGAATGAATAAACAACAAAATGGTTTGAAAATTTTCTTAGATTAGTTACCTCACTTAAGCTGCAAATAGTGTTAATAAAAGAAACGAGTTGATATAATAGATGGTTAAATGAATATAAGTTGAATAATAAAACTGAGATGAATAAACAATTTTTCATCGTTCGTGTCATTCATCTCCTATTTAGAAGATGAACAAATTTTTAACTAAAACAAGCAATTTTTCATCTATTAAGTGGAGCCTAATAAAATTCCGATAAAAATAATTTTATTGTAAATGGTGCATTTCTCGTTGAATATAGTTGAAAGCTAGATTTATCTCTTTTAACCTCCTAAAATGTATCAACCATTTGTACCTTTAGTATGCCAGAAAAAGATTGACGAGAATCGAGTGCTTTGAGATTGTATTTTTGGTACAAAACGTTTAGTTTTTTTTTTTTTTCCTTTTTCATTTCAATGATAATTGTAGAAAATCAAATAAGAGAGTAAGTCACGCATAAGTACTTTTATATAATATTGGATAAGAACTATCTTACATGAAGAGATGGATAAGAAATGAAGAAACAATAAAACGCTTAGAAAGTTCTATTAGATTACTTACCTCACTTAGGCTGCAAATGATTATTAATAAAATAAACGAGTTGATAGAATGTATAATAGTCATATGAATAAAACGAGTTGAATATGAAAATTGAGATGAATAAAAAAAATTTCACCTTTCATGTCATTCATCTCTTAATAAAAGGATAAACAATTTTCAACTAAAACAAGTTATTTTCTATCTACTATGTGGAGTACAATAAAATTAGGATGAAATTAAATTTTGTAAATGGTGCATTGCACCTTTAGTATGTCGCTTTGAGAATTTTTATAAAAATGCTTTGATGTATGTAAGAAAACAAATAAGAGAGTACCTCACATATAATTCTTAATATACATATTGGAAATTGGATGAAAAAATAAAAAATAAAAATGTATATGGTTTAAAACAACAATTAAAACCTCACACGAATCTAATATATTCTATTACTTCTCATTTGAAATCTTTTTCTATCAATGTCCCACATAATTCTGACTTGCAATCCACCATGTCACTTCAGATTCTAAAGCTGGAAAAGAGAAGTGGACATACCATTGTTTAACATTGCAAGAATGGGGATAGAAAGGGAGCCAGGGAGGGTATTATACCATTGGCTACTTTTGGTCAATAACCAGATTAAGCTAAGGGGATCCTCCACTCTGGTTTTGACTCATCGGAAACCTTCCACTTCCTAGATATTTTTTAAATATTTGAGAAAATATTACTAGAGATCTAAATAATATTTTGAACGGATCTGAGCAAATATGTTTATGATGTGATTGATTGTATTTGTAGATTTAGAATATGAAGAGGTGATTGATGGTATTAAATAGATTTGGAAGAGAAACGAAGAAAGAACTTAAAATGAAATGATAAGCCTGCGATTTAATTATGTTGATGTGACAACTTGTTAACCTATGCTAAATTATATGATGTGTTTGACTTTGACTGGTGTGGCAGTTCGAAAAAAAATTCAAATAAGTTAACATGGACACTCCCAAAAGCTTTAAATTTTTTATTTTATTAGTGTAGATACT
>NW_003302550.1:11857769-11859730 GCF_000004255.2 Arabidopsis lyrata subsp. lyrata | reverse complement strand
GATCTTCGTATGCACTCATGGTCCAAAGGTTTGGCGGAAGAGCAAGCCAGGACAACGGTACAGTTTGCTTCGGTTCAAGCACAACGGTAGGGTCAGGTACATGTCCACAAATTGCCATATCCGGTCGAACCGCGGGTTTGTGAATTTTCATATCTTTATGCAGCCAGACTTATCCGCTCATTGTTTCCCTAGTTATATTTGTAAGTACTCAATTAGAAAAGATGGAGTTTATTACAAGCATGAGAATAAGTTCTTTCCTTGGCGGCAGTTTCCACGCTCTGCCAAAGGACGCAGTAGTTCCAAGGTTTCATTGAGAAACATTTTGAAGAACTAACTTTTATTTTTTAAGAAATTGTACGGACTGTATCGCTACTATATAAATCTAAGTATTTTGATTTGATTTAATGATAGGCTACATCGGTGCACATATTTCTTGAGCGCTTATTTTTTTTTGTGACATCTCTTAAACTTTTAAATACTAGTTTATGGTCCATATAATGAAACATAATGGTTTGTATTAGTGTTATCAAATTAAACCTACATTATGCATATACATCGTTAACAAAACAAACACATAAACTAGATCCATTCAAAACAGCATCAATCAATATATAAAGCCATAAAGGTGATAATAATAGACCACTAATCACTCAAACTAGATATTTTTGTAGTAAATAAAATACTCTAAAGTTTTAAAAAATCAAACAATAGGAATCAAATTTGAAGAATCACGACAAAAAGGTTAATTAACTTTTAAAAATAATTTAGAAAATTGATCAACAATGGGAACAAGTAATTGAAACAACCATATGATTTTTCTGAGTCAAATTACAAAATCTAATTTGTAATAAAATAATGGCCGATGACTTCAACTTTAAGAAAAAAAAAACTGATAAACAAAAGTACTACAATTGGCCAATGACTTCAACCTAAAAAAAAAACACAGACACGCACAAGTATGAAAATTCGAAAGAACACACTTGATAGAGTTTAATAGTTTATAATGTCCATTAATGCTGAAAATCCTATATCGGTCTAATTAGTTTTTACTATTGGAGTCAAATTAACTTATTCACCTCAAAATTACAGGTTAAAAAATCGAGTAAAAATGATCGAATAAAGCTTTTTCGGCCTTTAATTCAACGAATACATTTCTATAAGGAAACTCAAGGGACATCTACTCTTTTAAGAACTCCGATCAAAAGCGTCTTTCGCATAAGCTACATCATTTTCACACTTTTTGATTTCGAAAGATGTTGCATTGCTTGGCGTCAATATATCAGCTCATATATCTTTCATTATCTTAGGATTGCTAGATCATACCATAGTCACATATAAAACACATGTTCAATGATAAAAACCGGTAACACTTTGTCTTTTGTAACTAGCATGGCCCACCGAACAATGTAATTAAGTCTCTGTCATTCTTAGTAAAATTACTCCCTCTGTTTTTTTTAATTGATCATTTAATTTTTGTTTATTTTTAAACTAAAATATTATTTATTATCTAATCACCTAATAGAAAAACAATCTACATAATATAAATCATCAAAAAAAAGTAATTAATATTGCATTGAAAACTGAAAACATCATCTATTTAAGAACAAATATAAAAGCTTAAAACATCATAAAAAAAAAACAGAGGGAGTACAAGTTGAGTACAAATTTGAATGTGGCTATATGAATTTGTACAATAAAATATCTCTATCTATCTATCTCTCTCGATCTCACTTCATATTTCACACCAATCATGGCAGCTTCTGCAACATCTAAGCTCCTCGTTTCTGACCATCCAAACCTGAAGCTGCCGGAGATTTTATCCCTCTAATCAATCTCTAGGACCTCCATGGACCCCATCGAGCCGACATTATCCATCAGTTTGCTCATGCATGCTTCTCTTATGGCTTTTTTCAAGTTCACGAACTATTCACTTTCAGTCTCCTTTACTCTGTTTTTTTAGT
>NW_003302550.1:11854779-11856356 GCF_000004255.2 Arabidopsis lyrata subsp. lyrata | reverse complement strand
TTTCTTCTTCAAGACGAAGTCTCTGGTTTACAGGTGTTTAAAGATGGTAAATGGGTTGTTGTTCATTCTGTTCCCAACACATTTATAGTCAATCTTGGTGACCAAATGCATGTAATTCTAGGACACAAATTGAAAAATTCCTTTGTTTTGTTCACTCTCTTTGTGCTAAGTTTATGTGCTTGTTTCTCCTCTTAGGTGATAAGCAATGACAAATACAAGTGTGCTACACTGTGCGGTTGTAAAAAGCAATTAGGAGAGGATATCGATACCGACATTCTACTTTCCTTCTGAAGATGATGTGATTGGTCCCGTGGAAGAGCTGATCAATGAGGAAGAGGAATCTCCCGCTATTTACGGAAACTTTACATATGTTGAAAAGTTTTGGGGCACAACATTTGCAACTGAGAGCTGTATTGACTCTTTCAAAGCTTCCACCACCTAAGATAGTGTACTTTAGAATGAATCAGTCATGACTAGGCCGGTCCTGAGTTCTTGATTGGAAGTAAAAAAAAACCATTTGTGTTGCCATTTCAAGATCATTCATTTTCTTTAAGTAACAAATCTGCTTGGAAAATAAAACAAACTATTCTTGCAACATTTTGAACACATTGGATCCGTCTTTGCACCATAACATTTTTCTATTAATAAATATAAATTTTAGTAAATGCTTATGAGGGTTTTGTCTCTTTATCATAACTCTTGGTTATATTTGTTATTGTTAAAAAATACTTTTTTCAAGACTGTCTGGAATCATTATGGGTTTGATTGGTAACAGCTTTACAAAGTTGTACAAAACATAAAGCTTTGACAGTTACCAATCACAAAAACTTTATCAAAAGCGTTACAAACAATTTTACTCTTAGCTTTTTTGTACAGCTTTCTTGTACAGTTCTTTCATACAGCTTTGCACTATTCTGGTAAATGTTACAGCTAAAAAATTTGTACAGTTTTTAGTTACCAATGAGACCCTATGACTTTTTGTTTGATATTTTCTAGGAAAAAAGATGGCTGGCTACACGAAGTATCCGCGAAGACATGGCCACACATGCAAAGTTTAAAAATGTATCTCTAACTACACAAACTATATGTATCGCATGCCCACATATACGAACTATATGTAGTCATGTCGCCAACATCACAAACATTTTTTTCTGATACATTTTTCGCCGGAATCCGGTATTGACCAGTTTGACCGGCGTTGACCGTCGTTGACCAACATAAATATTCAAAAAAAAAAAATTTTAGTTTTTTAATATTTAGAAAATTATGTTATTGAATCATTTATAATATTATATAATTAAAAAATATATACAATATTCAATATAAAAATATTTTGTATATATATATTCAATGCATTGATTTTTATAATTAGTTAGTTTTGATAATTTCAAAACTAAACTAAAAATAAAATAAAAACCAATTAGGTAAAATAATTGTAAAATGAAATTTTTTGTATAATATGTTTTGTAAATATGAAATTTTTGGAAAATATGAAATTTTAAGTTAGTTTTGTATAATATGTTGTAAATTAACAACGTATTATAAAAACAATTTACACTAGAGAGTATTCAAAATTT
>NW_003302550.1:11847423-11852389 GCF_000004255.2 Arabidopsis lyrata subsp. lyrata | reverse complement strand
GTTCACGAAAATTTAAACGAATTGAGTTGAGTTGCTCTAATTACAAGATAAATTAGATTGAGTTGCTCTAAGTTATCTTCTATTTCGTTTATCGGTATTGCACAATTTCTAGATTTCAATTTCAAAGACGAAAGACAACTTCAACACTATATACTCTCTTTCGTATGTTTCACTATTAGTTAAAAGAAATAACGCATTCATTTATTATCATATGAAAATCAACTCTAAAATCCAGATCTAGTACATACAATACAACATGCAAAAGTTTAATTAAATTGCAAAACCTATAAAGGCCAAAAAAGAAAAGATGGAAACCAATTGGACGTATTGTTTCAAATCACTAAAATTCACAACACAACAACAACGACAAACACAATTAATAGTTTGTATGTTCGATTAATATTCTCTCTTACACTTTTTCCTATGAAGAAGAGCATTTCAATAAACTAATTTTTTTTTTATCAGATAAATATTATTTACATATGTGATATAATATGGTATAAAATTTTTGTGTCAAATTATCCATTTTAACATTTGTTTTACGAGGAACCAAAAATAAAAAGAAAGAGTCGAATTCTTCTTTCATAAATAAACTAAATTTGGTGAAATTGATATCGACTTAGCGAAAATAAGTCCAAAAAGATCAACAAGGTTTGGGTAAATTATCCAAAGTCCAAACCAAGCCAAACCGACCCGAACCGATCCTAAATCTGTTTTTTTTTTCCGATTCAAATTCGGATAAAACCAAAGAACCGGATCGGTTCATGTTCTTATAGTTTCGGTTCTCAGTTACGGTATGCACCTAGTTAACCAGAATCAAATTGAAATTAAAAACCCTAGTTCCGACTTCGACTTGATTTGTAACTGTCGTTCACGAGCGAGTCGCCGACGACAAACGCATGCGAACGCTCTCTTCTTCTTCTTCTTCTTCTCCTTCTTATTCAATCTCTTTTTCATCGATTGTGAGAAGCGATAAGAAAGGGTTCGATTGCTCTCTATATATCTTTCATCTTTCTCATTTTTACACTCTAAGCTCGAAGAAATCTGGGTTGAAGTGTGTTCGTGTTCGTGTGTTCTCTTAAGGTAATTTTGGATTCGAACTTGTGGGTCGCTGGAAAAACTGAATTTTGTGTAGCTATGAACTTGTGGGTCGATTTTGTTTCTACTAAGGGTTCGTGTTGGTTTAAGTTTTGACGATGAACAAACATGAAGCTGTTTTTTAGGAATTCGTTTTTTCTTGACTTCAATCAATCGTTACGATAACGTCCTAGGTTCTAACTTTGTATTCTGTGGATGATACGGGCTTTGAAGAAAGTTGCGTTTGATGGGAATGTTTTTTTTATTTTGAGCTTTGGCTATTTAGATTTTGCTAGTTGGGCAGATTCTTTGGTCAATGGTTGTTGATATTTGGGCAGATTTGTGTAGCTTTAAGTTAGAAGCGGCTATTGTGTAGCCTTATTGCTAGAGCTTTAAACAATTGCTAAAGTTTCTCTCTTTGTATTGGTTTTGGTGCTTGTGTAGAATCCTGAGTAATTTAGGATTGATGTGCGATCCATTTTTTAGTTATACGTAAACACAATGCCGAAAGAGATTAAACCAGTAACAATCTTTTTCTTTAACCTTATTCTATTCGATTTTATTGTAAAATACGAATTTACTTTCTTTGATTATTCTCTAAGCACGACCTTATTCTCTTCGATGAAAAAGAATTGAGTATGCATTGCATGACACCGACTCTCAAAGTCTCTCATTTATATCATTTTCAAATATATAATTTAATGTAATTGTTTATTTAAAATTTAAATTATAATTTTTTAAAAAGCCAAGCATATGTTGACATGTGTAAAAACAGTCTCTCTATGAGTTCTCAAAAATTTCATTAAAAAATAGATTCTCATCTCTCTCATCTATTTTTTTTTTTTTTTTAATATTATTGTTAAAAACTTCTGTAGGAACCTTGCAATGCTGTTCTAAGGGAACAAATGTTAAAGGCAAGAGTTATACGAGAAATTTGCTTCAGCCATGTGCGATATCTAATCCTCTGGTCTTGATATGGTATCAATTGCAACTTCACAACCTTGGTTTCTTCGTTTTAAGAACTTTAATTTACGCATAAGCAATTCGGCTTAGATAATCACACCAATGTATGTCTGTTTCACTCTAAAAAGCTGACTGAACATAAGTCTCTTAGAACTTAACAACTTGATTTTTCCAACCATTCACCATTGTCTATTGATTTGACAATCAAACTGTGTTTTCGAAAAGCTTTTGATAGTTTGTTGTCTACTAGATTAAGACCCGTTATTCGATAATTATCTTTTTACGAAACTGCAGTAAATATTTTCGCAATTGTATGCAAAAAAAAAGAAGTTTGGGATAAGAGAGATCAGAGGTACTATTAAAAATCAATTTGTTTTCTCATCTACAAACTTACAAACGCATTCATATATTTTGAAGTTTGGTTATGACATGACAATGATATTAGTACAAATAGATAGACAAGCTCTTGTTTTATTAAAATAATTTAAGTGATAAGTTATATCCTTGTTAAAACTAATTTTATTTACAAATAATATCAAACATTGATGATGGTGATTAGCAAATTGTATTTCACAATGGTCACAAAAAATGTTTCTTGTTAGTATTTCTAGAGTTTTTGATTTGTGTACTTGTATTGTACAACATAAATCCTCTACATTAATGTCATTGTTGACAAAGCCGTTCTGAGCCCATCTAACTGAAACATTGGTTTAGAGTCCCCAATTTTTTGAGTCAATTAATAATAAAATTAGGGTTCCAAAAAGATATTTTATTGCAAAATAGGTTTCATTTTTCAAAAATTATAAGACTGGTTTCAAATTTTAAATTTTATTTAAAAAAACAGTTCAAATTTTATTTTTTTGCTTGGGCCCCATATTTTCCAGATCGGTCCTGATTGTTGAATATTGACATTTATTTTTTTCGTTTTGCTACCACCGAAATTCAAATTCTTGCTCTTTAGTGTGACATATAAAGTACGGACTCACATTAAAAAAGAATATCATGGTTTTCAAGTAGAAGTAATCTCACCGGAAAACATTGCAAGAAAAGAGTTATATAAGATCTTGTTTCTTCTGCTTCAAGCCTCAAAACACAATAGTCAATCCAATGAATGGACTCTCATTGAAACGATTTTCCAACGTAAGTTAAAAAACCAAACCGGGACTCCAAGTCTGTTGGAGAACACAATCGATGCCTTCATTGCTAACACGTCCCTTCAACTCTGTTTCACCAAATGGTGTTGCGCTCCAAAGGCGTAGGTTGACCGTCTGCTAGCAACATTGAAGCACCATTTTGCTCCGATTTTTGAAGTCCGAGAATGGATGGTATTAATGTCAATTAACAAATCGACCCATTTTCTCCCTACCAAACATGAAAAACATACATTACTACAAAAACTAATAAAATATTTAAGAAAAAATAAACCAGAAATGCTAAAAAGATTAACCAAAGATTTAAAAACCCACTAAAAATATTTTTTTTGTTTGGGCCATATTTTTCAGGGTCGTTGAATATGACATTTAAAATCTTTGTTTTGCTATCACAGACATTCATAATTCTCGAAAAGTGAAATCATCACTACAATTGATATAAGGAATAAAACAAATGACAAAAAGTTCCCATATTTCGAAAACGATACAAAATCTCCATAGCACATCAACCATATAGAAAACCACATCTAATCACTAACACTTCCTAGAAAAATAGTTTGACTTTGAGAAAGTCATTTTTATTTGCTTGAAGAAGTTAACTAACTCTCTTGAATAATCTCGTGTTGAGTGTAAATACGTTGATAATTTTTTATAAAGTCCATTAGTTTAATTTATAGGAAATCGTAATATTCTAAGAAAATATTTTATCTTTTTAGAATCTTTATAATAGGGTTATATTACAAAATCTTTCAGAGCCCACTTTGATCGTTTTCTTCTTTGGCCAGTAGGTTTGGTCTTCGGGTTAAAGACACCTTTCATCAAAGACCTTATATGCAAAGATCCTATCTCACATATCTCTTCCTCTACTTCTTCTAATAGCTCGTCTATATACAACTTCAGTTCGCCTTTCCTAACAACCATTACACCAAACCTATATTCGCCTTGGCTTCTCGAAATGCATCATGTATATGCAGGCCCGGCCCTAGATAAATTTCTATGATACATAGGTATTGGACCTTTAATTTACGAAGCTCATTCTGTGGAACAAAAATTAATAGAAATTATTTTTAAGACTCCATTTTAAGAGTGAATTACATATATTTAGGCCCATTTTTATAAAAATAAAAATAAAAATAGCAATATGTTTTATTGTGGATGAATTTTTTTTAAAAAAATTGATATATATATATATATATATACTTATATCATATACATGGTGCGGAAATGTTGGGTCGAAGTCACATAGAAAATTTAGTAGGTGGAGTTAACTTATGTCTTGGGTGTTTGTTCTATAATTAATGAAATAACTAATTAACTACCTTGACGACAAAACATAAAAGGGATGTCTTCGGAATGTCAACACCGTTTTGCTTTTTAAGTTCAAGAATGTTTGACGACTGTTCGTAGTACGTAAGAAACTCATATTATTTTCTCAAATAATTAGCTACTACCAATACCTAATATTTGCCTACTCAGTTATTTTATATTAGGTGGCCGAACATCTTTTTAATGTATATGGTAATACGTACATATTAAATTGACAATAATTACAATACCTATTATATATTATAAACTAGGGGAGGTCCCCGCGCCCGGCGCGGGGTTGTATGTTGATTAAGACCAGAATTACTAATCAATATTTAGGGTTATCAAGTTAGGGATATTTATTGATTTAGTTTTGCCAAGAGTCTAATTTTTATAACGACATTAATATAGAATTATGGTAAAACGCTATAACTTTTGATATATATTATTAGTAATCAACAATTAATAGC
>NW_003302550.1:11756875-11847323 GCF_000004255.2 Arabidopsis lyrata subsp. lyrata | reverse complement strand
GACATTTGAAACTATCCTGTGCTTGTATTAGTGAACATATTTATATATTTAACTTTAAATATAACACATAATTTTCGCATGTATACTAAAGAAACTGGAAAAAAAAAAGAAATTAAAACTGAGTTCTCAAACTTTAAAATATCAATAATCAAATATTTAACAAACTTCAAAATATATCAACTATCAAAACTATCCGGGCGTAGCCCAATAAAACGTTCATTACTCTAGAGAGAGCTAATAAACTTAATACTTATTTATTTTTGGATCAAATTTGGTGCATGCCCTTACGGCAAAAGTTGAACCCAAAACTAGGCCTGGACTTTCGGTTATCCATTCGGTTATCGGTTGGGTCTATTCGGTTTTCGGTTCTTTCGGTTCTAAAATTTAGTATCCATTCGGATATTTTGAAATTTCGGTTCGGTTTCGGTTTGGTTCCACAGATATCATTTTGAGTTAAAAAAATTTTTTTAACCACTACAAGAAAATTGTTCATTGATAGCGCAAAACATCTGCTATCTTACGTTATAGATAGCGAAATTACAAATGCTATGATATCGGCAGCTATGGTAGGTGTTTCCCATATGATAGCATTTTTTGGAATGCTATTATAGGTTGCACTACCATAACATTAATTAAATGCTATATTCGATTCAATTGTAGCTCATTATTTATGCCACGATATATTATGTTATAGCATTTTATCGATTCTATTTTTTTCAATTAAAATTGACACGTTTTGAATTCTATATTTGATATATTTTTATATAAATTAAATCTGGTCAAAATATATATTTAAATATATTTTTATTTCATAGAAAATCTATTAAAAACATAAAGTCTTACAAAAGACTAATCCAAACCAAATCTTATATAAATACATCAACGACTCTTAAATAACAAGAGTACTAATTTATGAGATAAGGGGCAAAGAGAAACAAACTTCCCCTATCGACAATCACATATTCTACTAAACACAATCAACTAACTTGATCAAACAAATTTTCTTTTCTAAATCTTACCGCCTAAACAAAGCATTCACGTGCCATCAGCCATAACTTTTACCTTGAAATCATCACTTTGTAGTTCATAGAAGAAGAGGTTGGAAGAGGAAGATCGCTTGGTCATTATCCGCCCTAGCTAAGTTTAATCCAATACTCTAGACTATTGTTGCCATTTCCATATCATGTTCTCTATGTCCTCCTTACAATGACGTCCTTCTTGCATTGACCGCATGCCCATCTATCATTCAGTGCAAATCATGCTAAGATTGTTTTGGATCCTTAGTACCAGCCTGAGGAAGTAGAAATAGAATACAAATCAAAAGTAAATAAGGAATTAGGATTCTAGCTTGAAACAACCAGCGAATAACCATATACTCACAGGAAATGTAGGATTGTGAAAATCATCCTTAAACACAGTTTCAAGATCAGGTGTGTCATAGCGGCCATCACAAAGATCTATACCTCCAATAAAAGCTGTGACCTTACAGTTATTACCAACATCTTGAGTGTCTACAAGAACACACTTTTGATGGTGCATGAAGAAGAGAGAATGCCAACAACCTGAGAATTAAAACAAAGAACTAAACCTGAGAGAGAGAAAAAAATCTTCCATGGAAAGATAATAGCTATACCACACGAAATTACCACAACATTTTGATACCCACATGTGGCCATTAACTAAGCCACTAATAAACATGGATTAGAGTCAAGACGTCTCTTATAATTGAAAGCAAACATCCACAATTATTAGTTACGAGCAAATAGCTTTACATAACTATATATGACCACGTAAATAAATAAATAAAGACAGTTTCTTACCATCTTATTAATAGATCTCTCTTCGAACATGAAAGCAGAGCCATTCTCTGGCATTATTACGAAAGTAAAGAATAGTTACCTTGAATGAAGAGTTTCTAGTTACCTAGTGGTGGTCTTAATCAATAGACGTTTTTCTATTCACAAAACTTGAGGTTATAGTGTTAACTGGACAAAACCAAAACTCTCCACATTAAAATGAGATGCCAAATCACAATTACAAACTTCTTAGCACTAAGAGCTTACTTAAATCGAGAGGAAGGTCATTTGGTAGCAGCTGGAAGTAATTTGATGGGGTTTAAGATTTGGTTTTTTCCCTTGCTTCCATACCTACGTAATAACTAGGCCATGATATAACTTTTAACTTAAAAGGTCTAAACTCTCAAACCTAGAAAGGTCTAAACTCTCAAGCAAATGTACATAGAACCCTAGACTCTCCAGTATAGTAATAGACATTACCTTGGTACCATGAGCCCTGGAAACAAGCTTCTTCCCAACATTCTTGCTGGTGAATGTAGCACTAGCCTACACTGTCATACCAATCCTTCTTGGAGATTTAGAACACATTTTTTTTCAATATACAGATGTTAAAAACAAAATCTGAAATGATTATTCAGGGAATCTGTTACTCACGCCTTCTTCTTTCCTCCTTTCTGAAATGATTATTCAGGAAATCGTCTTGTTCTTCCTATAGATCGAACAATACCGTGGATCGGAACATGATACTCTTGAAGCTATTGAATGAGAGATCTTTTTTTTTTTGATAAAGTTGAATGAATTAGATTTCGATACAGAATCTGGAAATGTAAGCGAGGAAGATAGAGATGCAAAGAGAGATTTACCCGAAAGCCATGATTAGGGGTCTTATGGTGGCGACGCCGAGCCACAGTGAAGAAGAAGGGGCCAGCTTCAACAATTGAGAGAAAGCCCTAATTCACCAGCTATCGATTCAGAAGAGAAAATCATAAAGAGAAAACAAATCGGGATCACTTTGGTCTGAGGATAAACACCTCTACAGGTAGGCGAAACGAGAAGCATGTAACAGAGGACAAAATTGTGGCAAGTGACGGAGGAAGAAATTGGGGCCAGCGACATGGTTAGTACCTACATCTAGCTTCGACGGTGGCAGCGGCGAGATTAGTGTGTGGTTGGGGCGAAATTGGGATGGGTGGCTAGGTCTAAGCGATTTTGTTTAGGTATAGAGAAAAAGGAGAAAAATCTGGAAGTATTCGTGGTTTAGTAAATTTTTGGCTAAATATTGGTAGAATAGTGGATTTTAACCTTCCGCTTATAAATTTTCTATTATAGCATTTATTAGATGCTATTATATAGTAATCGCATTCAAAAATGATCATTCATAGCAATTCGAGAAACCGTGCTATAGTCAAGTGCTATCAATGAAGACTTTTTTTGTAGTGAACATTCTTAATTATCTAGAGATATTTGGAATATTTTTCCCGCGATATCTCGGAGAGCTCTAAGCTCTATAGTAGTAGTAATAATCAGTTAACGTACTCTAAATATAGACGCAAATTAAAAAATGTACCCTAAATACAAAGGTAAAAAGATTGTAATAGTTGGCACAAACAGAGACGTAAATGTTTCAAGACATTGAAACAGTCATATGTAAAAATAGTTTTCCGACTGAAAAAAGGTTAAATATTACAAAGTACCGATTCCGTTATTCTAACATTCTTATGGAATATTATTTGTGGCTCTTTTTCATATCAAAACTAAATGTCGACATGAAAAATAACAACAAATGTGTATATGGCCTTTGCAACAGATTTCAGTTTTCAAAACGTTTTTAAAAACTAAGCATGAAGAACAAGCCAAATCCCAAAAACCAAAGGTAACGAAACGAGGCAAATTCTGACGACAAGGGAAAACAAAGTCATGACGTTTAACATTCAGAAATTGATAAGAACCCTTGTGTGGTTGCTTGTAGTGCACGTCACCGTGGTCTCCTACGCCGGGAGGTCACATTTTGTCACAACGGAGCTGAAGATACGAAATGGAATGCAAGGCTTGAAACGTCCAGAGATCGTTTACCACTGTCATGCTATAAATAGTGGCCTTGATTATGGATGGCGACGAGCCACAAGGCCACCATTGGGCCATTCCTTCCATGTACTCTTGGAAGGCGGCGAAAAACTAGAGGAGGAGATTCACCGCTGCCATTTCCGGTCAGTGCTCGGTACAGCGGATGTCGATATCCGTATGACCGCGATTGATGCTGAGATTTGTAATTTTAAAAAGGCATGTGCGATTCATGAGGTTACACCGGAAGGGATAACATTTGATGGTAAAGAATGGAATTTTGAGGAGAGGTATCCAAGGCTGATACCAAAGAAATACCTCGAAGCGAAGTGGAAACCTTGGCCACGACGCACCAACCGTAGCAGTGGGGGCCAGGGAAGCGGACGTCGACCCTCGGGTTCACAATGATTTAGTGCCCATAAGGCTAAACCATCCATATGGATCATTGTGGTTTCAAAGGGAAAACTTTGTTAAGAAATTTCTGATGAACATTACAATGGAGTTATTATATGTTTGTGGAAATTTTGTTTATCTTACGTTAGTGTGCATTCTTTTAAATTATTTGAATCCCTTTATCTTTTACACTTGGAAATTTTACATTTTAGTTTGTACAATTGCAAAAATATTACAAATTTATGTTTAGGTTTCAAATTTTCTATCCTTCTGTTATTTTATTTCAAGAAACAATATCTCAGAAGAAAAGTTAGACAAAAAAAAAAAAAACAAGCCAAAACTTTTATTATTGATGTAACAAGATATAGATACTTTTAAGTAGGTTTTATTATCTACGTTTCATTCTTTAGCTAAAATATTCATATGTTTACATACTTTTTGGGGTTCTTTTAGCTAATTTAGCTCGAAAACATTTCCAGTATATCGTGGCTAAGTAGTGACAAAAGAGGAATAATTATTTTTAAAAAATATATCACTAATTCGTTCGTAATTTCTCGTAAAATAGAATTTTATAGTAGTTTAATAAATTATATATATAAATAATTATTTGTCTCCAATTTGATTCTTAAATAAATATAAAAATTAAATATATATATATATATATTTATTTATTAAGTTACTAAATAGTCTAATATGCTATTAAATACAAAATTCATTAATTTGTTATAACGAAAAAATTACGTGACTAGAATAAACTACAAAAGTTCCAACGGATCGGAACGGTTGACAAATTCACTTGGGGTATATATATATTGATGAATTCCACGTTCGAACATACTATAACTATAAAACTGTTTCTGAAAATCTAGATGGAAATAAAGAAAATTCGAATTTAGAATTTTTCAAAAAAAAAAAAAAAAGAGGATCATTAAAAAAATAAATACATAGGACAAAGTATAAGAACAGATAAGAAGAGAACTATTGAGAGATATTATAAGCCATTAGAACTGATCTGTCCCACTAATGCCAACCCGCCATAAGATCACCACCAGTAGAATGATACGCATAGACCGTAGTCCAAAGATTCACCGTTGGTAGACCCGTTGTTAATTATTTTTAGATTATTTATTTTAAGATTCACTCGTTGCAAAATTAAAAATATGATTATTTAAATATAATATATTAAATTTTAATTTCGTAAGTAAATCTTGCTATTTAACAATGAAGGAGTTGTTTTTGTTGAATAACATTTTATGACGAAAGAAATCCATTATATTGCTAATGGATTCAAGAACATAGTTTAATCTTTTAAAGGAAAATATGGCCATCGATAATTGAGTTGTTGTAGTGTTTGATAAACTCAATTCATCATTTTTATGTAAAGTTCTTATTTTCTATCAGAAATATAAATTAGGTACCCACAAAAAATTCTGTAAAATACAAATACCAAGGCCAAAAAGAAACAAAATTATTTTTATATTTCTCTTTTGCGTTTATAAGGGAAAAAGATGGTTAAACAATTAAACTTTAGGAGTTGGTTCGTTTGTAAGAAACTACATTATTACATGTCGGTTATTCTCCACATTATAAATTTACATTATATATTTGAAAGTTTTAAGAACATCTCTAATTTGATCATATATAGTTTGGAAAAGAATGATAGCAATTTCGTTTTGATAAAGAGAATCAAAATGACTTCATAAAATTTATAATAAATAATTAACGGCACTAATGTTAGAATTTGGATACACTTTCTGTAAATCTATTTAGATCATGTCTTTTTTTTTTCATTGTTAAAGAACTATGTAGATCATGTCCTCATATTTTTTTTTAGATCATGTCACATTCAATGTTAAGGTTTTTGGATTATTCCCTAATCCCTAATAACTATTTTAACATTTAACGTCCGATGGTATAACGGAAAACTAAATTTGAGTACCAAACACAAGCTTTAGCGCAACTAACATAAACGTGTAAGAAAATGTACACATCACCGGAAAATACTGTTAGAAGTTCTAACAATAATATTGTTTAACTTTATAATGTTTGCTGTAACAAATCAATTGGTATCACTAATTACTACATTGTTAGAGATAACTTAGGTCCCTTTTATTATTATCCGACTATATACACTGATTTTTGGAATCGGTTATCTCGTTAGTACCTACAAAACTAATTTCCTTCCATAACTTTTCGTTTTCTTTTTTAAATATATAAAATCAAAAGATAATTAAAGTGTCATCAAGAAAGAAAACCAATAGAAGAAAAAAAGGAAAAAGAAATAGTGTTGCCATTAAAGCCCTAGTTTAGAATTGGAGATAACAAAAGAAGAAGGAAGAAAAAATGAGAGGGGAAAATGGTGTTGCGATTAAAGCCCTAGTTTGGTGTCTTGTATTGCAAGCTATCATATTTCAAGGCGATTCGATGGTAGGAGACGTGGGTTTCAAGCTAATGATGAAGAACGAAATGTATGGCTTGAAACGTCCATCGGTTCTCTACCGGTGCAAGTCGTCTGACAAATCCCTTCGGTGGCACATATCGATTCCCCATGCGGAATTTACATGGGATTTCGAAGTCCCGCCATTTGGAACCGGCGTGGTCATCCACCGTTGTGAATTCAAGTCAAGCCAAGGGACAGCGGAGGTTGAGATTAAGACGTTGTCGATGACATCTACGTTGTGCGGAGGGCATTTGTGTAAATATATCATTAGGCCGAATGGTGTATACTTCGTTGGTTTTGAGACCTATTATCCGCACAATATCTTGTTAAGATTTCTTGAGTTCGTGAGACCTGTTGACAAGCTTGTCGAGCCATGGAAGGCGTGGTCTCCACGGCAGCTAAAGGCTTTGCGGGAACGTACCAGCAACAGAACCAGGTCACACGATGACAAAGATGTTGATGAGGACGAGCAAGACGATGATTAGGACAGATCATTTCTGTAATGTCGCTTACCAAAGTAGCAAAACGTTTTACTAAAAAAAGGCAAAGAAAAACCTAAGAAAGAGAACATAACGTTAGAAGTAGTTGAATTTCTTTGTGTGATATGTACAAATTTTTTATCTACAGATGGTATTGAATCGATCGTGTTGGTCATTGTCGTTTGTATCATGTGGTGGACTAATTCTCTCGTCCTTTTTTCGGCCAGCGTATGGATTTAATTTAATTTTGTTAAAATTTCTTTTTTACGGCTTACATATTCTTTCTTTGATGAAAAAACAAAAAAAAAAACAAGTCATAACGATCAACAAAGCTGCATATTTGATATGGAGTAAAACTAGATTTGTTTTGGTCAATAACATGCGCGTGAGTTGAAGCCATTTATAGTATCAAAGACAAACCAAGTGGATAAAAACTTCACTCACATTTAAAAATAGAAATACCTTAAGGAAAATTGAGAAACATCAAAACCAAGTTAAGACAACAACAGTAATGCACTCTCATGTTTTAAGACATTGAAAATATCTTGTCCTCAGAAACCTCTTACCGCTTACAACAACCACCACCACGGTTTCCCGGAGGGAGGTGGAGGAGATTGCCTGTAGTAGAAAGCTTGAGCTTTAGGAGAAGGTTGAGCTTTAGGAGAAGGATGATGGGCAACCGGAGGTGGATAGATCGGAGTAGAGGGAGGAGAATATACTGGAGGTGAATAGATCGGAGTAGGAGGAGGAGAATATACTGGAGGTGGATAGATCGGAGTAGGAGGAGGAGAATATACTGGAGGTGGATAGATCGGAGTAGGAGGAGGAGAATATATTGGAGGTGGAGGAGAAAGAGCAACCGGACGAGAATAAACCGGGGGAGGAGGAGGAGAATATAGCGGTTGGTAGTTAGTGGGAGTTTGCAGGAGTTTTCTGTTGTTGTTAGCTTCACCAACTGTGAATAAGATTGCCAAGAGAAAAACTAGGGTGTAGGAAAGTCCTAGAGACACCATTTTTCTGGTTAATGTTGAGAGCCTTAGACTTAATTATGTTTACATATATATAGTCCATGGAAGATCTCTTAGAGGCTTCCCACTAACTTAATAATTAATGAATATTAGTATTTGTTAGTCAACTGGTTAAGCTGGCTTTGCCTTTTGGGTGCATTTTAAACTACTCTTCTTTTACTTATTAAGGCCTCCCTCTAAATGATAAGCTTGCTTAACCAATAGTATCAATATCAACTATTAAGTACTTTATAAGAAAAAGGATATTCTTTTGGATTATACAAGTATTTTGCTAATTACTTGAAAAATAAAGGATGTTGATCAGACTAATGTTTTCCAGACATGTTACGCTTACCTTTCCTCAAAAGTACGAAACAGGGAGGAGTGTCCTGATTAGCCAGAAAAACCGGCCCTAGAGTATACAATTCGACTAGACTGACCTACATAGACATTGATATTCGAAATGGCGGGTATTGATAAGATCTCATATGTAGAAGAATATCGACTATAAATTACTAAGAACACCATTATCAATGGTCTCTTAATTTTGGTTCTTAAGAACTTTTTAGTATTAAATTTATAAATTTTGGCTTTTAACTTTTTTTTATTCCTTACCTAAGGAATGCATCTTAGATTTTTTTTTTTTGTCGTCTAGATTTATTAATAAAAAACACTACTTTTATTATACTCATCTTATTTTACTAATTTTTTTTTTTACCAATGGTCACCACTCGATAATAGCTGAAACTTTATTTTTGTTGTAATTTAGTTGTTTGCTACCTAACCTCTTATTAGTTTTGTAATTTTACCTTGAGTCTTTCTCATTATTACGTTTTGTGGTTGTATATGACTTATCATATGGTTTTCTCTCCATTTATTTTTGTGTCTTATGGTAAGTTAGTAACATTGACATACAAGTTTTTTTAAATGATGGGTCTTTGAGACGTTTGTTATACTAAAGAATTCAAGACACGACTATTTCTCTTATATGACTATATGAAATGGTAAAAAATTTAAAAGTGTTTAACTAAATGACACTTTAGTTTTTTTCTTTTTTTTTTTCTTTTCATATGAAAACTCTTGAGATCTTGTTCAATTTATGCCTATCCAATATTTAATAATGAGTCTATCATGATGTGGTTAGAGTACTAGATCAGGAGAGTACATCGAACAAGAAATTGTATTTATAATCAAGTTAGGCAAGATTCAAACTACAAAATTAACATAATTACATATAATTGTATAAAAATTTCCTATATTGTTGTTGTATGTATTCATGATGGTGAAAAAATATTAAGAAATTAGAAATCTAAATAATCAGATTTATACATGAAAATGTATAAATTGATATTTCGAGTAGAAATGAATCTAACCATAAAATTTGTAACTACATAAGATGGATCTAATTTTATTAACTATACCATAACAAATAAAAAAGTAAACATAAATTAGCAAAAAGAACAATCAACATAATTTTTTCTTAATAATTTGCAAAACAAACCCATGCGTAGTGTGTGTATTCATCTAGTTTAAAATAATTCAAAAAAAACAAATTTGTGGTTGTAGGGGAATGACTTGTGGATGATTAGGGCAGATCATTTCTGTAATGTAGCACCAAAGTAGCAAAACTTTTTACTAAAAAAAGGCAAAGAAAAATGTAACTCCCCGACCGCCACACCTCTCTTAATGGACCCCATGTTCTCTCTCGGTATGTGGGTCCATTCGTTCCCGACGGTCGGTTTGCTACGTCTGGGAGACTTTAAAGACTTGTTTAGCGACCCTACAAATCACCACATGATCTTCCCTGTGTTCTGTCTTCACTCACACAGTTCCGACAATCACTTCCCGGAAGGTCAACCATCCTGAAATTGCTCCAGCTCAAGCACGCTTAACTGTGGAGTTCTCTGAGGACAGTTGACCGAAAAGATAAGTACACTTTGGTGACATAGGTGGCCAAATCAATTCTTTTAAACCTCTCCGCATGTACCAACATATTCCTACCCCTACTAACAGATCGCAACGTCCTCGTTGCGCACCAAGACCGTCACCCCCCATGGTGTGAGCCCTCTTGACTCCACACTCGTCTAGGTTCGGCTCTGATACCACTTGTAACGCTCCAACCGCCACACCTCTTTTAATGGGCCCCACGTCCTCTCTCGACTCTCAGACCGTAGGCCCATCCGTTCCCAACGGTCGGTTTGCTACATCCGGGAGGCTTTAAAGACTTGTTTACCGACCCTACAAATCACCACATGGTCTTTTCCTGTATTTTTTCCTCACTCACATAGTTCCGATAATCACTTCCCGGAAGGTCACCCATCCTGAAATTGCTCCAACTCAAGCAAGTTTAACTGTGGAGTTATCTCAGGACAGTTGACCGAAAAGATAAGTGTACTTTGATGACATAGGTGGTCAAATCAATTCTTTTAAACCTCTCCGCATGCACCATCATATTCATGAAACCGGATTATTATAAAAAACCGAAGAAAGAAAACAAAAGGCAAATGAAACATTATGCTTTACGCCACCATTCAAATACTATTTAATTTGGCCACATATCGAGGGTGATTTTTTTTTTTTGTCAACATATCGAGAGTGTTTATTATATTAGTGTAATTGTTATTTCACACTACGACTCCGGACCCCTGCGATGTCGCGGGGGAAAATATTTCAAAAATCATTTAAAAAATATCAAACAAAAATTAATAATAACGATAGTAAATGATTAAATATTATTCCCTCTGTCCTATTTTATAAGATAAAATATGTGGAACCCATACAAAATTAAAATAGGATGACTTGGATGATGATATGTACACCCTAGATGGAGAGAACACTCTCCCATTATATATATATGTTTTGTGTTATAGCACAAAGATTAAGAAATAATTAATGTTTACTTTTTTATAGAATTCAGCCAATAGAAAAAAAGACTGCATAATTTAAATGGTCATAACATACTAAATAACCATAAATTATGCATAGAAATCTGGAAAAATCTTATAAAATGGAACAAAGAAAAAATGCTAAAATATCCTATAATTTGGGACAGAGGGAGTATAACAATTTATAAAATAAACTTCAAGTTGCAATTTTTCGTGAAATAAAATAAATGTTGCAATGGTTCAACTAAACGGTTGCAACCATTTTATTAAAGGTTACGATAAAAAGATGCAACCGTAAAAGATATTTACTCAGATTGCAATTTTGAGAGCAGGACAAAAAAATGGAATTTCGAAAAGAAAGACAATATAGAGTTGAAAAAGCACAATTTTACAACTATTCGATAAGTCCATTACGTAGACGAACGTGTCCGTTACAGCTTTAATGTGTGGGGCTCATTTCACTTAAGTATGTCCAAATTATTTAAACCTCTATATTATTGTTTTCCCATGATATCACGTAAATGTTAAATGAATGATATAATTAAGGAGGTTATACTACAAAATATATCCATATGTAAACTATGAAATAAAACCAATTTTATATGTAGTTTACTGGTTTACGTAAAAATAAATTCAATAAAACAACATGACCGTACAAAAATAACTGTAAGAAAAACAACCATAAATATTTAAACGAAAGGTTGCAATAAAAAGACGCAACCGTTCAGATTTGCAAATGGTATTTATTGAAAACGACATAACCGTAAAAAAATAACCGATTAAAACAAAAATTACGATAAAAAGACGCAACGAAAATAACCGTAAAAATAACCGATTTAAATGAAAGGTTGCTATAAAAAAACGCAACCAAAATAACCGTAAAAATAACCGATTTAAACGAAAGGTTGTGATAAAAAGACGCAACCGTTCAGATGTGCAAATGATATTTATTAGATTGCTATTATATGTAGATTAGCATTTTCCTCTTTCTATTAATTTTTACATAAGCCCTTTATATTCTTATTTTCTTTCTCATAATTTGGTATAATGCACCTGTTATTAAATTTTATACTAAACATAATTATTACCAAAAAGAAAATAAAACACTATAAAACTAGCTGAAAGTAAAACACATATTTATGTGTAGTATATATACTTTTAATGATACATTTTATTCAAACCTTCATTTCCTATTATACTACGAATAGATATTAAATCAATAAATCTCAACGTAAAAACATATATTAAATCAATAAGACATAATACTATATATATATATATATATATAAATTAAAAAAATTGCGAAGGTGCTTTAGGCGGCCTCAACAATGTTAGGACCGGCCCGGGAACAAAACGTTAGAAGTAGTTGAATTTCTTTGTGTGATATTTACAATTTTTTTTAATCTACAGATGGTATAGAATCGATCATGTTGGTCACTTTCGTTTGTATCATGTGGTGGACTAATTGACTTGTCCTTTTTTTTTAAGGCTTGCGTATGGATTTTGATTTTTACTTTTTTTTTTTTTTTTGTAGATGAGTTAGTGTTAGGACATTCTATATCGTCTGGTCCTTCCTTTCTTTGATGAAAAAAAAAAAAAAACAAGTTCTAGTCGATCAACAATACTGCACATTTGATGTGTATATAGTAAAAAAAAAAAAAAAACAAGTTCTAGTCGATCAACAATACTGCACATTTGATGTGTATATAGTAAAAATAGATTGTTATTTTTTTTTGTCAATTGCGGGTGTTTTGAAGAAATTAATAGTATTAAATGACAAAAAAAAAAAAAATATGCAAAACCACGAAAAAGGATTGAACTAACCCAGTGGTACAAACTTCACTCACATTACAAAATAGAAGTACCTAAGGAAAAACGAGAAACATCAAAACCAAGTTAAGACAGCAATAATGCACTCTTCTTGTTTTAAGACATTGAAAATATCTTGTGCTGAGTTACCGCCTACAACAACCACCACCAAGGTTTTCCGGAGGGAGGTGGAGGAGATTGCCTGTAGTAGAATCTTTCAGCATGAGGAGAAGGATGAGGAATTGGAAGTGTGGGAGGAAGAGCAACCGGACGAGAATAAGCCGGAGGTGGAGGAGGAGGAGAAAGAGTAACTGGAGGCCGATAAGGCGATGGAGAAGGATAATATAGTGGTTGGTAGTTAGTGGGACTTGGTAGGAGTTTTCTGTTGTTTTTAGCTTCAGCAACTGTGAATATGATTGCCAAGAGAAAAACTAGGGTGATGGAAAGTCCTAGAGACACCATTTTTCAGGTTAATGTTGAGATCCTTAGACCCAATTATGCTTATATATATAGTCCTTGAAAGTTCTCGTAGAGGCTTCCTACTACTTGAAGATTTATTCAAGATCGTAGTTTTCAAGTATATATTAGTATTTTAACTATTAAGTACTGAATAATTAGTATTTGTAGTCAACGGGTTAAGCTGGCTTCGTCTTTTGTTTGCATTTTAAACTTCTCTTCTTTTGCTTATTAAGGCCTCCCTCTAAATGATATGCTTGCTTAACCAGTAGTATCAACTATTAAGTACTTCTTAAGAAAAAATGATCTTCTTTTTGGATTATACAAAACTAATTACTTGAAAAATAAATTATGTTGGTCAGATTGATGTTATTCAGACATGTTACGCATGCCTTTCTTAAATTTACAAAAGAGCAAGGAGTGACCTGATTAGCCAGAGAAGCCGGCCTAGAGTATATAATTCGAGTAGGCTGACGTACATAGACATCAATATTCGAAATGGCGGGTATTTAGAAGATCTCATATTTTAGAAAATTAGCGACTATAAATGACTAACTATCACTAACATACCTCGCATTGCTTATATGTTTAAAGGCCATTCTCTTTTCAAAAAGTGGGTTTTACAACAATAACGCTAACAAGCTAAACTGAATAAACCCTTATGAATAATGTAGAGTTATTTTTTGGGTTATTAATTAAAATAAAAAAACAATTCTACAAAAAATAATAAAAATGTGGATGTAGGAGAATGACTTGTTCCTCCCCTTGACAGGTTACATGTCTAAAAACAGTAACAAAGTTGTGGATGCGGCAATAACTGAATCGTTACCGTTATATGTCTAAAAATAGTAGTATCTGTATGAACGCTATCAACGTCAAGAGATCGAAAAACAAAATCGAGTGAGCAAAAATTAAAGAACAACGAACATAATCAGAATTACACATATGGGAACTAACAAGATTCCCAAAACCCTCAACGGGAACTTTGTTCTTATACTTATCATCACCATAATGATGGTGACTCACTCCCATGGATTTCGACTGGAGATCAAGAACGAGCTATCGGGAAGGTACAGGAAGCTTGTGTACAAATGCTGGTCCCGCGATAATGATTTCGGGTGGCGACAGAACTGGCCAGGTCAGTACAAGGACTGGTCCTTCGCCATTTCGCTATTCCACACCTTCTTCCACTGCCACTTCCGTACAGGGTATGGACGCGTGGATAAGAAGCTAGTTGTGTCGTGGGACCTAAAAGACCGGTGTGGGGACAGGACCAAATGCACTTGGGTCGTTAAGAAGGACGGACTCTACTTGAGAAGATGGAAGACCATATTTTTTAGTAACAAGTATGGTAATGAAAGGTGGAATGACTATATTCCACATGATGTCCTCGAGAACCGTTGGAGCTAATTAATAATTTGGGGATGTTGATTGTTATGAAGATCGCGAGGATATCGTGATTTTCGTCTCTGTATGTTGTTATTCGTGATAATAAAATCATACAATGTGTAAACTATATATGGTGAAAATGAGAAAGAACGTATCTATAAGTACTGTTGTTATATTGGGAATAGATCTATAGCTGGGTACATGTATTAGTTAATGGTATAACAAATAAATAACATGGAACAGTAGATTCATGGAACAAGAGATGCCTAATCTAGAGTATTTAGCTCTTCTGGTGTTCTATGGGATCTTTCAAAGGGAGTTGCGCCTTAAGATCACAAGGGCAAATCTTGATGATGGAAACTGGACAAGTTTACATATTATGGTCTCTAGTCGATCAGGAGATCCTAGGCCAAAAGGGGAAACTCCATAACCTAAAAGGTAATTTAAAAACTTTTTGCAATGCAAGATAATTACCCAAGAACCTTTAGTCGCTATCAATAGAGATTCTTGAAGGGACTATATTTATCAAGAAATCGAAGCAATTTTCAGCTAAATCGAAGAAAATTTAAGAAGTAGCAAAGAAAATCAAATTAGGCAAGCCATTGTGCTCTGATACAAAAATGTGGAAAATAATTTTGTTATTTATTGTTTTTATTGTTTTGTAAACATAACGGAGAATAATATGTACAAATGAAGAAAATCCGGTTTAACGATTTAATTTAGTACCCGTCAAAATTGATACAATATATCTAATAATTATATTTTTTAACATGTGAGTAAACATATAATCCTATACTATTATTTGGGGAGTACACTTTATAAGATATCCTTAACTAACCTTTCATTTTGTAAGAATTTACTTAAGAATGTCATTACAAAAATCTTCTTTTAGAACAAATTTCATTCAATTTATTAAGGATAAACAAGTAAAATACTAATTTATGTCATTTAATTAATTTAATTAAATTATAAAACGAAAATCTGTTATTATATATTTTTTTAAATGACCAATCAAAATAAACATATAAGATTTGATATCTAACTTACCATATTAATTTGTTATTAATCATTAAACTTCACCTCTCATCTTTATATGATTATATTAATATGAAACAAATAAATCATCATATCATCTACATAATAAAAAAAAAAAGTAAATTTTTTTCTGCATATGCCAAGATTTGAATTTTTAAAAACGCATATAAATTGTTCAATCTATAAAAGAAACAATTAAACGGGTCAAAAATTCAGACTTGAGTAAAATATTTATTTACACAAAAATAAAGTCAACAAAAATTCCGACTGATCAACGGGTCAGAATTTGAATATTTATATTCGATTTCATACATTTATTTTTTTGAAATGTATAATTTTATATACTACAATAAAAAATTTAAATATTTTAATTTGCAACATTTAAAATAAGTTTTACTTGATATTTTTAGAGAATATCATCAATACTTAATAGTTCAAAAAGTTAAAAATTATAAATACTCTAATTTGATTATTTTTAAAAATATTTATAATAGGTAGCGGGTTAAATATAATATATTATATGATGAAATGAGTTTTGATCCTTATAACTATTTGAATAGTTATATTTAATTTCATATAATTTGTTTTTTGAAATTCATAATTTTATAAACTACAAAAAAAATTTAAAGATTTTAATTTGGAATATTTAAAATAGTGTAGAACATTTAAATATGGTTTGACACCTCTAAATATTTGAAAATTTGATTCCGTAAGCAATTTTAGAATTAACGAATAATAGATTGTGCACACAATATTTTAAAATGAAATATTGAGATTCTAAAATAAAAATATAGACTCCACGCACGGGTTGATTTTGGTATTATTATATACTAAATATATGTTTATAACATATTCGATTATGCGAATACTTGGTAAATTCCGTAATTATAAATCTCAAACAAATTCTGTAATTAGATTAGCACAAACAAATCTCTATTTCAACAACGAAAGAATTATGAATTGAAAAAGAATTTTCTAAATTAATTCAAAATAATACCTAATTTTCTTAATTAATTGAAAATAATCTATGTTTTATATGCGATTCATTTATGATATTTTAATTTTTGATCTAATTGAAATATATGCAATCCTATTTTGTGGTTGTTAACATAAATTAACTCATTGTTCAAAAATTATTACTTTTTAAAAAATAAAATTATTTTCCGTTTTCATATCTTAAAAAAAAAAATTATCCATAACTGAGTATTATAGAAAAAAATTCTATATTTATTCTAATATTGTATATAGGGACTGACAAAAAAATTAATATTTTTTCACTTACTATTATAATATATTAAAACTTAGTTCTAATATATATATTATATAAATTTTGTAATAAATAAAATTCAACCCGTACTAAAGTATGGGTGATGATCTAGTAATAATTTTATTTTTGTAAACATGAAAACTTGAAATCTTGATAAATGTGAATAGTGAAAAAGTTACAAAAACGCGTTATAAAACTAAAAAGGTGTATGATGATAACGTCCTAAACTTTTAACCATCATACCTATGTGATAAACAATCTCAAAGATTATGATGACGATTTGTGGTCAAAGTTTCGGAAACAACACATTTTATTTTTCAACTTTTGGGATTTATTCTCTGTTCTATCTCCAAATATAGATGACAATAGCTTCTAGCTAGTACTTCTAAATTTGGAAGCCGCAACAGTAACGGTCTAATTGCCAGTTAATACACATTATATATCGGTCATTTCTACCTGTCTCAATTTGTTCCGTAAGCACCAAGACTCAGACGAAATCAAGAATTAAGAAAACATAGCGATCATTTGATCGAAATGGGGAGAGACCTCGGCTGGTGCTTCTTCGTGGCGACGGTTGTGGTGGTAGCAGCTTTGTTACCCACACTAACCATGGCGGGTCGTCTAGAGCTAAAGAACGAAATCTCAGGGGTCGCTAGTGTCCGTAAAGCGAAGCTAGCCGTGCGGTGCTGGTCAAACGAGGATGACCTAGGGTGGGATATGATAAAGCCAAAGCAATCACGAGTATGGACGTTCACGACAATGAACATGTGGCCCTTTCAGAAAACTGAGTTCCGTTGCCAGTTTCGTAGCGGGTTTGGAACCACGAACGAAGACGTTGTGACGGTGTTTTCTGTCAAGGGCGGGTTTCGAAAGGAATGTGGGGTGGGAGGGGACGAGTGCTTTTGGGTAGGGAAGAGAGATGGATTATATCTAAGAAGGATCGTAAAAGATGGAGGAGGGGATAGTCGCAAGAAATATGTTGATGTTCTCAAAAGCAAATGGGTTTGGAAATGGTGAATCTTCAATTCTTTTTATCCAACAATCATTAATTTTATTTTTTTGTCGATAACATGCAATTTATGGGTTTGGAAATGACACAACACAAACCATTCGGCTACTACGAGTCTTCATCACAACTCTCAACCATTGATATCGATCATTTTTTATACCCTTTCCCTTTGTATTAGACTTGGACGACACTATCTTGAGAGATATATTCATGGGGTTATAAATACACATACAAGTATACTTTGAGATTTACGATACTACACTAAAAAGCATGGTGTAGTATTATTATTTCGAATCATAATTTTTTTTTATAGTTAATCTATTTTTTCTTTTTATTAACTATAGAAGTTCCAAACATTTGGTCATAATCTCTAAAATATTTAATCTTTTAGTTCAAAAATCTTGAATCCGGGAGATAAAACTTGTATATTGGTCAAATTCATAATGGTGAGTTAGTTTAAGTTTCACATGCTTCCAATTCAAAACTAATTGACAATGAGTGGATTGGTTTTTTTTTTTTTTAAACCAGTATAGTGTTGGTCCCTTCAAACTTCCGTTATGTGATCCTAACACACCCACTCAAGATCAGAGCTGGCGTAGAGAATTATCGAGCGACAAATCCAAAAGTTTTTAAGGCCTATTATAGAAAAAAGACAAAATAAAAATAAACATAAATCAGTTGCTAGGATTCAAACTCATGTCTTTTGAGTGTAAAATCTACTGCCTTTACCACCCGGACAAGGGAACTCTTAGAATAAAGAGACCGATTTATTGACTATATAATCTACGGCCGCACGCTGATGCTTCATGAGCTTCTGTCCCGAGCCGGCTTTGCTCAAGATAATGGCTCTTACTAGTCCATCTCAAACCGAATCCCACTATAGGACCGATAATAAATCCCTTTCTTGGGCTACCCTACTTAGATCAACAAAGGAGGATTTGGTATCATGAGTTTCATATGTTTCTTCAAAACTAATTGGTAATGAATAAATTGTCCCATAATTTTCCTTTCAAACTTTTGATGTGAGATCAGATTCTAACAATTTAAAATGTTGAATCACGATGCAAATTTAGTTTGTAACACAACCGCTACTATTCGTGGCCTCATTCCCGCTCTCGACCCGTAAACTCCACTCTCGTCTGAAGAGACAAAGCTATAGAATCGATAGTCCACTACAATATTTTAGTATTGAGATTTGGCACCAAAATTACATATAAATCGTATATCATATACTATATAGCTAGGAGATCCTTTTATTAAACAATCTATTACATAGTTGTGAAGTTTTTTTTTTCTTTTTTGTCAACGAAAATAAACTTAGTCTTGAAGATTAATTTTTTTTTCCCAAGAGAAAGTCAATGAAACGCACTTCTTCCCTGCGTTTTGAAATTGGTCGTCGCCTCCTCCAACAAAAAAATATCTCACCGCTTCAGACCAAAACCTCATATGACAGATACCCGAGTCATCTCGACCTGGACCGAGTTAACTCGCGACTCAGCTATTTACTTGCTCTTCACGTTTTTCGCCATCAAAGTCTACATATTTCTCTTCTGCTGTACTCGAACCTCTGAAATGTCATCGTTTTCGATGGCGACTCATCCCGAAGCTCTCCGGCGAGAACGAATTCTCAACAGCAAACTCTACTTCGACGTTCCTCTTTCAAAGGTAACAGATTTTTCATGTGTCTTCGTGCGTACCCATGAGAAATTTCACGACTTTGACAAAGAAATGGATTTTGATTGATAGGTTTCGATTATCTATTCATCGGCCTATGATATTTCGTTCATGGGTATTGAGAAATTGTGAGTCTTTCTCTGTTGACAAATCTTGAGAACTCGAAAGTTGGTGTTTTTATTTTTTTGTGATGTTGAGATTTGATATTGTGTAGGCATCCATTTGATTCTTCCAAGTGGGGTAGAGTTTGCAAGTTCCTTGTTTCAGATGGGTTTTTGGAGGAGAAAGCAATTGTTGAGCCTCTTGAAGCTTCAAAGATTGATCTTTTAGTGGTACTAATTGGTTTCTCTTAGATGTATGAACTGTGATTAGTCACTGATGGCTATAATTCATATGGTTCATGTATTGGTATCTTGATGGTTGTGTAACCTTTCGTTTGCGGTTGTTCTGTATTAGGTACATTCTGAGAATTACTTAAACAGCTTGAAAAGTAGTGCCACTGTCGCTAGGATAACCGAGGTAATGTTGGATTTTAAATGAGAATTGGTCACTGAATGATCTGTTTGATTCTTGTTGAACGAAAGTTTTCTGTAATGTATAGGTTCCACCAGTTGCCTTTTTTCCGAATTTTCTTGTGCAGCAGAAAGTTCTTTACCCATTCCGAAAGCAGGTAGAAGAATTGTTTATTGCCTTACTTCTTTGATTGTTTACGAGAACTTTATATTTGTGGAGTGATTAACAGGTTGGTGGGACGATTCTGGCAGCTAAACTCGCAACAGAACGTGGATGGGCAATAAATATTGGAGGAGGTTTTCATCATTGTACTGCGGAAAGAGGAGGCGGATTTTGTGCTTTTGCTGATATTTCTCTCTGTATTCACTTTGCATTTCTTCGTCTGCGATTATCAAGGTAAAGTTTATCTAATGGTATCTGATTAGACCTTGATATGTTAATCATCTCCTTGAACTTGTTAAACTTGAACAGGGTTATGATAATAGATCTTGATGCTCATCAAGGGAATGGCCACGAAACAGATCTCGGCGATGACAGTATGATAAAACCTTTTTTTTATTTCATGATGCTTTGTCATAATGGTGTTTGGTATGTTGATAACAGTATATTGTCTGCAGACCGCGTTTACATTCTGGATATGTACAATCCCAATATATACCCTTTTGTAAGCTGTCATCTTTGGAGCTTCACACTTTTGAAGTCATTTCCATTCCTTTGAACTTATAGTGCAGTTACCTCTGTGCTTGCTTTTGACAGTTGGATGTATCTGCTCTGTTTTTTTCTCTCTTTCTTTTTCTCACAGGATTATAGAGCTAGGAGATTTATCGATCAGAACATTGAGGTCGTGGTAAGCCTATCGTCTTACATGTATCAGCTAGAATTAGTTTGATTGTTTTGTGTCACATTATAGTTCTGTCCTTTTCGTATATCTTGACAGAGCGGGACCACCACCGATGAGTATTTGAGGAAACTAGATGAAGCCCTTGAGGTATGCATTCGAGCATTTCCTAATCTCATGTTTCCTGGCGGTTAACCTATGTGATATAGTCTGACTGGAGATGATAGATTAGGAGCATAGGAACTTGGTTCCTCGAAAAACTATGTGGTCTTTAGGGATCTTAAGAGAACCTATGTATAACTGTCAGGTTGCTTCGCGAAACTTCCAACCGGAGTTGGTAATTTACAATGCTGGGACAGATATATTAGATGGTGACCCTCTGGGACTTCTAAAGGTAATTTATATACTGCAGATGACACATATATATCGCAGCAGGATATATAGTTTCTTCCTCAGTTACAATGTCTCTAACTTGGTGACTCTTGTGTGACAGATAAGCCCTGATGGCATAACGAGTAGAGACGAGAAAGTCTTCAGATTTGCAAGGGAGAAAAGTATTCCTCTTGTGATGCTAACTTCAGGTGCTAAATTGGATTTTAACATATATAAACCAACAATGTATGGCCTTTGTGAGTAATGGTTTTTAAAGGATAAAAGAAGTTATGTGATGATAATACTTTGTGCAGGCGGGTACATGAAGTCAAGCGCCAGAGTTATTGCGGATTCCATTGAGAATCTCTCACGACAAGGGTTAATCCAGACACGACCGGAATAAAGTTTCCCACTTAAACTGTCATAGAGCCAAAAGCAGAGTTTCGATGTGTGTATATTTGTATAGAGAGTTTAAGAGAGACCCTTATGATGTGTTCGTCACCTTTGTATATGTGTACCTTTCCCCTTTTCGTCTAATGGAACCTGAATTGGTGGAGCGTTTGTACTTTAAACATTGTGTATTGTGTTCTTTGGTGTTAATGATTGATTATAAGTAACTGAAAAAGACTTCATTCGTTGGCCCTTTTGGACTTAAGGATGATGAATGATAATTTAGCATTACCTAGTTTAATTTACTTGTAGTAAGTTCGGTGTTGAAACTTGTTAGCTTTCTATGAAAAAACTCCCAATGAGTTTGAAGAACATTACTTGTAATAGTATTATTTAAATCTGTAAACACTATGAACAACAAAATTATAGGATACTTTTGACAATTAAGAAGTACTGAAACCAAACAAAAACGAAAAAAAGAAACCAAATAATAATAGAATATAATTCTCTCCTCATCTCTAAGAGGAACGTAGCACTATGTTTATAGCTAAATGCATCTAAATCCTGTCTCTTCCTCAAAGAACTTTCTCATTCTTTATTCTCATTCTCTAGTTTATCTCTTAGTCAAATTTAATATATATAGTCCAATCTATTGAACTACTTACCTACATCAGCTTATTAGAGCTGGTGTACTAGTACTTCAATAGATTGGACTATATATATTGAATTTGACCAAGACATTTCTCCAAGAAAAGACTAACACAAAACCAACGAGATTCTATAGGTTCCGGAAAGCATGGAACATCTTTGGGGAGAGAAGTAGGACGAAAGCAAGAATCGAACCGAAGAACATCTTGACAATGTAACTGAAAGCATCTGACGACTCGCTATCTTCTGAGAGAACTGCATTTGGGTTCGACATTGCTTCTGCTGAAGGAAGCGATTCTATCACTGCATCAGCTAAGTCGGTGATGAAGGATGGTGTGAGACCTAGTGCTGGTACCCGTCCCCAGTTCTCTACCCCTGATTCCAGAGCTAGTTCCCTATACTCCATGTCTATCTCTTCAAGTGTCTCAATGTGCTCACTCACGAAACTGAGATCCAAAATAAGACAGAAAATTGAGAAAGCCGAAATGATCAGTAACTATAGAATCTGATAATGGACGATTGGAAAGTATCTCTTCCACAATACGGAAATGAGCTAACAGGGATTATTATATGGTCTCTCACCTGACTGGAACGGCCAGTAGACTCTTAACACCACTCTTACCAAGGTCGACAAGAACCTCATCGGTGTATGGCTTCAGCCATTGAACAGGCCCAACACGACTCTGGAAAATTGCAAGAATCAATTAAAGGGTTTGACATAAAGAGGTAATGCCAATCAACTCTTAAAAGCATGATATGACCAAACCTGGTATGCCAATTTATGGTCGTTAAGAACCCCTCTGGCTTTTAGCTCTGCCATTATCAAGTCAATACACTCTTCCATCTGCTTCTGGTACGGATCTCCAGCATTCTCTACGTAGCTGACCGGAACACCATGGGCGCTGAAGAATATCATAACCTAAATCATACAGACAAGGGACCAATTTAACCACTGTTTAGACTAGAAATGTGTAGTGAAGAGAAATAAACAGAGGGGATATATAACTATACCTCCTTAGGATCAGAGAAAGTTTGAAGCTCCTTCTCAATGAGGTCAGCCATGGAATTGACATACCCTCGCCTTTGGTACCAGGACTGTATAATAGCTACCGGCACTCCAGCTAGGTACGGATCTTTCCTGAATGATGATGATTCAGGTTAAGGGCCGCTCGTGAAACTAAGAAATCTTTTAATACTAAATAACCAATAAACTATGAATATGCTCTGTAGCTTGCACAAACCTGAATAAGTCTTGGAGAACGCGGATGCTTGAACCCGTCGTGGAGATAGAATACTGAGGGTACAATGGCAGTACAACAAGTCTTGTAATTTTGTCCTTCTTTATCTGGTTAAACGTAATTAGCTTGTTAAGATAACCATAACTAGGACACAAACATAAGAAACTCCATCAATACTGAAAGCAATAATCACAATTAAAGTTTAAAAACCACCTGCTGAACAGCCTCCTCAGTGAACGGATACCAATACCGCATACCGACATAAACATTAGCAGCAATGTTCTTCGCTTGCAAAGCCATCCGAATAGCATCCGCTTGCTCATCAGTTATTTTACGCAAAGGAGAGCCACCACCAATAGCAGCATACCCTTCTTTGGATTTCGGAGCACGAACAACAGATATAAACTTAGCTATAGTCCCTTGAAGAAACTGAAATGGTCTAGGAAGCCGTATAATATCCTTCAACAACAACAACAAAACCAATCATCATTCCCAAAACAACTCTTAACATAAATCACAAAACACAAAGTCAAAGATTCTCACCGGATCAGCAAACAGATTATACAAGAATGGTTGAACATCATTAAGAGTTTCAGGACCACCTAAATTCAAAAGCAAGACACCAATCTTATCTTCTGCAACAAGAGAACGTGTTTTAGCTCTAGCCTCATCAAAAGAACAGTCTCCAGTCACAGAATGAGCTTGCTCAAACACATTCGTCTTAAATCTCAAATCACGATGCGTGATCGCAATATTGTTGTTGAGTCCAAAAGATCTCTCTTTTGAATCGCATCGAATCAAAGACAGAGACTTTCTCTGAGCATATGACCTATAAAGACATGAAACCAATAAAATCAACAATTCGCGACTCGTAAAACCCTAAAATGAAGATCAAAATCGAACCCTAACCTGGGAAATCTGTAATCTTTACGCTTCATTAGAGGATTAAACCCAGATGATAACGCTGTTGCCTCCATAGCTACGAATTTTCAGAATTGATCAGCGATTGTGTGTGAGAGAGAGAGATTGAAGAATTCGAAAGGAGGGATTTGATTTATGGGTTTAGGGTTTTGATTAAGGACTTTAAAGGAAGAGAATTTGAGAGATCATGAAGGAAGACGAAGATGCGAAGAAGGTCTGGTTAGGTAAATATATGAGAGACTTTTCCATTGAAGCAGGTTAGGTGTGTTTTTTTTTTTTTTTTTCTTTGAGAGTCAAATTTTTATACGTTTCCTTATCGGGTCCCGATTTGGATAATACGGCTGCGTTTTGTTAATAAAGTGGTTATTTTGTTAATAAAGTGGCTACTTGAATGTATATCATATAAAAAAAATATTTTGTCAACTTATATAGTTAGAATTGTGTGTAATATCAAGCCAAATAAAACACAAAATTTAAAAAAATAGCAGAGAGAAAAATCTTTATTGCAAAATAGCAATAGACCTATATTGTCACTTGTCAAAGAAGAGAAATAACTGAACAATTTTTAGTTTGTTACGAGATCAACAGTAGGCGAGACAGTTTCGTGAAATTTTATAAAATAGTATATAATATTTAAATTTCACATGTTATATTTAACTAAAAGACATAATATTTGAAAAAACGTAGTGATTTTTTAAGATAAAACATTGTTACGTAGTTTAAAAAATATTGTTATAAAAAAATTTAACCTGAATATAATCTTTTTTTAAAAAAAATCACATGTGATCTTAATAAAAACCGTGTATTACTACAAAACAAGAATTTCTTTTTAAAGAAATTACATGTGATCTTAATAAAAAAAAATATATTACTACAAAATAACATGATATAGAGAAATATTAAACTGAATATAATGTTTTTTTGCCAAATTATGGGGTAACAAAATCATGATATAGACGGATAGTAATTATTAAGATTCGATCTAATCATTGTATTAAGAGAAATAAAATATAATTTCAGATACATATATTGTCCAGCAGCTTGTAAAAAACTTGGGTGAATTCATGATGAAAAAACAAAGTTGATTTCTATGAATAATTGCGAGATTTTGATTGAAAAACACGACATTGTTTTCTGATGGTGGGGATTGGGCTACGTGGCCGAATAATGCCCACTTGACTAGTCAAAATAATTTGATTCGAAAAGATAACTAAAAATTTAGTTGACCAAGTAATGAGACATGCCAAAAATCTCAAGTGGTTGGAAAATGGAATGTATATCCCATAATACCGGAAATTCATTTACCTTTTCTTTGTTTTGTTTTTAACTTAAAATAGCATTAAGGGGACCATAACAGAATTATTGTAATCAAAGATCTAGAATCGTTACAAAACTAACTAATTTATCTTATGATGCTCGACCACATGGTTTGGCGAATGGATTTTTGAAGTTTCTTTTTGTTTGCCTAATTAAAGTTTCCTAGTGGAAGAGATATTATCTTCTTTTTTGGATATTAAAGATTTATCTACCTAGTAGATATGAATATGATGGATGATATTTATTAATGTTTTGAATTGAAACAAAATTTTGACTGTTTTTTTTAAGCCTCTCTTAAATTTGGTAAATAAATGTTTGATATCAGCCAAGAATTCTAGGTCGGATCTTTCGTCTTGATTGTATTCATCATTGGGGTAGATTCTCCAAACATGTAGATTCATCAATAAAGGTGGATCTATCAGAATGATTGCGGTAATTGTATGGAAAAAAATCATCGACCTATTTTGTATTTTAAAAAGTATGAAAATATAAAATCACCATGTCATATGATAAAAACCTTTCGTTTATTAGCCGTTGTGTGGATATTGAGATAAATGATCTTTATCAAGTTAGAGAAGTTATAACTCGAGTCACGCCCGGCTCACTCATCGGCAAGACCCGGTGCCATACAAAAAAATCATATCTTTAATAAAAAATTTGGATAAAGAACAAAAAAGTTATATATTTTTTATTTTATTTTTTTTTACAAAAAGTTATATTTCATAAACTATTTTGTATTTTATAGCTATTTGGATCTGTTATTTTTGTTTATTAATTTTGGGCTTCAATATTACCTTTTAAAATAGAATTTTAGGACCTTTACATATAGATATTTTATAAAATTTCAGCATAATTAAATAGTTAAATAATAGAAAAACTATGAATTTTGACGTTAAATTTGTTGGACCCGGTGCAAATGCACCACTTGCACATGCCAATAACCGGCTCCGACTCGAGTATTCATTGACATTATTAAGAGAGTTGGCGCTGGCTATAAAGGAGAATGATGGTGATCAAGAAAATGAACAAATTTTTCCAGCTTTATCATCATCAACATCTTAGACCATTCCTTTGTAATTTCAGTTCACATCTCATCAAAAACATAAGAATATTCTCTTAATTCATTCAGATTTTACCCTTTTTCTTTGTCCATTCCTCTTCATTTTGTGTCTAACAAAAGAAAGAGTGACTCAAAAATATTCAAGAGAATTTTGACATCCACAATTATAATAGCCAAGATTTAACCATTTTGATATTGTTGTTTTCAAAAAAAGTCAGATGCACCAAACTTGGGTTACAATAACAGCTTCCGAAATATTGTGATTGGAGATGATCAGTTTTATGGGCTGCCTTGCTCGGTCATGTGGACTTTTATTCATCAAAAAACACTTTGTTATAAATCTCGTATATTCTCTTATTAATGAATGAAGTTACAACTTATATATATATACAATAAGGGAGACAAATCCCAATTGGACTAGGAAACCCTAAAGCCCAAAGCCCACTAAGACTAACATAAACCGTCATTGGGCGAATCTTCTAGAAGATAGACATGGGCCTTCTAGAACATGGACATGGACCTTCTAGAACATGGATATGGGCCACGGTTATGGAGTCCATCCGTAATGTGGTTTACAACACTCCCCCTTGGATGACATAACCGTGTAGATGCCAAAGGATCTTTGTAATGCGCTTGGGGATGCTGCCTCATTAAAACCTTACCAGGAAAACCCATTGGGACAAAACCACGGTGAAGGAAAAAGAGTACAGCACGCATTACTCCCCCTGTTTTGGTCATCCCTGCAAGTCCTTAAGTCTCCGCATTCCAATTTGATGTGTGAGCTTCCTTAATGTTGTTGTCGGTAGTGCTTTAGTGAAGAGATCGGCTGAGTTGTTGCTTGAACGAACTTGCACCACTTGAACTTCACCATCCTTTTGTAGGTCATGCGTGAAGAAGAACTTAGGTAGAATGTGCTTTGTCCGATCTCCCTTGATGTAGCCGTCCTTGAGCTGAGCGATACATGGCTACGTTGTCTTCACATATGATGGTCTTTGATGTTGTAGTAGCTGCGCCTTGAAGAAGGCTGCCTACGTACCCTTGGAAGGGATCAAGCCACACGTAGTTCCTATTTATTGACCATGCCATAATCTGATCTTACCTGCATCAGCAAAACAAACTAAACCAAAGCAAACTAGACCTTCTTTGGTTAGATCAGTATAGAATAAAACCCAAATAAACAAACATAGGAAGAATAGAATTTAAAATTTAACCAAACCTTCCTTCAAACCTTTCTAGTGCCTTTGGGTTGATCATGAACTAAATTTAGACAAAGGAGGTTCACGGCAAAACATATGTCTGGTCTAGTATGGCTAGCCAAGTACATTAACGCTCCTATGGCACTAAGGTATGGCACTTCAGGATCGAGAACTTCTTCCTCATCCTTCTTTGGACCGAATGGATCACTATCCAATCCGAGGCTTCTCACCACCATTGGGCTGCTCAATGGGTGGGCCTGGTCCATATTGAATCTCTTGAGTACTTTTTCAGTATATGCCTTTTGATGCACAAGGATTCCATTATTCATGTACTCAAGTTGCAATCCCAAACAGAATTTTGTCTTGCCTAGGTCTTTCATCTCGAATTCTTTCTTTAGATATTTGACTGTTTGGGCGATTTCCCAAGAGGTTTCAAGGATGTTTAAATCATCCACATATACTGCTATTATTACAAACCCTTTGTTTGCAAATTTCTTTATGAAGATACATGGACTAATGGGATCATTCTTATAACCTTCTCTGACTAGGTACTCGCTTAATCTATTGTACCACATGCGTCCACTTTGTTTCAGTCCATAAAGTGATTTGTTCAGCCTTATGCAGTATTGGTCTCGAGACCCTTTCTTATCTTTATCTTTGAGCTCAATACCCTCTGGTAATCTCATATATATCATCCAGTGGACTTATATAAATATGCAGGCATTACATCCATTAGCCGCAAATCAAGTCTATTTCTTTATATAGCCAGACTTAGCAAAATTTAAATGTCTTAGCATCCACCACAGGGGAGTATGTTTCTTCATAATCTATCCCCGGTCTTTGTGAGAATCCTTGTGCTACAAGCCGTGCCTTATATCTCACGATTTCATTATTCTCATTTCTCTTCTTCACAAAGACCCATTTGTGTCCTACTGGTTTTTACATCGAATGGTGTCCTTAAGGTCGGACCAAACTCATTCCTTTTCTTAATGATTCTTAGCTCCACGTTTTATGGTCTTGTACCATTTAATCAATCAAGTCTTTGAGTGCACTCTAGTATAGACGTGGGCTCCTGATCCTCATTTATATTCATAAATTCAAGTGCTACCTTGCATACAAAATTATCTTATGTCGACATTTCTTATATGTTCCATTATGTTCCAGACATGATATAATCGATTTGAGATTTATTATGGTCAGGACCTTTAATATTTTGCAGCTTGGCGTCCCAAGCTACATTATATGGTACCTGTACCTTAGAGCCGGCCGGCCTTATCTCCATGTCTGGGATGGTTTCCTTAGTAACCTCGGATTCCTATTGCACCTTTCTTTGATTTTTTGAGGATTTTTATCTTTGGAACCTATTGGTCTACCACGTTTCTTTCGTGTGTTAGACTCGGTAGCAATTTCATTGATTCCCTTTTGGATATCAATACGTACTGGTGCATTACAAGCTGGTATGTACGTTTTTGTAACTTTCTTTGGGTCAGCAAAGGAATCTGGCAATTGATTAGCTAGCTTTTCAAATGTATAATCTTATGGACCTCTGATTCTCATGCCAGAGTCCGAGGATCTTGCCAATTTAAGGATGTTTGATTCCATTATATTTCTTTTATTGCTTTACCCAGCTTGTTCGTCTCTCCACCTATAGTAGGAAATTCGGATTCATTCAAATGACAATCCGCGTATCTAGCCTTAAATAGATCACCCGTAGTTGGCTCTAGATACTTAATAATGGTGGGAGAATCAAATCCAACATATATTCCCATCCTCCTTTGAGGTCCCATCTTTGTTCTATGTGGTGGAGCAATCGGTACATATACGGCACACCCGAAAGTCTTTAGATGGGATATGTCTGGCTCATGACCCATGATTAATTGGGATGGTGAATATTTATGTTCACTAGATGGCCTTATGCGTATAAGTTCTGATGCATGTAAAACAGTGTGTCCCCAAGCGGCTACTGGAAGCTTCGACCTCATGAGTAATGGTCGAACGATCAATTGAATTCGTTTAATGAAGGATTCCGCTAATCCATTCTGTGTATGTACATGCATGTGCTACGGGATGTTCCACACTTACCCCCATGGACATACAGTAGTCATTAAACGCTTGGGACGTGAATTCATCGGCATTGTCTAGACGTATAGTCTTAAGCGGAAAATCTGGAAAGTGGGCTCGCAGTCTTATTATCTGGGCCAATAACCTAGCAAACACTTGGTTTCTAGTAGATAGGAGACAAACATGCGACCATCTTGTCGATGCATCAATGAGGACCATACATATATCTCCTTGTATCCTTTCCAGAAATTTTAAGGTCTCTTTATTTACCTTAGCCGGTGATGGCCTTATAATGAGTTTCCCTTGTGAACATGCTTCACACGTGAGATTCTTAGGGATAACTCTTTTCTCTCTTAGGGTGTGCCCCTTTGAATTAGTTATTAGTTTACGCATCATACTATGACCCGGATGGCCAAGCCGGTCATGCCATAAAGTGAATTTCTCGATGAACTCTTTGTTCATTGCCATATTAGCTTCGATCATATCGATTTTAGCATAGTAGAGACCAGTGGATAATGCGGGTATAGTCTCTTAGGACTTTCTTATGTCCTTGGGTGATCTCAATTATATTTAGGAATTCTTTGTTCCCTTCACCCTTTGTTTCAATATGGAAACCATTCAATCTTATATTTTTGAAACTTGACAAGCTCCTCTTCGAGCTGGGTGAATATAGGGCATCGCTTATTTCAAGATGCGTGCCCTTTGATAAAAATATATGGGCATGACCATGGCCCTCAATAAGACTAGCTATACCCGCTATGGTGCTAATATTGGCATTTTTCATTATGAGATTTAGGAAAATATCTCTTATCTTTTGTGTGGCTCCACTATCCACCACAATTATGTTCTTGTCCTCGGTCATTTCTTATATGGACAAGAATCATGTTCTAAACATAAAATAATATAAAATAAATTCAAGCAAATAACAATCAATGAACACATAAAATGCAAAGAAAAACATAGAGGTTTTGATGTCGAAGTAAGATTTATCAACTTGATTCTTTTATGCAATCAGAAGTTTCATACTCTATTAGATCATCTTGATCATGTTCACCATCTTTATATACCAAATGGGCTTTAGGATTCTTCCCTTTTACACTCTCTTGATAGAGGTCACAACGATGTTTGGAAGTCCTACATATCTTAGCCCAATGGTTTCCCATTCCATATCTATGGTATACTCATTTGGTCGAGTGTTGTGGTTTGGAAATACCACATCGTCCTCGCCCTCGACCACGGCCGGAATTGGGTCTACATCCACGGTTATAGTGGTTCCCATGGCCGGATGAGTTATAGTGGCCACAACCACGTCCTTTCAATACCACATCTATGGCATACTCATTTGGTCGAGTGTTGTGGTTTGGAAATACCACATCGTCCTCGCCCTCGACCACGGCCGGAATTGGGTCTACATCCACGGTTATAGTGGTTCCCACGGCCGGATGAGTTATAGTGGCCACAACCACGTCCTTTCCATCCACCACGGTCACGGCCGTGTGGTCTATCACTTTAGACGTGGTTAGATTCTTTGGATTCTTTCTTATCCTCTGCGGCCTTATTGGCATTAGGTAATGGGGTTAATCTATGAGGTCGTAACTCACTGTTTTTATCTGTAAGTCATTATTTTTATTTTTTTTTCATCTAGCAATAGACTCATCCATGGACTTATAGTCCTGATTATGAGACTCTCAATAAGACGGTGGCTAATATTGCCTTGTATCTATCTTTCTTTCTTGGCATTATTGCCTTATTAGATACATTTACCAAGTCCTTTTGACTTTAGGATAATCTTAGTATCCATTGCCCATTTTAAAATAATTATCTCCTAAAAGATTTAGGGCAGTAAAGTACAAGTTGTAATTCAACATCTACAAGGAAAAGTTTTGAGTCAAAATCATGTAATCGTTAGTGTCATGCGGTATTTGAGACCGAACCATGAATCGATTTACTTAGGGATTTGACTTTCCTCTTTTTCTTAGGATTAGATTTCCTCTTTTGCTTAGGATTAGATTTCCTCTTTTAATTAGGATTAACTTTTCCTTTTTCTTTTTAGGATTTACTTTCCTCTTTACTTTAGGATTAATTTTCCTATTTCACTTATGATTTTAGATTTTAAGATTTCATATTTTAATTAGGATTTGGAAATTTTCTATTTCTTAAAGTTTTCCTATCTTGAATAAGATTTTAGGAAGTTTCTAATTTAATTAGGGTTTTAGGGTTTTAAGATTTCCTATTTTAATGAGGATTTAGGGTTGTTAAGATTTCCTATTATCCCTAAGATTTAGGGTTTTAAGATTTCCTATTTTATTTAAGATTTTAGGTTTATAGAGTTTCCTATTTTATTTAAGATTTTAGGTTTTTAGAATTTCCTATTTTATTTAAGAGTTTTAGATTTTAGGGTTTTAAGATTTTCTATTATCCCTAAGATTTTAGGATTTTAATATTTTCTTTTAGGATTATCTTTTCTAAGTTTTTTTCTAGGGTTCATGCGATTTTAGTTTTAGGGTTTCTAACAACTTATGCATGAAATCAAACAAAGAAACAATCAATCTAACAAAACAACCTCATCCAAACGTGATTTAGAATTTAGGGTTTTGATCCGATTAAAGTGTTTTCAATTTAGGGTTTATGTCTTTTAGGGTTTCGGATTCTATGTTAAGATGTTTTCGATTTGCGAGTTTAGGATAAGCAATAACAAGCTTTCTAGCAACCTAAACAAGACAGGCAAACGAGCAAGCGAAAACAAACAAGCAATCGGATCAAGCAAGCAATCGAATCATACAAGCAAAGCAATCACTTAATCAATCATCATTCGTTTTAGGGTTTCTCTTTGCTTAACTTTCAAGTTCAATTGTTGGTTTTTTTAGCTTTAGGGTTTTGATGTTACCTTTCACCTTATGGGGTTGTATGGACTAGAACCGGGAGCTAAAGACCTCGGTAACTTACGCTGCTACAACGAACCGCAAACAGTACCACGATGAACAGTGTCGCGATGAACAGTGTCGGTGATGAACAGTGTCGGCGATGAACTGTGCCGCGATGTATAGTGTCGGCGATGAACAGTACGGCGATGAACAGTATGGCGATGAACAGTATCGGCGATGAACAGTATCGGCGATGAACAGTGTCGGCGATGAACAGTGTCGTGATTTTTAGGGTTAGGGTTTTAGGGTTTTCGTTAAGAGCAAGTCGTGCTGATAACGTGTTATAAATCTCGTATATTCTCTTATTAATGAATGAAGTTACAACTTATATATATATACAATAAGGGAGACAAATCCCAATTGGACTAGGAAACCCTAAAGCCCAAAGCCCACTAAGACTAACATAAACCGTCATTGGGCGAATCTTCTAGAAGATAGACATGGGCCTTCTAGAACATGGACATGGACCTTCTAGAACATGGATATGGGCCACGGTTATGGAGTCCATCCGTAATGTGGTTTACAACACACTTGTTTTTCTAAGTTAAATCGGAATTCGGTAGATCAAACTTTTCTTGTTCTTAGTCAAAACGTTAGATCGGATTTATATACGAATTCCGACACCAACAACAAAACCTTTTGCTTCTATTATAGAGTTCTCACAAAATTCACAAATGCTGCTAGCTCAGCGGGTGTGTTCTCCTCAAGCAAATTGACCCTATAACAAATAACTTCAAAGTTCCTCAATAATTCTTATCAAATAAGATATTTAAGTATTTAATTAATAAAAAACATTCTGTAAAAAAATAAAAATAAAATAACGGGATACGATATCTATAAGTAGAATGCCCTGTCAAACTAGTGCCAGGATCTGAACTTGCCCTTTCAAGCGAAACACGGACAACATAATTGCTATGCATTATTACATAACATACATGTCAACGTAGTATATCGGTATATACATGTATATTATCATATAATAAATTGATTTCAATGACATTTGGAACTCAAGTTGGCGCCACGTAAACAGTAATATTGTTATTTATGGAAAGTCAGCTTTATAAGATATCTAACCAAAGGCTTTTCATATTCAATGTATATTATAAGATCTGCGATCCGATTATATCATAAGGTTACTTTTCAAAGAATTATTCTCCGAAGTCATTTTTTTGGGGTCAATTTGGTGACAATCTGATCGGAAAGAGAGATTATATGGGTCATTGCTTTTCGTTGCCGTCTTCTTCATCGGAGATTCACGAGGATAACGAGCACGGTGATGGAAATGCGGTAGTGTTTAATGGATTAGAGTTCGGTTTAGATCATGACCTTCCGGTTCATCGACTTGGTTCGGTCTGCTCTATACAAGGAACCAAAGTGCTTAACCAAGATCATGCTGTTCTTTACCTGGTAGACCATCTTGACATTATTTTTGCTATTTTCTTGTTTCTATATTTCTTCTCTTTCTAGAAATCATTACCTTAGATGACCAACAACATTTTGGGGTAGATGGTGAACCAATTTTCGTTTCCCTAATTTAGATAGGACAAAAAAATTCACAATTTTTGTTTTGTTTTGTTTTTTTTTTTGGTTCTCTCAGTAAAATCTTGTTTTTAATATATGTAGATAATGTCTTTAATTTTGTTTAAACGTACATCATCTTATAGACCATCCAGATGAACAAACGAACAACACCATATTCGGCCAAACTGATTTAAATGTTAATTTCTACTTTTGTGTTTACATGTGAAATATATTTGAAATTCTTTTCATATTTATAAAAAAAATTAAAGATTTCATTTCATATATAAAAAATTTATATGTAAAAATGTTTGATTGCATTAAAATTAATGTTCCATATAATTTCACATGACATTTTTCAAAAAGATTAAAAACATTTAAAATTTCATCCATTTTTATTGAGTAGAATTAAGTGTGATTTGATTTAAGTAGTAGAAAACTTATAATTTCAATCCCGTAGGGATATGGAACAAGGGATTCAGAGCTATGTGGAGTGTTTGATGGGCACGGTAAAAATGGGCACATGGTGAGCAAAATGGTGAGAAATAGACTGCCATCGGTTCTGTTAGCACTAAAGGAAGAGCAAAACCAAGAATCTAATGTTTGTGAAGAAGAAGCTAACAAATGGGAAAATGCTTGTTTTACTGCCTTTAGACTCATTGATAGAGAGCTTAATCTCCAAGTCTTTGATTGCTCTTTTAGTGGCTCCACTGGTGTTGTTGCCATAACTCAGGTACATTTATTTCTCTCTTTTTCCGCAACATTAAAGGGTTTGAATGGTGGCAGCGGACTAGATCGTTGAGTTTTGTGGCCGACGGTCTAGACTAGTGTATCTTTCTTCATCATTTGTTTCCATTGCCGATTTTTTTTTCTTGGTATATACCAAAACTTATAAATGGTTAAAAAAATTCGATCTTGACCACAAACAAATTGTTCTGTTTTTTCTGCTGCCACCATTCAAAGCCTAAATATTTTAATAGCTGGAGCTTACTGGATTATCTTAGGGAGATGATCTCGTTATAGCAAACCTCGGTGATTCAAGGGCAGTGTTGGGGACAACGACTGAAGATGGTGAGATCAGGGCAGTGCAATTAACATCAGACCTAACACCTAATGTCCCTAGTATGCTTTTTTACTCTCTTTTTGGCTAAATAAAGGTTTTATCATTAGAGGGTTCATGATATTTATTTAGCGAGTTCTAGCGTTGCAGGTGAAGCAGAGAGGATAAGGATGTGCAAAGGTCGTGTTTTCGCAATGAAAGCAGAACCGTGCAACCAAAGGGTGTGGTTACCCAACCAAGACATACCAGGACTAGCCATGTCAAGAGCTTTTGGAAATTTTAGGCTCAAAGAACACGGCGTTATTGCGGTTCCAGAGATCTCTCAACACCGAATAACTTCGAACGACCGGTTCCTTGTACTCGCTACAGATGGGGTAGATGCAAATGTGATTCAAATATATATTGAAGTTTTTTTTCAGTTTAATGAACCACCTTGGTATTTAAAATCGTCATCGCAGGTTTGGGATATGCTTAGCAATGATGAAGTTGTATCGCTGATATGGAGTTCGGGAAAAAAGCAAGCTGAGGCCGCTAAATTGGTGGCGGAGGCAGCTGAAGCTGCATGGAAGAAAAAGCTTAAATCTACCAAAATTGACGATATTACAGTAATATGTCTTTTCTTACAGAACAAGGAACAACCAAGTTGTACAATGCACACTTGAATCATAACATACATTATGCTATTATGGTCGCAGCTGTTGCACATAATGCCACAACAATATAATGGAAATTAAAAGATTATTAATCTCTCCAATGTAAAGGCTTTGTTTATAATGGAAACTACTTTTTTTCGGTTAGTTATAAAATGCAACATGCGGGTTTGAATTTGGAAGTTAGATAACAACATGATTAATATAGATCACTAGACTTATTATCACTTAAGTCATTGAGGTTAGATTGAAGACACATTAACAACTAACAAGGATAAGTGTTATAGGAACATAAGAAATCAAGAAGGAAGATCATCTTCTTTTACACCCGAAATTCCCTAGCTAGTCTTGCTTTAGTTCTCGTCATTGTAATCCTTCAAAGAAAACTATAATACAATTCATCTATTTACTTCACTTTAGCTTCATATTTTTCCTTACACCTACTTATTGTTGTAACACCCTGACCATTCCTACCAGTGAGCACTCACGTCCTCTCTCGAGCCCATGGGTTCCACCCCTGTCCGACGGTCGGTCCGTTATGTTCGGGAGGCTTTAAAGACTTGTTACCGACCCTAAAAATCACTACATGATATTTTCTTGTGTTTTGTTCTCACTCAAACAGTTCCGACGACAATCACTTCCCGGAAGGTCACCGATCCTGAAATTGATCCAACTTAAGCACGCTTAATTGTAGAGTTCTCTCAAGACGTTTGACCAAAAAGATAAGTGCACTTTGCTGACATAGGTGGCCAAATCAATTCTCTTAAAATTCTCTGCATGCACCGTCATAATCTTGAAACCGGGGTGTTACAATTGTTCACCTTGCTATCAATTTCTTATTAAGGAAAATGTGTTGTGTTTAATTTGAACGTAAGTTATTTACAAAATGATTAGCTAGCTACGAAACTACCATTGCCAAAAAAAAACAAGGTAGTAATTCTTTCGGAAAAAAAACTTTGGGATCGTGTGAGCCAAAATTTTGCGTTAGGTATGTGATCTATGTACTATGATATATAATGCACTAGACATATTAAATTGAATATCACATTTATGTACGTCAACATTAGCACAATGTTCTTATTAAAAAAAAATTACACATTGTTCTTATCCAAAAAAAAAACACATTGTTTTTCATTTAGGGTAATTTCATCTTTTAACCCAACAAGATTTCATAGAATGCAATAAATTAATTGTGACCGTCAAGTGCTTATCAAAGTCATGGGCTCATGGCCGGCCCGGTAAATTTGGGTGTCCTAAGAAAAACTTAAAACCCATTAAAAAGATTTTTTTTTTAATTAGATTTTTACCATTAAAAAAAATGTTATAGTTGTCTATAAAAGCCCACAATATTTTTAAAAGGTCCTACAAAAATTATTATTGTATATAAAAAAAACTTAACAAATTTTTAGGTTAAAAAATTCTCAAATTGTGAGGCCCAAATCGATGGGTTTAATGGCTTGTCCTCTGAGTCGGGCATGTGGCTGGCCATATTCAATATAATACGGACGAGAGGAACAACATACAGTGTAATGTTTGGTTCAAATAGGTTGCATATTTGTATCTATGTCTGAATTATAATCACTTTTGTAGAAATTAAAGACTTGTTGTTTTTTAATATTTTTTCCACAAAAAAGAAACAATTAATGGTTACTAAAAATAGTCTACGACTGTTCGACCTCGCCTTTGTAGCTCTATTGACTGTTAGTGTATCATGGGATATTTCCAAAGAATTACAGTCAAGATCACGCTTCACGGTAGGTACCCAGAGAATTACCGGTAAAGAAGGAACAAATTTACAGTCAAGATCCTGCCACTAGACCACAAATTTTTGCCCAAGCATATGTGGTCTAGTGGCAGAGGAAGTTTTGAGAAATGATGAAACTCCCAAACCTGAGTTCGATTTTTTCTGGAAACAAAAATATATTTGTTTGGGAATTGGTTTACCTGGTAGCCAGAAATGCAGGCGGCCTGACTACCCCCTGGCATTAGTCGGAAGGCACTCCAAACTCGGATCAGACAGTGTGGTGGCCTAATTCTGGATCTCATGGATCTCATGAATCTCATGGCCCGTTCGACCCGAGTCCACTCGGAGTTCATGGTGTCCGTTGAATCGTTGAACCGTTGAACCGCGAGAGAAGTCCACTCTATAGCACCTCGATGCATTTCTACCGAGACTGACCGGATCAGCCGATAGAGTTTATCAAAAAAAAGAAAGGGACGATGACTCATATGATAAAGCACCTCCAATTTTTAATAACGATTAAAAAAATAAAAAGCAAAAGGTTGGTTGGTTTTATATATTGTCATGTGATAAAGTATCGATCGGCCAAAATCCATAAGAGATATGCTGTGACTGTGAGGTGTGAGCGGCGAGCCTTGTGATGAATGGCCTACGATCGATTCATGTATCTATTATTATTTATTATATATTATTAATTATCTTAACAAGGGAGTTCATATTCTAGATTAATTGAACTTTCGATCATATTCTAGATTCTAACATAAAAGGCTCTGAACATAATCTACTAACATTCTTGATGCATGGAGTACTTTCGAGTTTTGCGCGAACAGTTGAGACCTATCAATTGAAGATGTAACTTAGTTTTTGCTCCAAGTCGTGTTCCGGATAAGAAACAAATGTTCACTAGAGAGATAACGATAGTAATACGCAATTCACAATTGAGTAAAAGAATGCAACCAGTGGCGGAACCAGAAAATCTATTCATCGGGGTCAAAATATTTTTTTCTTTCTAAAAGATACATAAAAGATAGCTTCATAAGTCGATATACTAAAAAATGTGAAAGATGTTTTCTTATTTCCACCATCACACAATCAAAGATTGATTAAAAACACAAAGAAGAAAGAAGAAGAATGTAAAACGTTTTTAGATCAGGTCAAAATAAATGTTAAAATATTATCTATATATAATAATATTTGAGAAGTGTTTTTGCTGACGTGTCGGACTCTCGGCTCTTGTTGAGTCATTGATTTTACGTAATTACTTAATTACCCTTAATGAAATCTAATTAATTTTGGAAAAATTAAATTGAATTTCGGATATTTAAGATGATAATGTCAAATATAGTTATAAATCTTAATTAGTTATGTTATTGTTCCATAACAAATAATTTAAAAATATATAACTTCCTTTTTGTAGTTATTATCGTCAAAAAAAAAGAAAAACCCTAAAAAAATCCTACACCGCCTCTTACCTTGATATAAATACCTTGCATGTTTACACTTTCGGATCATCACTAACCTTGATTTTTTGCATTGATTTTTTTTTAGTTATACATCTTATTTTCGTTACTATAAATTCTAATGGTTTTTTTTAACGATTGTAGGTTTTGGATGAGTGAAAGCAACCATGATGCATAAAGAAGATTTAGTGATGTTTCAATTGATTAACGGGTAATCTTTTATCTTTAATGTCTCGATTTTCTTATTTTGTTATATTTTTATATGATTTACGTTACATATCGAATGTATGTCAGACTAATCAAGGTGCGGTTCAGAAATTTATGTTCCAAAACATTGTTACAAATCGATGGGGGAAAAGGTTTGATTTATATTTGTTCCTATCTATATGATATTGTGATTAATTTATGTGTTTTTATTTGTTTTACCGATGCTTTTGTGGAATTTCAAAATATTGAAAAGTTATGGCTAATCTCCACGAGCATGTAATCTCTCATATAACTTTGATCGTTTTTTTTTATGAGTCTTTTTTTTTGTGTGATAATCAATGTTATTGTCAAATTATCTCCACGAGCATGTGATCTTCCATGTATTTTTAATCTACTCTTTGTTTTTCTTGTTTGATGAGTTTTAATTTTGTGTGGATATCATTGTTGTGATGTAGTCAAAATTCCAATAATGAGATACCAATATTTCGACTCTTTTAGGTATCACGTACGTTTCCCAACTTTATATTTGATACGTCTTCGCTTGTTAACAGAAAATTTGAAACATCGATCTCCATCTTCTAAAAGTGATTGAATTAAAATAGAATGACAACGTTTTAAAACCTAATTCCCAATTAATATTTGTGGTATATGTTTTTATGTTTTATTCCACTATGGTTGTGGGTTGATGATATCAATTATGAACATGTAGGTAATTTTATAATTTAGTCCTAATCAGTTGTCTGTTTTTGTGAAACTCCTAATCTATTATTTTTTTATTAATTAACCTAATAGACTATAGTCGTTGGGTATTCTTCTTCCTCTTATTCTCTTCACCGTATCTTCTCAGGGACATATTCCAAAATCTGATACACATGGTCTACAGTGTCACTCAATGTCATGTGGTGAGTTTTAGTTTTATACGTTCATGTTTAATGTTTGCTCTTCTGAGGATTTATTCTCTTCATGCAAGGTCTGTCTATTCAATTGTTCATCTTTTATTATCTGTTAAAGAGAGTTTGTTGCATTAATGTATCGTGCTCTACATTTCGAATTGTCATTTCGTTGTTACTTCCTGGTGTACAAAAAACGGCAGTGATATGGATTTGTGCTTTGCTAAATCTGTTTCTCAGTTCTCTGATGGCATTGAAGACAGAGTTGTGGTGGGGAGCCTTGATCTTAACCAATGCCGTTGGCTTCCTGATGAAATTGCTGGAACAAAACCAGAGGTATTTGTGTCGCCAACAATGCTGAACTTGAATCTGATATTGGACAAATTGAGAAGCCTAAGAGTATTTTATGTTATAGGGGATTGGTGTGGATTTTGCGAGAGCATACTTAAGCAATGTCTGTGTTGCAAAAGAGCTGCATCGTAATGGAGTTGGTTACAAACTCATTGATAAGTCCAAGAGAGTGGGGTAAGAATGTTTAATCAAACTCCTTAGACGTGTCCAGTTGGAGTTAAAAAAAGAGTTGTGAATATGGTTCAAGCATAACGGATATGTACGTGCATGTGATGGTAGCCAATGAAGCAGCACAGAGGCTATACATGAAAAGCGGGATCGAGCAAGAGACTGTTGAGCAGCGTGGCAAGCTCGATACCTCAATAGACCACAACGGCTCCTCCTCTGGCTCCGCCTATCTTCTTCTTCCCTGGAGCTGATCCTCAGCTTTCTTCTTCCAATGGACGCTTTACGATTCCTTCCTCTTCTCTCTTGTAAGTCTCTCTCTGAAACTCTCTGTTTTTTTCAATTACATTTCTCCGTTCTCATATTTTGGTTGAAGTTTTGGATTAATGAACAGCGTATATACTGTTCTGTCTCGTAATTTAAGTATTCCTCTCTTTAGATTAGGGATAACAAACTTGGCTGTTAAATTCAGGAATTACTCTTCGTTGCCAATCTCTCTCCCCAAACTAAAATATTACATATATGGAAGTAGTAACTTAAAGTTTTTGGTATCGAGGTCATTCTAAGGCACTGAGATTCGGACTTTGGTATGTATAGGATTCGTTTTCCATGCACTAAGGTTTAATTATTGTTTAATTTATTGGTTTTTAGGTTTCTTTCCCTGCTCTGATGCGTTTTCGGGTGTGCCAATGGAAGCTTGCATCACTCTTTACTCCAAGCGTAAGTATGCTCTGCATTAGCTTCTTCTGTTCCATTGGTTATTATGGGTTTTGACTTTTGAGAAATATACAACAATTTAAAACCAGGTTTTGTTGTTGATTGGTTCGGTTTGTATACTATATTTTGCTAAATACATATGACCATAAATAAGACCAAAGGAGCTGGGTTAGCTCCTTTGCCAGCTAGGTTGACTTCGTCTCCTCCCCGTCTTGCGGATTTCCGTTATTCAATAGGTATATTTGAGAAGTATACGGTACTAAAACCACAACCATTGATCTTAGCTTGATCGGTTCTTTCCTAGGATTTATACATAAAAGTAAATTGTTTTGTTTAATAATTTTCCATTGCATGAACTTTCGAGACAACAAGTGGACAGGAGTGTAATGTCATCAAAAGTCAAATCAAACACTGTGAAGAACATAATAGACAACGTTGGCTTCTTTCGCAGCTACTCAACGTTGTCTCTCCCGATGGTCCCAACACTCTCTTCTTCTTTTTTTGTCAACATTCAAACGTTGTTTAAAATAAATAAAAATGTTTAACCTTAATCATCTTCCTAGATCTTTAAATGCCTAAAACTTCAACTTAATCAGTCAGCAATCCGTCACGTTAATGATTTTGAAAGGAAGACTTTTGTTTTGTTTCGGTTAGTTTTGTTTGTTTAGTATTTTAATCACAAGATAACTCTAATTTCCCATTAGAGTTGTGTTAATTGTGTTGATTATGATTTGGCGTTCCAATTCTGATTTTATTTTTATGTTGTAAATCTTAAACTGTTACGTTATTGTTCTATCTTCCTATGTGAGAAAAAAGTAAAATGTTTTAAAATTTTGACATGGATAATAATATAATTGTAAATCTATAATAATTATATTATCATTTTATTTATATTTTTCAAAAAGAAATATATTTATCTTAATAGATTTAATATGATAATGTCAAATATAGTTATAAATCTAAAAGAGTTATGTTATTATTCCATCCTTTTATGAGAAAAAAGCAGATATTCTCTTAAACTTTTAAATTAACGTGGATAATAATAAATAAATGATAATTTTACTAATATGATAATGATTCGGTTTTAATCTTACCAAAAAACAAATAATGATTCTGTTTTAAAAATATATAAATTTTCTTTGTTTAGTTGTAGATATTGTCATATAAAAAATTCTTAGATCCTCCACTGCCTTAATTTTATGTAAATACCTTGCTTGATATTTAATTTTGATTTGATATCATAACTAATCCTTGCTTTTTTTTCGGCACTAACTATTGAATTTTTTATACTGCCATTTAATTCTTGCATAAAAAATAATAATTAATAGTAGTGTTTATTATGAATGCAGGTTTGTTTTCCATAAAAACTAGATTGGATTTATGGAAGCACGTCATTGTTTCCAGTGCGAGGAAACAAATGTCGTATCACTGCTGTTGTGGCTCTTTAGTACTTTCGTTTCTGTTTATGGCTTTGCTTCGGTTGTATGGTTAGTCATCAATCATTGATCTTCTCATTGTTTGAATATTGTTGCATAGGAAAAATCTTCCTTTTTTATGAATCTTTCAAAAGTTGGGTCCATGCTATTCTCAGTGATTGATTACGTTTATTGAATATTTGTGTGCTTCCTCTGCTGATATTCTAATTCATGCTTTATTCGTCGTCTTTGATACACTCTGATTAACCATTGTGGACCTCTAGAGTCTAATTTGCAATATTAATGCAAGTCTCTTTAACTTACGGATTATGAAGAGCATCCTAAGATCGTTTAATTTGATTCAAGCTTTATGTGGCTAATATTTGGTCTTGGATGTGAATTAGTCTATCATGTTTCTTGGAAGGTAGGAAGCAATCTTGATGTTTACCAAAATCCAATGTGCTCTTTTGTAGCTCAGTTTTGAAATATGTACTAATTATTGTAGAGGGAACCCGAAACAAAGAGACCATATGTATGATTTTATATGCGAAGAGAAGCTCCGAATTTGAAATCGTCTCCACTCCGGTGATATGTGGCCATGGTGTGAAAGAGTCTGGAGCCATGGTTATTTCAGATTCGGACATAACCGTAATTGTTAAACTAATAAAAATAAGATCAAATGTACCGGATTGATGAGAATTTTTGGTGTTCTTCGTCATGTTCTTCGTCGTATGGATCTAACAAAACAAAAAAAAAATATATACCCCAAAATTTTTTTTTGTTTGTTAATAGAGAGAACCCACCAATTTTGTAGCGTTGATTGTGACATTGAATTGTTTGTCGGATGAATATAAGTCTCTAATCCGGAGACTGAAGTTGAACCCTAACAAAAACATATATTCATAGCATAAAATTCATAAATAAAAGGTAGAGCATCACATAGCTTTTTCTTCAAAGCCAACACATCTCTCTTTGTAGCCGAATTACTCTCCAGTTTGGTATATACTCAAATTTTCCAATGACTTCCTTCTCGAACCTGGAGCGTTTTTGCTTTGCCGGATATTTTTAGGATATGGCTCTTATGTATCTCTTGTGAGTCACTTGATATGTTGTTTAGGTAAAACTTTTGGTTTGAAAGAGAATGATCTACGACAAGCATAATCGGTTATTTGTTATATATGTGGCCATGTTCATATTGCTTTCTCCACAAGCAATTTTCCAGTTTTGTAGCATTCGATATTTAAATTTAAAAGCTTCAATACGTTGTATACATGTGTATGTATGTACATATATGAATTATTCTCAGTTGCACACAGTGGTTTCTAAGGGATAGATACTTGCTCTCTGTAACCCTCTCATTTTTAGTACCTATCTTCAGTGTTTACTTTGCTAAGAGCTTCTTGATAGGCATACATCTTTGCAATCTCAGATCAATATACTACAAATACATATACGATACAGTTAAGAAAATGATATTTCTCTTACAACTTTTTATATGGGTTTTATAAACAAGAGATCAACTGAAGGGTTACGCAGCGACCAATGGCGAAGGTAGAGACAAAGATACTACAATAGGGACGATAAATATGACACGATATATACAAAGGAGATGCCTGTTTCTATACCATTGAAATTTTACGTACATAACTACTTCAAAGAGCAAGATGACTTACTTGATAGGTAAGAGATATGGTAAGAGATTATATTTTTCAATTATTTGTTTCCAACTACGAAAAACTCCAGTGACATACAATCTAAAAGCATGCATATGTCATAAAATCAAGAATACAACAAAAACCAGGAAGATGGGCCCAAATTAAAGTCCAAAACTGGACGTGGGGAACCCACGGACAGTGGCGGTCGGAGCGTTACAAATATGAAAGAAACGAGGAAGCGTGAATATGTCATAAAACCAAGAGTACTACAAAACCAAGAAGATGTGCTCAAAGAACGAAACTGGACGTGGGAACCCACAGACAGTGGCGATCGGGGCGTTGCTAATATGAAAGAAACGAGTAAGCATGAATATGTCATAAAATCAAGAGTACGACAAAACAAAGAAGATGGGCCTAAAGACCGAGACTGGACGTGGGAACCCATGGACAGTGGCGGTCGGGACGTTGCTAATATATTGTTGGTTTAAATATATAGATTTTTTATATTTAATTCTATTATATATATCAAGATATAAACACTAATAATTGTTTGTGATTCAAAAACACTATTAATTGTTGATTACTAATAATATATATCAAAAGTTATAGCGTTTTACCATAAATCTATATTAATGTCGTTATAAAAATTAGACTCTTGACAAAATTAATTCAATAAATATCCCTAACTTGATAACCCTAAATATTAATTATTAATTCTGGTCTTAATCAACATACAACCCCGCGCTGGGCGCGGGGACCTCCCCTAGTATTACTTTATATTAATAGGTTTAAATGTAGTAGATTTACTTAAAATAAATTTTATTAGGTTAATATTATCTATAAGTACAGTGTAATTATTGGGTTTGTAACATAATTTTTTTTATAGGAGTCAATATTTTTATTGGATTGGGGTCAATAGTTTTTTTTATATAAAAATTCAACTATTTTTAAAAATTTCACCGGGGTCAATTGACCCCTATGAATCTTCTCTCCCTCCGCCCCTGAATGCAACATTTTCCTCAACGAAATGATTGATTGAAGAGTAAAGCAGTCTGAAAAGTGGAAACAAATAAAAGAACAAATATAACAAAAATAGGTTAATTAACATTCAGCTAGAGTAAGCAAAACCCACGGGATTCATGTCACCTTAACCTCCGAAAATATCATGACGCTAAGACAAGGTAATGCACACGCCACTCTTCTCTAACAAAGGCTATATAAACCCTAGACTGGCACAAGGCTTCCATGCAATACAACACATACATCTACATATTAACCATGAAGCTTCTTGGGTTCTCCTTAGCTATTCTATTAGCTGTGGTGACTTGTAAAGCTGAAGAGTTTACTTGTGAAGAGAACGAGCCATTCACCTGTAACCAAACTAAACTTTTCAACAGTGGCAGTTTCGAAAAAGACTTCATCTTCGGTGTTGCATCTTCTGCTTACCAGGCACGTAACAAATCCCACATTGTGTTTCCATACCTAGTTTTGACGTATAGAAAAACCATTCAAAAACATTAAAATCCAACGTTGCATGGTTGTTTCCTTATCATTTCAGGTGGAAGGCGGCAGAGGTCGTGGACTTAACATTTGGGATGGCTTCACTCACCGATACCCAGGTTTGTCGCTTGCATTTATATATGAGAGGGATGTTTGTTATATCTCTATAGAATCATAGTAATCTCTTTGAATGTTATCAGAGAAAGGTGGAGCCGATTTGGGAAATGGAGACACAACTTGTGACTCATATACGAATTGGCATGTTAGTTCCTCAGTACATTTATATATGTGCAAGCTATTATACTCACTGAATCATCTATCAACTATATGTGATTGTGTATATATATAAACTGCAGAAAGATATAGACGTGATGGACGAACTCAACGCTACTGGCTACAGATTTTCCTTTGCATGGTCAAGAATCCTTCCGAGTATGTGTACATTATTGATCCATGTATTATAGTATATTAATATTCGATTGTAATTGTTTGGAAGAGTAAATATACAATATCTATGTGAGCAGAAGGAAAGAGGAGTAGGGGAGTGAACGAAGGTGGTATTAACTACTACAACCGTCTCATAAATAACACTATCGCAAGGAATATAACGCCTTTCGTTACCCTCTTTCACTGGGACCTTCCTCAAACATTGCAAGATGAATATAATGGTTTCTTGAACAGAACGATCATGTATGTATTTGATGCCATGCTAATTATTAAAAACGATAAAAAAATAGAAATATTTTGATCTTACACTAACGAAATGACTTTATAATATGGGCAGAGACGATTTCAAGGATTACGCGGATCTATGTTTCGAACTTTTTGGTGATAGGGTAAAGAACTGGATCACGATCAACCAATTATACACAGTTCCTACGAGAGGATATGCACTAGGAACAGATGCACCCGGTCGATGTTCTCCTAAGATTGACGAAAGATGCCCTGGCGGAAATTCGTCAACAGAACCATATCTCGTTGCACATAACCAGCTTCTTGCTCATGCAGCGGCTGTTGATGTTTACAGGACGAAATATAAGGTGAGTTCTCCATATTTTAAAATGTGTGATCTAACATGTGATTATATTTTAATCATCATTGTGTATATATATGCTTACGTGACCACAGGACCAAGGAGGAAAGATTGGACCTGTGATGATAACTAGATGGTTTCTTCCATATGATGACACTCCGGAGAGTAAGGAGGCAACTGAGCGGGCTAAAGAATTTTTCCATGGATGGTATATAATATCAAAATATGAAATGATTTTTAAACATTGATATGTATAAGTAAGCTAATTAGAAATATGCATGCAGGTTCATGGGGCCGCTAACAGAAGGTAAATACCCAGACATCATGAGGGAATATGTGGGAGATCGGCTTCCAGAGTTCAATGAAACAGAAGCTGCCCTTGTAAAGGGTTCATATGATTTTCTTGGTCTCAACTATTACGTCACTCAGTACGCCCAAAATAATGACACGATTGTTCCTCCGGACGTACACACTGCCTTGATGGACTCACGCGCAACTCTCACATGTACCACTCTATTTCCACTTAGTTAAAATATTTCGATATATCTATCTCATTGTAATTACAACATTTTCTGACCATGCTCCTGGTCCAACATTTTCATAAATTATTCCATCCTTGTGTTCACAGCTACAAATGCAACTGGTCATGCTCCTGGTCCACCGGTACGCATGATCCATTTTCCATTTCTTTTTAAGCAAAATAACATTCATTTTTCATGATTATATACATACTTCTCTTTCTCAGTTCAATGCAGGCAGTTATTACTACCCAAAAGGCATTTACTACGTAATGGAGTACTTCAAAAACAAATACGGTGATCCTTTAATATATATCACCGAGAATGGTGAGTTCTACACTCTATTATCTATACATGTCTACTATATTTCGGAGTTGGTCCAAGAAATTGAATCAAATATTGTCTACTTGTTCATGTTTAGGAATTAGTACCCCCGGTGATGAATCCTTTGACGAGGCTGTTGCCGATTACAAGCGGATTGATTATCTCTGTAGTCATCTCTGTTTTCTCAGTAAAGTCATCAAGTGAGTGGATGAAACATTGATACTTTTCTTACGTTGCTCTTTATATATATATATATATTCCCTGATAAATAATGATTGTTCATGTTTGTAGGGAGAAGGCTGTCAACGTGAAAGGATACTTTGCTTGGGCTCTTGGGGATAATTACGAGTTCTGTAACGGATTTACCGTCAGATTCGGACTAAGTTACGTCGATTTCACCAATGTAACCGGTGATAGAGACCTCAAAGCATCTGGCAAATGGTACCAGCAGTTCATAAACGTTACCACTGAGGACTCTACGAACCAAGATCTACTCCGCTCAAGCGTCTCCGTCAAGAATCGTGACCGGAAGAGTCTTGCTGATGCATGAAAGACCCGAACCACTATATGCCCACCAAGATCATCTTATGTCTCCTTTTCTACTTCCTCCATAGATAAGAAGCTTTTTCTGCCTAATGTATTAAAATAAAAATATTAATAAAAGATGATCGGTATTAATAAATACTTTATTGTCGGAATAAAACTCGGATCAAATTGAAATTTACAAACTATCAAAGGATAAGAACACAATAAAACCAATCCGCACCAAATTGAAATTTATAAACTCAGATCTCACATCCATAGTTATGCATATAATTTGAAAAATTTCTTTCATATTCCGTCTGTTCCTAAAATTTTGATGTTCTAGAGTTTTTACATAAATTAAGAAAAAATCACTATTTAATTATTTATTTGCCAATTTCTTTTATCTTTTTATTAAAGAATATGTTACAACTTTGAACCAATAGTAGTAATCAGAAACAATTGAATATTGATATATCATGGATTTTACCGTTTTTAGTCATGATATATGTGTCAGTTTTAGAGTCTTTTTCTTATTTCTAAAGTAGTTTTTAGTGTTTTGCAGTTTTTACACGTTCGAGACTAATTTGGAGATTATAGAGATTTCTGGAGCAAAACCGATAAGTTATGCTACGAGAGCAATCCGAAGACCAAAATTCGTGCAAGTGTCGATCGACACCACCCCTGGTATTTAGATAACAACATGATTAATATAGATCACTAGACTTATTATCACTTAAGTCATTGAGGTTAGATTGAAGACACATTAACAACTAACAAGGATAAGTGTTATAGGAACATAAGAAATCAAGAAGGAAGATCATCTTCTTTTACGCCCAAAATTTCCTAGTTAGTCTTGCTTTGTTCTCGTCATTGTAATCCTTCAAAGAAAACTATAATAAAATTCATGTATTTACTTCACTTTAGCTTCATATTTTTCCTTACACCTACTTATTGTTGTAACACCCCGACCGTCCCTACCTGTGAGCACTCACGTCCTCTCTCGAGTCCATGGGTTCCACCCCTGTCCGACGGTCGGTCCGTTATGTCCGGGAGGCTTTAGAGACTTGTTACCGACCATACAAATCACCATATGATCTTTCCCTGTGTTTTGTCCTCACTCACACAGTTCTGACGATAATCACTTCCCACAAGGTCACCCATCCTGAAATTGCTCCAGCTCAAGCACGCTTAATTGTGGGGATCTCTCAAGACGTTTAACCAGAAAGATAAGTGCACTCTGCTGACATAGGTGGCCAAATCAATTCTTTTAAACCTCTCCGCATGCAGCATCATAATCTTGAAACCGGGGTGTTACAATTGTTCACTTTGCTATCAATTTCTTATTAAGGAAAATGTATTGTGTTTAATTTGAACGTAAGTTATTTACAAAATGATTAGCCAGCTACAAAACTACCATTGCCCATAAAAAACAAGGTAGTAATTCTTTCGAAAAAAAACTTCAGGATCGTGTGAGCCAAAATTTTGCGTTAGGTCACGGGAACTATTTCTTACTTCTCATGTTATTAAAGAAACTTTGACCCCGATCATCTATTTCTTACTTTAGCTTTTGCGATTCGGTTGCGGTTTTAGTTCTTATACCTAATCAAACGCACGAGATCTAGTCATATTTGACTCCAAAAACAATAACCAAGCTTCTTATTGGCTCTCAAAGATTTTTGGATGTGGCCGAAATCCTATACGTTTTCTGTTTTGGAGCCTCTAAACTGAGAAACACTACTTTAGCTTTTGGGATCCGGTTGCGGTTCTAGTTCTTATACCTAATCAAACACACGAGATCCTGCATTCACACATAGTCGTTTAGGTTGTTTTTTGGGAAAAATGTCGTTTTATCTCCCAACTTTCAAAAAGTGGCCAATCAATACGTCAACTTCATATGTGGCCATTTAAAACATGAAATAAATGTTGACTAACGTTTGAGACATAGAAATTCGTTGACCAGGCCAAAATAGACATGCCGTTATCAGTCGTTAACGGAACCTCTAACGCCCGTTATCACCCGTAACGACTCTGTTAATCAACTTTCAAATTGTGGCCATTTTAAACATCAACTTCATATGTGGCCATTCAAAACATGAACTAATCGTTGACTAACATTTGAAACATTAGAATTCGTTGACCAGGCCAAAATAGACATGTCGTCATCATTCGTTAACAGAACCTATAACATCCGTTATCACCCGTTAATGACACTGTTAGTATGTCCAAAAAGATTTTTCCCAAATGAAAACACCAAATCCCCAAATCTATTTCTACAACAGCTCAAACAAGATGAATAGTCCTATTATCTCTATCTCTATTTCAGAAAAGCTACATTTAGTCTAGGCCTGGGCATAATACCCGAACCCGAAGAACCAAACCGAACCCGACCCAAAAAATCTGACCCGAACCCGAACCCGAAGTTTTAAAATACTCGAACGGATTCTAAACTGGACAACCCGAAAACCCGAACCCGACCCGAACTCGAACCCGAAGAAGTACCCGAACATACCCAAAATATAAGTACATAGTTATAGTATATTAGTAATATTTATACTTGTAATAACCTAAGTGCCAAAATTATTCGGATGTTAAGATATTTTCGGGTGTTTTAGCTACTTTGGGTTAGATTCGGGTTAAAATACTTGGGTTTTATAGATTTTTTGTGTATTTTTCAATACTTTGCATAGGATCGGATACAAAATTTCTAATATTTGGATACTTTGGGTAAACCCGAATCCGAACCCGAAATACCCGATCCGAACCCGACCCGAACCCGGAGTTTTAAAATACCCGAACGGATCTTAGTTTTCTAAACTCGAAAAACCCAAACCCGAAAATTAAAACCCGACCCGAACCCGACCCGAATATCCGAACGCCCATGCCTATTTTAGTCCTATGATGGGTCTACAAGTTTGCTTTCATGATTCCTTTTTAGATTTAAAACAAATATATAAACGATGTTTGCTTCCAATCACTGGCTCTACGATTGTCTATATATCAAACCATGTCCTTGGATTATGCTTTAAACAAAAAATTTGTCCTCGATTATTTTCAAAACGACGTCGTTTGGATATACTAACAGAGTCGTTAACGGGTGATAACGGATGTTATAGGTTTTTTTAACGAATGATGACAACATGTCTATTTTGGCCTGGTCAACGAATTCTCATGTTTCAAATGTTAGTCAACGATTAGTTCATGTTTTAAATGGCCACATATGAAGTTGATGTTTAAAATGGCCACAATTTGAAAGTTGATTAACAGAGTCATTATGGGTGATAACGGGCGTTAGAAGTTCCGTTAACGACTGATAACGGCATGTCTATTTTGGCATGGTCAACGAATTTCCATGTCTCAAACGTTAGTCAACGTTTATTTCATGTTTAAAATGGCCACATACGAAGTTGACGTATTGATTGGCCACTTTTTGAAAATTGTGAGATAAAACGACATTTTTCCCATTGTTTTTTAATATTGTATCTATTATATAGATATAAATCATCTCTCCGAACCAGATCATTTATTCACCCTTTTAAGCTTTTATTGCATTCCGTGTCACCCTACATGTCTTTATTGGATCACAGGACATCATATAATTTATATGACTAATTTTTCCCTCGATCAAATATTTACATACGCATACTATAGGCCGTGTTCTTTTTACTGTCACTAGCACCTGAAAAATTAACACTGAAATTTTGACAGGTTTAAAATCTAGCGACCAGTTAGCTTTTACAGAGATGATAAATAGTGACTACCGTGTCGTTCAATATAGTCGTCAGAAAATTAGCGACACCAGCAACCCGTTGAAAGGTTGAGCTTGCTGGAAGGTTGAATTTGAAGGTGTCGCTGAGTAATAAACAGAGAGAAAAATAGTCTAATTACGGTCGCCGGACGGTGTCTCGTTAGCGAAAGTGAAAAGAACACGGTCTATATGTATTTTTATACCTACACGAAACCCTAATTCTTAGAAAACCTAAACCATAATACATGTAGTGTTCGTACTGTGACATATGATATATTTAAAACCCTTAGAGCATGCACATAGTTGGTACTCATAGAGTATCATTAGCAATTTTTTAATATTAATTTTAATATTTTTTTATTGTTTGAGATCTATACTAGTATAATCGCAGCACTTTTTGTGACGGGTGGGTAAAAAAGCTTTCGGGTATATCGGATATCCGACCCATTTTAAAAATTCCTTCACAAAAAATTTGTTGGGTCGGGTTATATTTAACCCAACTCATACACCGGATATTCCATATTTAATAATTTAGATTTTTAGAAGATTTGATTAAGATTTATAATTATGATTCTCCTATCATCTTTGTTTGATTTGTTTTTAACTGTTTTGAATCATTATATAATACATAAAGTAAAAAAAAATCAATTTTTTTTCTGCATATACTGTGATTCGAAATTTTTAAAACGGACATATATTATCCAATTGACGAAAATGTGTGTTCAACGTTCTACATCGATTAAAATATTTAGACAATGATTCAGAATCATATCATAAATAAGAACATTAATAAAATAAATGAGTTTTTTGGCGGGATGGGTTTGGCGGGACGGGTTTTTGAATCAACAATAATAAAAAGATTAAAATATCATTAATCTGCCGCTTCAATACGGATTTAATCCTTATTTTTTTTTAATACAAATCACATGACGGGTTAAGAAATTACGGAACGGGTTATATTTCGGAAATGATTTATATGGCGGACGAATTTGAATCAATATTTATATACCGCTTTAATACGGGTTAAATCCTCAATTTATTAATAATTATCTCGTGGACTCGTGGTATACCGTTACTTAATAACAATTGTAAACTATAATATAAATAAATATGTTATAAGGAGATACAATTTACAAAATATTTTTATACTAACTTTAAAATTAAATCATCCCGCGGTGTACCGCGGGTTAAAATCTAGTTTTGTATTATACTGCTAATAAATCTGTTTCCATTGGTGAGACCGGTTTAAGTATCATAAAATAAATAAAAAATTTGCAACATCGAAAATAAATATATAAAAACATAGGATTACAAAAGGTAGAATTACCTTGGCCCGATTTTTGCCAAATATGCTCAATCAAAATTTTTTTTAATGGTCGATGCGTTTGTTCTTCACGATTTTGGGCTCGATTGGCCATCATATTGTTCACATTTGTAGACGTATCTACTCCCTTCCCTTCGCCTTATATGAAATCAGATAAATTGAACTGAGTCTCTTGGTCTCGTTCATCTTCTACAATCATATTGTGCAAGTAACCGGTGCAATATTTTTAATTTATTTTCTTCTTCCCAATGATCACTTATTTCTTTATTGTGGCTATATTGAATATACAATTTACTGTAAAACTCTAATTTAGGAAATAAAAACCCTAAAACATGTACTATGATATATTGTATGTACATATCAGACTAAGAACGCCCAAAACATGTGATGTATGTACTATATGATATATAATGCACTCGACATATTAAATTGAATATCATATTTATGTACGTCAACATTAGCACAATGAATACCTACAAAAAAAAAAACAAATTGTTCTTATTAAAAAACACATTGTTTTTCATTTAGGGTAATTTTATTTTTAACTCAACAAGATTTCATAGAATGCAATAAATTACTTGTGACCGTCAAGTGCTTATAAAAGTCATGGCCTATGGCTGGCCATACTCAATGAAATACAGACGAGAGGAACAACCGACACAACATACTGTATAATGTTTGATTCAGATAGGTTGTATATTTGTATATATGCCTGAATTTCTTATCACTTTGGTAGAAATTAAAGACTTGTCTTTTTTTTTTAAACACCACAAAAATAAACAATTAATGGTTACTAAAAAGAAAATAAGACTGTTCGACCTCGCCTTTGTAGCTCTATTAGTGTATCATGGGATATTTCTAAAGAATTACAGTCAAGATCACGAATTCAAATCTCCACAGTGGGTACCCAGAAGAATTACATGCATGATCCTCTTGGCAATCCCAGAAGAAAAGGGAAGATGACTCATAGGATAAAGCACCTCCAATTTTTAATAACGATGGAAAAAAAAAAGCAAAAGGTTGGTTGGTTTTATTTATTGTCTTTTTGGATAGAGAGCCCTAGTTTCATGTGATAAAGTATCGATCAGGGAAAATCCATAAGAGATATGCTGTGACTGTGAGGTGTGAGCGTTGAGCCTCGTGATGAATGGCCTACGATTGATTCATGTATCTATTATTATTTATTATTATTATCTAAGGGAGTTGTTATTCTAGATTAATGGAACACTTGATCATATTCTAGATTCTAACATAAAAGGCTCTGAACATAATCTACTAACATTCTTGATGCATATAGTACTTTCTAGTTTTGTGCGGACATTCTATATATATTGCATGACTATTGACCAATCAATTGAAGATGTAACTTAGTTTGTGCTCCAAGTCGTGTTCTGGATAAGAAACAAATGTTCAATAGAGATAACGATAGTAATAAGCAATTCACAATTGAGTAAAAGAATGCAACATTTTCCTCAATGAAATGATTGATTGAAGAGTAAAGCAGTCTGAAAAGTGGAAACAAATAAAAGAACAAATATCACCAAAATAGGTTAATTAACATTCAGCTAGAGTAAGCAAACCCACGGGATTCATGTCAACTTAACCTCCCAAAATATCATGACGCTAAGACAAGGTAATGCATACGTCATGCTTCTCTAACAAAGGCTATATAAACCCTAGAATTGCACAAGGCTTCCATGCAACACAAAACATACACACTACAAGTTAACCATGAAGCTTCTTAGGCGACTTGTAAAGGTGAAGAGTTTACTTGTGAAGAAAACGAGCCATTCACAAGTGACCAAACTAAACTTTTCAACAGTGGCAGTTTCGAAAAAGACTTCATTTTCGGTGTTTCGTCTTCTGCTTACCAGGCATGTAACAAATCACACATTATGTTTCCAGACCCATTTTAAAAAACACTAAAATCTAATGTTGCATGGTAATTTCTTTTCATCTCAGGTGGAAGGCGGCAGAGGTCGTGGACTTAACGTTTGGGATGGCTTCACCCACCGGTTCCCAGGTTTGCAGCAAGCATGGTTACTATATACATATATTTGCTTACACATCTATATGCGAGGGATGTTTTTTATGTCTTCTTAGTAATATCGCTTGTACGCTATCAGAGAAAGGTGGAGCCGATTTGGGAAATGGAGACACTACTTGTGACTCATATACGAATTGGCATGTTAGTTCCTCAGTACATTATATATATGCAAGCTAATATATTCACTGAATTATCTATCAACTATGTGATTGTGTATATATATAAATTGCAGAAAGATATAGACGTGATTGACGAACTCAACGCTACTGGCTACAGATTTTCCTTTGCATGGTCAAGAATCCTTCCAAGTATGTGTACATTATTGATCCATGTATATATATGGTATATTAATATTCGATTGAAATTGTTTGGAAGAGTAAATATGCAATATATATGAGCAGAAGGAAAGAGGAGTAGGGGAGTGAACGAAGGTGGTATTGACTACTACAACCGTCTCATAGACAACATGATCGCAAGGAATATAACACCTTTCGTTACCCTCTTTCACTGGGACCTTCCTCAAACATTGCAAGATGAATATAACGGTTTCTTGAACAGAACGATCATGTATGTATTTGATGCCATGCTAATTATTATAAACGATAAATAAAAAAGAATAGAAAGATTTGATCTTGCACTAACGAAAAGATTTATAATATGGGCAGAGACGATTTTAAGGATTATGCAGATCTATGTTTCGAGAAATTTGGTGATAGGGTAAAGAACTGGATCACGATCAACCAGCTATACACAGTTCCTACGAGAGGTTATGCAATAGGAACAGATGCACCCGGTCGATGTTCTCCTAAGATTGACAAAAGATGCCCCGGCGGAAATTCGTCAACAGAACCATATCTTGTTGCACATAACCAACTTCTTGCTCATGCAGCAGCCGTTGATGTTTACAAGACAAAATATAAGGTGGGTCCTCCATTTTGAAAAGGTGTAATCTAACATGTGATTCTATTTTAATCATTGTGTATATACATGTTTACGTGACCACAGGACCAAGGAGGGAAGATTGGACCTGTGATGATAACTAGATGGTTTCTCCCATTTGATGACACTCCAGAGAGCAAAGCGGCAACTGAGAGGGCTAAAGAATTTTTCCATGGATGGTATATATATATATCCAAGAATGAAATGGTTTTTTTTAACATAAATATATATATAAAAGCTAATAAAATATATGGATATATGTGCATCAGGTTCATGGGGCCACTAACAGAGGGTAAATACCCAGACATCATGAGGAAACTTGTTGGTAAGAGGCTTCCAGAGTTCACTGAAACAGAAACTGCTCTTGTAAAGGGTTCATATGATTTTCTTGGTCTCAACTATTACGTTACTCAATATGCGCAAAATAATGACGCGATTGTTCCTCCGGACGTACACACTGCCATGATGGATTCACGCGCAACTCTCACATGTACCACTCTATTTCCACCTAGTTTTAACCTTTCTATATATCTATCTCCTTATAATTACAACATTTTCGTACCATAAATTATTGCATCCTTGTGTTCACAGCTAGAAATGCAACTGGTCATGCTCCTGGTCCACCGGTATATATGCATGATCCATTTTTCCATTTATTTTTAAGCAAAATAACATCCATTTTTCTGATTATATACATACTTCCATTTTTCAGTTCGCTAAAGACAGTTATTACTACCCAAAAGGCATTTACTACGTAATGGAGTACTATAAAAACAAATACGGTGACCCTTTAATATATATCACCGAAAACGGTAAGTTCTACTCTCTTTCATATATACATGGTTTTAGTGTATTTCAGATTTAGTCCAAGAAATTGAATCAAATATTGTCTACTTGTTGATGTTAGGAATTAGTACCCCCGGTGATGAATCCTTTGACGAGGCTCTTGCCGATTACAAGCGGATTGATTATCTCTGTAGTCATCTCTGTTTTCTCAGTAAAGTCATCAAGTGAGTGGATGAAACATTGATACTTTTCTTACGTTGCTCTTTATATATATATATATATTCCCTGATAAATAATGATTGTTCATGTTTGTAGGGAGAAGGCTGTCAACGTGAAAGGATACTTTGCTTGGGCTCTTGGGGATAATTACGAATTCGGTAACGGATTTACCGTCAGATTCGGACTAAGTTACATTGATTTCGCTAATGTAACCGGTGATAGAGACCTCAAAGCATCTGGCAAATGGTACCAGCGGTTCATAAACGTTACCACTGACTCTACGAACCAAGATCTCCTCCGTTCAAGCGTCTCTTTCAAGAATCGTGATCGGAAGAGTCTTGCAGATGCATGAAAGACCCAAACCACTGTATGCCCACCAAGATCATTTTTATGTCCCCTGTTTCTACTTGCTCCATAGATAAGGGGCTTTTTCTACGTAATGTATTAAAATAACAGATGATCAATATTAATAAATACTTTATTTACTAAAATTATGTTGGAAGGGAAAAGAACGCAATAAAACCAATCCGCGCCAAATTGAAATTTACAAACACGGATCTGACATCCATAGTTATGCGTATAATTTGGAAAAATTCTTTTATATAAGAATGATTCATATTTTCAAAAAGCATAGAAACATAAATTGGTCTTTGAATCAATTGTATTATGTGCGGTCTTGTTTAGGACAACAAAGTTTCCACAAAATCTCAATCGATATCGAGTCGTACGTTAAACGTTCAGTCTTTTTTTTTCTTTTCTTATTATTATTGTTTTATGAAAAAAAAGAATGATGGGTTGATAATTAAATCCTTATCAGAGTTATGGCGTGGCTGACGATAACCAATGAAATATGGATGAAGAGGAACAAACGGTACAACACACAAGTCATCAATGTAATGTTTTTTTTGTATGAATGTAAAATTTGTTCAAATAAAAACCGTGTTACATTGTATGTGTCCTTGATTCTAGTGTTTTAAAGTATTAGACAGAAAATATTTAAAGGATTAGCACCCATAATGAAAACTTTAGTTTCTCGAGTTGAACCAGGGGGCCGGAGCCCATCTTCGAGTTTGCGTGAGTCTGTAAGCTGTATTGAGGAGATCTTGTTCCATATGATCCGGTCAAGAAACTTGATTAGTTAATTGATAAGGCGAGCTTGGGAGCTCTCCATGCCTGCGTCTATCCTTTCTAGCCAAATTGAGTGTACTGTTTCTTGGAAGGAAAGTTTTAGAGTGAAATGTGGAGCCTTTAAACGTCGAATCAGAGAGTAGCAGGAGCCTTGAAGTTAATGTAATGTTTGGTTCAAATAGGCTCTATATCTGGATTTCTTAGTAGTTTTGTAGATAAAGACATGTTTTAATTAGGTGTTAGTAGCTCAAATGACGTACTAGTTGACCATCTAAAGGTAGATTAAAACATTTGAGTCGCTACATAGTCTTCAAACAAAGGTTCCGAGTTTAAGTACTATTGACGGCGCTTGGTCCGACGATATTATATATTGACGGAATTAGTTATGAAATGATTATGGTTAGTTTTTTTTTTTTTACTTGTGTTTTTAATATACGATAAATATAAGTAACTAAAAAACGTAATGAGTCTGATTGGTAACCAAAAACTGTACAAATTTTTTAACTGTTAGCTGGAGATGTAAGCTTTACCAGAATAGTGCAAAACTGTAAGAAAGAGCTGTACAAAAAAGCTGTGAGTAAAATTGTTAGTAACACTTTTGATAAAACTTTTGTGATTGGTAACTGTCAAAGTTGTACACCCTTTACCGCTTTGATAATGGGTTACCATTCAAAGCCAATGTAATGGTTAGGAAAGGATGATAGTTTTTCAGATGATAAAGCACCTCCAATTCTTTGGTAATGATTAAAAGAAGTTTTTCAGATGACTTGTGTTTACTTTTCGATTTGTGTTATCGACTTACGATTATATAAGTAGGTTCGAAAGGTGTTTATTGTTCCTTTGTTTTCGATTAATAAAACGAGAACATCTCAACTTCAAGTCTTTGATATCTCTGTTTTCTCAAGAAGCAAAACAAGATCTCCAAGAAATAATTGATGCTCAATCCATGGATTGATTCCGAGAACCGTTGTCTAATCCCGCTGCAACACTTATAGGACGAAATTTTTGTTTAGTAAATAAGAAATAAACATGTGTTGTTTTTAATAGATTTAAATATGAATAACCAATAAAATAAATGTAATGGCTATGAAAAGAAAGATTACTGTATTTCTGATAATAAAGCACCTCCAATTCTTTCGTAACGATTAAAAAAGGTAAGAAAAACAAGTTTTTCCTTTTCTTTTGGAGAGTGTTGATCATCGAATCACACAAGTACGAATACAAGTTCGGTGTCTCAAGAGAAGAAAGAAGAATCCCTTATTAAAAGACGAGCTGACGATTACAAAGATGGACGAGCTGAACTACTAAGTCAACGGGCCGAGCGCAAAGTTCTCTTACGGCTGTACAATATTCTCTGTCAAAGCGGTTATTTTCGGGGCCTTTTCCAATCATTCTACTTTCCTTTATATATGGTACAGGGGTGGGGTACCCTGTACCGTTGAAGTATCCTTTTTGCCCCTGTGGTCAGTTCCTCAATTTGTAATGGGCTTGGACCTTTTGCTGTACCAAATTTTCACTGGGCCGGGCTCTTAAAAATCATATCTTCCGCCCGTCACGTCAATCTGGAGGCCTAGAGGGGGATTTGGGCCCAGGCCCTGTGGAAGTCGAAACTAACACAATCGAGATTTGTCTAGGGTTTTAATTAAGGGATACGATTTGCGAGAATTCTCAAAGAACGACAGAATCAATTGATACCAAAGATGGTGTTCTTGATATTATTAAGAAAAAGATGACTTTGATCGTAAAAGAAAAAGGTGTTTGTGCTGTGAGAGCTTTGCGTAGTGTAAATTCTAGAGTGATATTGCTTGCCCCTCCGCTTGAGCCTTGAGTCTCTTTATATAGGGGTGATAAACCGCCTCTCCAGCGATATTCTCGGAAGATTTCCATTTATCTCGAAGTCGGCTTAGAATATCGCGGAATAAGGATAATTTCCTTATTCTTCGGAGTTTCTTGGAAGATTTCCTGATTTGAGTTGATCCTTTGAGATTCTTCCTTATCATTTCCGGGTCTATCGGAAATGATCCTTCTTTTTCGGAAATGACGACTTGCTTGGAAATGGTACTTTGAAGACGAATATTTTACTAAGTCTTTGCCTCGGGTGACTTGTGCAATCGGCTCGGGGATAGGAGAGGCACGGCCCAGGCTCTCGAGGGAAATCGGCTCGGGTCCACGGAAGGATCCAGCTCGGGCGTCCTGGCACGAACCGGCTCGGATTCCTGGAGTGAACCGGCTCGGGCGCTTGAAGAGAGCCGGCTCGGGTTCACAAGCTTGCTGACAGACCCCGAGCAGGCTATGGGCATTCCCCGAGGCAACCGGTGCAGTGACCCGAGGTGAATGGCACTTTGCACCGAGGTGAATGGCTCGCTTCCTACGAAATAGTTGGTATGCTTCCCCGAGGTGTCTTCAGAAGTTCCTCGAGGCGTCCAAAGTCCGGCTTGGTGCTAAGGGATGAAATCCGACCCCAACAGTTAGCCCCCCAGCTCGTTGATTCGAGGAGCGAGCAATGAGCTTTACGATTGTTAGTCCGAGCCGTTTTAAACTTTGTTCCGAGCCCATCCTTGTATGCCGCGAAGTTTTTCCATGTTTCAAAGATGGTTCGTATCCTTCGATGATTCTTATTCTCTTGACGATTCGAATCCCCTTGACGTTTCGTTTTCTTCTAGCGTGTGACGGTTGAGTTTCCTTCTCGAGAAGCGGAAAGGTCTTTGATGATTCCCGAGGTTCGTGCGGAAGCGAAGCATCCTGATATTGCTCACGCGCACCCGACACGCTCGAGACTTGGGCGGATGCAAAATATTCTTCAACTCGGCCGTACCCGACGCGCTGAAGCATTCTATAAATATCCGACTCCCACTTCATTTTCTCATTTCGCGATCTGCAAGGAAAAATTCTAAGGTTCGCTTCTTTTCTCTCTGATCTTGATCTCTTTAATTTCCTCTGCTTTGTTTTACTTTCCGTCATTCCTCCGCCGTGCTAGATCTTAGATTTGGTTTTTCCGATTTCAAATCTTGTTTCTCCGATTCTTTTCGATTTACCCGAGCCGAAAGATGTCACTTTCCGATTCGAGCGATTCATCCCGAGGCAGAAACATTCCTGTTCACGAAAGGAAGATGGTTTGGAGCAGTCCCTCGGAAGGACACGAGGCTAGTCTTTCAGATCGCTCCGAGCCGAACGAAGATAGCGCAGCAGAATCGTCATCCAAGGGCCGAGATTCGAGCTGATTTGTGGCTCGGGAAGATTCTTTTGCGAACGTGGCTTGGGATGAAGATTTGCCTGATGACCCCGAGGCGACGTTAAACGAAAGGAAGATGCGCCCTCCGGCTACGGATGAAGCTGGGGGTTCTCGCTGGAAGGATGTTCCCGAACCGCCTTTGCTCCTAGTTAAGGCCGAAGCGATCCATTATGACTCGGACGCGGAGGCAAGAATGCTTTGGGCCAGGGTGCAAGCGGCCAAGGCTCATCAGCAGAAGGTGAAACGAGCAGAAAGGTGAAAAGGCCTGACCCTCCTGGTTCTACGCTATCTACCGAGGACTCCCTTAGAGATTTAAGAGCTCGGTTCGGTTTTAGTGAGGGAGTCACTATGAGGCTTCCGACCCCGAGCGAACGAGCCGATAATCCTCCCGAGGGGTTCTTCACGTTGTACGAGGGGTTTTTCCATTTTTGTTTCATGTGATTCCCTCTCCCGAGGCTAATCGTGGAGTACTTGTGGTCGTATAAGATTGCGTTAGCTCAGATCTCAACTCGTGGACTGCGGCATCTTATTGGGATCTTAGTTAGGAGTTTCGAGGCGGATAAAACCTTGTCCTTCGGGCATTTAAGGAATTTCCTGGAGGTTCGTCGTAGCCCGGGTCCTTTGGAAAGATATTACATCTCGCCGAGCAAGAATAAAATGATCATTGGCGGGTTCCCGAGTAAGGATGAGAAATATACTGATCACTTCTTCTTCGTTGCGATTGACGAGGACTCTGTCCCCGAGGGATGCCTTGATAAAATTGTTGCGAAATGGGACAAAATAGGTAGTTTACCCGAAGCGTTTGAATTTCCTTTCTGTTGTGACTTCATTGATTTATTCTAACCACTTTTGTTTTCGTTTGCAGATCGTGATCCGACATTTCTCGAGCTCATCCCCGAAGATCTTTTGGAAACGCACGAAGAGTTGGCTTCCCGGAAGTGTCATTGGACCAAGCACTTCAGACTTAAAAGGGTCGAGGCGTCAAACAGGCCTGAGGTGACAGATGATCCCGAAGGGTCAAGGATCGGTTTAACTATGACTTCGGTTCCTCCCGAAGCATCCGAGGACGTCCTGGCTGGGACCGGTGGAGCTCGTGCTCCCGAGGTGGAAAGTACCGAGGTCGTGGTTGGGCTGGCCGCTGGTGGACATGCTAAGTCCAAGGGGAAACGTTCTCGGGGCGAGCGTTCTACCGACAAGAGGAAGAGGTCGAAGAGCGATCACAGTAGCTCTCGGCCGATTTACAAGGACAAGGTGGCTTCGGCCAACCTTGTTGCTTCGTGTGCATGGCCGCTGCTGACGGCCCCTGAGAATTTGGCCGAGGCAGAACGATACGCCGAGACTTCTGCCAACTTTCTAAAGGTAAATGTTCTTTGAATTTTTCGTTCCGAAATACTTTGTTCTCAACGCGTTTTTGTTGTCTTATTCCCAGGCTTTCTCCTCGATGAACACACTGGTTTGTTCTTACGAGTCCACGAATCGCCAGCACGAAGCTGCCAACGAGCAGTTTGAGATAGCCCGCGTGGAAACGGAGAGGAGAGTGGCCGAGGCAACTGCAGCGAGGGAAAAGGCCGAGGCCTTGGTCTCGGCTGAGCGAGAAGCGAGGCTGAAAGAGGCCGAGGAGAATGCTCGAATTCGGCAAAAAGCCAAAGCGGAGATTGAGCGCCTCAACCGCTTGTTTGCCGAGGAGAAGTCCCTTTGGGAGGCCGAGGTTACCCGAGCCAGGAAGGCTGCAAAATGGGAGGTTACCGAAGAGTTCGCCAAGCAGATCAAAACGATCGAGGCGAAGCTGGAGCAGTTCGACCAGGTCGCTGATCGATACATGTACTTCTCCCAGGCTAAGGCTAACGCCGAGCTGATTGCCGAGCTTAAGGAGGGCAAGACGATCGAGGATGAGAAGAAAGAAGTGGAGGCATGGAAAGAAGAGTTTGGGGATGCCGAGGCGGAGTACTCTCAGCTCGCAGTTGAGCTGCTCGAAACTTTGAAGATTCCTCCGGTGTCGCCTGACTCCGTTCATGATAGCCTTGGGAATAGTTCGGTGGAAGGTGAAGCGATCGAAGTTGGAGTTATCGATCAAGCGGGTACGAACCTAGGCTCCGAGGCTGCACTTGTTCGAGTCGAGGAGCAGGACAAGTGATCCCGAGGCGTCCTTTATGTTTAGGACTTTATTATTTTTTTTTGTAAAACTTATGCCTGGATGGCTTTATCCATTTAATATGAATGCTCTTCCCAAGTGCCTGATTTGTTATTGTTTACCTTGAGATGTTTCCGAACCAGATCTGGTACCAGTGTTGAGTAACTGGGTTTTCGTAGATCTGACTTGTTTATTGGGAAGTTAGTCTTTTCCGAACCGTTTTGACTTCCGAGGTGAAAGTACAATGGATCGTTCACTAGTGTTAAAAGATAACTGGGTTCCGGTCATGTGGACCAATCTTTATCGGTTGCGACCCGAGCTGATATAGTCGAAGCCAGTGCTTAGAAGCGAACTGGGGTACCAGTGTTGAAGTCAACTGGGTTTTCTGAAGACAATTTCTTTGTGGCCAGATATCTCCGACCGAATTGTCTCGAATACTTATATAGCGCACTGTAACCGAGGCAGTGAAATGAGCTTTTTCTGTCCGAGGACGTGGCCATCGTCCGAACGAACTTTTAGCTTTATAGGTCGATAAGATGACCGTAAAAGTTTCCGAGGTGACTTTTAGGGTAGATGTCGAGGTGGATAAAATTGATAACCCGAAGGGTAAAAACTAGAAAATTAGTTAAAAAAGTTCAGTGGGAGTATATGTATACGGACCAACTCCCCCCCTTTTTAAGTTAGGGGGGGTAGCTGAACTCGTCCGAGGACGAGCTGCCTACGTACCCTTTTCAGGGATCAAGCCACCCTGTAGTTCGAGTACATGCGTACCTTAGGTTTTTAGCGGTAGTATTTCCTTAGATGCATTGCGTTCCAGGATCTAGGTACCGCTTTGCCGTTCATGTTGATGAGTTCGTAGACGCCGGGACGGATTACCTTTGCGATCGTGTAAGGACCCTCCCAATTCGCGCCGAGCTTACCTGCGTTATGCTCGGCGGTATTCTGGAAAACTTTGCGCAGTACGAGATCTCCTTCGTGGAAACGGCGATGCTTAACGTGAGAATTGTAGTACCGAGCCGTTGCATTCTGATAGTTCTGCATACGGATCAAAGCCGAATCTCTTCTTTCGTCTATTAAGTCCAGCTCGTCCAGCATCATCTGAGTGTTGGAATTTTCCTGCTCGGGGAGAAAACGTCTTCTTAGTCCCGGGATCTCGGCTTCGGTGGGAATCACACACTCCGCGCCGTAGACAAGGGCGAAAGGCGTTTCTCCCGTGGCCCGCCGCGGCGTGGTTCTGTGCGACCATAGTACTCCTTCCAATTCGTCGGCCCAGCGGCCTTTCTTCGCGTCGAGGCACTTTTTTATTCCGTCGAAAATCGTCTTGTTTGCCGCTTCGGCCTGTCCGTTTCCCTAAGGTACCGAGGCGTAGATTTGCTGAGGCGAATTCCCCATTTCTCGCAGAATCCTTCGAACCGAGCCGAAATAAACTGCGATCCGTTGTCTGTAACGATCTCGTAAGATATCATGTGGCGGCATATGATGTTCTTCCAGACGAAGCTCTCGACCTGCGCGTCTTTGATGCTGGCGTAAGAGTCTGCCTCGATCCATTTGGAGAAGTAGTCTGTCAGTACGAGGACGAGTTTCTTCTGCTTGGAGTTGTGTAGAAGTCCAATGATGTCCATGGACCATCGCATGAATGGATAAGGCGAAGTGATGGAAGAGAGGAGTTCGGCGGGTTGATGAATGGTTGGTGCGTGCCTCTGGCATTTATCACACCGTTGAGAAAACTTCTCGCAGTCTTTGACCATTGTCGGCCAAAAATATCCGTGGCGTTTGATCTTTATAGCTAGGGCTCTCCCGCCAGAATGGTTTCCGCAAGATCCGCCGTGTATTTCTTCCATGACCCTCCGAGCTTCATTTCCTTCGACACAGATAAGGAGGGGACCGGAAAATCGCCATTTAAAGAGTTCTCCGTCGATCAGAGTATACCGAGCCGCTTTTGCCTTAAGCTTCCGAGCTGCCCATTTTTCAGTAGGAACTTCTCCATCGGCTATGTAGCTTCGGATGGCTCCGATCCATTTGGCGTTGCTTCCGTATTCGGGCTCAGTTGCGTCCGTAGTTTGCTGGTTTAGCAGTTCGATGTCCATTTCTTCTGGTTCTTCTGTCTCCCGAGCTGTTAGAACTTGATCCTTGCTATTATCTTCAATGCTCGGCTTTTCGATGAACTCAACCGGTATGATTCTCTTCAGATTTGGGTCAGAGGTTGAATCTAGAGCCGCTAAGGCATCGGCCGATGTGTTCTCACCTCGTGGGATTCTGGTTAACTCGAACTCTCCAAACTGTTTCGCCAAGTCTTGCGTGAGAGCAAGATACGCTTCCATTCGTTCGTCGCGAGCCGCGTATTCTCCATTGAATTGATTAGCCACGAGCTGGGAGTCGCAAAAGGCTCGCAGCTTGTTGATCTTAAGTCCCCGAGCCAGCTTAAGTCCTGCTATTAGCGCTTCATACTCAGCCACGTTGTTAGTCGCTTCGAAATTTAGCCGAAAGGATTGTTCTAGGATTTCACCCTCTGGTGATGCTAGGCGGATTCCGACGCCAGAACCTTGTTTTGAGGATGAGCCGTCGACGTGGAGGATCCAAACAGCGTTGGGTGACTCTTCTCGGGCGTTCTCTGTTGGCAGCTCGATGATAAAATCGGCCAGGACTTGATATTTCGCGCATGTTTTGTTCCTGTATTCGATGTCATACTCGCTGAGCTCTACTGCCCACTTGGCCAGGCGTCCCGATTGGTTCGGACTATGCAGGATAGTTCGGAGTGATACGGGCGCCATGATAACAATTGAGTGAGACTGGAAGTATGGCCGTAGCTTCCGAGCTGACATTACTACGGCGAGGGCGAGCTTTTCAGTTTGCGGGTAGCGTGTTTCCGCGTCGGTGAAAGTTTACGAGATATAAAATATCGGCTTCTGCTCTCCTCTGTCTTCCCTGACTATGACTCCACTTATTGCTGTATCAGAGACTGCGATGTACAGAAATAACGGCTCGCCCGGGACTGGTTTTGCCAAAACCGGTGGATTAGCCAGATACTTCTTCAGCTCCTAGAAAGCTTCTTCACAACGATCAGTCCATTCAAATTTCTTGTTTCCGCGCAGAGTATCGTAGAAAGCCAGGCATTTTTCAGTGGACCGCGAGATGAATCGGTTCAAGGCTGCGATTCTCCCGGTGAGACGTTGGACTTCGCGCTTGTTCTGTGGTGAGGGCATGTTTAGTAGAGCATCGATTTGCTTCGGGTTTGCTTCGATGCCTCGGTCAGTTACGAGATATCCCAAGAATTCACCCGACTTTACCGTGAAACGACATTTTGCCGGGTTAAGCTTCATGTTGTGCTTGGTGAGCTGGTGAAAACAGTCGCGTAGATGGGCTATGTGATCGTTTTCTTCAAGGGATTTGACTAGCATGTCGTCGATGTAAACTTCCATCGTTTTCCCGAGCTGCTCGGAGAACATCCTGTTGACGAGCCGTTGATACGTTGCGCCAGTGTTCTTGAGTCCGAAGGGCATGACTTTGTAGCAGTAGATACCTCGGTCTGTGATGAAGGCTGTCTTCTCGCGGTCGTCGGGGTGCATGAGAATCTGGTTGTATCCCGCAAAAGCATCCATGAATGATAGCAACTTATTTCCCGCAGTTGCTTCTACTAAACGATCGATATGTGGGAGCGGAAAACTGTCTTTGGGACAAGCTTTGTTAAGATCGGTGAAGTCGACGCAAACTCTCCACTTGCCGTTCTTCTTTTTAACCACGACAGGATTTGCTAACCAGTCTGGATATCTTGCTTCGGAGATTGAACCGATCTTCAGGAGTTTTTCTACTTCTGCATTTACGGCATCCGCGCGATCCCAACCCAATTTTCTTCGCTTCTGCTTGATGGGCTTGAAAGATGGGTCAACATTCAGCTCGTGGCAGATTACGTCGATGCTTACTCCAGGTAGATCTTCAGCCGACCAGGCGAAGGTGTCAATGTTCTCCTTGAGGAATGAGATGAGCTCGGTCTTGATCTCCTCGGTTAAGTCGCTGCCGATTTCCACGCACCGTTCAGGCTGTTCCTCGTCGAGGCTAATGGAGATTACAGGATCCGAGGTAGGCTTCTTCTCCTCGCGTGCCTCCTCGATCTGTAATTGCTATAACTGTTTAGATATAGCCTTCTCTTCGCTCCGGCCGAGTTTCGATTTTTTGTGGTCAGATTCGGCCTTGGCTTCAGTGACCGTGTTTCGGAGCTTGTGTGCTGCCATGAAGCACATCCGTGAATTTTTCTGACTTCCCCAAATCGTTTTCACGCCATTGGGGGTCGGGAATTTGACACAGAGATGATACGTTGATGCGACAGCTCGCATTAGATTTAGCCATGGTGTCTCCATTATGACGTTGTAGATGGTAGGTTGGTCGGTGACCGAGAAGTTGACTATCTTTGTTACCCCGCCGGCTCGGACTGGTAATTGGATGGTTCCAAGCTTCATTAAAGTTTCTCCTGAAAACCCAAGGACTGGCCTCGGGGTCGGAGTTACCTGTGACATGTCGATGTTCATTTGTCGGAGCGTTTCGCGAAAGATTACGTCGATGGTGCTGCCGGTGTCAATTAATACTCGGTAAATATCATGGTCTCCTATCGCTAATGTGACGACGATTGGATCGTTATGAGGCATGTCGAGCCCGTTTGTCTCGCTTTCTTCGAAAGTGATCACGTCGTTAGGTCGATCGAAGGGTCGTGTCCAATTGCTAGGCGTTTCGGCTCGGCGTTGATAAGCCTTGATTGCCGCTACGGTGTCAGGACAGTATGGTGATCCACCCATTATGGTGAGAACCTTCTGCCGCGTACCACCTCGGTCTTCGTCTTCCGTCCTCCGGGTTCTTTTCTGAGACTCCTGGTTCCTCGGCTCGGGGTCTCTCCCCGGGTTGGTCTGCTCGGGCTCTGGCTCTGGTTCGAGGTCCTTAAGAGTGACGTTCGTTCCGAGCTCTCCAGCTAGGAATTTGGTTGCTAACTTAGAGCCGAGGCTTCGGCATCTCGAGGTATGGTGGCCGAAAATATTGTGGTGTTCGCAATATTTTTGATCATTGCTCGGTGGTAGATCCCTTGTCCAGGTGAAGGACTCTCTTCCTCGCCCATGGCCTCGGCCTCTGCCGCGGCCTCGGCCTCGGGGCGTGTCAATCTGGTAGTTATGGTATCCTGAGAAATTGCGCCCTTCGTGATGCGTATACGTACCGCTCTCACGCGTCGTCTTCTTCTGGACCGGAGGTGTTGCTTTGGCTTTCTCGGTTTTCTCGGGTCGGGGCGCCTGCTTCGTTGGCTCATGCCTCTTTGCTAGCAGCGCCATCTCTTCTTCGTGGGCGACGAAATCCGAGGCTCGATGCAGCGCGTCACGAATTGTTGTCGGTTTAGAAAGGTTCAACTCTTTCCTGAATTCTGACTTGTACCAGAAAGCTTTCTTCAAAGCCGAAAGAGCGGCTACATCTGTAATTCCTTCGACCTTGGCTAGCATCGATTTGAAGGTTGTGAGGAAATCTCTCAACGGCTCGGTGGGTTGTTGAGATAGGGACCACAGATCCGCGTCGGAGGTTCCGGGGTCGATGAGCACGGAGTATTGCTTGAGGAATAGTGTAGACAGCTCGTCGAAACTGTCAATCGAGTTTCGTTCCAATCTTGAAAACCACTCTAATGCGGGTCCTTTGAGGTGTTCCACGAATAGTAAGCATAGACCTGCATCCTTCTCCTTGGGCTGGAACCTGGCTCGGGCCACAGATATCACGAACGATTTAATGTGGCACTTCGGGTCGGTTGATCCGTTGTAAGAGTCGATTTTGAACTTCCCCAGATTGGACATCGTCGTTTCGGAAATTCTTTTGGTGAAAGGCATATTCCGAGATTCTTCCAAAATTCGGTCGATGTTCGGTGCGGAGGATGAAATGCTATGTATCTGGGTTTTGACGAGCTTCATATCAGCTTCCGCCTTGGCTAGGGAGGCTCGGATCTTGCTTAGCTCGTCTTCTCTTTCGGATTCTTCGGCCCACCTTATGTTTTCCTCAGTTTCTTCGTCATCAGTAAGGTCCGTTCGCTCGGCGGAGTTAGCTCCAGCTCGGGTGCGCTCGTCTTGCAAATCATCTGGCTCGTCCGTCAAGTCCACTGCGTCTGGCTCGGTGGGATCATCTTGGTTCTCGCGTCTGGCAGGGTCGGCTCGGGTTGCGACTCTGGTGTTGTCGGTTGGTGTCGCGAACGTGAGTCTTGTCGGGTTGATGCCAAGCAGGTCCCTCCGAGCTCGTGGCGGCCGAGTCTGGAAACGTGTGGTTTTTTGTTGCCCACGTGTTGCGATTTCGTCGACTCGCTGCGCCAAGGTTTTGTTAGCTTTCTCTTGGTCGTCAGCTTTCTTCTGGAATTTAACCATCAGGTCTTTCAATTCGGCTAGGGTCGCTATAATCGTCAGATCGGCCTGAGGATTTTGTGGGTTCGGAGGGTTAGGGTTCCCTCCTCCGGCTGGTGGTGTATGACGACCATCTTCGTTCATCGTCCTTTTCGGTAAGAGAATTCTAAAGTAATCCCCACAGACGGCGCCAAACTGTGGAAGTCGAAACTAACACAATCGAGATTTGTCTAGGGTTTTTATTTAGGGATACGATTTGCGAGAATTCTCAAAGAACGACAGAATCAATTGATACCAAAGATGGTGTTCTTGATATTATTAAGAAAAAGATGACTTTGATCGTACAAGAGTTTGATCGTAAAAGAAAAAGGTGTTTGTGCTGTGAGAGCTTTGCGTAGTGTAAATTCTAGAGTGATATTGCTTGCCCCTCCGCTTGAGCCTTGAGTCTCTTTATATAGGGGTGATAAACCGCCTCTCCAGCGATATTCTCGGAAGATTTCCATTTATCTCGAAGTCGGCTTAGAATATCGCGAAATAAGGATAATTTCCTTATTCTTCGGAGTTTCTTGGAAGATTTCCTGATTTGAGTTGATCCTTTGAGATTCTTCCTTATCATTTCCGGGTCTATCGGAAATGATCCTTCTTTTTCGGAAATGACGACTCGCTTGGAAATGGTACTTTGAAGACGAATATTTTACTAAGTCTTTGCCTCGGGTGACTTGTGCAATCGGCTCGGGGACAAGAGAGGCACGGCCCAGGCTCTCGAGGGAAATCGGCTCGGGTCCACGGAAGGATCCATCTCGGGCGTCCTGGCACGAACCGGCTCGGATTCCTGGAGTGAACCGGCTCGGGCGCTTGAAGAGAGCCGGCTCGGGTTCACAAGCTTGCTGACAGACCCCGAGCAGGCTATGGGCGTTCCCCGAGGCAACCGGTGCAGTGACCCGAGGTGAATGGCACTTTGCACCGAGGTGAATGGCTCGCTTCCTACGAAATAGTTGGTATGCTTCCCCGAGGTGTCTTCAGAAGTTCCCCGAGGCGTCCAAAGTCCGGCTCGATGCTAAGGGATGAAATCCGACCCCAACAGGCCCAAAGTTCACCATCAACAGAGAGCAAGTCTCTGGTTAAATGCCCTGTTCAAAAACGCGGGCGCCCAGGCGATTAATCGCCTGCTTGGCGCTAGGCGCAGCTCAACCGCCGCAATTATAGCCAAATCGGCTACTTTAATCGTTGACCGATTAATTACCCATTAATCCTTGAAAATCGGATAATTAACCGATGAATGGAAAAAAAAAAAAACAATGAACTTCTTTAAAATCGTTGTGGTCTTTAACTCAAAGCCCATTGATTGTTTAAGAGGTGAACCCTCAACTTCTATGCAAAGTTTCCACAACTCTTACTCTCCTTACCGATGTGGGACTTTTCTATTACTTGCTTATGTCTTTTTTTTTTCCAACATTACATGCTTACGGCGGTTTCTCCCATATATTATTTTTAATTATATTATTTTGTTTTGAGTGCATAATCTCTTACCTTACCTCAATTTATTTTGTAACAATAATAAAAATATATCTTGTTAATAAACCAAAAAGTGTAATTTAGATATTTAAAATATTGTTAATAAAACTACTAAATTTTGAGTAGAGTTTCTTCAAACTATAACATTGAACACACCAACATCTTAGTAGATTTTGCATAAATGTTATATATATATATATATATGATAAAAAAAATCACAAAACTAATCCCCGTTTAATCTCCGATTTTCTAGCTAGGCGCTAGGCACACCCCGAACGCCCGACTAGCGCCTAGCGATTTTTTAAACATGGGTTTCATGTTATAAAAAGCATCGAGCGGCCACAATCCGTAAGATATATGGTGTCATCGGGGAGGCTCGTGGTTAATGTGATGTGGCCTTGGAATAATGTAATTATCCTTTTTTTTCTTAACGAAGGCATTGTAATTCTAAATTAAATACTTGAAAATATGGATGTTTTTAGTAGTTAAATTTACAAAATTTTCTGTCATTTTATTTGAAAAAAAAACTATATATTTAATTTAATAAGATTTGGCTTATTTTGATAATTATACTATAATGTTTGGCCTATTTTAATAATTCCCCCCTAATTAAAACATGATTTATTTCGTTTTTTTTTTGGTTTTTAAGAAAACAAAACCAATTAATTTATAAAAAATTGAGTTTTGGTATTATTTTTTTGTTTTAAGATAAGAAATAACTAAGCATTTTTAGTTTGGTTCAATTTTGGTTTTATAAAGATGAAGTCTCAAGATAACTCAGAGCCAGCCTCAAAGGAAACAGAGGATGTGCAAAACGACTATGCAGCGACTCAGAATCAAAAAGGAAAAGAGGAAGTGGGCTGCGAAGTAACAAAGCCCACTTACCAGTCCAAGACAAAGTCACAACGATCGTCTACATGTTCAAACAGAAACGACAAAGACCAGCCAAAAGCAGAACCGCGTGCGAAGAAGATGAGCTGTCGTACGGAAGATCCGATTACGACCAGCAACCGGTTTGACCTGTTGAGTCAGGCGTCACCTGATGAATAGGCAATGTCAGATAACAGGTGTCAGTAGAAACCCTGCAAAGTAAACCTCTGTAAACCTCTATAAAGAGAGAACACTCTTGTAATCACAGGTTAAGGTTGAAATAAAAGAGAAATGTTCCTCATTCACAAATAATGAGTGAATTCCCACATGGTATCAGAGCAATGGAGACTCAAACATCTGAGCTCTATGCGCAACCTATTCTCAATATTTCAGACTGTGTCACAGTGAAACTCAATGCGAGAAACTATGTTCTGTAGAAATCTCAATTTGAGTCTTTCCTGTCTGGTCAAAACCTGCTGGGGTTCATCAATGGTGCCTTCAAACGCCCTGCTTCCGTTCTCTCTACTCAAGCCACCGATGGTCAAGTCATGGAGACTCCAAATCCGGCATATCACATCTGGCATATATCTGATCAAGTTGTGAAAGCTTGGATCTTGGGGTCACTCACCGAAGATATTCTCAGCGAGGTCGTCAAAGCTAAAACTTCTCAAGAGGTATGGTTGGCTCTCGCTTCTCACTTTAACAAAGTTTCATCATCCCGTCTATTTGAGCTTCAAAGGAAACTGCAAACTGCTGAGAAACAGAATAAGTCTATGAGTGTATATCTTAAGGAGATTAAGGAAGTTTGTGAGCAGTTAACATCAATAGGAATCCTGTGAGTGAGAAAATGAAAATCTTTGCAGCATTACATGGCCTTGGGAGAGATTATGAGCCTATCAAAACCTCTATAGAGGGCTCTATGGATCTTCCTACATGTCCCAGCTTTGAAGATATTATCCCGAGACTCACTAGGTATGATGACAGACTGTTAAGTTATGAAGTGGTTGCTGCTGTGTTTCCTCATGTTGCTTTCTATACCTCTCGAGCTGATGATTCAAGTTACTATCAGAATAACAGAGGAAGAGGTAAATCTTATGGTCGGTTTGGTAACAACAGAGGAAGAGGAGCTTTCACCAAAAAAGGTAGAGGGTTTCACCAGCAAATCTCTTCCACTACCAGCTCTACTTCCTCACCAAATGGAGAAAATCGTCCCACCTGTCAGATTTGTGGCAAACTTGGTCATCCGGCACTCAAGTGTTGGCATCGCTTTAACAACAGTTACCAATATGAGGAGCTTCCCAGTGCTCTAACTGCAATGCGAATCGCTAATGTCACTGATCACAATGGGAATGAATGGGTAGGAGACAGCGGTGCAACAGTTCATGTCACCAACTCACCAAATGACCTACAACAGTCTCAGTCTTACACTGGTTCTGATTCAGTCATGGTTGGAGATGGTTATTATCTACCTATCACTCATACCGGGTCTACAAATCTTCCTTCAACATCAGGTACATCCCTTCCTCTTAATTACTGATGTTCTTGTTTGCCCTGCAGTGAATAAATCACTCTTATCGGTATCTAAGCTCACTAGAGACTACCCCTGCTCTATTGAGTTTGATTCTCATCATGTGCGTATCAATGACAAGGCAACAAAGAAGGTTCTACTTCAGGGCAACAATCGTGATGGGCTGTATGTACTGGAGAGATCACCAAATAAAGTTTTCTACTCTTCTAGACAGCATTATGAAAGTGATGATGTTTGGCATAAGAGATTGGGTCATGCAAATAATCAGGTCCTCCAGCACCTGTCTCAGATTAAAGCAATTCAGATCAATAAGAGCTCCAAGCAGTTGTGTGAGGCTTGTCAACTTGGAAAAAGCTCAAGACTTCCCTTTCTAGTTTATACTTCTGTCTCTAATAAACCATTAGCATTGATCCACTATGATCTTTGGGGAGCTGCACCGGTTATGTCAGTGCAAAATTTTTGATTCTATGTAATTTTCATTGATGACTTCTCCAGATACTGTTGGTTTTACCTGTTAAAGAATAAATCAGAGTTTTACACTATCTTCCTTACATTTCAAGCTCTTGTTGAGAACCAATTTCAGACAAAGATTGGTGTTTTTCAATGTGACGGAGGAGGAGAATTTACTAGCAATAGATTCCTGTTACATTTACAACAGTCAGGGATTAAGCAACAAATCTCGTGTCCTTACATGCCTCAGCAAAACGGGTTAGCTGAAAGAAAGCATATGCACATTACAGAGTTGGGATTATCAATGATGTTTCAAAGCAAAGTCCCTCAAAGATACTGGTTTGAAGCGTTCTTCACAGCAAATATCCTGAGTAATTTGCTACCAACTACCTCATTGCCAAGTAAGTACAGTCCTCATGAAACTTTATTTGGACAGAATCCTCTGTATTCTTCATTGAGAGTGTTTGGATGTGCCCGTTACCCAACTCTAAGAGACTATGCTCACAACAAGTTCGATCCTCGGTCACTTAAATGTGTATTTCTTGGCTACAATATCAAGTACAAGAGATATAGATGCCTGCTACCTACTACAGGACGTGTGTACATTAGTAGGCATGTGATCTTCGATGAATCAGTCTTCCCATTTGCAGACAGTCAGCCTCTACAGCAACAACACAATGTCTCTACACCACTCATACATGCATGGCAAAAGAGTTTTCAACCAGTGGCACCAGTTTCATCAACAAAATCATCAACAACAGCAGCTAATACAGGAGTTCAATCAATTTTTACTCCAGAAGATTTTCCACCCTTGATACCATCCACATTTATAAGCAGAATAAGTCCTGAGTGTATGATAAGGTCAAAATCCTTATTTATAGGCAACAACTTACCTCCCTCACCTAGCAGGATGGATACACCAGTAAGTGCTGAAAAAACTCCAGTTCAAGCATCTTCAGAATCAGCAGTCTCAGAGTCTTCAATGTCTACAACAACAGTATCTCCAAATGCAGTAATTGCAGAGTCAGTGCCTGCACAAGAAACAGCAACAATAGAACATCCAATGATCACAAGAAAGAAAACTGGAGTGGTGAAACCAAATCCTAGGTATGTCCTTCATACTCAAAGAGTTGCATACCCTGAACCAAAAACATGACTGCAGCTCTCAAGGATGATGGATGGACTAATGCAATGAAAGAGGAAATGGGAAACTGTAAGGAAGCTCAGACATGGTATTTAGTCCCATATACACTTGATATGCATGTTCTTGGGAGTAAATGGGTCTTTAGAACCAAACTTAACGCTGATGGGTCCTTAGACAAACTCAAGGCCAGACTCGTTGCAAAAGGTTATGACCAAGAAGAGGGAATTGACTACATAGATACCTACAGTCCAGTCGTCAGAACACCAACAGTAAGGTCCATTCTCCACTTGGCAACCATTACGAAATGGGATATCAAACAGATGGATGTGAAGAACGCATTCTTACATGGCGATCTTACAGAAACAGTGTACATGAGGCAACCAGCTGGTTTTGAAGATCCTGAAAAGCCTGACTATGTGTGTCATCTACACAAGTCAATATACGGATTGAAACAATCCCCAAGGGCATGGTTCAACAAAATAACTACCCACCTGCTTGAGTTTTCATATATACTGCATCTGATCCATCACTATTCGTATACATCAAGAAGAAAGATGTTATATTTCTGCTTCTTTACGTGGACGATGTGGTGCTTACTGGTAACAGTTCTAAGGCCATGGAAACTTTTCTCAGTGACATGAATACTCAATTCAGAATGAAGGACTTGGGACAACTACATTATTTTTTGGGTATTCAAGCTCACTTTCATTCAGAAGGATTGTTTTTGTGCCAACAAAAGTATGCAGAGGATCTATTGGCTGTTGCTGCTATGAGTAACTGTGCACCTGTGGGAACTCCTCTACCTCTTCAACTTGACAGAGTGCCTGAGCAGCAAGTGTTGTTCACCAATCTTAAATACTTTAGGAGCTTAGCAAGTAAGCTTCTGTATCTTACTCTGAAAAGACCCGATATTCAATTTGCAGTAAATTTTGTTTGTAGAAAGATGCATGCTCCTACTGTGTCAGACTTCCTACTGTTAAAGAGGATACTGAGATATATAAAAGGAACCATTACAATGGAGATCTCCTTCAGTATTGTACACTCAAAGCTTACAGTGACAGTGATTGGGGTGGTTGGAAGAATACATTGCGGTCCACAGGTTGATATTGTACCATTCTTGGCAGTAATATCATTTCTTGGTCCTCTAAGAAGCATGATTCTGTCTCCAAAAGCTCAACAGAAGCAGAATACAGAACAATGTCTGATACTGCTTCAGAAATCACTTGGCTCAGTATACTGCTCAAGACCTTGGGTGTACCACTCTTCAACACTCCGGAGTTGTATTATGATAACCTATATGCTGTATACCTGACGGCAAATCCAGCTTTCCATAAGCGCACCAAGCATTTTGCTTTGTCATACCACTATGTCAGAGAAAGGGTAGCCTTGGGAGCTCTAATAGTGAAGCATATTCCGAGAACTCATCAACTTGCGGACATCTTTACTAAGTCACTACCCTATCAAGCCTTCACGTCTCTAAGGTTCAAACTTGGCGTGGACGTTCCTCCCACTCCAAGTTTGAGGGGGAGTATAAAGATGAAGTCTGAAGATAACTCAGAGCTAGCCTCAAAGGAAACAGAGGATGTGCAAAACGACTGTATGTGCAGCGACTCAGAATCAAAAAGGAAAAGAGGAAGTGGGCTGCGAAGTAACAAAGCCCACTTACCATTCCAAGAAAAAGTCACAACGGTCGTCTACATATTCAAACAGAAACGACAAAGACCAGCCAAAAGCAGAACCGTGTGCGAAGAAGATGAGCTGTCGTACGGAAGATCCGATTACGACCAGCAACTGGTTTGACCTGTTGAGTCAGGCGTCACCTGATGAATAAGCAATGTCAGGTAACAGGTGTCAGTAGAAACCCTGCAAAGTAAACCTCTGTGAACCTCTATAAAGAGAGAACACTCTTGTAATCACAGGATAAGGTTGAAATAAAAGAGAATTGTTCCTCATTCACAAATAATGAGTGAATTCCCATAGGTTTCACGGGATTTTTTCCCCATACCATGACATAATATAGTATGTAAAATATTTATTAAGTTTAATAATCTTTTATTTAATATAGTAGGTAGAAGAAGCTCCTTTTATCTATATAGAGCAACTAGAAAGAGGAAACATGAAGATGATCTTGATAGGCATAAAGTGGTTTGGGGCTTTCATGCGAGGCTCTTCCTATCACGGTTCTTGAAGGAGAACCTTGAGCGGAGAAGATCTTGGTTCTTGGTGGTATCTCTTAAGAACGACTGGTACCATAAGCCAGATGCTTTGAGGTCTCTATCAGCAGTGACATTATTGAAGTCAACGTAACTAAGTCCGAATCTGACGGTGAAGCCGTTGCAGAATTTGTAGTTATCCCCAAGAGCCCAAGCAAAGTATCCTTTCACGTTGACACGCTTCTCCCTAGAAACAAGAACATTTTTGAATTATTGACTTATCATAATTAAATATGTATGTCTCATATATATAAAGAACAATGGAAGAAGAGTAGCATCCACTAACTTGATGGCCTTACGGACAGAGATGACTGCAGCACGTAATCGGTAAAGGGTATGTCGCCACCGGCGGTACTGATAATTCCTAAATCCACATGTATAGATGAAAGAGATGAATAGTAGAACGCACCGTTTTCGGTGACATAGATCAAAGGGTCACCGTATTTGGTTTTGAAGTGCTCCATTACGTTTAACATGCCTCTTGGGTGGTAATAACTGTCTTTAGAGAATTGAGAAAGGGAAGATAATATAGAATCATAAGAATGGATTTTTTTTTTTTTGCGTAAAAATGAATGAAAGAATAAAGGTGAATCATGCATACCGGTGGACCAGGGGGTTGACCATTTACATCAAAAGCTGTAGGATGATATAGTTTTGATTGTCACAAAATGTTGTGATTAAAAAGAGAGAATAGAAAGTTTGTAACTAAGTGAAAATAGAGTGGTACATGTGAGGTTTGCGAGTAAGTCCGTCATGACAATGAGTTTCCGGAGGACTTGGGCGTGGGCGTACTGAGTGACGTAATAGTTGAGACCAAGAAAATCATATGAACCCTTTACAAGGGCAGCTTCTGTTTCATTGAACTCTGGAAGCCGATCTCCCACATATTCCCTCATGATGTCTGGGTATTTACAATGTTTGAGGAAGGTCCCAATGAAAGAGGGTAACAAAAGGCTCTATACTCTTATTTTTAAGGCCATCTATGAGATCGCTGTAGTACTTAATACCATCTTCGTTGATTCCTCTACTCGTCTATATCTTTCCTTCTGCTCATATATATATATATATATTACTCTTTCATTCAAACAATCTATCACAATGGAATATATATATACATGGATAAATTATAGCCATTAATCTTTTTATAGCCATTACATTTCTTTTATTGGTTATTCATATATAAATATATTAAAAACAACACAGATTTATTTCTTATTAACCAAACAAAATTTTCGTCCTATAAGTGTTGCAGCGGGATTAGACAAAAGTTCTCGGGATTGAGCATCAATTATTTCTTGGAGCTCTTGTTTTGCTTCTTGAGAAAACAGAGATATCAAAGACTTGAAGTTGAGAAGTTCTCGGTTTATTAATCGAATTAAAAAAACAATAAATACCTTTTTGAACCTACTTATATAATCGTAAGAGATAGACATCGGTTCTCTTGAGCGCGAGTCAAAAGAACCAAATGTTTTTTTTGTCATTAGTAGTAACCATGCAAAGAACCAATCAAACCCATAATATTCAATATACTAGTAGTAATTAGTGTGGCATATTATAATCTTCGAAAATGTTGCTGTTTAATTGAGTAAACAAATATTCATTCACGAAAGAGCTTTTGGTTTATGGATGTGGAACAAACTACTAACAAACTTCGTGGTAATACTAACACATCAATATCATACCATGGAAAATACAGAATTAAGAGAGCAACTAAGTGAGATTTTATATCCAAAGATCATAATTGTTATAACTTCGCAGAAATACACGTGGAAAACTATAAATCAATACTCTCTCCTCCCACCAAAACTTACTTTTCAATCTCAGCTTTATAGTTATCCCCAATTCCACATACATTTATATGATATATATGTTAATTTTCATGAGTTTGTTTAGTGACATTACCTACTCAAAAACTCAGAATCTTGGGAGCAATTTGAATCAAAGGCTCTAAAGCACTCGGAGAAAACTTTCTAGCAAAGAGATAACACATGGATGTGTAGCCACCATTGTAAGTGCAGTTATCACCTTTGAGAACCCATGCAAAGAACTCCTCACTGATGTCTTGTGCTCCAAATGTAGCTGGGTGGGCACCACCTCTCGACCAGTCGACCCAAGTCACACTTCGATTGGCCAAGGCCGCCGGTTTCTCAATTGTCAACATTGTTGGGAAATAATGCTCGTCCACGTAACAAGCAGGTTTACAAAACTGTTTGAATTTAGGGTAATACAAGGTATCTTTGACAATGGAAACCGCAAGCTCCCGGTTAACCTCAAACCATTGAGACCCTTTTCTCCATTGGTTTATGGAAACTTCAGGGGCCATGTTGCCGTGGTAGCGGCCTCGGCCATAGGGACTAGGATCATCAAATGAACCCATAAAGCTGTGCTTTGATTTGGTTATGTAAGTGTAGATAGTTGTGAAGTTGAAGAGGGGAATGCATGACTCGGAGAGGAGAACAAACCATTCGTTTGAGATATCGAGTAGCGCATTGGCAAGAAGCCGCCTCTCTGCATCGCACATTGTCATTCTTCCCCATTCTGCAACCTGCCCAATGGTGAAGATAATCCAATTACAATTAGATATATACAAACAAGTTACAACTAGTCAATAAATCACAAGTTTTCCAACAAATAGAATCGCTAATGCGAAAAGAAAACAAAATCTTACAAAGTAGATGAAGAGCTAGTACCTGACTTGGTATATGCCTACGGTAGAAAACAGAGGAAGCTGGAAACTTGGCTGAAGACGATACTGTTGAATGGATGTAAACTGAATAATGCTTCTCATGACCCTTTAATAACCTTTCCCAAAGCGGTGCAAGCGGCAAAGGACCCATTGTCAAGAACATAAACGCGATTTTCGGCACCCTATTAAACGGATACTCTTTCCTCTTAGGCATGAAAGACGCACGCCAAAGAAGTTCTTCATCGCTCATATTATGCATGAGAACCATAGGAGGTTTAATCCATTTATGAAGATCGTTTCTTTTCTCGTGGCAAGGCACAAAACTAGACGTGACTGAAGTCACTACACTATTGATTCCATAATACTTGAATGTGGATACACTAATGAAGAACAAAACAACAGTAAAAGCTAGAAAAAATCCTAGCAAGAGAAGTAACTTGAAAGGAAACGCCTTATTTAGCCCGGCCCGGCCGCCCGTAACTACAATATCTTTACCTTCTTCCAACTGAATAACCCTACTCTGCATCCTTACACTAGATATGAAAAAAATAGGCGTCTTGTTATATCTGCTTCTGAACCAAGAACATCAAAGTAACATCAAAAATCAAATTTTGATTGCAATGTAAACAATGTGGATTACTATTTTACTTGCAAAATCCTAAAACTGAAACAAAAATTCTCATGGACCAGCCCAATCAAACTCTTTTCCACCATCTTAATATACTCATGGACCAGACTAATCAATTCCACAAAACAGAATCAACAAAAGTCTCCAACATTTTCAATATAAATCCACAGAATAGCTAGCTGATTCAGTTCTTGCAATCTTCAACCATAATTAGAAACCGTCAAAAATCCTTTTTAAGTAAAAGAAATAAAATCAAGAGCTACTTCAATAAAATATCAGAAATAAATAATGTAAAAAAGACTTACAATGGTTGGAAGAGCTTAAGAATCCGTGTAGAAGAAACTTGGAGACGATGGATTTTATTAAAAAGGTGAAGACTCTTCCATAAGTCAGAGAAACTTGGAGCTTTCGTGTAGAGCAGTGACCATTTTCAGTAAATTCGACTCTGAAAGTTTCAAAAAAGTGAAGACTCCATAAGTCAGAGAAGGTTAGGTATCCAAAGCCGTCCTATTATTACATCCTCTAAGGCAACTAGAGTGTTTGGTTTCTAAGATGTTCGGTTCGGACCACTTTATTCCTAACATTTTAGTTCCAAACTTCAAAGCCTGTATTAAGGGTTGACTTTTATAATAATATTAGCTTCTTTTTTTTCCCTTTTTTCAAATAAGATTTGGATTAGTATGTATTTTAACATAAGAAATGTTAATATGGTAACTCTTTTTTGTTTTAACAAAAACTCTTAAATATTTTATACGTTTTTTTTGTGTGCTATAATTTTTGTAATTTTATTAATCAACCACTATGTAATAAGATCAGTAATATCACAACTCTATCCTCTCGAAAATAAAATATCGCTATATAAATCTTTCTGATTCAAAATAAATGATGTCTTAATGATTTTTTTTCTTCAAATTAAATGATCTTTTCATTTTTATGCAAAATTTATTAGTTTTTATATTTTTAACTATTGGTGTTACACACTTATTTTATCATTGGTTCAATTGTGTTTATGTAAATAATAAATGATTTACTCACCAAAAAAAATGATTTTTTTTTATTTCAAAAAAAGCTAAAATTAAATAGTTTATTAACTTATATGCAAAAACCTTAAACAACAAATATTTTGAAAGAGATATTATTAACTGGTAGTATTTTTTTCACATCACAATGTAGTACTTTAGTCAACTCTGAAATCTTGTATAATCAATCGAATTCAATAGTATTAACTTGGTGTGATTCTTGACAAATCCATTGTAGACATTTTATAACGGATATGTAATATAAATTTTAAGTAAGACATAAGATAAGCGGCTCCATGAACAACTCCATAAATTTTTGACCTAGGGTTTTTGTCTCAAAATGAAAAATGTTTGTGAAGCCGTTCATTATAATCGTATGTGTTGCATGTACTTAGATATGATAGATTTTTCATCATCATGTGTAATAGGATTATATGAAAAAATCTATGATGATATTGGGCCTGATTGGTTCCGGCTGTAGCTTTAGCCTTTAGGTTTTTGACTCTAGATTTTAGGCTGTAGATGTTTTGGCTGTGATTGTAGATTTTAATGCTATAGTAATTTTGCTGTAGAATTTAAAATTTTGGAAAGTTGAATTGTAGAAGATGACAAATATATATCTAAACAACATATACGATTTTCATATAGTATAGATTACATAGATTCGGTTTCCTTATTTTAAATCATTCTAAACTGAACATAATTGATTTTTTAAAATTCGTAGAACAAAAGAGTAAATAGTTGACAACTTAACACGTAAAATGTTGACAACATATTCTAACTTTAGCATAACATAAAGTAAACTGTAAAATAATATTCCAAACTTCGTAAACATATTGAAAATCTAAATTTAGAAATATTAGAATGTAAATTAATTCGTAGAATATGTATAGTGCCTAAAATACATAATCTAAACTTTCTAGAACATATATAAAAGGTAGAAGAAATATTCTAAACTTAGCGGAACAAATTTAATTGATCCCAAAATCTATCTATTCTCAGCTATTACAAAGTTTCTATATATATATATATATATTACTCTTTCATTCAAACAATCTATCACAATGGAATATATATATACATGGATAAATTATAGCCATTAATCTTTTTATAGCCATTACATTTCTTTTATTGGTTATTCATATATAAATATATTAAAAACAACACAGATTTATTTCTTATTAACCAAACAAAATTTTCGTCCTATAAGTGTTGCAGCGGGATTAGACAAAAGTTCTCGGGATTGAGCATCAATTATTTCTTGGAGCTCTTGTTTTGCTTCTTGAGAAAACAGAGATATCAAAGACTTGAAGTTGAGAAGTTCTCGGTTTATTAATCGAATTAAAAAAACAATAAATACCTTTTTGAACCTACTTATATAATCGTAAGAGATAGACATCGGTTCTCTTGAGCGCGAGTCAAAAGAACCAAATGTTTTTTTTGTCATTAGTAGTAACCATGCAAAGAACCAATCAAACCCATAATATTCAATATACTAGTAGTAATTAGTGTGGCATATTATAATCTTCGAAAATGTTGCTGTTTAATTGAGTAAACAAATATTCATTCACGAAAGAGCTTTTGGTTTATGGATGTGGAACAAACTACTAACAAACTTCGTGGTAATACTAACACATCAATATCATACCATGGAAAATACAGAATTAAGAGAGCAACTAAGTGAGATTTTATATCCAAAGATCATAATTGTTATAACTTCGCAGAAATACACGTGGAAAACTATAAATCAATACTCTCTCCTCCCACCAAAACTTACTTTTCAATCTCAGCTTTATAGTTATCCCCAATTCCACATACATTTATATGATATATATGTTAATTTTCATGAGTTTGTTTAGTGACATTACCTACTCAAAAACTCAGAATCTTGGGAGCAATTTGAATCAAAGGCTCTAAAGCACTCGGAGAAAACTTTCTAGCAAAGAGATAACACATGGATGTGTAGCCACCATTGTAAGTGCAGTTATCACCTTTGAGAACCCATGCAAAGAACTCCTCACTGATGTCTTGTGCTCCAAATGTAGCTGGGTGGGCACCACCTCTCGACCAGTCGACCCAAGTCACACTTCGGTTGGCCAAGGCCGCCGGTTTCTCAATTGTCAACATTGTTGGGAAATAATGCTCGTCCACGTAACAAGCAGGTTTACAAAACTGTTTGAATTTAGGGTAATACAAGGTATCTTTGACAATGGAAACTGCAAGCTCCCGGTTAACCTCAAACCATTGAGACCCTTTTCTCCATTGGTCTATGGAAACTTCAGGGGCCATGTTGCCGTGGTAGCGGCCTCGGCCATATGGACTAGGATCATCAAATGAACCCATAAAGCTGTGCTTTGATTTGGTTATGTAAGTGTAGATAGTTGTGAAGTTGAAGAGGGGAATGCATGACTCGGAGAGGAGAACAAACCATTCGTTTGAGATATCGAGTAGCGCATTGGCAAGAAGCCGCCTCTCTGCATCGCACATTGTCATTCTTCCCCATTCTGCAACCTGCCCAATGGTGAAGATAATCCAATTACAATTAGATATATACAAACAAGTTACAACTAGTCAATAAATCACAAGTTTTCCAACAAATAGAATCGCTAATGCGAAAAGAAAACAAAATCTTACAAAGTAGATGAAGAGCTAGTACCTGACTTGGTATATGCCTACGGTAGAAAACAGAGGAAGCTTGAAACTTGGCTGAAGAAGATACTGGTGAATGGATGTAAACTGAATAATGCTTCTCATGACCCTTTAATAACCTTTCCCAAAGCGGTGCAAGCGGCAAAGGACCCATTGTCAAGAACATAAACGCGATTTTCGGCACCCTATTAAACGGAAACTCTTTCGTCTTAGGCATGAAAGACGCACGCCAAAGAAGTTCTTCATCGCTCATATTATGCATGAGAACCATAGGAGGTTCAATCCATTTATGAAGATCGTTTCTTTTCTCGTGGCAAGGCACAAAACTAGACGTGACTGAAGTCACTACACTATTGATTCCATAAAACTTGAATGTGGATACACTAATGAAGAATAAAACAACAGTAAAAGCTAGAAAAAATCCTAGCAAGAGAAGTAACTTGAAAGGAAACGCCTTATTTAGCCCGGTCCGGCCGCCCGTAACTACAATATCTTTACCTTCTTCCAACTGAACAACCCTACTCTGCATCCTTACACTAGATATGAAAAAAATAGGCGTCTTGTTATATCTGCTTCTGAACCAAGAACATCAAAGTAACATCAAAAATCAAATTTTGATTGCAATGTAAACAATGTGGATTACTATTTTACTTGCAAAATCCTAAAACTGAAACAAAAATTCTCATGGACCAGCCCAATCAAACTCTTTTCCACCATCTTAATATACTCATGGACCAGACTAATCAATTCCACAAAACAGAATCAACAAAAGTCTCCAACATTTTCAATATAAATCCACAGAATAGCTAGCTGATTCAGTTCTTGCAATCTTCAACCATAATTAGAAACCGTCAAAAATCCTTTTTAAGTAAAAGAAATAAAATCAAGAGCTACTTCAATAAAATATCAGAAATAAATAATGTAAAAAAGACTTACAATGGTTGGAAGAGCTTAAGAATCCGTGTAGAAGAAACTTGGAGACGATGGATTTTATTAAAAAGGTGAAGACTCTTCCATAAGTCAGAGAAACTTGGAGCTTTCGTGTAGAGCAGTGACCATTTTCAGTAAATTCGACTCTGAAAGTTTCAAAAAAGTGAAGACTCCATAAGTCAGAGAAGGTTAGGTATCCAAAGCCGTCCTATTATTACATCCTCTAAGGCAACTAGAGTGTTTGGTTTCTAAGATGTTCGGTTCGGACCACTTTATTCCTAACATTTTAGTTCCAAACTTCAAAGCCTGTATTAAGGGTTGACTTTTATAATAATATTAGCTTCTTTTTTTTCCCCTTTTTTCAAATAAGATTTGGATTAGTATGTATTTTAACATAAGAAATGTTAATATGGTAACTCTTTTTTGTTTTAACAAAAACTCTTAAATATTTTATACGTTTTTTTTGTGTGCTATAATTTTTGTAATTTTATTAATCAACCACTATGTAATAAGATCAGTAATATCACAACTCTATCCTCTCGAAAATAAAATATCGCTATATAAATCTTTCTGATTCAAAATAAATGATGTCTTAATGATTTTTTTTTTTCAAATTAAATGATCTTTTCATTTTTATGCAAAATTTATTAGTTTTTATATTTTTAACTATTGGTGTTACGCACTTATTTTATCATTGGTTCAATTGTGTTTACGTAAATAATAAATGATTTACTCACCAAAAAAATGATTTTTTTTTATTTCAAAAAAAGCTAAAATTAAATAGTTTATTAACTTATATGCAAAAACCTTAAACAACAAATATTTTGAAAGAGATATTATTAACTGGTAGTATTTTTTTCACATCACAATGTAGTACTTTAGTCAACTCTGAAATCTTGTATAATCAATCGAATTCAATAGTATTAACTTGGTGTGATTCTTGACAAATCCATTGTAGACATTTTATAACGGATATGTAATATAAATTTTAAGTAAGACATAAGATAAGCGGCTCCATGAACAACTCCATAAATTTTTGACCTAGGGTTTTTGTCTCAAAATGAAAAATGTTTGTGAAGCCGTTCATTATAATCGTATGTGTTGCATGTACTTAGATATGATAGATTTTTCATCATCATGTGTAATAGGATTATATGAAAAAATCTATGATGATATTGGGTCTGATTGGTTCCGGCTGTAGCTTTAGCCTTTAGGTTTTTGACTGTAGATTTTAGGCTGTAGATGTTTTGGCTGTGACTGTAGATTTTAATGCTATAGTAATTTTGCTGTAGAATTTAAAATTTTGGAAAGTTGAATTGTAGAAGATGACAAATATATATCTAAACAACATATACGATTTTCATATAGTATAGATTACATAGATTCGGTTTCCTTATTTTAAATCATTCTAAACTGAACATAATTGATTTTTTAAAATTCGTAGAACAAAAGAGTAAATAGTTGACAACTTAACACGTAAAATGTTGACAACATATTCTAACTTTAGCATAACATAAAGTAAACTGTAAAATAATATTCCAAACTTCGTAAACATATTGAAAATCTAAATTTAGAAATATTAGAATGTAAATTAATTCGTAGAATATGTATAGTGCCTAAAATACATAATCTAAACTTTCTAGAACATATATAAAAGGTAGAAGAAATATTCTAAACTTAGCGGAACAAATTTAATTGATCCCAAAATCTATCTATTCTCAGCTATTACAAAGTTTCTTCCTTAAGTCCTTCTTCCTTCGTGCTTGTCAAAGTGTTTTTTTTTTTCCAATAAAATTTAGTTAAATTAATTATAAAAGTAAAATGTTAAATTAGGCATAAATCACAGTTAATAAATAAAGATATATATGGACAAATCGCAAAAAAAAAAAGTGTCATTTATTTCTAATTTTCCAAATTTGTTTAAACTGAGAAAGATGAATCTTATCCTTAGTCAAAAGAATGCATTAACAAAGAAAATTTTAGGCAAGGATTAAAAAGTTTAGGCGATAAAAAAGATAGTCAAAGGATTAACTTGGGTGCAAAACAGGAAAGACAAAAAAAAGTCAAAAGGATTAACTTAATTACGTTTTGCACCGACTTAAAAGCAAACCAAAATATAGGATCGGAGTAGTAATTACCGGAGCATTCATATTTAGTAAGTTAAGCTGATTTTCATAGCACGAAGAATTGACCAAACGTTTGCAAATCTGCAGACTATTTTTAATAATGGATATGAGATTTCCGTTTTCTCAATCTTTATGTGTGATAGTACCATATTAATTATTTAAAAAAAAAAAAAAAAAAAAAAACCATTAGGTTTTGTTAACTCTATAAGTATGAAAGTTCAAGATTCAAAGCCTAGCTATATCCTAATTCTATTCCTTTAACCTAGGGAAAACACACAAAAAGCCGCAATGAGATTGTTCTTAGTGTTTGCGATTCTGTGGGGCTTATTTTATAATGTAGCCTATGGGAAAGGTTCTTTAGATATTGATATGAAACTGAAGGCTCTTAATAAGCCTGCGTTGAAGACCATCAAGGTATGGACTGAATCTGAATGCGAAGATATAACATTTTATGTATATTTTTTGGTTTCTAAGCTCCCAAATCGACTGTAATTTATTTATAGAGCGAAGATGGAGATATAATAGATTGTATAGACATCTATAAACAACATGCCTTTGATCATCCGGCTTTAAGGAACCACAAAATTCAGGTAAACAAATTCTACTTTGTGACTATCATATAAAAATAATATTTTAGTAAAAATACATTTTGTTTGGACCTATCTTAACCTAATCTACATTTATGCATGCAGATGAAACCAAGTATAGAATTTGGTACAAAGAAGACTACTATACCAAACAACGGTTCTTCTGAACTAATTACGTCTCAGATTTGGTCCAAATCCGGAAACTGTCCCAAAGGGACAATACCGGTTCGTAGAGTTAGTAGAGAAGACATAAGCAGAGCCTCTTCACCGTCTCATTTTGGGAGAAAAACTCCACACAGATATAGCTTTCTCGACAAGGCACTTCAACACAAGGGTAATTTCAATATAACAGCTGAAAAAATAACTCATGCCCGCCCAAAGCTTCGATCGGTACGTCAAATATATTTAATTTTGTTATTCGTGTTTAGTCTCTGAATTCATAATTTATACTTTTCCTTTTTTTTCTTCATAAAAATCAAAAGAGAACAAAAAAAAAACACATCCATTCGAAAGCTAAATCGTTAGACTAAAACCTCTTTATATGGCTAACTAGAAACACTTGTTGTTTGTTGACGGTATAGGAGGCAGTCCTTATCGCCTTAGGGTTTAATTTTATTGGAGCTCAATCCGATATAAATGTATGGAACCCTCCGAGGGTTCAGGCTAGCGATTACAGCTCTGCTCAGATATGGCTTCTTGGTGGCCTCTCAGATACTTTTGAAAGCATAGAAGCTGGTTGGGCGGTACACTTTTCCATCCCTAAATACTATATCACATTTGAAGTATATCTAAACTGATCTCCATTAACCTATATTTTCAGGTGAATCCACGCGTTTTCGGAGACTCCCGCACACGTCTCTTCACTTATTGGACTGTAAGTAATATCATTATATGACTACTGACTTTATAACATCTCAAATCTCTAATCTCTTCCATGAGTTTATAACTACTCTTTCTATTTGGATTTGTAGAAAGATGGATACACTAAAACAGGGTGCGTCAACCTCTTATGCGCGGGTTTTGTGCAAACAACTACTAAGTTAGCCTTGGGTGCAGCAATAGAACCTGTTTCGACTACCTCGCAAAAACAACATTACATCACCGTCAGCATGTTCTTGGTAATAATTTTGCCTTACATTACTCATATTCAATATTTTATTTATGGTTTAACATTGTTGTTTTTTAGTTTTTTTTCTTGGGGTCTAATTCCCATATATAACTTCATATTTATAATGTTTTATGTTGTAAATTTCCAACCGCCTAAAATTGAGCAGTGATCCAGCGCAAGGTGATTT
>NW_003302550.1:11735024-11756775 GCF_000004255.2 Arabidopsis lyrata subsp. lyrata | reverse complement strand
TGTACAAAGTCATTTCTTAAAAACCCCCACACAAGATTTTTTTTTTTTTTTTCTTTTTTTCGTATGTGATTTTGTTTATTCCCTAAATATTGGCGTTATAAATCAAAAGCCTAAAGCACTAGTTTCTTTTGGCACATGTTTTAGACCGATCATGCATGCTCTTTAGCTTAAAATGTTTCATCGGTGGCTGTGTTTTCAGGATCCAAACAGCGGGAATTGGTGGTTGACTTGTGCAAAAAACGTAATAGGTTATTGGCCGGGGACACTCTTCACCTACCTTAAACATAGCGCAACCGCTGTGCAGTGGGGTGGAGAAGTGCATAGCCCTAATGTGGGGAAGAAGCCACATACGAGAACTTCAATGGGGAGTGGACAATGGGCATCTTACCTCTGGGCCCAAGCTTGTTACCACACCAACATTAGAATCAAGGACTATTCCATGCAGATCAAATATCCCACATATCTCTCCGAGTACGCTGATGAGTACGACTGTTATTCGACAAAGCTCCACCGGAAAACATATATGTCAGAGCCCCATTTTTACTTTGGAGGACCTGGCCAAAATTCTCGTTGTCCTTAATCTTCTGTTGAATTTGTCGATGTTCAGTCTCTTTTTTGTTTGTCCTATGTTGGAATTACAAACGTCCAAAGATGAAGATGATGACGTTTTTGGAATCTTAGAATTTTAGTTCCAAACTTTTCGTTTTAATTCTCTTTCAAATCGATCTTATGAGGAAAACCTGGTTTAATCAGGTTAATTTCGGTCAAATTCACAAAATTAAGGGTATAATTGGATTTCAATTGACATAAAGTTTAGATCACCAATTCTTAACAACAAAGCTAAAGATTAACAGATGACAAAAAAAAAAAAAAACTAAAGATTAACAAATCATTATAAAAACAAACAGTTATTTGTTTCCAATTTTTTTTATATTGTTTTTAGGTATATTCTTAGTAATCTAATTGAACAAAAGATAAAAGAATATGGGTAACTTAGAGCATCTCCACTAAAAATAAAGAAAATTTTGAAAAATAGTATTTTTTTAATTCAAAAATTATGAGAACCCTATGAAAAAGTTTCTTAGTTGAGATACCAATGAGAAACCCTCTCTTTCCTTAAAACATTAATACATGTCTTTTTTTTGTCTAAGTGGTTCTCACTTAATTTTTACAAATCATAACAGAAAACTATCAGTATATCAATTAAATAGTTTTTCTGTATTATTTCTTTTTTTATTCTTTGTCAACTTTTTTTTTTATAAATCTTAAAATAAAATTATCTATATTAAGCTCTATTATGCATAAGTTTAAATTATATCTTACTATCATTTTAATTGGCATTAACTAAGGTAAATACAGTATATTAAACTAATATTATTTTAGTTTGTAATTTGGTATGCTTAAAACTAACTAATACAATGAATATATTTAAAATGTAATTTGAAATATTTAAAAATACTTAATGAAAATTTAATATAATATTTATTACAATTAAATGATATTAAAATATTCATACTATATTGATGTAATTCCCATGGTATTTCACCTATAGAGATGCTATTATATAAAACCCATATTGAAATGGGAATCGTAGTAAATTTTATCTTGACTGAGAAGCGTGAATCTTATCGTCCATCAAAAGAAATCATCAGCAAAAGTAAAAAAAAAAATTTAGCCAAAAGGATGAATTATTATGAACCATTAAAAAAGAGTCAAAGGTTTAATTTGGGAGCAAAAAAAAGAAAGTCAAAAGAGAATCCATATAACTTAATGATTTTTTGGACCGACGTAAAAGCAAATCAAAATATAGGAGTAGTAATTACTAAAGCATTCATATTTGGTAAGTTGAGCTGTTTATAGCAAAAAGATTTTTTTTTACCATATACACATACGTTTCCCAAATCTGCAGATGATTGTTATGTATATATGAGATTTCCGTTTTTCTCAATCTTTGTGTGTGATAATATCATATTAATTGAAAAAAAAAAACACCTTTTGGTTTTATAAACTTTAATTTATAAGTATATATGAAGGTTCAAGAATCAAAGCCTGTATCCTAATGCTATTCCTTAAACCTAGGAAAAACACCACAAAAAGCCGCAATGAGATTGTTCTTAATACTTGTGATTTTGTGTGGATTTTACAATGAAGCCTATGGGAAAGGTTCTTTAGATATTGATATAAAATTGAAGGCTCTTAATAAGCCAGCGTTGAAGACCATCAAGGTATAGATTGAATCTGAATATGCAGTGATATAACATCTTGTGTACATTGTTTGTTAAATCGATTTCATTTTCTTGCAGAGTACAGATGGAGATATAATAGATTGTATCGATATCTACAAACAACATGCCTTTGATCATCCCGCTTTAAGAAACCACAAAATTCAGGTCAACAAATTCTACTTTATATTTTAGTAAAAGAATTTTGGTTATATTTTGCCTTGGACCCGTGTGCTTCAAGGTTCTATCTTTAGTTCTATACCTAACCTAAATTTATGCATGCAGATGAAACCGAGTGTGGAATTTGGTACAAAGAAGACTACTACTATACCAAACAACGGTTCTTCTGAACAAATTACGTCTCAGGTTTGGTCTAAATCCGGAAACTGTCCAATGGGGACAATACCGGTTCGTAGAGTTAGTAGAGAAGACATAAGCAGAGCCTCTTCACCGTCTGAATTTGGGAGGAAAACTCCTCACAGATACAAGTTTCTCGACAACGCACTTCAACACAAGGGTAATTTCAATATAACAGCAGAAAAAATAAATCAAGCCCAACCAAGGTTACGATCGGTACGTACTGTGTAAGATGTTAAATGATTTTTTTTTCTACTGTGTTATTCATTTTTAGTGGAGACTAATAAAACCTTCATATGGTTTAGCTAGAAACACTTATGCTATGTTGATGATGATATAGGAGGCATTTATTGTGGCCCTAGGGTACAATTTTGTCGGAGCTCAGTCTGATATAAATATTTGGAACCCTTCGAGGGTTGAGGCTAGCGACTACAGCACTGCTCAAATCTGGCTGGTTGGTGGTCTCTCAGATACTTTTGAGAGCCTAGAAGCTGGTTGGATGGTACGTTTTTACATCGCTAAAAGTATTGTACTGTACTTTGCTTTACAAGTAAACCGTGACCCGATTGCATGCCATTAACCTATTTTAGGTGAATCCGGCCGTTTTCGGAGACTCACGTACACGTCTCTTCATCTCATGGACTGTGAGTAACACCATTATATAACTACCAACTTTGAAATATCTCAAATCACTTACGTGAGTTTATAACTACTCCTTCTATTTGGATTTTCAGAGAGATGCATACACTAAAACAGGGTGCATTAATCTCTTATGCGCGGGTTTTGTGCAAACAAGTCAAAAATTTGCCCTTGGTGCAACCATTGAACCTGTTTCGAGTGCCTCGAGTACGCAATATGACATCACCGTTAGCGTGTTCCTGGTAACATTTTCTAGTTTATATATGATCATCATCCTTCACAGTTCTACAAAAACATTATAAAATTTTCCCTTTTTCGAATGTGTGTAATGCCCCAAAAAACTGGCGTTAAAAATATGAAGCTCGAAGCTATGATTTCCTTTTGAATATGTTTTGGAACGGACTTGTATTCTCCTTTAATGTTTTATCGTCGACCGTATTTACAGGATCCAAACAGTGGGAACTGGTGGTTGACTTGCGCAAACAACGTGATGGGTTATTGGCCAGGGACACTCTTCAACTACCTTAAACATAGCGCAACCGCTGTGCAGTGGGGTGGAGAAGTACATAGCCCTAACGTAATACTAAAGAAGCCACACACGACAACCTCAATGGGGAGTGGACAATGGGCATCTTACATTTGGGCCGAAGCTTGTTACCACACTAACATTAGGATCAAGGACTATTCCATGCAGATCAAATACCCCAAGTATCTCTCCGAGTACGCTGATGAGTATGAATGTTATTCTACAAAGCTCCACCGGAAAACGTATATGTCAGAGCCCCACTTTTACTTCGGAGGACCTGGCCGGAATTCTCGTTGTCCTTAATCTCATGTTGATTATCCTTTTTTTTTTGTAAGTTTGAATTACAAAGTGTGAAATGAAAAAAAAAGATTATTATCAACAGAAGATCTTCTCTCATAAGCTTAAAATTGGAAGATCAAACAAGTTTTATACTAGTTCTTTAAAATGGTTATCTATAAAATGTATAGTCATTGTATGCTACTCCCTCCGTTTCAAAATATAAGACGTTTTAGTTAAAAGTAGCAGATTAAAAAATATCCACTTTTAAAAAGTTCAACCAATCATGAATGAGACTGCATAGTATAAATAATCAGAAAATATTAAATTAATATATAATTTGCATAGAAACTTGAAAACGTCTTACATTTTGAAACAAAAATAATACCTCAAAACGTCTTACATTTTGAAACGGAGGGAGTAGTAGACTAGTAGTAGTACTTTTACACTATAGTCATTGTATGCTACAAAATGTATAGTCATTGTATGCTAGTAGTAATACATTTACCTAAAACGAGCAAATATTAAACCGTTTCATTTTCTGTGAAATATATATAAAAAGAGATTACATGTGTATTTCTTTTGTTGTAGAAATAGAAATAGCCTCGGTGGCAGCCATAATTCCAACAATAGTGCCTTGAGCAATGTCTTAAGATTAAAAAAATAAAAAATAATAAAAAAGTAAGAGAGAGGATAGACACAGTTTCTGGTTTGAGAAATTTTGAGAAACTGTGTCTCCACTTGTCTTTATATTATTGGTCAAATTCTCTTTTTATAATTTATAATTTAAATAAATAATTTATTTATTATAAAATAATTAAAATAATATTTTTGAGACATCCACACAATGTATGATAGATGAGATGGTCTTAGGTTTTGTTGACTTCCAATTCAAAAGTATATGGGGATGAATGGATTAAAAAAAAAATTATATTAGAAATAAAATTGGACAGACTAATATTAAAGCCTACGAAAGTGGAAAAAAATAGGGAGAGTGAAAAAAACAGAGCCAAATTAAAAGGAAGTCTCTTAGCTGTTCAATTGCATCAAGTCTTGTTACAATCTGAGCTCAAGAAAACACTCAAATCTCACACACAAACACTCGCGATACGAATTTGAAAATGATCGAAGAAAGATAAACTCAAGAACAAGAACACAAGACGTGAAATTGTTAACCCGGTTCAGCGAGATTGGTATGATCAAGCCTACATCCGGAGCCGAATCAATCCGGCAAATTCACTATCAATGAAGAAGAAATCAGCTCAAATGAGCTTACAACAATGGCTGATCTCTCGATACAAAAGATTGTTGCAACAGAAAACTAATGAAGAAGAATAGAGAGTCAAAACAACTTATGTAGTTGCATATCCAAAACAGCAAACCCTCCACTGCAGTTAGAGTCTTTGCCTTGCTTCTTCAATTCCGGTTTATTCAGCAATCCCAAACCCGAGATAACCGCCTGGTTCAATTCCTTCCAATTCAATCAAACCAACTGAACCAATAAGAATTGAATCAGAACAACAAACCTTAATAAGTCTTGATGCCGCGGTGGAAAGTTTGCATCAAGTTAGTATGATTTCAGACTACTTTTCACTAAGTTAGTTTAGCTACTTCGACAAACTAATTTCCGATGAGCGATATTTGTAACAAAGATACAACTAGTACTCTTTGGAATTGGAGTAGCTCGCAAAAGCAAATTACATTACCCTTTAGCATCTTTTTGGTAATATAATCAACATCCTTCACATTCTACCATTTTTTGCATTTTCTAGCTCTAATATGATCTATCTATGACAGTGCTCTAGGATACGAACAGCGGGAACTGGTGGCTCTTGTCTGAGGACATTGTGGTGGGATACTGGCCAGGGACACTCTTGAAAGACTTAAGACACAGCGTCACCGCAGTGCAGTGGGGTGGAGAAGTCTACAGCCTTAAAGTGAGGAATAAGACACACCGAAACTTCAATGGGGTGGAGAGTGGGCATCAAAAGTCTATGGCAAAGCCTGTTTCTTATAAAATAATGTACTCTTGGTTTGGTGAGCCTGACAATATCGTATCCCATACCGTGCATTCTTACAGGAGAAGACGAGTAGCATGATTTAAGGCCAAATTTCATTTAAAACTGAACGGTATATATAGACATTTTTATGCCGAATTTTCAGGTAATCAAAGTAAACTAACCAAAATATCTATTGAAATTTACTATCTTAATTAAATATAAATAATTACTTTTTATAAGAAAAGTACATTTAGATACTAAAACTTATCATCATCATTTAAATTAATTAATTTATGATGATTTTTATCGAAAACCGAATTGTTTTCAAACCGAACATTCATATCCCTAGAGATATCCATATGTTAACAAAATCGAGCCCAAACATTTTTAAAGTCGAGTTCCAAAACAGATCCAAAAGACTAACTAGCGCTTTAAAATCACTAAAAATCTAATATTTAAAATATTGAATAACACTTCTTCAAATCATCAATAACAAAAAAATATTAATAACACTGAATTTTATTAAAAAAAATTAAAAACTGTAATTAAATAACAAAAAAAAATTGTCATTTTAACACAAATTATTTTAATTGTTTGATTGAATATATTTTCTAAAAATGTTATGTCTTATATAGACTAAAATATTTTGACAACTTTTTTTCAATATTGGCGTATCCATTATATTGGTGAAAGATTCCCAACTTATAAAAACAACCAATTTTTAATTCTCTTCCTAATAATTTATTCCCAAACAAAGAAAAAGGCAAATCGCGACCCGTCTCTCTCTCTTCTTAAAATCCAAAGATCAAAAAAGCGACACTGAAAATGGAAAACCGGTCAGAAATGGGTAACCGGAGGCAGCAGAATCTCTTCCTCATAGCTTCTCCCGACGAGATTGATAAGATCCGTCGAGCCGAAACTTCCAGTCAAGGTCACTTCTTCTCTCTCCGTCTCTCTCTCTTTTTTTCTTCTGAAAAATTCTTTAAAATTGATTATTATTTTGGGTATTTTCCAATTATGGTTCAGCCGGAGCTATTGCCGGAGCCAAAGCAGCCGCCGTAGCCGCCGTCGCCAGTGCGATTCCCACAGTAATAATATCTAATTTTTGATCACACTGTCACATCATCTCCATCATAGAAAATAAATTTGAAATTGAGATCTTAAATGAATTATGATGTAAGAGCTATGTTTCTTTGTTGTTGATTTTATGACAAAAGTGACTCAACAATCTCATGTTCTGCATTAATCAAGAGTTTCAATTTTGTTACCTATTCATTTTGTGATTTTTGTTCTTGTGAAATTTTGAATCACCAAGTAGAGTCACATTCTTTTTGATGTGTGTATAAAGATATGAGTTAGGACTATAAAACCTGAGCTTGCCTTGTTATCGTAACAGGTAGCTGCGGTTCGCGTGTTCCCGTGGGCAAAGGCAAACCTCAACTACACAGCTCAGGCACTCATTATATCTGCAGGTTAGCTCTCTCAACTCTGTGTTCTTCCTGGAACTAAGTAGAAAAATATACAAGCTTGAACATTGTTGTAGAAACCTCGAAATGCTCGATTAAGCTTCGAACTTTTGAATCTATGTTGAGTTCGTGGAAGCATTGATGAGTTTGTGGTTTTTTATTGTTCAGAGATTTTAATCCTCCTAAAGTTTCTGTTAGTTTTCTTCTGATTCCTGAAAGTTTTTATCTTGTGAATTTGGTGATCATCGGAACAGCTTCTATCGCTGCGTTCTTCATAACCGCGGACAAAACCATTCTACAAGGCGCGAGAAGAAACACCGAGGCTCAGTTAAAGAAAGCTCAGCAAGACTCTAAATAAATTCTCTTCTTATTGTAACTCAAATACTCAATCAATCACCATGTTTCTCTGTTTTTGTATGCAAGTTTTGCCTTGTTTCTAAATAAAAGTGTTATTATTACAAGGAATATCAAATTTATAAAGACCATTTTTATTCAGAGTTTCAGATCTTAACTAAAGCTTTGCTTTGCTTACACAAAACATAAGTGAAAAACCAAAAAGGTTTCTAATACATTTGTACATTCTAGATCTCCAAAAAAACAAACCTCAAAAATTGTGATTATTTATTATACAAGACCTAAATCTTCATCTTCTAAGTTCTGATTATTGATTATACAAAACCTAAATCTTCATCTTCTACCCTTTTACTTGTTCTCCGACCCGATAAACTAACTAGTAGAGGTGCCTCATGTGCCTCTGTTGCAGTCTTTTTCGTTGCACCAAGCCCTTGTTGGCGCAGAACATACAAGATCTCTTTCATGGAAGGTCTGTGACTTGGCAATGTGTTAGTACACATGAGACCTAGCTTGAAAACTGTTGTCATCGCCTCTGTCGTGGAAGCTTCTTTGATGTCCTCATCAAACGCCTCTGCGGTCGGTTTCCCGGATTGGTAATGTCTCCATGACCAATCTGCTAAGTTTGTGTGTTCGTCTCCGTTGTTTCCTTCTCTTCCAGTCACCAACTCTAGCAAAACTACCCCGAAGCTGTACACATCGATCTTCTCATCTACCTTCGATGTATATGCGTATTCTGAAACACAATGAAATATACATTAGAGACCTAAACTAATATATCAGGGACATAGCCACTCCACTCATTTATCAATTGGTTTTGAACTTTGATAATGAAAAAGGGTATTACCTGGAGCAATGTAACCGAAGGATCCAGCAACAGCTGACATGGTATGAGGTTGTTGGTTTTGCTTAATCAACAGTTTGGCCAACCCGAAATCTGCAATCTTCGCGTTGAATTCAGAATCAAGCAAGATGTTACTTGACTTAACATCTCGGTGTATGATCGCGGGAGTGCAATCGTGATGCATATAGCAAAGTCCTTGAGCTGCTCCAACCGCAATATTCAACCTTTGTGGCCATGTCAGGTTATTAGCAGCTACAGTACCTCCCTTCTTCTTGCCATGTAGCCACTGATCAAGACTGCGTTTCTCGAGATACTCATACACCAGAAGCTTAGAATCCTCCCTCGAGATACAACACAGTAGTTTCACGATATTCGAGTGCCTAATCGTTCCAAGAATTTCAACTTCAGCAATAAACTCCTTCTCAAGTTTCTGGTCCAGTTTCTTGCTGTCCCATATTCTCTTCACCGCCACGCATTGTCCCGAGCTTTCGACAAATATCTTGTAAACTTTGCCCGATCCGCCACTCCCGATCACATAGTGTTCCATCAGATTCGACACTATATCAGACTCCGCAAAATCTACTCTATGAAATGAAGTTAGTTTCCACGTTTCTAGACCTCTCCTCCTTTGTTTCCTTGTGTAATCTCGAATCACAAAGAACGTAACAAACAGAGTAATGGTGAGAAGCAGAACAGCGATGACTAGAATCATCGCGAGGATTTTCCCCGGAAACCCTCTTGATCCCCGGCGCTGTTTCCGACAATCCGGTAAATTGAGAACTGGCTTGTCTGCACAAAGATTGGAGTTGTTCAAGAAACTTCTCTCGTAAGCAAGATTATCAAGTTGCTCTGGGATTCCTCCGGTGAGTCTATTTGATGACACATTAAGTGTTGTCAGCTTTAGACTCCCGATCTCCGGTGGGATTTCACCGGAGAATTGATTCTCCGATAGATCAAGATTGAGCAAACGTGGCAACAATCCTAAAGCTCTCGGAATTTTCCCGGAAAGCTTATTCTTGGATAAACTTAACGTTATCAACGACTTCCATGAGATGATATCATCCGGTAATTCACCGGTGAGATCATTCTCATCGAGAAAGATCGATAAAAGATTCGAAAGAGAAGTCAATTCCTTCGGTATCTCACCGGAAAACCGATTGTTTCCCGCCTTAAACTCAACTAGAGAAGACCAAGTACCGATTTTCCGAGGAATCACACCGTAAAATCGATTGTTATCAATCTCGATCCTCGACATATTCCAAGCAACATTCTCCGGTAATTCTCCGGTGAATGAGTTGTTACTCACCTGTAAACTATACATACTTGAAGCAGTCCAGATCCTAGAAGGAAACTTGCCGGAGAAGCCATTGTTCTGTAACTGAACCGTCAAGAGCGTTCCACAATCTCCGAGAGACTCCGGGATTTCTCCGGTGAGATTGTTTGAGTACACAACCACGCCTTGAAGTTTACCTCTTTTGCATAAACTTTCCGGTAACTTTCCGGTTAACTGATTCTCCGAAACTTCGAATCTCTCCAGCTTTGAATAAACTCCAAACTCCGCCGGTATTTCTCCGGTTAACTTGTTGGTGAAGATCTTAAACTCCTTCAATTCCGGTAATTTTCCGATAACCGGCGGGATTTCTCCGGTTAACTCGTTGTTAAACAGGTTTAACACTTCTAATTTCGTTAGATTTCCGATTGATACCGGAATCGAACCGGTTAAATTATTAGCGGAGAGATCAAGAAATACCATGTTCGTCGCCGAAATTGATTTGGGGATTTCACCGGTTAAGTCATTAGCGTAGAGATAAAGCTCGGTGAGGTTCTTCAACCCGAATAAAACATCTGGGATCCGACCCGTTAAATTGTTGACCGATAAGTCAACGTGTTTAAGATCCGTCATGTTTTCGAAAACAACGGCTGAGATTTCTCCGATCAAATTCATCTCCTCTAACCACATGTACTTCAGGTTCTTCAATTTCCCAAACTCCGTCGGAATTTTCGCCGGCGTAAACTTATCGTTCAACGCTAATCGAAGTTCTTCAAGCTCGACCAAGTCTCCGATCTCCGGCGGAAACGAACCGTCGTATTCACTCTGGTACAGATTCAATACCTTGAGCTTCGAGATCCGTCCGATATTCTTAGGGATATCTCCGGCGAAGGCGTTAGCTGCTAAGTCGAGATAGTCGAGTTCCGGTGAGAGACGGTCGATGTCGACGGGAAGTGAGCCGTTGAAAAGGTTCTGAGAGAGATCGAGATATTGAAGCTTCGTGCAATTGTAAAGAACCGTCGGAAACTCGCCGGCGAAGTAATTAAACGACAAATCGAGGAAATTGAGATTCGACAAATCGCATATCGTCGTCGGAACTGTCCCGGTGAAGTTCTGGTTCTTGAAATTGATCCCAGTGACATTCCCGGCGGTGCAAGTGATCTCCGACCAATTGCACGGTGAAGATGTGTTGTTCCATAGTTGGAGAGACGGTGGATCTCCGAGATCGCGTTTCACGTTAAGAAGCGTTGACTGGTCGTTGGACTGGGAAAAGACGGATAAGGGTATTGAGGTGAGGAAGAAGAAGAGGAAAGGTAAGGGTAGAAGGGTCATTCTTTAAGTTTTGTTTGTTGAGGTTTTGCCGGGAAATTTCTTCGGCAACCGAGTTTGACTGTGAATGTGAAACGGATACAAAATAATGAAGAAGTTTTCAAGTTTTAAACTCTTTATAGAGAAGAAGTTATTAGGTGAAGTCATCGATGTAATGATTTTCTTTTCCTTTTTTTTTTAAAATCAAAAAAGAGATTTGATGTTTGGGTACTCTGTACGTCATTGTATATAGATATGTGACGATTAAACACTTTTAGTTACTTATATACAAGTACAACTTTGTGATTAGGAATTTTATTTTTGTTTTGTCTACATTAATAGCAGAACCATGCAACACTAAGCTATATCAAAAGCCGACTAAAAAATATACCCCAGTTCAATAGAAAAAATAATCTACATAAATAAACACCATAGTCGAAAAAAGAAAAATTTGTTCTAAAACATTTTTTTTTTCCATTTTTTTCTACAAAATGGTTAACCAAACTTTTAGAATCAACGTTTCTAACCAATTCTTTTTCGATGGATAAGATAGCCAAGTCACTCAAGCTTTGAAAAACTTCTTTCAACAAGATGCAACCGAAACCAAAATCGTCAATACTTTAATTAATTTAAGTAATTGTTTGTTTTTTAAAGATTTATTAATTAAGCTCATGTGACCAAATCAATGGATTGTTGAAGCTCAATATTTATTTCTTATTATTAACACATTATTTTCAGCATAAGTCCCATATAAACATATTTTTTTTTTTTGGTAGGCAGTCCCATATAAACATATTTATATAACTCTATTAAGAGTAAATATATGCCCCTAAATTTTTTCCAATAATTTGATGCCCTAAGCAAATGTTTAAATTTTCTCTGGCACATCTCTGATTAATAGTACTCCCTCTGTCCCATAAAGATAGATTTTTTAGAAATTTCACATTCTTTAAGAAATAATGTAAAATGACAATTTGAACTTTTTAACACATTTTAAAGAGTATATTATTTATTATTGTTTAAAAAGGGTAAAATAGGTAAACAGTTTTAAATTTGACATTGGAAACACAAAACTTATGTGGGACAAATTGTTTTTCTAAACAATTCATCTTTGTGGGACGGAGGAAGTATAATGTAAGGAGTTTAAAACGTAATTATGCAATTTTGCTATTTTGGTAAGACGACGATGTCTGCGATTTTGGCAAAAGAATATTATATGTAATTTCGATGCAAATTTGTAATTTATTTTAATGTAAAACGTTAAATTTATATTTTTTTTAAAACAACATAAAATGAGTTATAATTGTAAATGATGGCATTTTACACATTTTCAATTTCTAAATGGAGTATTTATATCTGAACGTATTTTAAACTTATCTAAAATTTCTAAAAATATTTTCTGACTTTAATGAATCTATATATATATATATATATATATACTAGTATTTTTGAAATACATTTTTAGCGGGTAGGTTAAATTGTTATCCGACAAATTTGGTATCTGACCCGATAAAAAATTACTTCACAAATCTTACACCGGATAGTTCATATCTTTTTTGGATCGGTCAAAACATATCCAAAATTATGAACCGGATATTCCATATTTAAAAATATAGATATTTAGAAGATTTGATTAAGATTTATAAATACAATTCTCATATCATCTTTGTTTGAATATTTTTTAACTGTTTTGAATCGTCATATATATAATACATAATGTTAAAACAAATCTCAAATTTTTTTGCATATATTGGGATTCGAAATTTTTAAAACGGATATATATTACCTAATTGATGAAAAAGGTGTGTGTTTAACGTCCAATATCGGCTAAAATGTTTAGATATTGATTCAGAATCATATTATAAATAAGATCAAAATGAATCCAAATCCGAATGAACAAGAAGCTCAACTTAATAAGCATCCAAATTTAAAGTTAGATTCCGTTTCATTCGGTTTTTTAGTTTAACTGCTTAATTTTACCGGAAATGTTAAGTTTTAAACTTTTAAAAAGTTTTAAATAATATAAGTCATATATTTAAAATCAATAAAAAGTTTATAATATTATGAACATTTGAATATATATAAAAAATTATAATAACACGACACGGGTTATATTGGTAGACATGGTTATATAACCGGAAGAGTTTTTTAGAAGTTTTAAATATTACAATTCATACATTTAAAATCAATAAAAAGTTTATAATATAAGAACATTTAACATGGGATGGTGTTATATTGTAGTACGGAGTTATAATATGATGGGACGAGTTTGAATCAAAAAAATTTAAAACATCATTAACCCGCTGCTTCAATACGGTTAAATCTTTATTTTATTACTTTTTTAACACCAATAATATTATACATATCGAATGATCCTGATTAAAGTAAATTGTATAAAACAAAAACTCTTTTGTGATATACCGTTACTTAATAACAATTGTAGACTATAAAATATAAATGTCTTATAAAATGATACAATTTGCAAAAAAATTTATATAATATATAACCATTAAATTTTAAAAATCACTAATTTTAAAAACAAATCATTCGCGGTACACCCCGGGTTAATTACACATATCCAGCAGTTACAAAAAAGTGATATCGGAAAACAAAATGGAACCAGAAAAAGGGATCGAATCCTGGTGATACCACCGGAAGCAGACAGCCCTTCATGAACTCAGGCGGATGCAAGGTCCACAACTTCACACGACAGAGTCGAGGGACCGAAAAGTAGCGACGAAAGCATCTGATTTCCGTCACCATTTCTCTGCCTCCAACCCACCAATCCGCCACAAACCTCCCATAATGAGCATCTATCTGACAACCCGCGTCTTCGTCTTCCGATCCCGTTCCTAGCAACCGGACGAACTCAGATGTATCTATATACTTCATCTAGTTGATATGTTAGAATAATTGTTTTAAAACATCTTGTATATGCATCGATTCATCAAGATGCACAAACGAACAGTCCGACTAGTGTGTATAAAGGTGCTAAGAATAAAAAATCCTAGACAGTTTTGTAGTATTTGTTGGGGGCTAGATTGCACCCCTTATTTTAGCTCGGCCCAAATCAAGAATAACTTAATAAACATCAAGCCCTAAAAAAGCCCATAAAAGTTAGTCCATGTTTCTCTCACCAGCTTAGTTTTCCTATAAATAGGGAGGCATCTCATTGAAGAAAGGGGGAGGAAAAAAGGAGAAGAAATCCATACTAAAAACGTCTTCAAGCTCTTCAGCTCGTCAACAAGCTCTTCAGCTCGTCTTCAAGCTCTTCAGCTCGTCATCAAGCTCTTCAGCTCGTCATCAAACTCTTCAGCTCGTCATCAAACTCTTCAGCTCGTCATCAAGCTCTTCAGCTCGTCATCAAGCTCTTCAGCTCGTCATCAAGCTCTTCAGCTTGTCATCAAGCTCTTCAGCTCGTCATCAAGCTCTTCAGCTCGTCTGCAAGCTATTCAGCTCGCCTTCAAGCTCCTCAGCTCGTCATCAAGCTCTTCAGCTCGTCTTCAAGCTCTTCAGCTCGCCTAACGATCCAGATCGTCAATCTCATCTCCCGGCTCGTCTAGCTTCTCAGCTGACTGCTCAACTCATCCAACTTCTCAGTTAAACAGCTCAGCTCGTCCAGCTTCTCTGCTGACTGCTCAGCTCGTCCAACTTCTCAGTTAAACAGCTCAGCTCGTCTAACTTCTCTGCTGACTGCTCAGCTCATCCAGCTTCTCAGTTAACAGCTCGGCTCGTCCAAATCGTCCCCAAGCTATCCAGCACGTCAACAGATCGCCTAGCTGCAAATATGGCCTAGCCCCCACTTGTTTTAATATGAACTACGAATGGCTTGATCCCTTTCTAAGGGTACGTAGGCAGTCTTTCACAAGACGCAGCTATAAAACAAATAAACTCTATGTTTATCGCGAGAACGGCCTAGCTCCCGACCTTCAACGCAATGAGAATGTTTTTTCCTTATCAAAGAACTTACAAATATACTTTGTTGAAATTCGTGCATCAACAGTTGGCGCGCTAGGTAGGGGGAATAAATAAATTCTCCAGCCAAGAAGGTCGAGATTAGGAAGTTTCCAGCTCTTGCTGAGCTCGTCACTTGTTTCATCTTTCTGCATTGTTTCAGCTCGTCCATCTGTCAGCTCGTTTGTCTGACAGTTCCTTCTCGTCAACTATCAGCTCGTCCGTCTGACAGTTCCAGCTCATCCACTGTCAGCTCGTCCGTCTGACAGTTCCAGTGCTAACCGTCAGCTCGTCCATCTGACAGTTTCTTCTCGTCAAACTGTCAGCTCGTCAATCTGACAGTTCCTTCTCGTCCATCTGTCAGCTCGTTTGTCTGACAGTTCCTTCTCGTCAACTGTCAGCTCGTCCGTCTGACAATTCCAGCTCGTCAATTGTCAGCTCGTCCGTCTGACAGATTCTTCTCCGTCAACTGTCAGCTCGTCTGTCTGACAGTTCCTTCTCGTCCACTGTCAGCTCGTCCGTCTGATAGTTCCTGCTCGTCAACTGTCAGCTCGTCCGTCTGATAGTTCTTGCTCGTCAATTGTCAGCTCGTCCGTTTGACAGATTCTTCTCCGTCAACTGTCAGCTCGTCTGTCTGACAGTTCCTTCTCGTCCACTATCTGCTCGTCCGTCTGATAGTTCCTGCTCGTCAACTGTCAGCTCGTCCGTCTGACAGTTTCTTTTCCGTCAACTGTCAGCTCGTCTGTCTGACAGTTCCTTCTCGTCCAATATTTGCTCGTCGATTTGACAGTTCCTGCTCGTCCACTGTCTGCTCGTCCGTCTGATAGTTCCTGCTCTTTAACTGCCAGCTCGTCCGTCTGACAGTTTCTTCTCCGTCAACTTTCAGCTCGTCTGTCTGACACTTCCTTCTCGTCCAATATCTGCTCGTCGATTTGACAGTTCCTGCTCGTCAACTGTCAGCTCGTCCGTCTGACAGTTCCTGCTCGTCAATTCAACAGTTTTCACTGTAAGTTTTTCCTTATTTACATTTAAAAAAAAAAAAAAAAAAAAAAAAACCGAGCTCCGTGCTCGCAAAGTTTCGACGACCAAATGTTGTAAGCCGAGGCCGAACTCGCACTTTCGAGATCCGTCAAACTATTACGGGGTAAGCCGATCATCGAGCGTCGCACCTCATGATGTCTCGAGTCCGTCTCGAACTCCAGACGTTTTCTGGAAAGCCGAGGTCTTCCTCGCATAAGCCGAGCTCCGTGCTTGCACCGTTTTGACGAACCGAACAAAATAAGCCGAGTTCGTACTCGCATATTCGTGTTTCGTCGAACACTCGATAAGCCGAGCAACCCGAACATCGCATCGTTCTCGAAGTTCGCACCAAAAAGATGAGCTTAGCCTCACATCTTATACTTTAGCTCGTCAGCTTCAGTTTTCAGCTCGTCTTTCAGACAGCTCGAGTTTTCAGCTCGTCTTTCAGACAACTTCAATTTTCAGCTCGTCAGCTTCAGTTTCAGCTCGTCTTTCAGACAGCTCGAGTTTTCAGCTCGTCAGCTTCAGTTTCAACTCGTCTTTCAGACAGCTTGAGTTTTCAGCTCGTCTTTCAGACAGCTTCAGTTTTCAGCTCGTCAGCTTCAATTTCAGCTCGTCTTTCAGATAGCTTCAGTTTTCAGCTCGTCAGCTTCAGTTTCAGCTCGTCTTTCAGACAGCTTCAGTTTCAGCTCGTCAGCTTTAGTTTCAGCTCGTCTTTCAGACAGAGTCGAGGAACCGAAAAGTAGCGACGAAAGCATCTGATTTCCGTCACCATTTCTCTGCCTCCAACCCACCAATCCGCCACAAACCTCCCATAATGAGCATCTATCTGACAACCCGCGTCTTCGTCTTCCGATCCCGTTCCTAGCAACCGGACGAACTCAGATGTATCTATATACTTCATCTAGTTGATATGTTAGAATAATTGTTTTAAAACATCTTGTATATGCATCGATTCATCAAGATGCACAAACGAACAGTCCGACTAGTGTGTATAAAAGTGCTAAGAATAAAAAATCCTAGACAGTTTTGTAGTATTCACTTTACGATTTAAAATCCAAAAACATATATGAACAAAAATGGGCCATGAAGTGGTATAAGTAAATGATTTTTACTAATGTTATCGTTTCGTTATAGTTTGTATTCAAATCTAACTATGTTTAAAATTTTAAAAAAATCTCTTATCTATTAGCATGAAATATTTATCTTGGAAAATAAGCTTTTCTTTCTTTTTTCTAGCACTTATATGAATTACTTTCTTCCTTTTATTATAAGTGCTGTTTAAATTTTTTTCACACATATTAGTAAAGCGATTGAACTTTCTATTTTACATTTTACTAATACATTTATCTAACAAATTAAAAAATCATTATATAAAGGTTTGTCTAGTTGAAATATAGAAAATCACAAATACTCATCTTTCTAAAACCAAAATCAAAACTAACATTCCATTTGGCAAAAACAGAGTCTCCGTCAAGCACCAATACTAATCATATGATATGCGGTCCTTCTAGAACATTATTATTGGCCACAGGAAAAAAATAAAAGTGTGTTTAAAGAGCTAATATGCTAAAACTAGGGGTGTGCAATTCAAAGACGCGAACATTAAATTATAAAGTTCAAAGAGTAAATTAATAGGCCACCCATTTCTCTGAAATTTGCCAAGAAAAATGTGCTGTTGGAAAAGTCAGAAGTAAAGTCAAAGTTATCTATAATCTAGAATATGATTTTTTTTTATGAAAGAAAGAATCTAGAATATGATTCGATTTTTCTAATAAATTGATATTGTTTATGTATATATTCAACCAACTCACCAAACCTCTCTTGGGTGTTGTTCTGTATCTTGCAAACATGTAGTTTCATTTTACTTTATATTCATATTGGACTAGTTTATTAGAAAGTTACTTTATAAATCCGTTTGTATTGTAACAAATTAATCCAATGGTAAAAAATCTTACAGAAACCATAAAATGAACTTATAAACAAAGTTAAAACAGGTGATTAACAAAACAGAGAGTAAATTTTTCAAAGGACATACATAGTCTAAAGTTTAAAGGATCTCCAGACATTTATAAGACTCATATAATCCTATTTAGCCTACATCGGAATATGTTTGTCGAAGACGTATTTTGATAAGCAATTGACCAGTTGCTAATGTTAGTTAATCATTAGTTAATTCTATAGTTTAAATTTTAAAATACCCAAAAGGCTTGTTTACCAAAAGAAAATCAGAGTCTTTATTTATTTTATTTTAATTTGTTTTCCTATTAATATATTATAACTTACTAGTGATCTTAACGGTAATTATTGTTAATTTGACCAAAATGAATAGATAGTGTAATTTCCTAATACTATCAGTCTATCACTAAAGTTTTGTGGGTTTGCGGCAGATCGCACTATGTAGACTTTGTAGTTGTAGCAAACAGGGGAATTAATAGGAAATAAACTTTAATTATAATGGTCCAATAGCTTATTCAAGTGAAAGAATACTTTAAGTGGCAGAATAAACTATTAATTTCCCTGTTTAATCATAATGTGTAGTCCAATAGTTTATAATCTAATCATAATGTACACATTAACCATTCACGGAAACTACTGTGGCAGTGGCAACTATATAGTGGCAGAGTACCAATTTTTTGTAGGCTTCAAAGATCAATATAACCTCTATAAATCAATACTATAAGTTACCGTTTATCAATCTATTCCGGATACAATACAACCTCTATAAATCAATACTATAAATTAATATCTCGATAAATCAATATATTTTTTTGGTTTCAAAACATTTTCAGGGCAATTAATAAATCGATAAATTAATAAAATATCTTAATCCCAACAGTATTAATTTATAGAGGTTTTACTGTATTTCAAAAAAATAAAAAAGAATTCCAATCATAACACATATATTATAGAAGTGCAACTTATGTTATAAATTATTACTACTATATCATAATATACTACTCCCAAACTATTCTAGTCAATAAAAGAAACTGCTTACTTAGGTTTATTACAATATATAAAAGTTCCTCTAATACAAGTATAAATGTAAGTATTACTTTATTTCTTTACAAGAGTTACTAATTTATTTTGTTTATCTATTTTGTTTTCTTTTAACAAAAATACTAACTGATATAAGTTTGTCTTTGATAATTATTTTTATGCGAAAGTCTTTGATATCTATATTCAGACAAACATGCAATTTCACTAAAGAGCTTTTTTTGTTTCTTTTCCCTTTTTCATCATTTTTTAAATTTTATTTACAAATTTACTTATAGATATTATTGGAAACAATTTCACTTATCTTTTACCTTAACAATGATTATAGAAACTTTTAAAATCATTGCCACATCATATTAAAAATATACTATATACATTAAAAAAAATCTATGAAATAAAGGACTGAAAAAATGAATAAGTATTTGGAAAATTACATCCTCCACAACTATAATTCATTTATGAAAACATTATAAAATTATACGGCAAGTTTTGTGATCAATATTAAACATATGCCAAAAAACAAAACAAAACAAAACTCTACAAACACAATGGTGGAAAAACCAATCACACCATAATTATGAGCCAACAAATGAGTTTTATTTCGCTGGATTATTTTGCGGTCACACATTTTTGTACCAATTACATCATTCCGAGAAATCATGATTTATGTTTTATCTATTAAATATTCCGTAATGTTAATGACTAAGTAAAATAAAATTACATCCTCCACAGCTCATTGGTACGATTCGAAGCCTCACCAAAAGAAATATTTGATTTTTGTAAACTTAAATATATAACAAAAAAATTTGATTTTGATAGCACAAACATATAATGGAGCGGATATAGAGAAACAATAATTAAATGTTAAGAGTAAGCCATTATAAATTAAAAAGTATGTATCTCAAAGTTCGTGATACATTTCTTATATTTTTAATATTTTTACACACGTTGTCTGATTTTGAACGTTGACTCTTCAATTCAACGGTCTGAAATTCCAGAGAGAAATGTCATAAGACAAAAACAAAATCCAGAAGAGATCGATGCGGGGTTGCGGACCTCTTGATAATATTAAGGCTAAGGCTATCGAATATTAAAAACGAAAAAAAAAGAAAAGAAGAAAAGAAGATTATCAAATATGTTTTTCGTTTTTTTTTATATATTTGATTTAACGTTTTGATACATATTAAAGTATTAACCATTGTCAACGTTGTAGTCGCGTAGATGAAAGTATTAACCATGTCCTCTTTACATATCCTTTTGCGGTAATGTCGTGGAGATACTCAGAATGTACCTATAACTACTCTACAATCACCATCTTCAAATTTTGAAGAAAATATTTGAAACATTCTAAACCTTCAACATCTTCAAGGACAAAAAATCATATTTAATAAAGAGAGAGATAGTAGTACGAACGTTGTACTCAAGGCCCATACTGAAGTTAACGAATATATGGTTTAAGTCGAAGTGTCGAACCAAACTGATCAAGAAAAACGCGGCAAGCGTGCGTCATCACTAACACATGCTCAGAACTGGACACAGCCATCTTCCCTATTTCTAAAATGTAATTTTGATGCCAGTTATACTCCGACGACACAATGTGTTACATGGGGATGGATTCTTTGAGATGGAAATTTAAGTCATTAATCTTTTGTTGAAGAATTCAAAAGTAGTTTTACTTTCATAATATTTATTTACAGTTAGATAATCTATATATATAATGGGAGAGTCCTCTCTCCATCTAGGATATCCACATAATCATCCACCTAAGCATGCATCTAATTAAAAATTAAAAAATATAATCTATTTAAAATATCCATTCAATACATACTTATTTTTATTTATTATTATTTATGATTATAAAATATTTAAGTTAAATACAAATGAATTAATATTATAAGTAAAAGAACAAAGAAATATAAATTTATACATAATAATATAATTTGAATTTTAGCGAGAAAATGTTTAAGATTAATCATATTTAAAATTTTATAAACATTTTAGTTTTAAAATTGATATATTAAAAATCAATATGATGGATATTTATAATATTATATGAAAGTTGAAAAATCATACATTTATTAGCTTTCAAAAAAATATAGTAATGAATCAAGACATATTTAAGAATCAATATGTTGGGTATTTTTAAAAATTGTATAAAAGTTGAAAAGACATTCATTTTTTAGTTTTCAAAAAATATATAGTGAATTAGTGATGAATCTTATGACATATTACTAATTAAAATAAGAGAAATTGTTAAAAATGCCCCTTTTTCAATACCCCTTTTCAAAAATGCCCCCTTTGAGAGTCCATTTTTAAGTTTGCCCTCTTTTAATTTTTAATGACCATTTTACCCTTATTTGAAACAAAATTATGTCCACAAAATACAAAATATTTTTTGGCGGGAAAAGTGATCCCGCAATTTTCCCGCCAAAACACTTGTAAAAACCTTTAAAAAACCTTGTAAAATTTTCCCGTAAAAAATTTTCCCGCCAAAAAATTTACCCGCCAAAAAAACTTTTTT
>NW_003302550.1:11689854-11734873 GCF_000004255.2 Arabidopsis lyrata subsp. lyrata | reverse complement strand
AAATAACTTGTAAATATTTGGCGGGAAAATTTTCCCGCCAAAAATTAACGCCAAAAAATTGCGGATCACTTTCCCGCAAAAAAATTTTTGGCGGGAAAATTTTTGGCGGGAAAAATTTACAGGTATTTAAAGGTTTACAAATTTTTACAAGTGTTTTGGCGGAAAAAATTGGGGGATCACTTTTCCCGCCAAAAAATATTTTGTATTTTGTGGACCTAATTTTGTTATATTTTCCTTATATATTTATGATATCTTTTATTAAAAGAAGGGTAATTTAGTCATTTTGTACATAAAAGGGGTATTTTTAAAAATGGACATCCAAAGGGGGCATTTTTGAAAAGGGATATTAAAAAAGGGACATTTTTGTGAGTCTCCCTTAAAATAATAGTTGATTAGTTTATAAATGATAGTAAACAAAATGTCAAAATATAGCTAAATAGTATCGTGTATAATAATTGAAAACAAAACTAAAATATAATTATGTATACTTTTAATTTTTAGCTTATCATAAATATAATATTAAATTTTATATAAATAAATGTATAAATGCATTTGATAGTAATACAAACATTATGCACTTATTTTAAAAATAAAAGATTATGCATTATACAAATATAAAAGATTATGCATTATACAAATATAAAAGATTATTTTAAAAATATCAAAAATAGGTAAAAAGAGCACAATAATTGCAACATTAATGCATATGAACATTATAACAAATGAAAGTTTATTATAACCAACCAAAAAAAAAAATAGAATATGAAAATATCGGAACTGCGTGACAAAATTAGTCTCAGAAAGCTAAATTCCTAAAAAGAAAGCCAATATATAAAATAATATATATATATATTATTATTCTATTTTTTATATATATATATATATTATTCTATTATTTTATAATTGTTGTCTTTTATTTTTGCTTCTAAATACAATAGATATAAATTTGGAAAAGATAAACCACATTTAAAATTTCACACTTGAGTTTCTAGAATTATAGAAGAAAATGTTATGCATAAGAATTCATGTACTAAAATAAAATATATATAATGAACGGTCATAGGATACTAAGTCAAATTAATAAAAAAAAAACCTTTAATATATGTAGTATATTATAAATAGACCTGTAAATATATACAATTATCACTTATAAGATTTCTATTATATTTATATAACCTTTTTTTTACCAATAGAATATCATATAGTTTTCAAATAGTATTGTAATAAAAAGTATTTAAAATAATGTAATTTACAAAACTATAAAAATAATTGAGTATATCTTACTAAAACCACGCAATGCGTGGAAATAGAGAATCCAAATACTAAGTATCGGGTTTGGCAAAAGTTTTAAGCTTTAAAAGAAGACAAACATTTATATTTACATCATAAAAAATATGATCTTTTAAAGACTTTTTCTAACAAAATGATCAAAACTTGAACTATAAAACCCCTTGAAATGATTTGGTTTGTGTTCGGGTCGATTTATATTCGGTTCGGATCGGTTTGGTTTTAGTTGTGTACTCTTAAAGAAACTTAAAGGTAGAGATAATTAAACAAAATCAATCTAACTTTATATTTTATTAATTAAAAATGAAAAAATATCTAACGCTCTAAATCAAGTGCAATGTTGGTAAAGGATTACATATTAGTATTTACAATATTATTATTTAATTAAATAAATAAATACATTGGATTATCGGTTCGAGTTGAGAAGAAATATAATCGAATGGTTTGAATGTAAGTTATGGTTTGGTTTAGATCGGTTTGAGTTTGGTTTGCTAGGTTTGGTTTGGTTCGGTTAAAATGTCCACCCATAATAATATTGATCTGATCTAATTCAAAAATAGAATTGTTTTAAAGTTAAACTTGTTCATAGTGTTCAGTTTTTAAAGAACAAAAATACACACAAAAAACTTCGCGTATTAATTATTTTGATTTAATGGTAAAAAAAATTATTTATTAAAACAAAAATTCTATTAAAATATTTTTAGTAGGATTCAAATTATGCTTGTGTACCATAAATGATTTTAACAGAAATAATCTAAGGTTCTTGAAGTATAATAGTCGCTGAAAAAATATTTATATATATATCACAATATAAAAAATCTAACATTTGTAAGAAAATAAAATAAAAAATACAAAAATTGACTATAAGGTAAATTGCTTATGTAAAAGTAAGAAATAAAAGTTATTTACCAATGTATTTATATATAAACTTATAAAATAAAAACAACTAATATACGAGCAAAGGTAAAATACAAAATCCGTGAAACCTTTTAAATTTCTACCATAAATACTTATATTAAAACAAACTTTATTTACAAAAACTACTTAAGACTTAATTTTTTTTTTGTCATCATCTTAAGACTTAAATCATTTGTTAAATTCACTTCATGCATGTTGTTTTCTAAAAACTACTTGTTGTTGTCAAACAATTTCTTCAAAAATAAATTTTTCATATGTATCCACATTCTCTTCTTCGCCGTCTCTAAGCTTCCATTCAAATTCTTGAACTAACCTTCCAATGGCAATGCCTGCCATGAGAGATGCTTGAAGTGCACCAGCACAAACCCTCTTTCCCGCTCCAAACGCCATTGTCTTGTGAAGATCTGACGATTCGTATTTGCTATTATCAAGAAACCGCTCTGGCCACCAGTCCTCTGGTCTCTCCCAACGCTTCTTATCCATGTTGCATCCATAGATGTTTATTGCTATCCACACATCAAGATTTTGAACTAGACTTTGTAAATAAACTTCAAATGCGAAATGACTTGGGAGTCATAGGTATACAGGTCAGGATCGGATATCGCAGGGATGGACTACTGAATAGGAGTAAGATAGTATATAATACGGGACAACATGAATTCCCTCCCCTTGGCGTCCGTCTCATTTCCAAAGGGGATTTAGAAACTTGTGCTGATTGTGAATGTATTTCCATATAACATTATAAACAGAATAGAAAGGCACAAGAGACAATTGCTCACTCCTAGTGAGGGCTTTAGTGAACACGAGAATTTACCTCGCTTCCTGCAGGGACATATTATTATTAGACTATATTAATATACAGTCTTCATAAATTCAGACTATATTATTATTGGATATAGGTTATAAATTCAGAACATTACCTCTCTAACTCTAATGAGCTGTGGTGCTTGTGCTTCTGCGTTTGTTTCGGCCAAGGTTCATGAACCACTCTGGTTTGTAAGAAACCAATATGTATCCCATCGTCAATCCAAAAGAAATACCAGGTATGGATCCAATTGCAGCTGCTGTCCAATTTATCACCTCTTCTTCATCTTCTTCGGGCTCTGCCATTTCGGATTGTTGCGATGTTTCCTTGTGGATATCTACACAAACGTTTTCAAGTGAAAGGCCAAAGAGTCCGGGATTGTCCGCGAAAGAAGAGCAAGGCTGTGTTTGAAACTGAGTGCCCCCTGGTACTAGACCTACAAACTGGTTTTGGGAGAATTTCATGTACGCAAGGTATGAGAGTTTCCCTAGCTCTTGTGGAATTACTCCTGAAAGCTTGTTTTGAGAAACATCCAGTGATTCGAGCTCTATCAGGTTTCCCATTGATGATGGGATGTGGCCAGTGAAACCATTGTTTGACAAGTTGAGCACATGAAGCTCTTTTAGTAGACCAATGGACCTTGGAATCTCTCCTTCAAATTTGTTTCCAGAAAAGTCAATTGATGTAAATATTGTTAGGATACGTACCATCTCCATTTCTATGCCTTTATTCATCACAACTATTGAATCGCTGTAATAGTTTGTACCCATGTAGTTTGTACCCATGTACTGATCTTCAGTTTTTCCAAGTGAGAACATTGCATTCCAATTGACAAAAAAATCTAATGGCAAAGTTCCATTGAAGTGATTACCGGATATGTCGATGATTCGTAACTTAGAAAACCCGGTTTGATCATGTATCGAACCATGGAATGCATTGGAGCGAAGGACAAGAACTTGTAGTTCTTGCAGAGAACCCAACCAAAAAGGAAACGTGTCATTGATTTTGTTGCCTTCCACATTGAGAACTTCAAGAGAAGAAATACGGACCAAAGATCTTGGAAGCTTTCCCACCAGTTGGTTATGACCGATGTCAAACGACTTTACACTTGCAGATATATTCTCTGGAACATTTCCACTAAGATGATTCTTTCTAAGATTTAGAACTTTAAGAGAACTGAAATTTCCTATGCAACGAGGGATTGAACCATTGAATTTGTTGGTAGATAAATCGAGAACGATTAGAGAGCGCAACGCACATATGAAAGATGGAATCTTTCCAGTGAAATTGTTGTTGGAGCCTAACAAGTAACGCATAGATGGTTGCAAGGCAAATTTCGTTAATCTTTTGAAACCGGTGAAAGTATTGTTGGAAAGATTCAAAATATCTAATTTCGTTAGATTTCCGATTGATACCGGAATCGTACCGGTTAAATTATTACCAGAGAGATCAAGATTTACCATATTCGTCGCCGAAATTGATTTGGGGATTTCTCCGGTTAAGTCATTAGCGTAGAGATAAAGATTAGTGAGATTCTTCAACCCGAATAAAACATCTGGGATCCGACCCGTTAAATTGTTGCCCGATAAGTCAACGTGTTTAAGACCCGTCATGTTCTCGAAAACAACGGCTGAGATTTCTCCGATCAAATTCATCTCCGATAACCACATGTACTTGAGTTTCTTCAATTTCCGAAACTCCGTCGGAATCTTCGCCGGCGTAAACTTATCGTTTACCGCTAATCGAAGTTCTTCAAGCTCGACCAAGTCTCCGATCTCCGACGGAAACGTTCCGTCGTATTCGCTCTGGTACAGATTCAATACCTTGAGTTTCGAGATATGTCCGATATTCTTAGGGATATCTCCGGCGAAGTCGTTAGCTGCTAAGTCGAGATAGTCAAGTTCCGGTGAGAGACGGTCGATGTCGACGGGAAGTGAGCCGTTGAAAACGTTCAGAGAGAGATCGAGATATTGAAGCTTCGTGCACTTGTAAAGAACCGTCGTAAACTCGCCGGCGAAGTTATTAAACGATAAATCGAGGAAATTGAGATTCGACAAATCGCATATCGTCGTCGGAACTGTCCCGGTGAAGTTCTTGTTCTTGAAATTGATCCCAGTGATATTTCCGGCGGTGCAAATGATCTCCGACCAATTGCACGGTGAAGATGTGTCGTTCCATAGCCGGAGAGACGGTGGATCTCCGAGATCGCGTTTTAGGTTCAGGAGCGTTGACTGGTCGTTGGACTGTGAAAAGACGGATAAGGGTATTGAGTTGAGGAAGAAGAAGAGGAAGGGTAAGGGTAAAAGAGTCATTCTACTATTTTTGTTTGTTGAGGTTTTTGCCGGGAAATTTCTTCGGCAACCGAGTTTGACTGTGAATGTGAAACGGATACAAAATTTGAAGATGTTTTCTAACTCTTTATAGAGAAAGGGTTATTAGGTGAAGTCATCGATGTGGATGAGATGTTTTTTTTTTTTTTTTTTTTTTTGTCAAATAGATGTTTTTTTAAAAAAAAATTTTCACAAAAAGGACAGTTTTGAATATTTGTCTCACGTTTTGACAAACTGAGATTCAGTTCTCAGGATTTGACAATTAAGCAATTCTGATCAAAATACCCCTAATGAAAGAAATCAAACAGCACAGTAGCTCTTGGTTTAGTTTCTTTTCGTTTGGTTTGATGTTTGGTTTTAAATTAATTATAAAAAAAATACAAAGAAGAAGAACGAGAGAGAGACAGAGAGATTCGAGAGAGAAGTCAAATTTCTGTTCGAAATTCATTCATCCATCTTCGTTTTTCGAAATCTCGGTTTCAATTGTTCTGCAACTTGATTTGAGACATCTCATTCAAGTCTAATATCCGGCGAAGAGCAAGTTACTGATTATCCGGCGAAGAGGTTAATTTCTGGAGAGCCATTGATTTTGCTTCATTATCAAGTAGAGAGATTAAAGTTAAATAGATTAAGAGATTTCCAGCGAATCGGAAAAAATGAAAGAGAATGATTAGAAAGGAATTGTTCTTCCGACGTAATTGACTTAACGTAACCATCGAACAATGAAACAAAACTCAAACTCTTTAGTTTTTCAAACTTAAAATATACTAGATTTACAAGATTTGTATGTAAAAAACATTCAAAACGTTAAAAAAATGAGATTCTAAGATAAAGATAAATGACGGCTGCGTATTTAGGGTTGCAGAAGTAGATACTCATGTGGAAGATGACTGCACAATTACAATTATACTCTTCAACGAATTTCTTTTGTGTACGTATATACAATTTACGGTGTACGTTGCTTTGATTATGTGGACGTGTTAATATTGTACGTTAATTACGTACATGTGAAGTAGTATACGTACATGTGTCGAATAATCAACTTTAATTACGTAAACCAATGATGCTTTATAAATCACGTACACGTTAATTAGTATACGTACATGTTTCTAATAATCAACTGAATTTTTTTGCTAGCCCCACAGTAAGTTGAGTGTAACCAACATTCCTGACATATCCTATCCCATATTTCTCAACAAAAAAAATCAGTCCACTTGTTGTAATGTAATTTTTGTCATTACCTTTACTATTGTTCATAGTCGTCATCTTTATCGTCCTCTTTCTTCTCTTCGTCATCCTCATCTTCTTTCTTTTCATCCTCTTTATTGCCCTCTATTTTTTCTTCCTCATCTACTTCTTCATTGTTTTCACCTCCGACCCATGGTTAGTTTCATCAGTAAGGTTATCCATCACGCACACACTATTCACACTTTCTTTAACGGGTTGGAAAAAACGATACAATTTACACTTAGATCGCTACTATGAATAAAAAGAATGTTCCAAGCTCACTTGTTTGTGATAGTTTTACTTATCTCCTGGCAAGACCCTACACATGGTGGTAATAACACCATTCTCTCTGTCATGATCACTACCTCGTTTCTCACGTACACAGTATTACATGTTTACGTACATAGTCTTCAATGGATGTACTTATGATTTTGAAACATTCTGAATTCTTGACAACCTTTGCAGACAAATGCCACCGACAATTATCATCCACACAAGCCATCTCCAATCTTCTAGGATCAGACCGAGTTTGCTTATAGCAAAAGTAAACTTTGAGTGCAAGATAAGCCATAGTTTGTTGTATGACTTGCATGTTCATAAACACACTACCCACATACAATGTCTCACCAGTCGTACTAATTTCAACTTCAGTAGAATCACATCAAACTTTGGCTAAATCATCAAAGACTGGAGTAGCATCATTATCAAGAATCTCCGGCTCTCCACTATGTAATAAAGAAAATCCATTATACACTTCGTAAGACTCAACCGAGGGTTGTATACGGAGATCAGTTTCATTTAAGACACCAGTTTCTGAACCTCCGATATCCAAATCCACACCAATCTCTCCATTGACTTCGTCTCTACCATTAACATCGGTATCCGTATATGTAACAAATTCACCTTTGCATCCTGTGTCTCGTACACATTCTCTAGTGTACGTACATTGGAGCAATCCATGTTGACACGTCGGGGTTGAATTCATAGTTAGCTGAGTGTCACCTAAATTCGCACTGGTTTCTCCTGTACGTACACGTTGACTTGTGGTCGTACACTCTGCCAATAGACGACTGAATTCCCCTGCCGGTTCCACGGTCGGTGGAATGTCACAGACGTCCTCCTCAACATGGCTAACTCCATATTCTTCTACAATCAAATCATTCCACTTGTTGAAATTGTAATCTTCACCACTACCTTCACTACCGTCTATAGTAGGGTCGAGAGTACTTCCCGCACTATAGCCACCACTGACATCGTCATCTTTTTCAATGTTTTAGTCGCTGTCATTCAATTCTTCCCCAGCCACCTCTTCGTTCTCCTCATCCTCTGCATCTTCATTTGTTTTTTCATCCTGTACGTCAGTTTGCTCATCTACATCTGCATTAGTGGCATCTACAGTTCTACTGAAAGACACAAACAAGTTGACACTTGGATCTCCAACACGAATCAGGAAGAATGTATCCAAGCTCATTTGATTGTCAATGTAGACAGGAGGGCGTGTACATTCTATCATAATTGACATATTTCCCGGCATCCAGTAACTAATTATTGGCTGCCATTCTTTGTACTTCAAATTGAAAACCTCACATAATGTACGTGCCAAATCCGTGTACGTCATGTTTTCCCTAACACGTACACACCGACCATAGCTTCCTTTCTCAGGTTCAAATTTCCATTTTTCTTCTGTTACTATCCAATCACCAACCATAATAAATACAGGAATCTCCATTAACATCCTGCATCATAAATTCAGGAGAACCCCATTAAATGCAACTGAGAACAACTTTTATACCTCCAACTAAAAAAAGACTTTGCAACTACACACTTAATGCACATTGAATCTCCTCATTTAATATTTACTACAGAACAAATATAGAATCAAGAGAGGAATAAATCAATTTCCTGAAGTTTTGTATCCAAATCAATTTTGTTTTCATTGAAAGTGTATGTAATAACTAAATTTTTTATTTACAACTTCATTACTTACCACGGTCACTGCTTTCTCGCCGGAAACTTTGTTAAACAACAAGATCAAAATGGCGTCTATCTCATTCCTTCATAGATATTGAGGGGAAGTTTATCATTTTTCTTATTTCTCTTTACAAAATCTAAACAGTGTACGTTATTATGATTTAAGAGGATTAAAATAAGATGTAATGATGAGTTTGCATTGATTACAGTTGGAATGAGTCATGTCTCAACTTTTTCAGCATTTAAAACATTTGTGACAACATATTTTATTTGTTTTATTCTTTCGGTGTACACTGTACATCCGACGGAAATATTAAAAAACTAATCAACTGTAGCTAACGAGATACTGTGTACGTAACCAACTCGCCTGACGATTTCGTTCGCTGTCACTGTACACCGGTTCGGCTACAAGGGCATTTTCGTCAGAAATTGACATAATTGTCAAATAGTGAAAGCTAATCCCCACTTTGTCAAAACTTGAAAGAAAAACTTAAAAGTTGGCCTGGCCCGTAATTAACCCATATAATCCAAAAAGAGATGTGAATTTTGGGTACTCTTTACGTCATTGTATATAGACATGTGACGAACTGATGAATATTGGATAAGACATAACGACGATCCTATACTATTATTTGGGGAGTACACTTTATAAGATACCCTTAACTAACCTTTTCTTTTGTAAATAATTACTTAAGAATGCCACTAGTAATAAAATTTTATATAGTAAATTAATTCAACTCATTAAGGATAAAAAAGTCAAATACTATTTTATACAATTTAATTAATTTAATTTAATTATAAAAACGAAAATCTATTATTAATTTCTTTAAAAAGAATGACCAATCAAAATGAACATATAAGATTTGATATCTAACTTACCATATTAAGTTGTTATTAATCATTATACTCCACATCTCATCTTTATATGATTCTATTTCTATAAATAAATAAATCAGTATATAATCTATATAATAAAAAAAAAGTAAATTTTTTTCCGCATATACCAAAATTTGAATTTTTAAAAAGGAATATAAATTATTCAATGTATGAAAGAACAAAATTAACGGGTCAAAAATTCATATTTGAGTAATATATTTCTTTTTTTTTTTAATATGATCAATACTTAATAGATCAAAAATTTATGACGTATAAATACTCTAATTTGATTTTTTGAAATAAATACTTATAAAAGACGGCGGGTTGAATATAATATATTATATGCTGAAATGAGTTATGATCCTTATAACTATTTGAATATTTATATTTAATTTCATATCATTTTTTTTTAATTCATAATTTTACATACTACAGTAAAAAAATTTAAAGATTTTAATTTGGAATATTTTAAAAAATTTTAATTTAATATATTAAAGAATATCATAAATATTTAATAGATTAAAAAGATAAACATAAATTATAAATAATTAATTTGATTTTCTAAAAAGATATGTTTAAAATATTTATAGTAGGCGGCAGATTAAATGTAATGTATTATATGGTAGAAAGTTATGATCCTTATAATAGACGGGATTTTAAGATTTATGATGAGATGAGTTAAATAAGGTTTGACACTTCTAAATATTTAAAAATTTGATTCTGCAGGCAATTTTAAAAATAATAAATAATAGATTGTGCTGCAATATTTTCATAGAGATTGTAAAATGAAAATATACACTCCACACACGGATTGAATTTGGTATTATTATATACCAAATATATGTTCATAACATATTTGATTATGTGAATAATTGGTAAATTCCGTAATTAGCTCAAACAAATCTCTAATTGAATTTGGTACTATAGTACGGATTGAATTTCATTTATTACAAAATTTAATAGAATTTGGTACTACAGTACGGATTGAATTTCATTTATTAACTTAAAGACAATACTCTAAACTCGACCTGTACTATAGTAGGCCAGTACTGGAAAAGAGAAGATTTGATAGCTTTTCATTCAGGTAACTTTCACCACTAATTATAACTTCTTTTTGTATTTTAGATATTCTAATGATTTTTTGCAGTTTACAACTAACTAATTATGCATTTAGGAATTAAATTTTATCATATGCAGGTTATAAACATCATAGCAGTGCTTAAACGATAACACAGAAAAAAAGTCATTAATAGTTTCATGAATAAGAGTTGTAAACAAACTCATTGCAAATTTGTTTAATTCTTTAGAGTTCGATAGAAACTCTTATGTTATATAAACTTTTCTATAAATCTGCTTAATTTTTAAATTCATTGAACATTTATATCATTATTAATCAAATGCATCAAATCAACATGTTTTGAAAAGCTTAATGAGTTATGTTTTGAAAAGCTTAATGAGTTATGTATCAGGTACTAACCTTTATAGTCATGTTTCAACAGAGGTAATTGTGCCATCTGATAATTCTTGGTTAGATTGTCTTCATTATATTGATTTACTCTTACTCCATATACATGTCTGTACCAAAAACCTGCAGATCATTTTATATTCAGATTAGAGAAGTACTTTATAAAGCTTGATCCTAATTTGATATCAGTTTCGGAATCTGATAAAAGTTTAAGATTGCAAATCATATAGTTTATAATCTATATCTGAAACAATGCAAATATACAATCATAAGATTAGATCAAACAAAGATTTGGCAGAGCCATTCATTATTTCATTCGACGATTTCAAAATTGTCGGTATAATTTGTTGAATTTCTTACAACATAACGATTCAATCATTAATCAATTAAAAAACTGAATTCATCAATTTGTATCAGATATCCGATTAAATTTGATAATTTGGTGTACCTTTAAGTCGAATTTCTAATTCCACTGCTCCGGAATACAATCGATGAACTAATTGAATGCCTTCTTCAATTCCGAAATTGTTTGAGACTAATGAAATAAGAAGAATTGACACAGAAATCGTCGGGTGATGAAGTAAGAAGAATTGACACAGAAATCGTCGGGTGATGTTTATTACAATAATTCCGATTTCTCCTCCATTGTCAGCAATCGAAATCGAAGTAGAAGCAGATTCTTGATTATGGTTTTTTTTTTAGACATCGTCGACAGATTGTTTTTTTTTTAGACATTATTTTCTGTTTCTTTTAAATTATTTATGCTATTATTAAAAATCAAACCAAATCAACTTAATTAAAGATTGAGCCTATTGTTAAACTTGAACCCAAATTGCCCCAAAAAATAAAATCTCACAAACTAATAATACAATAAAAAAACAAATGTTGCATAAGTTAATTATTAAATTTTCTAAGTAAATTATTTAAACATACAAACAAACCATACAATTTTATTTAGACTCTCAACATTTTCATATACACTACAATATTATCTCCTCTTATATTATGAAAACATTTTTCCCAACTAAGTAAATATAATACAAAATTTAATACTATTTACAAATAAAATTAATCATGCTATGACATAAATTTTATAAATTTGACTTTATTCTATTATTTTCTTTTTAATACAAAATTTATATTTTAAATTTATAAAAGAAATTTCACAGTCGTGCTATAGCACGGGTTATGATCTAGTTACTTATATACAAATACATCTTAGTGATTTGGAATTTTGATTTTGTTTTGTCTAACATTAATATAACTTTATGAGTTTGAAAAACGAAATTCCGCGATTTTGATATTTTTGTAAAAAGAACGATGATTCTTGATTTTGCGGTTTTGGTAAAAAAAAATATTATATGTAATTCTGGTGTAAATTTTGTAATTTATTTTTTGTGTAAAACGATTAAAAAAGAAATTGAAATATAATTTGGGTTATAATTGTAAATCATGGTAATTTACACATCTTCAATTTCTAAATGGAGTATCTGCATCTGAAGGTACATTTTAAATTCATCAAAAATTCTAAATTTTTTGAATCTTTAATAACAGCTTAATGCAATTTATAGTATTCAAATCCAAAAACATTATAAACAAAAATGGGCCATGTTGCTTATAAATAAACTAATTTTACTAATGTTCTTGTTTTGTTATAGTTGGACTAGATCATGACCGCACGTATGTGCGGGGTTTCACATTTAAATAAATATGTTGTAATAAATTTTTAGTAAATATAGATTATTTTGTTGTTTTTGGTAAAATATATTATAGTAAATAACTTATAATGTACCAAAAAATGTGTAGAATGTTATTTATGTTATTTATGACATAATAGCTAATGTTGTAAACCATATGTCAAATTTTAGAGTTTAAATAAAGAGTAGATTAGGAAAAATCTTAGATTGAAATATAATATAGGTTAGATTGATGTAAACAAATATATTTTATATAGTATTTATAACCCGAACTCATATCAATTGGGTATTTAGTTTAATTTTCAGTTTAGTTTTAATCTAGCTTATTAATATTTGAATATTTGAAATAATAATGGTTTCAGCAATATTTTAAAATTTGTAACAACTTAGCAATCTGACCAAGATCAAATTGAAACGGATTAATGGTTAGGTAGATTTTCATTAAACTTGTGAACTATCAAACCGTATCTAAAACCGTTAAAATGATTAAACATATACAAATATTTAGTAGTGGGCATTATTCCGTTTGGTTTCGCCATATTCCATTACCTTCTATACCCGTTCCTCAATTCATGTCGCATAAGAGAATGTATTTCTAATATGCGACAAATTTATTAAATATAGATATCTTAAATTTATTTGATAAACTTGCTCCATAATTTTTTTAAACGAATCTTAATAAAATCTTAAAATGAAGAGAGGATTTAATGTGAATAAAATTTAGACAATCATTTTGAATTAATTGTAATTAATGTGTAAATCTTTTAATTAATATTAATTTTCCAAAAAAAAGTTTTTATCAATATTTTGAAAACATTCAGATTTTAACATTATTGTTGGGTATATATATCTGTAGAAAGATTGTTATTACGTATTTATTGTGTATATATATTTGTTAAGGAATGTTTTAAAATCTAAACTATCCGTTTTAAAATAGATATTTCAAAATATATATCATTTAAATTCTAATTAAAATGTAAAATATTTTTATCTTTCTTTAAATTTAGAAAAATCAATGGCATCCTATGTAATATTCTATAACTTAAAGGTTTTTTATTATCTAGTAATTCTCAATTAATAGTATAGATTCAAATCTAACTATTTTACAAAATTCACTCTTATTTAACGATATGAGAAACGCCTTGTTAAAGCAGATCTATTAGCATGAAATGTTAATCTCAGAAATATAGATTTTCTTTTGTTTACAAGCATTTATATGAATTACTTTCTTCTTTCTATTATAAGTGTTTGTTTATATGTTTTCACACATATTAATATTAATTTTGAACTGCCTATTTTTTTTCTTGGATAACTCAAGTGATCCTAAAAGCTTTATAAAAGCATCTCCAATCTCATTCTATTTTTTTTCTCTAAAGTCTATTATATAGCAAAATTCTCTCCAACAATCCTTTATATTCTACTCTAAAATAAAGTAAAAGTGTATATTGCTTTATATATAGAGCAACTCTATTTTTTCATCTATATTTTTACACTAACACTATTTTAGAGTAAGAAATAGAACTATATGTTGGAGAAAAATAATACTCTATTTTACATTAAAAATAGAGTTTTATATTGGAGATGGTGTAAGACTAATTTTGGAGTCCGGAGAAACCAAGTTAGAATTTGAACCCTAGTAACCAATGTTACTGAAACCCGAAATTTTTTCTCTCATTTACTACTAGCTAGACTAAAGCGACTTGGTTTGAAGTATCTATTTTACATTTTACTAATACATTTGTCTAACAAATAAATGAAGTTAGTCGTGTATCCCAACTTTTGCAATCCAAATTAAAACATGTATAGTAAAAGAATCTAGTGCTTATACAAAAATGTATTTATCTAACGAATAAATGAAGTTAGTCGTCTAAAAGATATAACTAAGTGCAAATCATTATATAAGATTTATAATTGAAATATAGAAAATCACATATACTCTTGTTTATTAAAACTAAAACATTCCATTTGGCAAAAAACAAAGAGTCTCCGTTAAGCACTAATTACTTAATCATATGATATTCGATGCGGGTTTATTACGGAAATTGGCATTTTTTGGGCCTAAAATTTGAGATAAGGCATTTATTGCCTGGACTTGCAGATTTAGGTATTTGTGAAGACGGAAAAAGACCGTTATACCCCTGTCTTCTTTACCTTGCTGAAACGAATCTCACCGTCGTGTTCTCGCTTCCGACCACTGTTGGTGTCGGATCCCGCACCAGAAGTACGAGACCAACCAAAGATTGCCACGTGATCAAGATAATGGCCCATAAAGGATGAAGCCCATTGGACCCGTGAGCCGAAGGGACGGTCGAAGTGGTTGTCACCATTTCGAGAATCCGAAGTGACTACACTGTGACACGAGTTCGGTGTAGAAGACACGGGTAAGTCGGTTCACGGACACTTGGGCCGAAAGAGGCGAGGCCCATGAAGATCAGAGTCAACTCAAATTCAAACGTTGAGCATTAAAGCCAAAGAATCAAAACGGACACATTTAAGAAGAAATAATTGTGCTTAATTACTCATTTTAATGTCGTTTATCGGTGTATAAATATAGAGGCCGATGGCCATGTAAAGGGGATCTTCCTCTCGAGAGAGAAATAATATAGCAATTTTCGTATCAATTTACAAGTTTTTATATATTCATTTTTGTCCCTCAAGGATAATCTTTCCCACTTAACAAAAATACTTGAGTGTGTGAATCCGACATCCACATTTTGGCGCCGTCTGTGGGGAATATCAGGATTCTTGAGTGGACAGATTTCTTCTTTTCTACACTTCCGAGATAAGCGACAATGTCCGGAGGAGACGCCGTTGAGACATCATTGGCCGAAACCCTCAAAGCTATGCAGCAAACCATGTTGGACATATCACAAAAGTTCTCGGATGTGGAGAAGGCCGTCGATACGTTGCAAACATCCCAGGTATCTCTTAGTCAAAATGTCAATAATATACAAACTCGTGTTCGCTCTTTAAGTGCAGGAAACCCGGTGGGAACCCGAAGAGGGATATTCAACTCGCCAAGTTCCGCTGCACGAAATGAAACCAGCGGACAAACAACTCCCGGTGCTACTAATAATGTAGCTCAGACGTCGGAAGAAGAGACGCAGCTCGGGGATGAAGAACAACTTGCAGTTCAGTACGAGCAGGAGAACCTCGACCAGTTCGAGACCATGAGGAAAGTTAGCCAGGAATTAAAAGAAATGAAATCAAAATTTCATCAGGCTACAAGTTCGGAGCCAGACATCAATCGAGTCATTGAAGAAGCTAGGCGAACCCCTTTTATCCCGCGAATTGCAAGTTTGAGGATCAAAGATTCCCGGAAGCTCAAGTTGGACCCTTACAGCGGATTGGAGGATCCAAAAAGCTATCTTGCAGCCTTTTTGATCGCTGCAGGAAGAGTCGAGTTGGATGAAGCTGATGAGGACGCAGGCTATTGCAAGCTGTTTTCGGAAAATCTATGTGGCCAAGCTCTAATGTGGTTCACCCAATTAGAGCCGGGTTCGATCAGCAATTTCGACGAACTATCAGCCGTATTCTTAAAGCAATACTCTATCCTTATGGATAAAAGCGTCTCGGATGCCGATCTTTGGAACTTAACGCAAGGATCTAATGAGTCACTTCGAGTTTTCATCACCAAATTCAAAGGAGTGCTGTCAAAACTCCCAAGAATCTCCCAGCAATCGGCTTTATCCGCCCTACGAAAAGGATTGCGACATGATTCAAGGTTTAAAGAAGACTTAATACTTCATAAACCAGACACAATTCAGGATGCACTCTTCCGCGCAAACAATTGGATGGAGGTAGAAGACGAAAAAGAAAGTTTTGCCAAACGGAATAAACAAGAAAAGCCGGCAATCACCGTCCCTACCAAGAAGTTCGAGCTTAAAGAGAGCAAAGGACCAAGGAAGTTTGGGTCGCAACCCTTCAACAATTCCGTCGGGAAGCAATTCCAAGGAAAGGGAAGATCAAACACTTGGGTCCGTGATGAAAGTCTATATTGCGACATTCATAAAGTAACCGGACATTTAACCAAGGATTGCAGCGTTCTTAAAAAGCACCTCGCGGAGCTTTGGGCTAGTGGCAATCTTTCTAAATTCGATATAACAGATTTTGTGAAGGAATACCACGAAGCAAAGAAAAACTCCAAAGATCAAGATTCCAAAAGACCAAGGTTATCCAACGAGGAAGAACCAAGGAGTTCGAAGGGGAAGATCAATGTGATTCTAGGAGGTTCCAGATTTTGCGGAAATTCAATAAGTTCCATCAAAAAACATAGACGAAATGTCTTACTCAAAGCAAGCTTGAGCGAAGAAGTTGATTTTCAAGGTGCTTCAATATCATTTAACGAAGAAGAAACGCGGCATCTCGAAAGACCGCATGACGATGCTCTTGTCATTACTCTTGATGTCGCAAACTTCGAAGTATCAAGGATCCTTATAGATACAGGCAGTTCGGTCGACTTGATCTTTTTAAGTACTCTAGAAAAAATGGGAATCAGCCGAGGAGACATAGTAGGACCTCCGTCTCTATTAGTTGCATTCACTAGCGAATCAGCCATGTCTCTCGGGACAATCAAGCTACCGGTCCTTGCCAAAAAAGTATCGAAAATTGTGGACTTCGTCGTCTTCGATAAGCCCGCAGCTTACAACATCATCCTTGGGACTCCCTGGATTTATCGAATGAAAGCAGTTCCCTCTACATACCATTAATGTATCAAATTTCCAACATCAAATGGGGTGGAGACAATTCGGGGAGATCAAGAAGCTTCGCGAACATGCTACTTAGCTAGCCACCGTATGAAGATTCAATAGCAATTAACGAAGCCCGCGAAAGAAGGACTAAAAACAAAATTTCCTAGTGGGCAGAAGAAAGAAGATGTAGTAGTCGAAGTGGAACTGGAAGAAGACAAGCCGGACCGGAAAATTAGAATTGGAGCAACTTTGACTGGCCAAATAAAAGAAGCTTTGATCGAACTCTTAAGGAAAAACAAAGCATCATTTGCATGGTCAGCAGCGGACATGCCGGGCATAAATCCGAGTATAATCTGTCATAAACTGAACGTAGATCCAAGCTTCAAACCGGTGAAACAAAAAAGAAGGAAGCTTGGAGTGGAGCGGGCAAAAATAGTAAACGACGAAGTGGATAAACTTTTAAAGATAGGATCCATAAGAGAAGTGCAATATCCGGAGTGGGTAGCAAACACTGTCGTTGTCAAGAAAAAGAATGGGAAAGATAGGGTTTGCATCGACTTTACAGACCTAAATAAAGCATGTCCCAAAGATAGTTTCCCGCTCCCGCATATAGATCGACTTGTAGAGTCCACCGCTGGAAATGAGCTGTTAACATTTATGGACGCCTTCTCGGGTTATAATCAGATAATGATGGACCCCGACGATCAAGAAAAGACGTCATTTATCACAGATAGAGGTATCTACTGTTACAAGGTAATGCCTTTTGGTTTGAAAAATGCAGGAGCGACTTACCAACGGTTGGTGAACAAAATGTTTTACAATCAACTCGGGAAGACTATGGAAGTCTACATAGATGATATGTTGGTTAAATCATTGAAGAAAGAAGATCATGTTAAACATTTGGAAGAATGTTTTGATATTCTCAATAAATATCAAATGAAGCTGAACCCGGCGAAGTGCACATTTGGAGTCCCATCCGGAGAATTCCTTGGCTATATCGTGACAGAAAGAGGGATTGAAGCCAATCCAAATCAAATTAACGCCTTTCTAAACATGCCATCTCCGAGAAACTTCAAAGAAGTACAACGGTTGACTGGGCGGATTGCGGCCTTGAATCGTTTTATCTCGAGATCAACAGATAAATCGTTGCCTTTCTACCAAATTCTAAAAGGGAACAAAGGATTTCTTTGGGATGAGAAGTGTGAAGAAGCTTTTGGGCAGCTTAAGGCATACTTAACCACTCCACCTATACTGTCCAAACCGGAAGTGGATGAAAAACTCTACTTGTACGTTTCAGTTTCAAACCACGCGGTTAGTGGAGTCTTGGTTTGGGAAGACCGTGGGGAGCAGAGACCAATTTACTACGTGAGCAAGTCAATGACGGATCCGGAAACCAGATACACAATGATGGAAAAACTTGCACTCGCGGTGGTAACTTCGGCCCGGAAGCTGCGTCCATATTTTCAATCTCATCCGGTTGAAGTATTAACTAACCAACCACTCAGAACAATACTTCATAGTCCAAGTCAATCCGGACGTTTGGCGAAATGTGCGGTGGAATTAAGCGAGTATGACATAGAATTCAAAAGCCAGAGCAGTATGAAGGCTCAGGTCTTAGCAGATTTCCTGACCGAATTACCAATACCTGGAACGATGGATCAACAGGAGAACCAAACTTGGAAGTTACACGTAGATGGGTCTTCAACAAAGCAAGGATCCAGAGTGGGAATTAGGTTGGAATCTCCGACATCAGAAATTCTAGAACAATCATTCCGATTGTTATTCAATGCCTCCAACAACGAGGCAGAATACGAAGCCCTTATTGCCGGACTTCGACTAGCACAAGGAGTTGGAGCTAAGGAAATATTGGCTTATTGCGATTCGCAATTAGTAGTTAACCAATTTAATGGAGACTATGAGGCCAAAGATTCAAGAATGGAAGCATACCTCGAAGTGGTGAAGGATCTATCTAAAAATTTCTCGAAATTTGAATTAATCCGTATACCTCGGGGAGAGAATACAACTGCAGATGCACTTGCCGCATTGGCATCAACGTCAGACCCTGAGTTGAAGAGAGTTATTCCAGTAGAATGTATCTCGGAGCGAAGCATTCAGGACAGCAAGGAAACCCTCGTTGTTACAAGGTCTCGAGCAGCGGCGCGCGACCTGGCGAACCAGAAACCGAACCGCCACCCAACAAACGAAGAAAGTCAAAGGGATCAAACATATCTAACAAGGAACCCGTTGTCTTAGCTGAGGATGTGATTCCAGAAACAATATTGGAAACCGAACCATTAATCGAGGAGGATATTCTTGAACCAAATGAACATCCCGAACCAGAGCCACGTATATTTCACAAAGTTGACCAAATTCTGGCTAAAGACTGGGGGGCTGACTGGAGGGAGCCAATAAAACACTACATCACGACAGGCGAGCTTCCAAAGAATAAATGGCAGGCCAGGAAAATGAAAGTCGTTAGCGCGAAATTTTGTCTGTCAAGGGATGCGTTATATAGACGAGGTGTCAGTGACCCTTACCTATTGTGCATTTTTGGGCCCGAAGTCGAGATCGTCATGAGCGAAGTGCATGAAGGATTATGTGGGAGTCATTCATCAGGAAGAGCTATGGCTTTTAAAGTTAAAAGAATGGGTTATTTTTGGCCCACTATGATCACAGATTGTGTTAAGTTCGCCCAAAGATGCAAGCGCTGTCAACTCCATGCACCATTGATTCACCAACCGTCGGAATTGTTTTCCTCCATTTCCGCCCCATACCCGTTTATGAGGTGGTCAATGGACATCATTGGACCATTGCACAAATCAACTCGAGGTGTACAGTACCTTCTAGTCCTTACGGACTACTTTTCAAAATGGATTGAAGCTGAGGCGTATGTTGGTATCAAGGATTCGGCCGTGAAGACCTTTATTTGGAAAAACATTATATGTCGGCATGGAGTTCCATACGAAATAGTTACTGATAATGGACCACAATTCATTTCACACGAGTTTGATGCCTTTTGTGCGGACTGGGGAATCAAAGTTAGTTATTCTACTCCACGATATCCGCAAGGAAACGGACAAGCTGAAGCCGCGAACAAGACAATATTAAGCAATCTCAAGAAACGCTTAAGTCATCTAAAGGGAGGATGGTATGAAGAACTCCAGCCCGTCCTGTGGGCCTATCGTACAACCCCTAGGCGACCTACAGGAGAAACTCCATTCTCTTTGGTTTACGGCATGGAAGCGGTAGTACCAGCCGAACTCAATGTGCCCAGACTTCGCCGAACAGAAGCACCGTTAAATGAGGAGGAAAATTCAGCAATGCTTAAAGATTCACTAGATACCATAAATGAAAGGCGTGATCAAGCTCTAATTCGGATCCAGAATTACCAACAAGCAGCAGCCCGATATTACAATTCTAAAGTTAAAAGTAGGCCGTTCTTCGTGGGCGATTATGTATTAAGGCGCGTCTTTGACAACAAAAAAGAAGAAGGTGCTGGAAAACTCGGTATTAATTGGGAGGGACCTTACATTATTACCGAGGTGGTTCGAAACGGTGTTTATAGGTTAAAAGACCTAGAAGACAATCCAGTCAAGCGACCTTGGAATGTGATCAACTTAAAGAAGTTTTATGTTTAAAGGCTACATGCATTGTTTATATACATGAACTACGATTTGGCTTGATCCCGAAATGGGTACGTAGGCAGCTCGAAAACGAGTTCAGCTATTAATAAAATTTTTGTTTGATTTCTTTATTAAAGGAAGAAGGTTTGGCTATGCGAACATACAGGAGATTAGAAATAAAGCGTTTATTCAAAAAAAAGAAGGCGAAGTGTCCCTCATCGTACACTTCGAACTACGAAATCCTCGTTGACGAGCAGAACACTTCAACTCCTTGACCAGCAAGATCGAGGATCGGCATCATGCAGTCCGGAATACGAGCAAAGTCAGAAATCCCAAGCTCAATCCACTCTCCGGGGTGAGATTCGAGGATGTGAAGACTTCTTGACACTGTAGTAAGCCTGCGTTGCATCCGGTTAATCCTCTTCCGAAGTCTCCTCTTTTCTGACGTAAGCTTCCGGTGTTGAAGCTCGAGCGCCTCTATGAACGCCATCGCCGTTCCTTGATCTCTGGTTGGGAGATCCCTGATCAATTCACAGGGGGCTCGGATCTGAGATCTCAAGAAGCCGCGAAGTGGAGGAGGATGCCTGTTTGGCTCATTTGGAACATCTTCATTCATCATTCCGATTCTGGAGAAGTCGGGCATAGACTCCGAACAGCGAAGATTGAACTCCATACCTGCTAAAATGAAAAGAAGGGTGAGAAGTAAAGGGGAATTGAACCTGTAATTTATAGCAACCCCATATCCTTAGCAAGCTGCGGATTCTATCCAAGGGATGGAGTGATTCGCGGAGAGATTCATGCCCTCAAACAGATCCTGCATTAAAAGGTGCATCTCCGAGAATATTTTAAAAGAGAGGAAAGTTGCAAATATTTCCATAAATAAAAAGGGCCGAAGCCCATCACGAGTTTTTTAAAAAAAAAAAAAGAAAGAAGAAAGTGAAGAAATTAAAGAACACTTATGGGAGAGGCTCGGGAACAGGCTCCTTCATCGCCGATATAGTTCCCGAAGTGGACGCCTTGTTCGTGGCATCCACTTCGGAACGATCCTGAACGCGTTTCTGGCAGTTACTGGCCTCCTCCTCCAAGTCCTCTTCCTCTTCACTGTCGGACGAAACGGCGCAGACAGGGGCGTTCACGGGACCCGGGACTCCTCTAGCGCGGAGATACATCCGAAGCATCTTCGGGATCTCAGCAACGGAGTCAAAGTTCCGCCACTCCCATTGAAAGGGATCGCTCTCCAGGGCCCGTATCTTCCTTTCCACCCGAGCGATGCGAGCCTCGAGCGTCTGTCTTTTGAGTCCCAGCCGCTGCCTCTCTTCACACAAGCGACGGTGCTTGTCGGCGACCTAGCATAAAAATGGGTGAATAAGGCAAAACAAAAAGTTTTTAAGTCAAAAAACTTTAAATATTTACCTTGTCGATGAAGTCGCAAGCCTCTTTCTTCTCCTTTGAAGGGAAGTGAAAGACGGCGTGAGGAAAGAGAACGCCAGCCGGACAAGAAAAGTGGGCTGCCGGGAGCGATGGGGGCTACTTCTTCGTTTTCCATTCTTAAAATATTTCTCAAGTGAGATTCTATAGTCATGTTTAATAAAGCCTAGAGGTAGGTAAGCCTTTATTTATAATGATTTAGGGTTTGTCTTGGAACCATAAATCCATTAATGGTAGCGTTTCCGAGTGGGTTAAGCCACTTTTGGAAAATCGAGAAAAGGCAATTATTACATTAAAAGACGAGCCGTTCTCTTTAAGAAGGGAAAGAGCAACCATCACATTAATTGCAAAAGTTTCTAAGGCCCAAGCCTGGCAAGTTTATCGAGTTGACTAAACCCGAAGCGGGGAACTCGCTTTAAGCCGAGCTCAGCTCTCGCATTCTAAAAGAGAAAGGTCTGATCAGCCTAAAAATCTCGAAAGCATTGCCACAAGGCCACAAAAGGTTAAAAGCGGACTTTGCAAACCCGCATATAATTTTAACCAGACCCCCTTGGGCCACAACCTAAGAAAGGTTTAAAAGCCTCCTCAGGCAAATATTTTGTTCAAAAGAAAATAATAAAGCCTCCTTAGGCAAAGACAAGTTTGAAATTAAGTCCTAAAAATAAAGGGATAGTCCCCAATTTAAAGTGGACACAGCCACTACGGAGCAGCAGCCACCTCGGAATCCGGCTCAACAGTCGAAGCTTCATTCGCGTCCTTGGCAGCTGCTTGATCAGATGAAGCTCCTTGACCACCCTCCGCGGTACAACCAACCTCCGGAGTGACCTCTGGTACCATTGGAGCTGCGGGCGGGACAACGTTTTCCGTCTCACTTGAACCTAGAAATAATGATTCCAGTCAATCAAAGGTACAAGGTAAGAAAAAGGTAAGCCACAGGAACCAAGCGTTACCTGCCCAGTCTAAACCCGATTCACTGATAGGAGGTGATTCAGTAAAGAAAGCCTCGAAATCAAGCGGGTTGAAGATCGAAGTGGGAAGAGCTGCTAAGCGACTCCGTTTCTCAGAAAGGTTAGTCGACAGCTCGGTCCTTTCTTGCTCCTCGGAGAAATCTGCTTCATGGATTTGGTCCAGCAGAATCAAGTTGCTTTCGTGCTCCTTGATGTCTGACTCCAAGTCCGACCTAGCTTTCTCGGTTTGCATGAAGCGAATGGCCCCTTGGATCAATTCCATCCCGCGTCCCTTAACCTCCTTTCTGGCCTTCGATGCCGACCTTGCCAACTCAGAATCACGCAACTTGGCTAGCGCCTTGTACTTCGCGTCGAGCTCGATAAGTTGGTTGTTCAGGGTGTCGGCGGATGATTCGGATTCGTGAAGTCTACCTTGAACACCGGACAGTTCGTCCTGGAGTTTGTAATTCCGGTCATAGTAGTCTTGCAGTTCCCCCTTTACCTACGCCAACTCCGACGTTAACCTATCGACCTTATCCTCCAAATCGTGCTTAGAGCCAGCAGAAGAGTCGAGGTCAGCCTCAAGCGCTGAGAATTTCTTCTTCCACATGTCGATCTCCTTCTCTCGTCCAATGACCAACCCTTCGTAATGTTCGATCATGTCGTTAAATTCGCTTTGAGCCTGGCGTTATACATGAACCCGGGATGACGAGTCAGTTCGCAGAATGGCAATACAATAAAAAATATACACAAAAGAAAGCGGAACAAACCCGAGAAGAGTGATGCGCGTGAAGCAAATAACGTTCACGAATCGCAGGGCGCCATTTGTCAAAGTCTGGCAAGATCGAACCCGATCGGGTCTTGAAGCATCGGAAGACGCTGCCTTCTTTCTCCATAGCTGCGAAGAAGGAAGGGTTGTAAAAATTGGAATTTTAATAAAGACAAAAAGTTTAAGTGTGTGTAAGTCACCGAACCTGAAAGCGATTTGACTTGAGGTACAAGAGCAGGCTTCAGCCTCGAGGGAGCATCTCGAGATTCAGAATCTCCCTTTTTCGGAGACGCACTCCGAGCAGTCTTTCCACTATCAGGCTGGGAGGAGGAAGACATATCAACCGGACGTGGAGGACCCATTGGTTCAGGAGGAGGAGATGATCGAGGTGAGCGGTCAGTCCGGGCCCTCGACTTTTCCCTCTGCGGAGAAGAATCGCTGCGAGAAGACTTGTCTCTCGTCCGGCGAACCAAGTTCTTAATCGGCTCGTTACTAAAATCATCTCGGGGAGGACGAGGTGAATCACGGCGAGGAGATTGAACCCTCCGAGGAGAACGCGAGTCGCGACGATCGCGACGAGGAGTTAATCTGAAGGAAGCGACAGATCGAGCTCCCTCGGTGCTGCCATCATCAACTAGCAAGGTTCTACTGTAGTCCTTCTTGTCTATGGAAGTCGCGAGGAACTTCTTCTTCTCCTCGCAAGCCTCAGCCATCGGCTTGGAAAGCAACTTACGCTTGGCCGCAAGGGCCCGAGATGACATTCCTTGAGTTGAGGGAGGGGGAGGAATTTGGTGAAGATGACCAGGCGGACTCATCCTGAGTCTGTGGTTAGCTTCCAGGAATCGTTCAAGAGTGAAGGAATTCCAAAGGGTTTCCCCTTCAAGAATTATTTTGAAGAATTCGATGAACTCTTCAGATGGGAGGTTGGAAGCGATGAAAGCTGCAAAATGAAACAACGGTGTTAGTCAATAAAGATAAAGAAACAACCGGGAAAGATACGGGCAACCTAATCACTACCGGGTTTCGCAGACCACTTCGAAGGGAGAAAATCAGCGAGATTTCCAATCGAAGCGGGGGTTTTCTTAATTAGAAACCAAGGATGATGCCAATTTTCATCCTTGTTCGGAAGATGTGAAATGATGTTCCTGTTGGCATTAGGATATGCTGAGAAATATCCCGTTTTCTTCGATGAACTTCTCACGCTCAGAAGCTCATTCAGTTCAGCAACTCCGATAACATAACCGGCCTCTGCCGCGATTGTTATAATTCCAAGAATTGTACGGAGAAGATTGGGGGTTAATTGAGGAAGAGCGATTTCAAGAGCCGCTAGGTATAAAATTAGGGCTTCGGGAAGAGGAAAGGTAAGCCCGCAACCCTTGAAATAAATCTCATACACACAGAAGTAACCATCGCGATGGTTCTCTGGAGATTCTGTGGGAGAAGCTATTTGTGCTTCCGCCATAATTTCCGGCGGAATCCGGCAAAGCTCTCTCAATCGCTCGAGGGATTGAAGAGTACAAGTGGACCTGTAGTGCGGACCGGCAATGTCACCAGGGCGGGTGCACTCGTCGTTACTAGAACGCCTCTCGTCAAAAGACGGAGACTCGGGTCTATCGGAATCAGAAGTCATTGGGAAGAAAGAAAAATTCAAGATCCGGCGAAGAAGGGTTTTGGTGAAGGAACGAAGAGAGAGGTTTTGATTAAAGTACAAAAGTAAAAGAAGAGAGTAATGGTGAAAAGAAGTTACCTCAAGCTAATGATGAAACCGCCTCGGAAGTCGTGTGGGAAGTGGGAAGGTTTTTCCCGTTTTAATAGTAATTAATCAATATACGGTCATAATGATGACAGATGTCACTCGGTTAAAAATGGATAGTGCCAAAATTAAAGGAGTGATGAGATTTTAGGCGGGAAATCAGAAAGATTCTCGAGCGCAATCTTTGGCCACTTGAGCATTTAAAGTCCTCCGAACTGGAATAGCACTTCGAAGAACTTGGGGGGCTAATTGTTGGTGTCGGATCCCGCACCAGAAGTACGAGACCAACCAAAGATTGCCACGTGATCAAGATAATGGCCCATAAAGGATGAAGCCCATTGGACCCGTGAGCCGAAGGGACGGTCGAAGTGGTTGTCACCATTTCGAGAATCCGAAGTGACTACACTGTGACACGAGTTCGGTGTAGAAGACACGGGTAAGTCGGTTCACGGACACTTGGGCCGAAAGAGGCGAGGCCCATGAAGATCAGAGTCAACTCAAATTCAAACGTTGAGCATTAAAGCCGAAGAATCAAAACGGACACATTTAAGAAGAAATAATTGTGCTTAATTACTCATTTTAATGTCGTTTATCGGTGTATAAATATAGAGGCCGATGGCCATGTAAAGGGGATCTTCCTCTCGAGAGAGAAATAATATAGCAATTTTCGTATCAATTTACAAGTTTTTATATATTCATTTTTGTCCCTCAAGGATAATCTTTCCCACTTAACAAAAATACTTGAGTGTGTGAATCCGACATCCACAACCACAACAACCTAGCTTCTCCGATTACGACCATCGGTTCTCACCGTTGTGCTCGCTCCGGCTCTGCCAAATATTTTGCCGCCGTCACTTTCACCTCCATTAACACCATCTCCTTCGGCGACTTACAAAACGTCTCTGCCACAACACCATCTCGTCTCTGGCCACCAATACCATCTCGTCTCCGCCACCAACACCATCTTGATTGATTGTTTTTAAATAAAGAAATCTAAACCCTAATAACAATTTAGTAAACCCAAGGGCTGTAATTATAAACATTAATTGAATCAAAACTTCCAATTGAATTGAATAAAAACTTTCATTCATCTTCTAATTTAAATCAAATTGAAAAATCTTGGAGAAAGCTTTTAACACTGTTCAAGCCACCATCATCAAGGCTGAGCTCACCATCGCCGCCGTTATAAGTCGAGATTCAAGATTTAGTCGTTCTTAATCTTACCATCACCTTCTTCTACTTGCTTCTCACCACGGTGCAAGCCGCCGTTGTCACCGGGTCTCATCATCACCACAACCATCTCATTTACAGCGTCGTCTTCTTATTCTCTTCATCTTGACCGGATCTCATCATTATCACCGGATTTCATCGTTGCAATGACCATCTCGTTCACCGGAATTCTAAAACAAAGCTCGACATCATTTTTGTTTTAATCAAAAATCAGATTAAAACTGTAAAAGAAGAAGGGTAAAATTGTATTTTCGTCATATGAGAAATGCTCAAATACGCAAGTACCGGTGAACTGTCCTGATCTCGTAATTATTGTTGAAGATAATGCCAATCCGGTAATTTATTCATCTAGAATATGATTCGATTGTTCTACTAAATTGATACTATTGTTTATGTAAAAATTACTCACCAACCATCTCTTGGGTGTTGTGTATCTTGAAAACATGCGGTTTCATTTTAGTTTTTATTCATATTGGACTAGTTTATTACTCTCTCCTTTTTTTGTAGATTGATTTTATGAATTTTTCACATAAATTATATTTAATATATTTGAATTATTTATTCTACAAATCACATCACATTTCAAAAAAAATATTTATTTTATCTTATACTATTATTTAGAGAGTACATTTTGGAACTAACTTTACTTTTTGTAAATTATTACCTTGGAATGCCATTAGAGATAAAATTTGAAAGAGTCAATTAATTCAGCTTATTAAAGATAAACAAGTCAACTACTAATTTATATCACTTAATTAATTTAACTAAATTAGAAAACGAAATTATATTATTGATTAAAAAAAAAACAATGACCAATCAAAATGAACATATAATATTTGATATTTAACTTACCATATTAATTTGTTATTAATTATTATAGTTCACCTCTCATCTTTATATGATTATATTTATATGAAAAAAATAAATCATCCTATCATCTATATAACAAAAAAATATTTTTTTCCGCATATGCCAAGATTTGAATTTTTAAAAACGAATATAAATTGTTCAATCTATGAAGAAAATAATTTAACGGGTCAAAAATTCAGACTTGCGTAATATATTTTTTTAAAACAAAAATAAATTCAACAAATATCCGACTGAGTAATGGGTCAGAATTTGAACATTTATATTCAATTTCATACATTTATTTGTTTGAAATCTATAATTTTATATACTAAATTAAAATTTTTAAATTTTTTAATTTGCAAAATTTAAAAGGGCAATTGACAAAAATAGCACCAAAAAAAGTTTTTCTTCCAAAATTAGCACAATATTTCTAAAATTCCACAAATAGCACCATAAACTTCAATTAAACTTAACTAAAATATAAGATAGAAAATAAAAATGAGAGGCACTAACCTAATATTAAATTGAATCAAAATTTCTTTTAAATAGTAGAAATATATAACCTAAATAGGAATAGGAAACCCAAATATAACACCACAATCTAATATTACAATGAAAAATCTCTTTTAAAAGGTTTTCTAATTTATTTTGGTTGAATAGTTTCAATAGAAAAATTGTGGTTATATTAAAAAAATAAACTAGTGATAATACTTTTAGAACAAAAACTTAATAATAAGTCAACTAGTGATATTTTTGGAAGTTTATGCAGTTTGTGCTATTATTGTCCAGAAAACTTGTTTTAGTGCTATTTTTGAGAATTTTTCAATTTAAAATTAGTTTTACTTGATATTTTTAAAGAATATTATCAATAATACTTAATAGTTCAAAAATTTAAAAATTATAAATACTCTAATTCGATTTTTTAAACAATATTTTTAAAAATATTTATAATCTGCGGCAGGTTAAATATAACCAAAATTCAATCAAAATTCAACCAAAACTTCAACCAAAATTCAAAAATTTATATGAATCACTTAAAATTCAATTGAAATTCAACCAAGATTCAAGCAAGATTTCTGATTATGTAAAAAACAATTCAACAATCACTTACATCAAAATTTGACATGTGCAGAATACCTTTTCCGGATTCGTCGTTGTCCAAAAAGATTATGGAAGGCTATTCTACATATGTCAAAATTTTGATGTAAGTGTTTGTTTTTTGTTGAATCTTGGTTGAATTTTAAGTGAATCATATAAAGTTTTAAATTTTGGTTAAATTTTGATAGACCGGGGTATATCACATATGAAAATGGTGGGATGAGGGTATGATGGAAGAATTAACCAATTTGAGGCTCGAGATGCATGATACTCCTACATACTACATCAAATAAAATAAGTTATCCATTGTCACATTATCGATACACGAAAGAGCTATATTGCAGGTGACTTTTAAGATTGTGGTTTGACATGCATTTATTTGACATGGAGGTTTGTTTTGCAAAAAAATTACATGGAGGTTGTTTTTGCAAAAATATTTATGTTTTCAAACGGAGTTATCGGGTGTCATGTCATCGCTACACGGGAGGGTTGTATTGCGGGTGATTTTTGAGATTGTAGGATTGACTTGCATAATTCAGACTTGGAGGTTAAACTTGCAAACAAAATTGACTTAGAGGGTTGTTTTGCAGAAAACCCTATAATATATTATATGATGAAATGAGTTATGATCCTTATAACTATTTGAATATTTATATTTAATTTTATATAATTCTTTTTTTGAAATTCATAATTTTATATACTACAATAAAAAATTTAAAGATTTTAATTTGAAACATTTAGAACATTTCAATAAAGTTTGACAGCTCTATATATTTGAAAATTTGATGCTGCAAGCAATTTTGGAAATAACGAATATTAGATTATGCACGCAACATTTTCATTGAGATTCTAAAATGAAAATATAGACTCCACGTACGGATTAAATTTGATATTATTATATACTAAATATATGTTCATAACATATTTTATTATGTGAATAATTGGTAAATTCCATAATTAGCTAAAAAAATTTTTATTTCAACAACAAAAAAATTATAAATTGAAAAATAATTTCCTAAATTAATTCAAAGTAATAGCTAAGTTTCTTAACTAATTCAAATAATATATGTTTTAGATGCGATTTATTTATGATATTAGTTTTGGATCTAACTGAATTATATGGAATCTCATTTTATGGTTGTTAACATAAATTAACTCACTTTTGTCCAAAAAAAAAAAAAACATAAATTAACTCATTGTTCAAATAATATTAATTTTTTTGTATTAATATTATTTTCTGTTTTATATCTTAAAAAATTATTATCCATAATTGAGTATTATATAAAAAATAAAATATATTCATTCTATTATTATATATAAGGACTAACAAAAAAATTAATATTTTCAATTACTATTATAATATATCTTTATTATAAAATATATAATATATAAATTTTGTAATAAATAAAATTCAACCCGTACTATAGTACGGGTGATGATCTAGTTCTATATTACGAAGACTTTTTAATTACCCAGTAAAGAAAATTCTAAAAAACAATCTTTTTGAAACAAGACAAAAAAATTTAAAATCAATATACAAAAAATGGAGGGAATAGAAAATTACTTTATAAATCTTTTTGTATCGTAACAAATTTAATCCAATGAGTAAAAAATCTTACAAAACCACAATATGAACTTACAAACAAAGTTAAAACAGGTGATCACAATTCACAAAAATAGAGAGTAAAAATTTAAGGGCATACAATACATAGTCTAAAGTTTAAAGGATCTCCAGACATTTATAAGACTCATATAATCCTATTTTGATAAGCAAGTGAATTTTGCGATTGTTAGTTTAATCCTTTAATCATTAGTTAATTCTATAGTTTAAAATACCCAAAAGTCTTGTTGACCAAAAGAAAATCAGAAGTGTTTTTTTTTTTATTTTATTTTAATTCGTTTTTCCATTAATATATTACAACTTACTAGTGATCTTAATGGTAACTATTGTTAAAATGACCAAAATGAATAGATAGTGTAATTTCCTTATACTAGCACTAAAGTTTTATGGGTTTGCGGGAGATCGCACTGATGTAGACTTATTATACTTGTAGCTTTTAGCAAACAGGGAAAATAATAGGAAATTTCCCGCTTTACGACTTGTAATCATAATGTGTAGTCCAATTTATTCAAGTGAAAGAATACTTCAAGTGGTAGAATAAACTATTAGTTTCTCTGTTTACTCATAATGTGTAGTCCAATAGCTTACAATCTAATCATAATGTAAATTTAACCATTCGTGGAAATTAATGGGATCTTTATTAACTACTGTGGCAGTGGCTACTATATGGATAGTGGTAGAATACCTGACTTTTGTAGATTTCAAATATCAATTGGATCTGATTGGTAACCAAAAGCTGTATAAGTTTTTAGCTGTTACTTAGAGCTATAAACTTCACCGGAATAGTATAAAACTGTAAAAAATAGCTGTAAAAAAAACTGAGAGTAAAACTGTTAGTAGCACTTTTGATAAAGCTTTTATGATTAGTAAATGTCAAAAATTATGAGCCTAAAAATTAGTTTCATATTGCTGGATTCTTTCGGGGTCACACATTTTTGGACCAATTACATGATTCCAAAAAATCATGATTTATGTGTATAGATTAAATATTCAGTAATATTAATGACTAACTAAAATAAATTTTATCACCATCTTTCTTTTTTGTTCGTTGAATAATTTCTATATTCTATTCCAATTTTCTATGGTTTTGTGCAACTCTATATTGGTAAGATTAAAAACTTAACTTTCGTTTTTTGATAAATGTCAATTTATATTTCTAATGCAGATTTTTGATAATATTTATAATTATTCTCACTAATCTAATATATTAATTAATAAGAAAATTTATAAAATATATTAGTAAAAGGTAAAATAGAATATTTTTTATTTTTTTAGAAAAGTGTAATGAAACTTAAACGATATTTCTTTATAACCTAATAATTTTTTTTTTATAAACTCAAATATTTATTTCTTTTTAAAGGTTAAAAATGTGATTTTTCCTATGTAAAAAATTTTGTTTAGTTTTGATAGCACAAATATATAATAATAAATGAAAACCTATGTATCTTAAAGTTCGTGATAGCTATATTTTTAATATTTTTAGTTTTTTACATACGTTGTCTATTTTGAACGTTGACTCTTCAATTCAACGGTCTGAAATTCCAGAAGAGAAATGTCAAAAGACAAAAAAACCAAATCCAGAAGCGATCTATGATGCGTACCCCTTGATATTAGCCAGCTGTCTTCAATTGTGTCAATGTCTAAGGCTATCAAATATTGTATTGTTTTGTGAAATTCTGATTTACTTCTTTTAATAGTAATTGGACAAATATTAACTTTTTAAATTGTATTAGGTGTTTGTAGTGTATAGCAAATATTTTTCCTTAAATGAAATACATTTTATTTTGTCACTAGAAACTATAGAATTGCTATAGTACTCTCCCATTCAGTCCATCCCTGCCATAGAGTGCTTAAAATATTCTTTCACCTGAATAAACTATCTAACCTTCCAATGGCAATGCCTGCCATTAGAGATGCTTGAAGTGGACCAGCACCAGCACAACCCTTTTTCCCGCTCCGAACGCCATTGTCTTGTGAAGATCCGACGATTCGTATTTGCTATTATCAAGAAACCGCTCTGGCCACCACTCCTCTGGTCTCTCCCAACGCTTCTTATCCATGTTGCATCCATAGATGTTTATTGCTATCTACACATCAAGATTTTGAACTAGACTTTGTAAATGAACTTCAAATGAGAAATGCCTTATACAAGTTGGAATATCGCAGCGATGGACTGAATGTAAGTAATATAGTATATTTTTTTCTTTAAAATGTGAAACTATTACACAAATGACAAATATCACAAAATACAATTTATTTAGTTTTATTTTACCGAAATACATTTATTGAATGTACTACACATTTGTCTGTAACTCTTAATAGAAATCCTCCTCAACTTCACCCAAATCGTGATATATAAATGCAAAATTACGGAAACTTTATTGGAATCATGAATCCTAGATTAAGTGCAAGTGTAAGACCTAGAAGTATGGTAGAGTGTAAAAGTTATGATTAGGTCTAAGTGCAAGTGTGCAAGTGTGTGTCAATTAGATGATGTAATATAAGTATGTGTGTCTTGTAAGAAACAAATCCAAGTTATTAACAATGTAGCCTTTTAAAGCCACAACGTTTCTTGTTTTCTCTCTGAAACAATGAAACTAAAACCGAGTATGAGATAAAGAGAAAGAGAAAACAAACCTCAATGAGTGAAGAGGTAGGAATGTCAAACTTCCATTATATTTTGAAAAAGCCAAGGATCTTACATAAATACAGTAACTTTTCATAGGCATGGAGAAAAAGAAAAGAGAAAGAATAGATGAGAAAGAAAAGCTATACAGAGCCATTTTTTCTTCTCCAAGCTTAATAATAATAATCATGGACAAATGAATTACCTTCGTATCAAAACCCTTTTAAAACTTGAACATATAAGATGGTTTCACATTTAAATTCTTTTGCACACTACACCGTGGAAGAAGAAGCCATGTCCCATATCTCAAATTGATTTTCTTCTTCTTCTTCTTTTGAATTGAAAGCCCCAAAACATTTGTTGTTTTGTTGCTTCTCTATACAAAATTGTTGGCAGAATTCCACGTTCATACAATTGATTCATCTAATATTAAGATGCATCCATTTTGTTTCTATAAGATTCTCGCAAATTCAGTATGTCGTAGGACGTTAACATCATCCATCACAAAAGTCTCAACCTTCATTGTTTACGTACGTCATCCTTTTGTTTCTTTGTTAGACGTATTTAAAAGAAAGAATGGATGATCTAAGGTTTTGAGATAGGAGAGAACAGGGGCGGACCCAGATTTTTTTTTAACCCAGGTCATAATAAGAAAGAAAGGTAAAAAATTTAACAAAAGATGTCCAACTGGGAATCGAACTAGTGTTTGGGGGGGGTCATTTAATGACAGATTTGCCAACTCAGCTGCAGTTTCTTTATGGAATCTTTTACCGAAAAATATTTATATGATTATTTTACCAGGTCAGTTGACCTTCCTCTCTTCTTAGTAGGCCCGCCCCTGGGAGAGAAGAAGAAGAAGTTATTGCATCTGTTTTTACTTTCGTGAGAATGGTTTATACGTCTGCCATTGAGATAGTAAACTATGTGGGAGAGGGTTTGAAAGAGGTGAGAGGAAGTGAAGAATCTTAAGATCGTGGCAAGGAGCACTGCTCAACACATGGCTTCAACACATCAATCTCATCAACTTCTTTCGATTCAGGTGGGAACATTTGCGATTTAGGATTTTTTTCAAAAACTTATGTTTTTCAAAATTTGTTCTAATGGTGACCAATGGACAACCCATTTGGACATGAGCGTTAATGGGCATGGTCCTTAATGGACGTGGTCGTTAATAGACATGGTCACTATTTGTCCATAATTAAAATGGTTAATATTGGACCGGGCTAATGGACGTGGACAACCCATTTTGACGGCTCTAAGGAGCAGTTGCTGGAAAAAAGTGGTAAGAGTTTTATTTTTGTCAAAATATTTCTGTTGAATAATACTAGTAGAATTGATCTACGAAGGTGAAAGAGCAAAATTTGAGACTTACAGATAATATGTGAATTGGATTTTGAAGTCCAATGCTTGTATGTGGAGTAAACGTGGGATTTTGAAATACTTGATAAAATGCTTGGATTATTTTTGTTCATGTTTTATGAGTAAAAATACATTCAAATCCAAAATGAAACAAATCAAATAAATATTGAATAACAGTTGTTTTTTAATTCATTTTAGAATACATCAAACAAATACTTATTCAATAACATCAATTTTTAACGTACTTATGCAAATACATAATTGAATAACATTTGGGTGCACAAAAAAAAAAAAAAAAAAAAAGAATAACATTTGATTTCAAAATCCATTAAAAACCTATATCCAATAACACCCCCTTAAGTACACGTGACAGAAGGAAAGACTTGCAGTTTTTGAAAAGTGACTTGTGATTTTGAATCTTTTATGGGATTTAGCCAGTGTTTTCACACTTGATCCAGACCGCCCGGTTAGACCCGTTAATCCGCTATATAAACACTTTTTAGTTAGGGTTTAGTAATTAGTACTAATATCCGGTAGCTTTAAAACCCGAAAACCCTATAGAAACTCGTTTTTGACCTGCGATCCGGTAAACCAGTCGAGTAACAGTTCCCAAGAATCCATTTGATTTTAGAAATAAAATTTAGAACTTTTTCAATTCTTTTCAAACTGCGATATATGACTCAACACATCTCTCGTCTAATCCGAATTTCGTCTTTATTAATTTATTTTCATCATTTGTGATCTCTTACTATCTTCATATTTTTTTTGTTTTTAGTTGGATTTAGAAGCTGTTGACAAAAAAAAAAAGGCTAAAAATGGATCCTTAGATATGTTTCCTATTAAACCGCAGATATGTTTCCCGAAAATGTAAATACAATGTTACCAAAAATTAAAGTTTTGGTCAACATACAAAGATATCAATTGATAATTGACAGAGATATTTGACCAGGATGAAGTCGAATTAATTAGTGCCCTACCAGTGGGAGCGATACACAAGGACGATACTTTGGGTTGGCACTTTACAAAATCCGGCAAATATTCAGTTAAGTCGGGGTATCATACCGCAAGGTTGGATAAGTCAGAGTCTAGCTCCTCTTTCATTGGGCCAGATCTCATTAAGTTAAAGGCTAACACTTGGAAAGTACAATGTCCACCAAGGATACGTCACTTTTTATGGCAAATCTTAACGGATTGTGTACCGGATACAGAGAATTTAAAGAGGAGAGGAGTTGTTTGTGACTCAGGATGTGCCAGATGTGGTGCACCTGAGGAGACAGTCAATCACACACTCTTTCAGTGCCACCCAACACGACAGGTTTGGGCACTTTCTCAAATTCCTACGGCTATGGGGATTTTCCCCTCGGATTCTATTTTTACGAATTTAGATCATCTATTTTGGAGGATACCTTCGGAGGTTGATTCCAGTGCTTATCCATGGATTCTTTGGTATATCTGGAAAGCACAGAATGAAAAGATTTTTGGAAATGTTGATAATGATCCGCTAGAGGTTTTACGGCTAGCGGAAAAAGAGGCACAATTGTGGCAATCAGCTCAAGTGGAGCTTCATAGTGAAAATCAAGAATCATGGGCAACTCCAAACCGGCCTCGAACGAGGGGGGTGTCTATTGATTCGAATTTCACGGGATATCGTTGTTTTGTGGACGGATCTTGGAAGGACAATGATAAGTTTTCCGGACTAGGGTGGTTTTGCACACCATCACATGGTGAGCCGACAACAAGGGAAGCTGCTAACCTCCGTAGAAGCCTATCTCCGCTACATACAGAATTCGAGGCCCTCCTGTGGGCGATGAAGTGTATGATTGGTGCAGATAATCAAGATGTAGCTTTCTTTACAGACTGTTCTGACTTGGTGAAGATGGTGTCTTCCCCAACCGAATGGCCGGCCTTCTCAGTGTATTTGGAGGAATTTCAGAGCGACAAGGAAGAGTTCTCCAATTTCTCTCTTTCTCTAATTTCTCGATGTGCTAATACTAAAGCAGACAATCTGGCATGAAAAGTTCGTACGGAACCGCTACACATCACCTATGTAAACAACATTCCTCAGGAATGACTCTTTTGAGCTCTTTTTAATTTCGGATGACAAAAAAAAAAAAAAAAAAAAAAAAAAAAAAAAAAAAATTAAATTGACAGAGATATCAATTTCTTTAACATGGGTAAGGCATGATTCTACTTATATATCTTGTTGATCTCCATAGAAACTGAGAAATTATAATAACTTTTAACTCATTTTATAATAAATCATATTAGTACGTTGCTTTAATCTATGTTTTAGTTATCTTGTTGCTCTATGTATGTTCAATTGGCATCCTATAAGAATCAATAAGATGATGCAATCGCAGAGGATTGAAAAACGTTTGAAAGTAGATAACTATTTGGCTCTGCTCTGTTATTTTTAGTATGTTAAAAGTAACGAGGAATAATTATATTTTACCAACAACAGTTTAGTTGAAGTTTACTTCAATAATGTTGGATAGAGCTAGTGAGGATAGAAACCTTGAGGGACAAACTTTCATCAGTTCCATAAGATAACTGCGTCACCATCAAAACTCAAACCCCTATAATACATGTTATACCATATTGAAAAAGAAAAAAAAAATTCGGACAGTGCTGTTTATTTAACAGATAAAGGTAAAACTAAGAAAAGAAAGAAGAGATTTGTGTCTTAAGAACGCCTTGGATTGATAATAGCCATGAGAGGATAAAGCTTTTGAGAGGTCAAGCCATATGTATCCACATTCTCTTCTTCGCCGTCTCGAAGCTTCCATTCAAATTCTTGAACTAATCTCCCAATGGCAATGCCTGCCATGAGAGATGCTTGAAGTGCACCAGCACAAACCCTCTTTCCCGCTCCAAACGCCATTGTCTTGTGAAGATCCGACGATTCGTATTTTTCATCCAGGAACCGTTCCGGCCACCACTCCTCTGGTCTCTCCCAACGCTTCTTATCCATGTTGCATCCGTAGATGTTTATTGCTATCTACACATCAAGATTTTGAAACTAGACTTTCTAAATGAACCTCAAATGTAAAATGACTTGGGACTTGGCAGTAATATAGACTTTGTACAGAGATGGGATATCGCAGGATGAACTGAATGGGAGTAATATAGTATATACTATGATTTAGTCCCACAGGACAACAGGAACTCCCTCCCCTTCCTGTCCATCTCATTCCCAAACAGGATTTAGAAACTTGTGCTAATTGTGAATGTATTTCCATACGGGACAGAACATTATAAACAGAATAGAAAGGCACAAGACTGCTCACTCCTAGTGAGGGCTTTAGTGAACACGAGAATTTACCTCGCTTCCTGCAGGGACATGATAGCCTCCGATTTGTGTATCCTCGTGGGCATAGCGAATGGGAACTAGAGGAGCCGGACTGTATTTTCTAAGCGTTTCGTGGAAGACTCCATTGAGATAAGGAACTTGAGACAATTGCTCTTCTTTGATCGTTTCTCCACCGCAGATATTTTGGATTTCTTTACACAGACGATCTTGGACACTTGGATGCTTTGCGAGTTCATACATGGCCCATTCAGTTGTGACCAAAGTAGTGTCAGCTGTCTCGATAATCGTCTCCCAAACCAATATTGCAATTTGCTCCATTGTTAGTGTTTTCGCTTCCGACATCAAGAAGTTGAGATAGCAATCATCATCCTGTTTCTAAGTAGAGATTAGATCAGAGGTGTAATGCAATATATGAAGACAGTTCAAACAAAACATACCGATTCTGAATCATTCTGCTTCAGTCGATCTTGAATCAGAGCATTCATCACCGCAAGTCTACGTTTATGCTTTTCCTGTATTCTTGATTCAAAACTTTTATTCGGAATCCATTTCAAGTATGGGAAGAAGTCTCTCCAATCAACATCAATTGCACCCTCCATCATGTCATGTACTAAAACCTTGAAGATCTCATCTTTCGACAAAGTAACACCGAGTTCCGTAACATAAATGGACTCTACATCTTTCCCAAAGGCCTATGAAAACAAAAACAAAAATCCATTTTCACACTTTCCCTTGACGAAGAAATAATAGAAATATATGTTTCCTGAAGTATAGGATAAACAAAATACTCACTTGCTTCAATGCAACTCCAAAAAGCTCATGCTCGAATATAGCCCTGAAGTTTACAGGTTCTTGCGGTTGATCCCTCGCGTGGGCATGCAACTTGGAAGACACATTCTCAATGAGGGCATCTCTGTAATGTCTTTTTCGTTTCTGCAAAAAATCAACACAACAAAAAGATTGATTCAGTTTGCCATTATATATATCGAAGAGAATCTGCGAGATAAATCAGCAGTGAATTCACCTGTGCATTAGCACCCAAAAGGCCATTCAAGATACACCGTTTCACCAATTTGTGGAAATCATCATAATCACTAGTAGCAACCATAGATTTGTTGCAAGTAAGGACTGTCAACGCATTCGACAACTTTCTCGTCGAGATAGACGAAAACCGCGTCACCATGGCCTGAAAACAAACATACAAAGAGCAACCTAAACGATAAGAGAGAGCATCAACTACACTTTCCAACATAAGTTCAGACTACAATCATATAAATAAGAACAATCATTAAGTTGTGTTCTTGATTGTAATCGACAATTCAAGATCGAAAAAAGGAACGATTTTTCGATTCCAAAACATATCAATCAAACCTCTTTGGCGGTTTCAGTTGAATTGAGGACAATAAGAGAGGAAGAACCCATCTTTATAGAGTAAATAGGACCATAAATCTCTGACCATCTAGTGAAAGTCTTGTGAGGTTTCTTCTCTTTTAGTTGCAGCAAATTCCCAATAACCGGAAACCCTGGTACCACTGCATCAAAACCCCAACTTTAAAATTCTCAAAGATCCAATTTTTAGTTCCCCAAATCACTAAAATCAAAGAAAGTTTTAAACTTTGACCAAACCCATGAATCGCAAGACCTAGATACTCTCAAATAGGGAAAAAGAAACAAACCTGGAACAGAGGGGAGAGAAGAAACTTCAGACATGTTCTTTTTGGTGAAGGAGAGTAGTTTCTTGAAGAAGATGATGAAGATGAAGGAAGAGAGAACAAAGCCAAGGAGAATGGAGAAGAAGGCCATGGAAGGAGAGTGTGATTGGTGTGTTGCTGTGAGTTAAGAGAAGAAACTGAAGTGATGATGCATTCATTGTGTGTATAAAGTGAAGAGAAAGGAAAGTTTGGATTTTTCCTCTTATTGGCATTTGGCAAGTTTTTGATTTTGGTGTTTGGATTTTACCTAATTTGGGATTTCAAAGAGACATGATGAATGCATCCGTTCTATGAGAGATTCTCTTTGTGGCACCATTTTTCATGTTATCTTTTTATTATTTTATTTATATTTTGTGACACGACATGTTTTTCTCTAAACTGGCCGTTTCATCTTTCATTGTAACTGATTTTGAGTCAAAATATACCGTTATAACCTATTGTTTTGTTATAACCTATTGTCGTGAGATATGTCTCCTTGAATTATATCTCTTTGCCTCATCTTATTAGTCTTTTGCTTCTCTTGTTTGGGCTTAGTTTATGGGGAAATCTTGTCTTCTGCCGGCTTAAGAGTTTGTTCCAACATGTATTTCACCTTGTATCTTTCTTTGATGATTATAATGAAACTAGATGACAAAAAAAAAAAAAACCTATTGTTTTGTTTGATTTAAATGTATATATATATATTATATCGCGGTACACCTCAGATCAATTTTTTATAACTAAAATTTTTAAATTTTAAGTCGTATTTGTTTTGTGAATATTATTTGTTTTGTTTTTTTTTTTTGTCAAACATTTTGTTTAGTGTTTAAAATTATATAATTGTATTTGATTGTTAACTATGTTACTGAATTATATATGTTCTACGGGTCAAACTTAAAAACATCAAAAATTTATATCATCTAATTTGAATACTATTTTTAAAAAAAATTTAAACATTGTTAATTAAAGAAATAAAATATGACCATGCGGTGTACCGCGGGTTAAATCCTAGTAGATTAATATTTAAGACACTCATAAATGATTTAGGGATGAAGATGGTCGAAGGTGGACAAATTTAATTCAAATACATACGATCTAATTTTTGTATTGTTCATCAGATATGATCAAAGTGTATATACAATATTTTACTTATAAAACAAAAATAAAATAACATGTAATTACTGTTTCAACGTATAAGAATCAAAGAGGTTACAAAGACATTAGTTTCATGAATTTGTGTATCTCCTCCGTACTAATCTTTTATGTTTTAATTTTATCACTCTCAACCAAAAAGTAAAATACGCGCTGTTATGCAAACATATGTAAATGTAGTAGCCATTTGAATCAGAATGTTTCTAGTGTTTTGAAAATGTAGTTGTTTTGTGTGTTTGTTAATGTGAGGAGATGTAAAGCTAGAGTATATATATAGGCGAGATTAGGTCAATAATCTTTTGGTAGCCAAGGAAAATTTATTTGCAACTTCAACTAAATTATAATCAAATCTTTTTAATCGGATTTTTTATAGGAATATGCAACTAATCCGTTTTTAATACAATCTAATAGTTTCTATTGTCGAGATAATGAATTCAATATTTTGTCAAGATTTTATGGAAAATAATTGAACATTGAAATTCAGTTCAAAATCTTTACTTAAATAGAGAATATATGATAATTGTCGAGATATTAGGGAATATTTTTGCGAGATTTTTGACAACTATTTAAGTAATGAATCGAAATTAAAAATCTTTACTTAAATAAAACAAATCTAAACAATTAATGTCAATGGCATTCCTCCGTAAATACTTTCAAACTCCATTATTTATTTTATAAATGTACTCCGAAAATGTAAATATACTAGATTTTAACCCGCGGTACACCGCGGGACTATAATTTTTTTGAAAATTATCTATTATTTTGTTTGATTTAAATGTATTTATTATATATATATATATATATATATATATATTACCCCGCATTAAACCCGCGGATCAATTTTTGATAACTAAAAAATTGAAATTTTAAGTTGAATTTATTTTGTTAATATTGTTTGTTTTGTTTAGCATTTATTGTATTTTGATAGTTAATTCTACGATTTCACTCGTAGTACCGCCTCATATTAATATTGATTCAAACTCGTCCTACCATATAATCATGTCCCGTGAAATTAAACATTATTTTGTTATTAATTTTTATAATATTTTAATTTAAAAAACATATATAATTTGAGTCAATTTATAAGTTTGCTTTAAATGGCTCCCATAATATATATATTTTTAAATTTTTATAGAGTTCAAATATCATTAATATAATAAACTTTTATAAAATTTAAATATTATAAATACTTTAAACGCTTTATCATCTTAAAATATTTAAAAATTTTAAACTTCTTATAAATTTTTATAAAGTTTAAATATTTATAATATTTGAAACTTCATAAAAGTTCTAATATCGACCCAAACTTCATAATTGTATTTTGGTTGTTAATTCTAAGATTTCACTCGTAGTATATAGTTCCGTATTAATATCGATACAAACCCGTCACACCATATAATCCCGTCCCGTGAAATTAAACATCATGTTATTATTCTTTTTAATAATAATTTTATTTAGAAGACATATAATTCGAGTAAATTTAAAAGTTTGTTTTTAAATTGTCTCTATAGTATATATATTTATAATTTTTATAGAGTTCAAATGTTATTAATATATAAACTTTTTTATAGAATTGAAATATTATAGATACTTTAAAAGTTTTATAAAATTTAAATATTTAAATTTGTTATAATATTTAAATTTCTTATAATATTTAAACTTATAATATTTAAATTTCTTATAAGTTTAAAATTAATAATATTTAAAATTATTATAAATTTAAAATATTCATAATATTTGAAACCTTATGAAATAATAATAATCTAAAATAACATATTATTCCATAGACATAAATAATAGTTATATATTTGGTAATAATGTTTTTTTGGAGTTAATCTAATTTATAACTAAACAAATTATTTATAGCCAAAATGAGTTTGGTTTATAATAAGTAATATAGCAAAATGAGTTTGTCAAATAACGAATAATAACCATAATTTAATTAATGTACATTAAAATAAATATATTTAAAAAATGAATTACTTAAAAAAATTGGTTTGTCAAAATTAATTAATATCTTTACGATATTATGGAAAGGATTAGTTATGGTTAAGATATTATGTTAAGATTTTTTTGGTAATTAATATATTTGATTTAAATTTTTGAAATTAAATAATTAATGCCAGTGGCATTGCTTCGTAAATACTTTCAAACTCCAGGATTTATTTGCTAAGTGTACTTCAAAAATGTATATATATATATAGATATATATATATATATATATATTATTTATTAAGCTAAAATATATTTATAACTATAAAAATATTTCTTGTATATAAAAGAAATGTTCCTAACTTCTTAAAATAATTTTTTTTATAATACTAAAATTTTTAGTTTATAAATAAATTATATATTACATGTATTTTTGGTAAATTTTATATTAAACCTAGAGCCGGTTTAAGGGGTTTTCAGCTAATTTTTACATTAAATATAAGGTCTACTTTTTATAAAAAACAAATTAAGTTAAGGGTCCCAAATAATAATATTTATCCATATTAATGTAGAAAATTTTGACTTATTAGTTAACGGTTGTAATTTCTTTCTTATTTTTGAATAAACATTGCGGGAGACAATTGTCTCACGTTTCCGACGAAAACAAAAAAAAAAACTAAATGTTTTTATTCGTTAACAGCCCACGATTTACTTGAATCGGCCCTGGTTAAGCTGGTATCTTAACCGTTGTTAACAAGTCATAAATTTTTTGCAAACGCACATATTTCTAACCGTTATAGCAATTGTATTAAGTGCTTAATAACACTTAAAACCTCTCTGCTGTGTTTAAATTCATTTAGGCCTTTAAATGGTTGGTTTCATCAGTTTTCTAATATCAAACTTAGAAAGAAAAAACTATTCTTCGTTTCTTACTTTATAACCGGTTCGAATTTAGTTTTGATTTTTTCGTATATAAAATTTTATTATAAATGTTGTTTGATATTAGATTTAGTGAATCAACATAAGTGCTTACACTATTTTTATTTTTTTTAATAACAGGAGATTCTAGACCAAAACCTGTAATATTACAGCATGTAATATTAGTTTCGTTCCAAGCGTCAGTCGAACCGGCGACCTGTAAGCTTCGCTTAGGATCTTCACCAGTTGAGCTAACGACACTTGGTTATACAGACTATTTTTATACACATGATAACATAATAACCCCGAATTACTTAAACGAACATGTATTTACAGAAGAAAAAAACCACAGCAAGCAAAAACCTAGAACATAAGTTGGAAAAGAACATCTAAGTAAAAAAGAAAGCCAGTAAATCAAGCCAAACCCCATTAATTTCCACAAAAATTACATTAAAAACATATCATCGAACTGATGATTTTTTGCGAACCTCACTCTATTCCTTGCCATGTTTTCTAGCTGTGAAAAAAACAACAAATTCTTTTTAATATAATTTAATTTCATATATATGGTTAAGTAAGAAAGGTAAATCTTACGTGAGAGCGAGGAGGCGTTGGAGGTTTTTAAAACGTGCAACCTCTTCACGGTCGATACAAACATCCTAACAAATAAAGTAAACTATATCATTAATTTGTCCAAAAATTCATATAAATATCCAAGAACATGCCCTTTTCAGAAAAAAAGGAATGATATGATGAGAAATGGCCAAACTCTTTCTAGGAACTCATATCGAAAGCAATTGTTAAAATTATTCGAAAATAAAAATTAAGTCACTATTAAATTAGTTATGTTTGATATAAACTTACTCCCAAGGAACATCTCCGACCAGAACTTTATCTCCTTCAGTGTCTTCGTAGACCAAAGTGTATTGTCTGTTTAGATCCCACGAATCTTTCTTAGAAAAGAGTTGGTCAACGGCATGTGAAAGCTGTTGGTAGTTGTTATAAGCTGAAAGGTTGACTTTTCTTCCTATGGGAACTCCTTCCATGTTGATCTTAACGTACAACTCTTTCTCTTCATCACTCTCTCTCTTCTTCATCTCCTCCTTTAGCTGCGCCGTTAGGTTTCGCCGGGATGATCTTACCGGCGGCCATCCCACCACTGGAGCTACCTCAACCCTGTTTTAGCCATATCTAGTTATAAACTTAAACACAAATACTTTTTGATAACTAGAGAAATCTTGGACCGAAACCTAGACTAATGTCCCAAAACCGTAGAATAACCGGGATTTTTATATCATATTAGACATCTATAGTGAACAAGAATGATTCAAATCAAAAATCAATCATGAGAAGAGATTAAGAGAACCTGTTATTGGAAACGAATGATGTATCTTTGGTAGAGCTTTTTTGCTTAGATCCATTGATGTTATTGTTGGAAGTGAATTG
>NW_003302550.1:11688017-11689583 GCF_000004255.2 Arabidopsis lyrata subsp. lyrata | reverse complement strand
GAGTGCTTATATCAATAAAAAGAAAAAAAAGAAGAAAAAACGCATAAAAGATTTATTGTGCAGACGAGCTGTGGTCCAATTTATGTCATGATAATTAGAAGAATCAATAGACTAATTTAGAGTTACAGGTAGGTGGTTATCAAATTAAAAACGCACTTAAGATATATGGTAACATGGTTCATAGCCGTGTGGGGTCTCATACTACCGAATAACTCTGATTTATTAATAACAAAACATATGATTCCAAAAATCTTTAGATGTAATCACCAAATTATTTCGCTGTCTAGATGTCTCCAAAATTGCTGCGTATAGTTGACAGTAGAGCAGGAAAAACTTATTCGTAATATCTTGTTTATTCCATTTTCATTCTAGTTCGATCTTAAGAAATGTGGGTGACTGAAATGACCAAAGAACTAAATTGCTACCACAGCACCAATGTCAAAATGGATATCTAAAGAACTAGACAGACACATAAAACCAATTTAATCAAACAAATAACAAATAACACTAACTACTTATTAGCTAGTGACATGAATTGAAATCATATTGAAAATGAATGCTATTCTTACTTAGAATTCGAAAGTAATATAGCCTAAGTTTATGTACAATTGCTTCTCCTATGCATGACATTTGTAAACATGCATTTTAGAAAATTCATGCATGTCACCATATTTACATATCATGACTCATGAGAGAAAGAAATGTATCATGCATGGATATTTCATCATGTGATCATCATCATCATCATCTCCATACCCATTCTTAAAGATTTTTCTGTAAATAATTTTTTTTTTGTGAGAGTGAGGCCGACATAGAAAAGGAAACAAGAAAGAGGAAAGAGATTCCTAGGCATGCTTAAATGAGTACCTACCAATAAAAGGAGAAAAGTAGTAGGTTTTCGTTTACAAACCTTCTTCTGTTTATTTTTATTAATATATAAACTTTTTACATATGCAAATATTATTGTATATATTACTTAGCCCAGAGACCAATTATCCGGGATCCAGGATCCGATCCGGGATCCAGGATCCAATCCGGGATCCGCTCCGAAAAATAGGATATCTGGGTGGGGCGGATCCGGATCCGGATAATGAAAAAGCGGATCCGGATCTCCGGATAATAGAAAAATTAAAGCCGGATATCCGGATCCAAGATATTTTATATTATAATAATATTTTAAAATATTTTATTAGTATTATTCAAATTTTATTAATATTTTTTATTATATTTTATATAATAATAATACTTTTAATAATATTTTTAATTATTTATGTTAAATTATTTGTAAAAAATTATTTTTCTTTAATTTTATATTAATAAAAAAAGAATTTCTATAAAAAAATCCCGAATCCGGATATCCGTCAGATATCCGGTTATTTTTACGGATATCCTAAATCCAGATATCCGGGTGAAGCGGATCCGGATTCAGATAATAAAAAGACGGATCCGACCAGATCCGGATACCCTAAAAAAGCCGGATATCCGGATCCGGCCCACCCCTAGTATTACTTAGAATTCCACTACCAACTCTCGTGCTTTTTTCTCACTAGAATTCCACTACCAACT
>NW_003302550.1:11679544-11687757 GCF_000004255.2 Arabidopsis lyrata subsp. lyrata | reverse complement strand
GGTTTAAGGATCTTTCAACTCAATCTTAGAAAAATTAATAGCTGTGACACATAATGTATTAACATAAGCTGTTTAATGGGGTTTGTGCTAAATACTACAAATAATAAAACTGGTGAAATAGGCATTTAAGTTGTTTAACCCCAAAAAAAAAAAAGTTGTTTAAGAAAAAAAGAAAAGAAAAGAAGAAGACACAAGTTTGTGGCTATTTCACAGTTTCTTATAGCTGAATTGGTTAACACTTATCTTGTGTCTCCCAATGATGCAATCTAGAATTTCTCTTTTGTCTTTTGACCTTTTTCAAGGACCCTCACCGTTTTTTTTCTTTTTAACTCGTGCCAAAACCATTTTTCTTTATCATATTTAGCATTGCGGGAAAATTTAACATATTTTATTTGTCCTAGACTTTCAATTTATCCGATGGACTTTATTTATGCCTTATGTATAATCGATATTGTAAGAAATGTATTTTTAACGTCATTGCTTAATCCTTTAAATAATCAAATGGACGTTCAGTTCATTCAAATAAGCGTCTAATTATTCTGGACTAGGTTATGTATCCGCGCGATGCGCGGGATTTTAACTTCATTTTTCATCAATGAAAATCTTTGAATTATTTGAATTTTAAAAGATTTACTTTACTCATTTTCATTATTTTTCCATAATAGTAAATATTTTTTCACATTTTTCACTACAATTTTTCTTGTTATATATCTTCTATGATTCACTCGTTGTATCCCGACATCTACTCTCTTTTCACCTTATATTGACTCACATATAATATTCTCGACTATGCATTAGTTCTCAAGATAGATCGTATATATTTTATCATTCATATCTTTCAATACTCAAATTTTTTTTATAAGTTGCATGAACTTTTTATTAAAGTGAACATTAAAAAATCTCGGGAGATATTTGTCGTAAAGTTTTTTTGATCATGTTTGGTGCATGTAAAAGATGTAAAATTGCTTTATAGACAACAAATCTCATATATGAACTCATTCCTATTCAAAAACATCGTATTTCAACATCGAATTTTGCAATTTATCTTGACCTTTTGAAAAATACAAAAAACAAATTCACATATATAATTTCACATATATTATGTTTAATGTTGATTTTCGTAAATTGAGTAACTTACGAACTCATATAAATCATTCTAATTTTAAAATACAATTTTTTAATCCTTCATTTTTAGTTTTAATTCAAATCTCTTCAGTATACCATTACTATTCTAATTTCCAAATAGCATTCGTAAATATTATTACCACACAATTTTTTATTCGATTGGATTATTTTATTTTTATTTGTGTTTTTAGGATAGTTTTGTTTTATTTCAAATCACCTTAAATTTTTTTGATCTATGTTAAAATTTCATAAACACTAATTAATATTTAGTTTTTCTTTTTTTAGGTATTCATTTGATTTTTTTAAAAAAATCCACCACTTTTTAATTTAGAAAACACTGATAATATAGAAAATTTTATTAATAAAAATATTTATATTATATTATAATTATAAATAGTAATATCCCTTCTTCAAAAAATCAGTATCATGAATTAATACGTTAACATTAAAAATATATTTTTAATTTTAAATTTTTTCAGAAATGAATTACTTTTTATTTTCAGTAAAAACCTTTAAATTTAATATATTTTTAATTCTTACTTTTCTTTATTCTACTAAATAATTGTTACTCTTAAAATAATTGTTTAATCATTAAAATATATGATAAGTTTTTTTTTCTTTCATATCTAGTCATATAGGAATATTTACAAATTATATGTTAGGATACAATTATCTAATTTTATGTTTATCCAATCTCTATTCAAAAATTTCATATTTTGTGTTATAAATTTATTTTTTTTGGTTTTTTTAAATATTTAATTTATTCTATTGTAAATTATTGTTTTTTAATGAAATATAATAATAATATAAATTAAAAAATGAGGAAATTAATTATAGTTTTAATATTATTATTTTTTATTAAATAAAATATGTGGAACCCACACAAAATTAAAATAAGGTGACTTGGATGATGATGTGGACACCCTATACGGAGAGACAACTCTCCTATTATATTTTTTGTTTTTTTTAATATTTAATTTATTCTATTGTAAATTATTGTTTTTGTTTAATGAAATATAATACTAATATAAATTACAAAATGAGGGAATTAATTATAGTTTTAATATTATTTCTTTTATTAAATAAAATATGTAGAACCCACACAAAATTAAAATAAGGTGACTTGGATGATGATGTGGACACCCTATATGGAGAGACAACTCTCCTATTATATATATAGATGATCCCTTATAACAAGAAACCTAATCCACAAGATAAAATAAAATAACCAATAATTTATGAAGATATAAAGTTGTATATAAAAAAAATAGGATGGAAATAGTTATGCTTTATAAAAAATATTATAAAATAGACTTATATTGAGCTATAGAAAATCCTCTAAAAATAAAAAAGACCTAGCTCAATGGATTCAAGAAATCATCAACATACCAAGAAAAATCATCACCCTAATAATGACACAGCTTCTAGGTTAATGGTTTGTATTAGTTTGTTGTCTTGTTAGAACTCGAATTTAAAATATGTGTTCAGTTGTAAATAACATAACAAGAAATTTGTCCGGGCTTTGTAGTCAAGTGGTAAGGAGACGGATTTGGGGCGTCAACACGCTTCAAGTTTGATCTACATAGTGCATGAAACTCAAACATATTTTTTCTTGATACTCATACGGATATGGGTCTATGTTTACGGGTCATTTGAATATCCAAAGAAAAGTTCTACTTGTGGGATGCACCTGAATTATCAAAAAGAAAACATATAAAGAAATTTATACCAAACCAATGAGTAGGCGAGTGCATTTTAATCTGATAATAAACCGAATTTATTCATGCCCAAACATGAATTATCTAATAATTTTAGAAATCAAGATAACTGAAAATATATGTATGAATCAATATAATATATTTCAAAAAGTTCATGTAAAATGATATATATATATATATATATATATATATAATACAAATTTTTTTTCCCCAAGATAAAAGATAATACAAATTCTCAAATTAGTAAAAGTTTTGTACTTCCATAGAATTTATAAATTTTATCCGCTTTTTGTTGGCTAAAAATATAGAAAACAGTTTATAATTAAAATAAATTTGATTTTAAATGTTTCATTATTTTTTTTGTCTATATTTTTTTATAATTATATATATATATATATATATCATCTATAGACAAAAAAAATAATGAAACATTTAAAATCAAATTTATTTTAACAGTTTAGCAGTGAAAAAAATATATATGTAAGTTCATAAAACAACCGAAAGAACAATGATAAAAGAAAATGAAAAACGGCTAAAACTGTGTTCCAAAAGAAGAAGTTATGATTAAAATTTTGATACCAATTCTCATACACATTTAGGCATGCCTACCATTTTTTAAAGAAAAAGGTTAAGAACCATTATAGATGTTCAATGAATGTATAACCATTCTAACAAAAGAAATCAAAACAATCATCATTAGTTCATTATCATGAATAACTATGCTTCCAATGGAGGGCCACCACTTGTTAATTAACCTTTTTATCTTTCTCTTTATAATTATTTATTTATCTTTTCTTGACTTTTGAGATATATGATACATGGGATCATTGACTTTGCAATGATTGTAATTTTAGGCCCAAAATCACTTCAAATATTCTCTTTTTACACTTCTTTGCGCTTTATTCATTTCCCTTTTAATATAGTTAGAATAATTAATTTATTATGCACAGAAAAAGAATAATTACTTTCTAATATTCGATAAAGATAAAAATGGTGGTAGTTAATTAGTAAAGTATCAAATAAAGTTTTCATATTAAGACTATAATTGGTGGCATAAAAAATGTGGTGCTCCCTATTTTCTTAATCAATAATAATCGAATTCTGTTTTTCGAATGCGGTGCACCATATTTATTAGAATGATTTAATTTTGTCATCCAATTCAATTTTATTCAAATTCTATTTTCCGATACTCGAAACATTAGAAAACAAGTAGTCAAAATTTGATAGTTATTATACATGCACCGTATTTACTTAATCACCATTCAAAATTTGTTCAACATTTTACATATCTTTTGTTCCATCCGATCAGCATTAACCACCTTTGTTATATTTCTTTATCACCATTCAAATCGTATGTAAAATAGTTAAAAAACATGTTGATGAACTTCTTACCGTTGTAATTTAAATATTTTGGGATGCAAAATTCTTTGGGTTTTATGCAAAAAAACTTCAAAGTAGTCTATTTTTGTAACTTTACCTCCAACCTTCGAAAAATGCAGAATACTCCTACGACGCCAACGTATTCACGATCACATATATTTGATTTTAAAAAATCTAAAGGTTGAAAATTCCTTGTCTCGAGGGTTTCGATTTGATATGTTACTTATCAAATTTTTAAAAACTTGACAGTAGCAAAAAATGGCTATATTTGATTTCATAGGATTATTTTGCATTTTTCGGAGATGGAGGGTAAAGTTGCAAAAATTGACGACTTTGAGGATTTTTTAGCACAAAACCCAATTTCTTTTCTATGATTTTTTTTTTATGTGGACATCTAGAATAACAAATGTATGACTGTATTATAAGCTCTATATTACTATTTAAAGTATTAATGATTATTCTAGGATACATGAATATTTAAATGGATAAAATCAAGTGTTAAGTTTTATTTCTAATTTTTTGGATACAGTTATATTATTTTGTAATAAGAACTTAAACAATTATAGTTTACCTAAATTTAATTTTCTTCCTTTTTTTCCTCTAAACATACTCACTTAAAATTAACTAGGATGACACGGATAAATCTTAAACTATTTAATAATTTTATTAATAGTCTTATTCATAATAAATATATAAATTGGTATTAATTTATTAAGAATTTTCATTACATCTTAAGAGTACATACATAGTGGTTGTGTTGAGTTTGATAATATATGTTAAACATAATTCGAAAATTAAAACAAAATATTTTCCAAGTTTCCGAATCAAATTGATGGTCTCACTATGCGTCAATGAAATAATTTTTTATACTAAATATTAGATAAATATATATACACACATATATATATATAACATATAATTTTTAAATATTAAAAGATTACAACTAATTCAAATAATCTATAGAATCGAATATTTAGTAAGAAAAAAAAATTAGATGTGCATTTAAAAAAGGAGTTATTTTATTGTAGATATATCAAAATTATTAATATAATAATAATAGAGAAATATACAATTATTTATATATGGTAACTATACATATTAGAAGAAATTTAGGTGTGTTTGGTTAATGGTTTAAAGAGAATGAAAATAAGAAACAATGTGTTTGGCAATTATTTTAGTAGAATTAAAAAAAAAGCTGAGAAAAATTATGGGCTTGCAACATCAGCATCAAAAACTCTCTTTTAATATTCAGAGGATACTCAAGAACCATTACATTGCTTCTCATGATCCACCATTGAGTGTAAGTTTGTAACCAAAGGTGGACTCCTACAATCTAACAAAGTGTAATACACATCACATGAAGATGCAAATTTAGCAATAGCATCAACACAATTAGTTCCCTCCCTTCTTCTAAACCTTAAACATGGCTTCAAATTCCTTCTTGGACCCAAAATGAGATCTGTAAATTTTATCAACCTCAAACCAGACATAGGATCATTAATAGCTGTCATCAAGTTTTTGGAGCCACTCTCAAAAGCTACCTCCTGTAAACCAAAAGGTTGTCCAAACATTGCATTGCCCACACCAATCCCACACCAATCTTTTCGTCTTACTTATGTACCACTGCAGTTTTACCTAAATTAAATTTATTTAATTGTCATTTAATGTCTAGAAAAACTGAGAAAACCATAACCTAACACGCGTACGGCAAAAAATGAATAATAGATTATTTCACAATTCATAAAAATTAAATTAAAATGTTTCATTATTTAAAGTAAAAGCAAAAGTAAAAGAAGTAAAAATAGTGTAGAAGTTATCCTATATAGAAAGCACCAAAACTGAAAAGCAAAAAGTAAAAAAAGCTGAGGACAAAAATGAGCAAAGAATGTTTTAACGGAAGTTTCTGTAGACAGGACTGTACATGCAGCTCTCTGCCATCTTTACGAGGTCCTTAGGACGAGGCAGATTCGATGCCAGTCCTGCAACACCACCAAGAACAACATGACATCAGATTTTACAAATGAGATTATTTTTTTTTTACTAATCATATTTTTAATATGAAGAATTATGAAGCTAACCTAGTTCGTAGGTTTTGGCTCCCACACTGGCTGCAATGTTAGCTGAGATCTTTCTGATGTTTGCAAAAGGCGGATAGATCAATCCGTTAGCGAAATTCTCTTCTGTCACTTGGGAGGCCAGCGCTTCAGCTGATAGAAAACATAAGTTAAAAAAAAACAAATGGTCTAAATAGTAACGGTGAAACTTCTAGTGACAAATGGTCTTAGATCATTTCTCGTGATTTATGGCGGATCTTTAATTGACTAATTAGCGAAATAAATGAAAAATTATGAGGCAGAATAACTACAATTTATCTTTTGGAAAAACAAAAAATTATATGGCAGGTTAATTACGAAACAAACTTATGATAAGAGAGTGTTGTATTTTAGTATTTTAGGCGAGTACCATGAAACCATTTAGGGGCAGCTCATGAGAGTGCAGTGTTATATGACAATGTGTCAATTTTTTAAAAACAGGTTTTTAAAGGAGTGTCTTGTACTTACAAGCTGCGAGAAGCATGTCATCGCGAACACGTATGGCACCGGACATGATCAAACCAAGACCGAGACCCGGGAAAATGTAGCAGTTGTTTGCCTAAAAAAGGGATGTTATCGGAAGGACATGAATTGTTCAGAAAAATGTTACAATAGAAAATCAACGAACCTGGCCAGGCATGAATTTTTTGCCATCATACTCAACAGGGTCAAACGGGCTTCCACTTGCAAAGATTGCACGACCCTATAATCGAACACAAGCTTCTTTAGTCACATCAAATGCAAATTTACAGTTGTGCATGACGGTATCAATAAGCTTTTGATCGTTACCTTGGTCCATGTGTAAGCTTCTTCCGCTGTGCACTCGGCTTGAGAAGTTGGGTTTGAGAGAGCAAGAATCAATGGTTTCTGTAACCAACCACACAAAGATGTGCATGAGAAACAAGAGCATATATAGATAGAAAGCAGATTGAAAGAAGGAAAAAACAAAACCTCGTTCAAGGTGGCCATGGCCTCCACTACTTCCTTAGTGAATGTCTTACCCACACCAGAAGTTCCAATAAGCACAGTTGGCTTGATTGCCTGATTTAAGACAAGAACTAAAAATGTCTGAGATACATTTCTCCTCTACTCATGAAGAGATATTAAGATGAGTTTTCTAAATTACATTAACAGCTCCCAAGAGCTCCTTGACGGGCTTGTGGTCATGCGCCCATGGCTGCTTAAAATGCTGAAGCGATTCTTTTCGTGAGCTAACAATCAGTCCCTGCAAGATAATCCAAAGGATGTTTCGTAAATGAACAAGAAAGTAATAGTTAACAATGATGTAGTCAACAATACCTTGGAGTCCACAAGCCAAATCTTCTTCCGGGTCTCATCGATTGGTTTTCCAGTCTGCAAAACAATACAGTCACATGTTCTTGGTAAGAAGGAGCCAAGGAATTAATGAAAAAATACTCAAGAAGGCGAAACCGCGAAAAACTATCTAACCTCTCTCGAAATTTTAAGAGCAATTAGCTCAGCGATTCCGGTTCCAGCCTTCAAAGAAGATAAAAACCTTTAGCAACATAACAAAATAAACAAATACTTGACAAAAAAAGTTCATTTGGTATATGTTTTCAGGTCTCACCTCTCCAGCCCCCAAGAACAAAAAAGTATGGTCAGCTAGGCTTTTACCAAGTACTTTCTGAGCCGCAATAAGCCCGGCAAGAACCACTGATGCAGTGCCCTGCAGTTTTACACCGACAAAACAAATTAAATTCTTGCTAGTCACCTTTTAAAAACTCACAAATGATACCAATGTTGAACACAAGTTCTTACTTGGATATCATCATTGAAAACGAGATGACTGGAGCAGTACTTAGAGAGAAGCTCAAACGCATGGTGGTTTGCAAAATCTTCAAACTGAAACCAAGAGTAATAGTAAATGATATATCAA
>NW_003302550.1:11237064-11679444 GCF_000004255.2 Arabidopsis lyrata subsp. lyrata | reverse complement strand
CCCATAGCCTGTGCATCCCATCACTTTCCTCTCCTATAAACACACAAACAGAAATCAACATAACCTCAAAAGAAAATGAAGATTCTACTCAAAACATAAACATCAAAATCACCTGAACATCTTGAGATAAAACTACAGGAGGAAGAAGACCAGTTATGTAATGAGTATCTCTCTCTTTATCAGTAAATGCAAGTCCTTTATTGTAACGAGGATCACGCATCAATGTATACCCACTATAAAAAAATTTTACAACTTTGTAAAAATTGTCACAAAAAAACAAGAATAGAAAGATCCAACATTTCTTGGTTTACAAGTTATTATGAAATCTTTTGCGATTCTTGAATAGAAGATCCCTAAAAAGATTTTATGATGGTACCTTGCGACAGAGGTAACCCAAGGAGTGACGAGTTGATCCAGTGTGGCACTATCTTCACCGTAAACATCGGAGATTCCACCACCGACACCGGACTTGTTACCGGAGACATATTCGTCGGAGATCTGAGTTTGATCGGTGCCCATTTTTCACAGTTTCGATCAGAAGAGAAATGATGAGAAAAGGAAAAAGCTTTTAGAGGAAAAGTGAATGTTTTTTGAAGAGATTAAAGTGGATCAGACATAGAAGAGGACAATGTGATTAATAATCGCCGATTTTGTAGGCGGAGACAATGACTTTTGGTCTGAAATAATCCAATTTTCTATTTGTTGAAGTTGAGGAAGAAAGACGACGACGAGTCTCGTACTCTTCTTGTCTTTGAGAAAATTGCAAAACAAATACACATCTTATTGTTTTTTTTTATGTAAACCTACCTCATTAAATTTGAGATTTATTTTAATCCCCAAATTATCAAACATTACAATTAAACCCTTTTTCGTCGTACCTAAAAACAAGAGCAAGAGAGTAAAGACTAAAGACCATGGTAGATAAGTTCTAATCACATGGTTAAGAAAAAAATCCAAATTTTTTGTCAAAATCAATAATGACGTTTAATTGTCACATATCAAAGGTAAGACTGAAATATATATAATATTTATATGTCACAAGCTATTTAGTTAAATTCTACTATTTTCTCTGTTACAAAATATACGATATTTTAGTTAAAAACACATATCTTAAGTAATTTTTCTTTTTTTCTTAAAACTACTCTTTCCGTTTCACAAAAAATGTTGTTTTAAGGTTTTAATCTTGTTTTACAAAAAATGTCGTTTTATGTTTTCAATGCAGTTTTTAAGACTAATTATCTTTTGTATCCTTATTATTCCAGCTTATTAATTAGGGAGAAGGAACTATCTAGTGTATTAATAAAAGGTATAAATGAATTTTGTTTATTTTTCTTAATTTGTGTTAAAAATAGTAGAATAACACTCTTTGTGAAATTGATAGAATATCATTTAATATTTGATTTAAAAAATTTAAATCAATTAGAAAAAAGATCGCAAAATACAAATAGTCATATAATATTACTTATATTTAAAATTGCGTATAAAATTGTAAAACATCATATATTTTGAAACAAAATAAAAACTTTAATACATGGTACATTTTAAAAGAGATGGAGTAGTTGATAAAGTAATAAGAAACCGATAGTATTTTTGGAGAAATGGAAACTTTGTATCACTGTCAATGTCACGCATTTTCAATGTCAAATACTAGCAAACTTGTCTCTTCAGGCTATTTTTAGTGTTCACACGTAGGGCTTAGTGGTATTTCGTTCGACAATTTATTACTATCATTATTTCGTTCGACAATTTATTACTATCATAATTTCGATATTCATCAGAACAAAAAACTCAAAACCTTTGTTGACATCTTCTGTTAGTGAGTGTTTCTCATTTTGTAATCTCCAATCTAACATTGGGATGCTCTCTTTTGTTTTTCTTGAATACATTTGTTATTAATATAACTAGTATGTTTAGAAATTCTGGTACATAACTATTACTACTGTAGTATTTATTTTAGCGCAACAAAGACGAATGCTCATTGAACCATTGATAAATACACTCAAAATTGTCTAACAGCAGAACATCTAAAACAATAGCAAAATTGGTACCTTGTCTTTTGTTTTCATTAAAATTGAATCTGATACCAAAATTCTTCACCCTTGGAGTTTAAGTTGGTAGTGGCAAGGGAAGCTTGGGCTTGGGTTTGGGTGAGTGTAAATATGTGTGAGTGTTGTAATGAAAACATCAATGCATAAGATTAAAGATTTATCTCTTCTCACTAAGTTGCTAAACGTTTTGTGTTTAAAGAAGAGAACCAAAACAGAGAAGTAAGAGAGAGCAAAGTTCTTTAGTCGAACAATTCTTGGGTTCACCCAGGGGTGAACCCTTGTATTCACCTCTTTTGTTTTTAACCAATGAATGTGCCATGTTATCTAACATTTAATTAAAAATAGAAAATCAAACAAATTAATAAAATAAATTAAGAAATAAAATCATTAATCAAAAGATAAAGTTAGTTAACGGAGACGTCGTTAGTTAACGGAGACGTCGTTAGTGTTAGTATTTCACGTTAGGGTTTTGATTTTTTTTTCCATGACCATTGATATTTAGCATTACCGATTCACCCACTTCTATTGTATTAGAACTTTCATAATTTTGGAATTGTTTCTGCTGCAACGTCAAAACTTTCTCCTCTTTCCCTGAAGCATACGACACGGTGATACAATTGATATTCCTTTAGACTCTGACTCTAGAAATGTATATTCTAGAACCAGAGAATTCTAAGTACCAAATATATCTCAGAATTATATTTCCATCTTCTATGATCACAATTCTCCAAATATTTTTAATTTTGCATGAAGCTACAAATATTAGTTTTCATCTAATTGCTTATCAGTTTGTAGTGGTATATGGGTGAAGCTTAATTAGTTTTTAGTCTTTCACACTGCTCTTGTATCTCACCTAGCTTATTAACTAACAAAGAAGCAACAAGATTTCCATCACTGTAGTTGCCAATGATGAGATTTGGTACACCCTGCAACTCTGCAGAAATTTCATTTGATGCATCCTAGTCACATAGAAACGTATTAGCCAATACATAAAAGAAAAAGGCATGATACACACAAGTATATTCTCTGTTTTATATTTTGTAGGAATTTGACAAGAGTTGTGGTGGTCCATCGTAAAGCTCTGTTATCATTTAAAACAGAGCATATGTTCTTTCAAAGTCACGTTCGTAGCACCAAGCTAGTTTGAGTTTTTTTTCTCTAGTGAAATCACATTCGAATTATTTTATTATTTTTTTCTAGATTGATCTTCTTTCTTCTTTCTTCTTTCTTATTATTTCCTCTCTCCATAGCCAGCTCGATCATATAGCACAAAGTATATCCCAATTTCTTCAACAAGCTCCTGAGAAACTAAATCAAACCACATTAGTCTTCAACCAAATTTCTACCGTCAACTAAATTATATGCACGATGAAGAAATCCCATTGGAAAACTCATGAACCTTCGTTGCTTTATATGTTTTGATTAGAAAATGACGTATCTATCTCGTTACGCGACGTACCTTACATATAGTCGAGCATTATGAAATGATAGTGTCCTAGTTGGGATATAATGTAAAATGATAATTGGTGATATCCAGTTGGGAGAAAAAAGAAGAAGCATTTAAAATGAACGGATGACTTTTACAAAAGTGGGACGTCGGGAAACCAAAGACAAATGATGGTATAAGGTTGACTTTATCAGTTAAAATACCTTTGTCTTTGCTCATAAATAAAAGCAATAGGTAAAGAACAAGAACAAATTTGAAAACTAATTGCAGGTAGTGATCATCTCTGATTTTTTTTTTTTAGAAAGTTAAATTTGATGGTGTGAATATAGAGATACTCATACGTGTGTCTATATACATATAATACAATTCCTATTGTGACTTGTAAAAGACTACAATATGATGCTGCTGAAACTTAGAAACTTTAAGCTATGTCCATTTCATAAATCTTAGGCTCCATCATATCCTGTACGGAAAATTGAACAAGTCAGAAAGAGAAAACAAGCAATCACTAGCAAAAATTGAACAAGTCAGGTTAACAAGAGAGACCAAACCAAGTAATACTCTTATACCACTTCAAACTGATAAGCAATTATATGAGAGCTAATAATTGCAGGTTCACAAAAAATTAAAGAGATTTGGAGAATTGTGGTCCTAGAAGATGGAAATCATAAAATTGCCAAGGAAAACCGTCGTCGTCTTTCCCATGTCTTCACGTTTCTTCAAACGATGACGACATATCAATGGCAATGGAAAAAAAATCAAAACCCTAACGTAAAATATTAACACCAACGACGTCTCCGTTAACTAACTTAATCTTTTGGTTAATGATTTTATTTTTTAATTTATTTTATTAATGGGTATTACGCCTTGGCAATATGACTGGCCTTCTAATGTTTTCACAATCAAGACGTTGGTTAAGCTAACATTAAGAATAGACGTTGGTCCAAATGCAATGTCATATTGTCCAAAAGTAGTTCTTCCAGTTCTAAAGAGTCTCTTTCTCCATGCAGTTTGGTATACATGCCATAGATTGTGCTATTCGATGCTTCCTGGTTGTCCAATACTTGAGGAATTATCCATACATCACTTACGCGGTAACCGAGATGCTAACAATCCGCCATTCTCTATATCCCACAAAAACCTCAAGAGACTCACAGTGCACTTCAATAACAGTTTTGACGTTGGGCGCCTAACGCAATTCGACACACCAAGTCTTCTTTACCTTGAATACTCTGGTTTCGCTCCTTGTCCCTATTCAAGGACCAGTTACTTGAATTCCCTTGTTGAGGCCAAACTAGATGTTCATATAAAACATGGATGTTATGTTCACATGCATCTAGCTACAATCATTGATTGGATATGCAACGTTAAGACCCTTTCCTTGTCTCCTGCTTCTGTTAAGGTATGTCTCTTTGTTTGCTAAATCCTCTTCTTCGTTATCTTAGTATCCTTTTTTGTTCTTGCGTTTCAGACGATGTATTCAAGATGTGTGGAATTACCTGTCTTATCAAACCTTGTTAAGGTTTATTTTGAAAGTAATACGAAAGAAGGTTGGGAAGTGCTTCCCCGTCTGCTTAACAAATCTTCAAAGCTAGAAACGTTGGTCCTCAAGGTTTCTCAGTTTAAACTTTTAAAATAGATAATTAATTCCCTTCCTTGTGCGTCAAGTATACAATCCTAACTTTGTTGTATATATGGTGCTCTATTTGTGATGCTTGCTCTAGGGCTTGCATTATGCAAGTGATCACGGAGTTTGCATTGATCGAAATGAAGTGAAGGTGTTGGAGATATATGGGTTTAGCGGACGTGGTAGAGAAGTGAGACAAGTGAAGTGCTTATTGCGGGAAATGCAGTTTCTTCAAGTGATGAGAGTGGAAATTGATGCTGATGATAACAAGAAACTGCGAGTCATCAATCACCTTCTTGATCTTCCTAAACGTCCATCTAAATTCCAAATCCAGTTCTTGTGAGATTCACCTTCCCTCAGTTTTGATTTGGGTTAACAGTTTCTCGGATTTTAAAAATTAGGAGAAATGGTAACCAAACTACCTCACTTTTTCTGGTCAGTTTTGCTCTTGGTTCGTATTCTGGCTTTAGTTTTATGAAAAGTAAGTTTGTACTAGCTATAGATTAAGGGTCAGTTTGATAGTAGTTTTAAGACAATAAATTCCATGCATTTATCCGAATTCAACATTAATGAAATATTCAACATTCACTTATTGCACATCATTATGCAAATGTACATCTCTAAAAATATTGATTCAACACAAATAGGCTTGGGTTATGGCCCTTACATAACCATGGGTTACTAAAAACAGAAACAAAGAAACTGGTCCCGGCGAAGCTTTAACCGGAAGCAGAGATCGGTGTCTGGACGGGAATGAAACCACGGGTCACTCATATTCAGAATTCCAGTTCATTATTATAGAGCACTTCGTAATAGATTGACGAAGACACTGTCAAATGCTTAAAAAGAAACGGAGTGTAAAAGGCCTTTTTTTAGTAACATAGAACTGGGTAATATACAAGACACAAAAGTGAATCAATACTAAAGAAAAAAAAAAAACGAAAGTGTAGCAATAAAACATGCGTTGAGTGATGGTGGAACATTCAAATTCGTAATAAATAAGCATTACATTATATTTCATCCTAATGTTGTTATCTATATTTCAAGTTTCTTTTATACATTTTGCTAAGCATTTTCATTAATGATTCATATTGAAGTAACTCTATTGGAGAAGCCAATTATATGGTGAAGAAAAAGATTGTAGAGATTTAAGGGACAAACTTCATTGCATAAACAACGCAGATTCCGAAACCTGGAATTTCTTGTGTAGCAAGAATTTCACATGCTCTCTCTAAGCTTTTACAAATCAGATGAGGATGACTTGGCAAATCCTAGAGCGTCTTCGGAATTTGTTTATCAACCCCTCATATGTTGAACCATGCCTGTTTCGATGTACAGTGATTTTTTGGAGGATAGATGAATTCTCTAAGAAGTATTTCGCCAGATTCAGTAGTTCATCATCAAATCCCATGATTTGGGCATCCAATTCAACAAACTGGAGCGACGATAGCAGACACTTAGGATTAACAGATGAAAAACTTAGTTGATTTATCTTCTCACTACCCAAAAATACCTAAAGAAAAAAAAGAGAGAATTAAATAACACTAGATCTTCTTAAAGATGAAAGTAAAAATTCATTGGTTAAGATCATCACCAAGACTAGAGATTCCAATTTGGGGCAGCTCTCAAGAAATATTGGTAACCATTTTATAAGGGACATAGAGAGAGTAACATGCATGTGGGACATGTAACCAAACATGTAACCAAACTGATGAGGCAGTGGTTCGAATAGGTAATAGTGACGAATGACCTGAAAAAAAAAACATAATGTGGGTTAGAAACTTATACATTATAGCAAAATGTGCATGTCCAATATATAATATACCTTGGAAGTGTACATGAATATCGTCATATCCACGATCCTCGTCATCCCGAGCAGAAAACTTATTTGATTCATCTCCTCAGAACCCATCTTCTCAAAGTCACCATTAAAAGCCACAATGAGGGATTTCAGATTCGGGCAATACTCAAGAAAATTTGGCAACCATTTTAATTCGGATACACGGAGAGTAACATGTAAGCGGGACATGTTATCAAATTGAGGCAGCGGTGCTAGATTGGAATAGTGATGAATGACCTGAAACCAAACAGAAAGTACTTGTGGGTTTAGAAACTATTCATTACAACAAAATTTGCATGTTCAATACACACACACACATATATATATATACCTTGAAATTGTTTTCACATATCGTCAGATCCATGACCTCCGAGATTGCCGGCAGAAAACTCCTCCATGAAACGCTTGTTTCGCCAAAATCCTCAGAACCAAAGTCGAGATGAATATCTAACTTGGCATTGGACTCCAGATTATTTACTATATAGGTTTCTGATACACTATCACTGATTCTCAAATAGCATAGTAGAGGAGCATCAATAACAACTCCCGGAACAGAATCAAACACCATCGAAGAACTTCGTAGTAAACGGAGCCTCTTCAGTGAACGAGATTGCACCCGATAGACTCTTCCATCATTCCATAATACATCAATCTTTAAGTCTTCTAAGACAGGGCAAGAAGCGACAAGTCTCTCAAAAGTGGCAACATTAGGAAACCGAACATAGTTTAGATGCATGATTTTCAGACAAGGTAAAGACACAAACTCGGGGTTAACCAAAGTCAGATGAAAGAGTTTTAGTGATACCAATGTATCACATACATAAAGGGTTAAGGGCAGCTCATGAAAATAATTCCCACGAACACGATGAACATATAGACGTTGGATGTTACGCGTAACAAAGGCATCGATCCATGATGTGAGATAAGATGCATCATGTTCATCAAAATATAACTTAAGATTGTGGATGCTAGAAACCCTATTGGAATCGAAAAACCTATCACCAAAACTCTTAAAGGCATTGAAATTTGGGAATATCGAAAATATCAATTCCAAACTAGGAACCTTAAGCCAGAGATTCTTCCATCTGGTGGATAAAACGCTTGTCGTGACAGTCTCCTTTATGGGAAGATGAGAAAGTATCTGACATATCAAAGGATCAGGTAATTGGCTTAATCTATCACTGTTCAATCTAAGTATCAACCTTATGGGATAACGAGCCTGTTTTGAGCTTTCTCTACCCATCATCATGTGTTTTCTTCTGAAAAAACTTAATTATTGTGCAAAACAAAATTGAGGCACAAGTTTTTGAGAGCTGGTTTGGAGGCGTAGGTTAGTTACAGTCATTTTGGACCTAGTATGGGCTGAGTTTTAAGTAACCCTAATTCATAAGTATGGGCTTAGTTTTAAGTAACCCTAATTCATAAGTCTAAAATTGAACGTTAGTTAGTGTTCTCTTATTTTGTATCTCCAATCTAAAATTGATACGTTCTCTAGATCTTCATTAATATAACTAAACCTAGACATGTCAATTAGGGTCAAAGCCCGCAGACTAGCCCAGCCCAGCCCTAAAAAATAGCGGGCTCGGGGTTCAAAATATATGTCCAGAATAACTCGGTCTGGCTGGGGTCTGACTAGCCCGAAAAACTCTTTAAACATATTTTGACCTTTTTTTGTTAATATTTTCGTTTAATTGTAAGATTTGTTGTAAAAAAAAGTTTTTGATAGAGTAGAAAATCCTAAATTTAGTTTTTTAATTGTGTATTACTATAAATCTAAATAGCAAATATTAGCTCTACTACCTAATTTGAATTATTTTTATTTTATATTTTATCTATTATAAGTTTAAACAATTTATTGGATTATTTATTTGATTTTAACTCTCTTTTAAAAAAACTAAATTAGCGTTAGTGGTTATTTAAATTTTGATTGACTCGTTTCGTATATAGATTCTTTTTTAAGAGATATTATAAATTATAAGTTTGTTTTTTTCTTGTCGGAAGAAAAGCCCAAAAAAGCCCTGGCCGGTCATTAAAATATAGGCTCGGAATTTTTACGGACCGGACTGGGCTGAGCTCAAATATGTACGAGTTTTGCGGGATTTAGGCCGGGCCGGATCGGGCTAGCCCGATTGACATGCCTAACTAAAACTATAGTCTTATTAATATAACTCTTGTATTTTGAAAAGCCTGGTATATCCCTTATTAATATATATTCACCAGATTTTTCAAGTTTGCAACACATAAATCTCAATCTTAGACAAATTAATTAATGAGTGTCTCAAATATACAATAGGAGCAAAAATTTGTAGGTTTCCGAGATAGTCTGACCGGGTCTCGGATTGTGGTTCGAACTATTCAACCGATGTGTTGAACAAAACAGGGTAATTATTATTAGTTTACCATCAATCACAAGTTTATTTTTGTTGCAACTTGCAAGTAGTAGTACTAGAAATTAGGATCAAGAATTGTATCGCAACCTTAAGGCCTATTAGATGGGCCTTTTCTCGGATATTATATTAAGTGGCCTTAGGATCAAACGTCGTCATTTAGGATGGTTTAGGTTATTTTAGGAAGTTAGTAGGACTAACTTTGGAATTTTTTCGGTTCTTAACAAATTGATCAACTAGTCTAGATCTGGGCATTTGGATATTCGGTTCAGTTCCAGGTAAATCTTTTTGGTTTCCAGTATTTGAGTAAAGAAGTTTAGGATCCATTCGGTTATTTTAGAATTTCGATTCATATTCGGTTATGGATATCCAAAATATTAGAATATTTATTTTTAAATGGTTAAATTTGAATAAAATTTGATTAAATTTTGATAAATATACCTAAAAGCTTCCAGATATTTTGAATATTTTGTTTGTTTTGGTCTAAAATAATTGATGTCGTCAAGTTTATAATTCAAATTTTAGGTAATTAGGTATTTTTTAGTGCAATGATAGTTTCGTTCATTCGTTGTCATTGCAAATCCGTAGCAAATAAATTTTGTTACAACTATCATGTATAGCAAATCCGTAGCAATGTAAAATCTATATATACATTTTTGGATGACTTTTAGCAAATAAATCCTGGAGTTGGAATGTATTTACGGATGAATGCCATTGGCATTAATTATTTAAATTTGAAAAATATTAATTAAAGATATTACCAACACGATTTCGAGAATCATAAATTCATATCTTCCTTAATTTTCTGAGTCATTAATGTGATAATCTTTAGGAAATATTTCTCTCTAAAAAAAAAATCCACATTAATAAAGGCATTAAAATCGACGCTAACAATTAAATTATTTAGATATTCAATTATTTTAAGATTCTTATATCTTATTTGATATATTTTTTTAATATCTCATTCTTTAATTACTGCGTTTAGAATTTATTGGTTGTTACCTGGTGAAATTTATTGGTTGTTACTTAATAAGTACTTATGGTGCGTTTATTTTAGTTAATATCTAATTTAAAGGATTTGTTTTCTTTTATTATTAATAAACGAATAACATGTATAGAAATAAAAGATTTTTCTTGCGACTCCATAATAAAAATATTAAACTCTTATTTTCTACATTTCTTACACATAATATCCTCTTATTCAATAACAAAAAATATATATTGCATATTTTTAAAAATATTTATAATATTTAAATTATATAAAAAGTTTGTAATATTAATATTATTTCAACTCTATACAAATTTAATATATATGTATATATATCTTATGGGAACCATTTCACGGGACGGGTAATATGATGGGACGGGTTTGGGTTGATATTTATAAAAGATAGTATACCACGGGTGAAATCCTAAAATTAACAATCAAAATAATCTATCAAACAAATTACATTTTGATTTTTTTAAGAAAATATAGCCCCGCGGTGTACCGCGGGTTAAAATCTAGTTTAGTTACAAAATTTCACATGTAGCTATATAAATATTTTAAAATTTTCTTGTAGGTACTAGATGTGGAGTGTTTTATTTTTATTTTTTCATCTTTTAATTGTTGTCAGTTTCATCTTTAACATTTGAATTGATTTTATTTTTTGTTATTTGTAAGAAATATGTATTGATTATGAGTTTTTAAAATTTTTTTTTTTTTAGAAAATTAAAATCCAAAGAAAAATAAATCGGACTTTCCATGTACAACATAATTCAAACAGATTCAAATATGAAAAATATGAGGGTTTTGCATAATTTGGACCAAGTTTATAACTCCTTTTGAAGAACAAATTAAGAAAAACAATGCATTACTCCTAATTTTTGTAATTCAAATGTTTGGTCACCAAATAAAAACTTACTTTAAACGATGAAAATGAAAATGAAAATGAAAATGAAAATGAAAATCAATTAATGTGTTACCAAATATCTCAATAAACCTCATCTTCTTTTTCTTTCCCACTAACAAAAGAGGAAACCTTTTATTGGCTTTACCGTGTTGTTCAAGATATACATGTGAAGTTGATCCTTTATAGGTCATTAAATTAAAGTTAAATTGTTCATGCTTTTATTGGCAGGACAAAAAACAAAAGCAAATAAAGAAACAGAACCCTCGAGACTATTCTCTAAAGTCTTAACACTATAAATACGCATCATAACAACATACTAATTATATATACAAGTGACTTGCTACACATATATACAACAAATACAAGAAAACACCAAAAGATCACATATCCTTCCAATGGCCCCCCTTCAACGCACAATCTCGGATATTTCACACCAAATATCCATAGACAACACTCTAACAAAAGAACCATCTCCAACCGCAACCGCAACAACTTTGTTGTCCTTATCAACGATATCCGAAGTGGAAGATGCAAAGTGCGAGTGTTGTGGCATGTCTGAAGAGTGCACGCCAGAATACATACACCGGGTGCGTTCAAAATTTTTAGGGAAGTTGATTTGCGGGCTGTGTGAAAAGGCAGTGGAGGAGGAGATGGAGAAGATGATCAACAGTGATGTGGTGGTAGAGAAGCGGCGAGAGGAGGCAGTAAAGGCACACATGAGCGCATGTTCCCGGTTCAACAGGCTAGGCCGGAGTTATCCAGTGTTGTACCAAGCAGAAGCGGTTAAGGAAATGCTGAAGAAGAGGTCTAAGAAGATGGTTGGAGTCACCAAGCCGGAAAAAGGTGGCCTCGCTAGGAGCTCTAGCTGCATGCCGGCTTTAGCTAAGGAGCTTAAAGATCGTACCTTGGTTAATTAGCTTATTTTTATACTCACGTAATGTTATGTTCATATATAGATTTGAATTTACATGCAGACGGAGATGTGAATTAAGTGAGTTATATATATGTAGTTAAAACTGATGGAAGTTTTACGTGTGTAATGTAAATTTTTTTTTGTTTCGTCTAATGTACAATCAAACGTCTGTGTTGTCACTAGTATATTTATTTGTGGATCAATCATGTAAAAGAAATAAGACTTTGACATCAAAGTATAAAAATATCGAACCTTAATATATGCTTATTTCCTGTCTACATAATAACATAAGCCTACAGATTCCTTCAACTTATTAGTTGAGCACCTAGATGGTAACATAGGTCGATGAAACTTATTTTGTTTAGCTCCAAATTAAAACTAGATCACACAGTAATAGTCCAGTGTTGAAAAGAAAAACGTATCACTAGGGGTTGAACGAGACTTGCTTGACAAAACATAGCTATCCTAGAATCCATAATCAAAGAAATCTGTATAGGAGATATCAACAGTTCATTTGATAAGAGCATATCTCATAATAAAAGTCATAGGTGATGTGTTGTGTTTTTGACGGTTTAGAGTCTTTGTTTTTTTTCTTAGATCATATCTTTTATAGAGTCAAATTATGTTTTTAGAGTTTTTTAGTCATTTATCGAGTCTCTACAGGTTTTAGGAACCTATGCTGGAGTTGGAGGCTTTTCGTATCAAAAACGGGCGTTAGGAGATGAAATGGGAATATGGTGATCCAAGACAAATCTACTGGAAAATTGCATCATGCAAATCTCATCAGACAACTGCCTGATGCACAAATCCGGGTTTCTGCCCAAAAATCTGCTGAAGAATGGCATCAGGCAAATCTCATCGGGCAACTGTTTGATGCCTAGTTCCTGTTTTCCTTAACTAGTTTTATTTCCTATTTTCTGTAACTGGATATAAAAACCCCAGAAAGCTAATTTTCTCATGGACGTTTTCTTTCTGGAATTTTTTCTGAGACCTTTCTCTTGTAAGCTTTTTTGGATTCTAGAGATTCATCCTCTTTGACATTTTGGAGAAGATTTCTAAACCCTTGTTCTTTATTTATCAATTCAATTATGCTCTCTTTTCAATCTATTTGTCTTGTTTCTATTGTTGTCTATGAGTAATTCTCCAATTGGGTTTTAGGGTTCTAATTAGGAGATTCAATGGATTAATGGATTGATTGTTATTAGGAATTCTCATTCTCTAGGTTCTTTGATTCACATGTTCTTAATGCTAGAATAGGATTGATCACCCTGTTGTAGATTCTAGGTTTTTCTATGCATCAAAAGTGTTCGATAGAATGCTTGAAAGAATGTGAATTGAACAATGTATTTCTAGCCAACGAAAGTTAAAGTTAGGACGCATTGTGAACTAAATGAACTTGTTTGATAATGCGAATTTGACTAGGAAATTACATGCGAAAGTTTAGTAATCGAGTAGTCAAATTTAGTGATTAATGTCTTGAAAGAGAATTAGTCTAGTTGTGTTCATGTTCAAGAACGGTTCTTAATTGTTGAATTCCTTGTCTCATGTTTCCATTGTTCATTGATCTCTGAAATACCCTATGACCCAATGTATTTAAATCTTGAAAGTTAAATCGTTTAATTTATTTGCATTTTTATTTTACAATCTAAAAACCCAAACAAAACAACTCTTCGTTTTAGCTTATAACGAGTCTCTGAAGTCTTTAGTGTATCATTGGTTCTTGTGGATCGATCCCGTATATACTACCTTGCGGTTAAGTGTATCGGCCTGACCACCATCGTAGACGTAGTTGTGTAAAAGGAGACCGCGGTATTGTTAACTCATATCTATTAGGAATCGGATTAACTAATCCTCCTATGAAAATCACATACGCAACATCACTCATAAGCTAATCTTCGGGTAGGTTCTACTCTACATGTAAGATTTTATTGGACGTCAGTTGAAAACGTAGTATTGGATAGTTTCTTATCACCATTCCACTAGAATCCTAGCAAATTTAACGTCACGTTGTTTTTACACATTATATAACGGCACGCGGTTCTCTAGAGCATGAGTCTTTGCTTACTTTCAAAGAATCATCTTACCTAAGCCATGAGTAGTCTCGTTTCACGTCCACTAGTTAGCCTGAATTTAAGTATTGCACCACGTGTCTTTCGCTTTTGGCACGTGAGGAGCACTCTTAGGCATCTTTTTGGCCACTCTTACGCATTTCTCACGATCCGTTATCATTATTCACTAAACATATACTATATAGGAAGATAACATAAACCAATTATTATTCTATTATATAAGGATTGAGTGATGTAATTTTCAAACGCAAGAAGAGTATGGTTCAAGCAATCACTGAATAGCTAAGATGAATAATTGTGAAAAGATATAATAGTGATGTAATTATCCATCATTTCGAAGGACGTTCGGGGTTGGCGTAAGATCAATATCTAGGTCCCACGGAACTAAAGTCTTCTCAAGACACGTGTCTGAAATAAGCAGACAATCATGTGAATCTACTGAATCATTAGTGAATCAATGATTCCTATGAATTGTCGACGCTTACTTCTTATAATAGAAATCTACTATGAGATAGTTACTTTGAGGTTAAAAAATGAGACATTTACTTTGAAGTGAATATATTTCGTAGTCAATGAGATATTAAGAAACAATTAAGAAGTATGAACAATTTTCCCTCCAAAAAAAAAAAAAACACATACACACAAGTATGATGGTGTTAAGGTTTGACTCCAAATCCATGTATTAATATCTATAAACACCGATTACAAACAGAGAACCCTAATTGATATGTAGATGGGCACCTTTTAGAGTCTCAATAAGATCTAGGAACCCATAACATTCTTCCGCATACTCATTTTTTGGCTGAAACAACTCAGCAACAAACTTAAGAAAATGTAAAACAAATTTATCTAAAGATATACCAATAACAGCAAACCCTCTAAGCCAATCCATGTCTTCACTTTGCCGTCTCAGCCTCAGCTTCATCAACAACTCAATTGTATAAGATGGATAATCCCATATTTTTGATAATTTTATTTTTTTAATATCCGTCACTTTTACTATGAAAAAAATATAGTAAGGTAATATACAATGATTAGAAAAAATGATAAAATAAAAAATTATTAGGATAAAAAAAATGATTAAATAAATAAACAATGAGTTTTGTTCTCTTTATGGATTTTGTAAGATGATGATTCTTGATTTTGTAAAGGTTTTATTTAATGTGGTTTCCATAACGAATCGATTGTATAACTACTAAAATAAATATATTAAAAATATCATTATTTTGTTTTTCTCAAGCTCATAAATATATGAGAAGAATTATAGAAAAGTGGTAGACATTTATCGTTGGATTTATAATAGTAGTCTATCGTTTGTGCGTTCTAAACTTTCTTGCTAAAAACATTATTATAAAAACTTTGTGTAAACTATAACAACAAAAAAAAAAAACGTTTATCCATGCATATCTTATTCCCCCTAAAGCATTGTGTTGTATTGATGTAGCATCTTTTAAACAATGCATTTCAACCACATGTACCACCTTTAGGAAATTGTTGTGAGTGCTTTAGTGAAAATTTTGTACAAATGTCACATGCATAATCTTATTTGTTCATAATCTTTTCTGCTCGTCTTCTTTCTCATCATATTTTATTTGGGGTTTCTCTTGTCAGTTTTTTCTACATGTTTGTTATGAATGTCTTACAGTACAGAATTTATTAGAAGACGTTAGTAAATAACCATTACGGACAGGGAAACGCAAAAATATACTCATACATCAACCAAGTTCTATTGCTGAGGTTGCAAGTTTCAACCAACTCTTTGCCTCTATTGGGTAAAGATGAATCTAACCCAATACCTCCTATAGTATATATCAAAAATTACAAAATCGCTTATCTTTGCATATTCCGCCGTTCAGCTTATTTCCACTAATAATAAATAAGGTTATGTATCCATTCTATTTGAATATATGATGTATATCAAGATCTAAAATACATTAGCCAAGTTGGAAAAATAGTTCTTGATCCAAATGTGGAGTCGAGTCTTTTAAAAATCTTATAAATTCTGTAAAATTGATGAATACGATAATGATTCTTACACATTACACGGATTTGTTCATGTTTTGTTCATATGGGTGTATGAGAGTGTTCATGATTTAGGAGAAAATTATGGGTACAAATGGGAAACCACTGAGTTCCTATACTGAACTAACGATCATCTTGTTCGCCTTTTAAATTTGAAGAGTTCTTAAGTGAGGAGAAGGCTACTCATGGACCGGTTTGTTATTTACGGCATGGACTAAAATGAAAAACAATTCTCAAAGATCGGCCGATCCATTTAAGATCTTCAACTAAATTATTAATGAAAAACTACTCACGTAAATATTTTTTTCACAAGATCCTCAACGAAATTATTAAAAAAAAAACTAAGTAAGAACTTTTTTCATAAGATCCTCAAATAAATTATTGATGAAACAAAATCCTCAAGTAAGAGTTTGTAATGGAAAAAAATCCATCTATAATTCCCTCTAAACAAATATCGTTTAATCGATACTCTGTGTCGTTATTGATTGAATTTGTTTTAGACTTAAAACAACGTGGTGTTTGATCAAAAACAACATGAATTTTCAAAAATCACTACTAATGTAAACTTAAAATTTAAAAATCGTGTAAAATGTAAATCACCATTCGTCACCGTGCTTCTCTTTTATTTCATATGCATTTAATTCCTATAATTCTACATGGATAGTCAATTTTCATCGTTTTATGCAAAGATGTGATATTTTAGTTATAAAATATAGTAATTGATTATTTCGTATTCTCAATCGATCGCATCACATTTCTTATGTCTAAAAAAACAAACAGTGCATTTTCTTATGTCTAAAAAAATATGCACATTGTTTTATAACATAACATAATGCAAAAGTATCGATTTGATAGCAGTAGTTTTAGGGTTTTGGCGACACAATAGTCTAATGGTTTCTTATTTGTTAACGGTTCTTTACTTGATAAGTTTTTTTCATTGAATGGTTTATTTAAGGGGTTTAAAATAGATAAATCTATACTTGAGTAGGTTTTTATTAATCGGCTGATTTTTTTTTTTTTGAATATCTGGAAGTTCAAACCCGAAGACTAGGCCTGGGACTTTGAACCGAACCAATTTGTCCGAACTGAACCGAACCGAGATTTGGACAAATCGGTTCGGTTCCACTTAATTGAGTTAAACCTATCGGAAAGAATTTAATTTAGTTCGGTTAACTGAGAATTTCGGTTCGGTTCGAGCAAACTGAACGGTTAACCGAAATACAAAAACCCTAACCTAATAATGGCCTAGTCACTCTTGTTCTTCACAGTCTTCTTTGATTACTCCTTTTATTCTTCTTCTTCTTTCTCTTTTTCGATTCATCATCATCTTTATCTTCCTTTTCTTCTTCAATCTTCTTTCTCTTTTTCGATTCATCAAGCATTCATCATCTTCTTCTTCAACTACTTCTTCGATCCATTACAAACAGCTTTTTCTTCTGCTTTGATCCATCACCAACATCTTTTTCTTCGATTCACCATGTTTGAACATCATCATGTTCTTCGCCTTTCAGATCTATACACGAGCTCCACCTTACAGATCTCGCCGCCGGTGTGTCCAGTCATCAGTTCGTCGGCCGTCGTTGCTTGGTCGATTTCTTCTCGACGCCATCTTCTTTTTTCTCTTTTTTTTGTTCCCAATTATGTTTTTTAAGAGAAAGCCCACTTAATTTCATAAAAAAAAAGACAAAGCCCAGTTTTGGCCGAAAACTATTAAACCGAAATAACCGAATTGCAAAAACCAAAATAACCGTGTCCGAATCGAACCGAAATTTTAGTTAGTTAGTTTCGAAACAGCTTTCATCAAATTCCGAAATAACCAGAAAACCGAGAAACCAAACCCGAATAAACCGATCGGTCAAATTCCCAGGCATACCGAAGATCCTACATCTCCCAGAGGCGGGACCCACACCATATCGATTAAATTCATCTCATTCGGAGAAGAGATCCCTCCCAATGGACGTCGAACCCAATACCACCACCTCAGAGATTTACCACTGGACCAACACAACGTTAGTTCAATCGGCTGATATTTGAGAGTTTTTCATTAAAATCCATTTGAGTGTTACTCTGATAATTAAACGTTTTATTTGGGTTAGTCTAGTAGTGAATCCTCCCTAAAATTATTGTCAATGCACAATTAAGTGATCAGTAGATACGATCATATCCTCTTCTTTTTCTTATTTTTGTTCTCATCGAGTTCGTAAACTTAGATACGTACTAGGACTTATGAACGGTCTTTGTAGATTGACCAAGTATATATGTATAATATATAACGATCTCATTGTACTGGCTCTCGTTTCTAGTATTTATCTCTTTTCTTCATGTATTGGGACTTCTTTAGATATAGATAGTTTTTGTGATAGTTAGCTATAGTCCTTGGCTACAATTATTACAATATTAATTCTCATTTCGTTTTCTGGAGTGATTACCGTGTCTTATTTTCAGGACACGGACTTGGATTCTATTTTATGACTGGTATTTGCAACATAGTATAGTGGTTAATAAGTTTTAAAACGTATATAGGGGTAATTAAAGAAGAGTGTATTTTGACCAGTCATACTATTTCTGATTGGGTGAGCTGGAAAATTGTCGTGGCTAAAAGTGGGATCGAAAAAGAAATAAAGAGATTTAACATGGGATTAGGAAGAAGGGTTAACGTGTTTATAAAATAACAATAGGTAAACAAATTTTCTTAATATATTCTTATACAAGTCCCGAGAAATATTGTTCGATGTGGTAGATAATCGAATCGGCCAATAGAAATATAGAATGTCCTGTTATTGATTTTGTTGTTAGGTTTTGTATATTTAGTTATTTCGATCGCCCAATCAGGTTATTATTGATTTCATAGTTTAGTTTTCTTGAAATCTTATCATGGGTTATAATGACTTATAACTTTTAAAGTAACGTGAAAGAACCTAACACGGTCCCTAACCATATTTTCATTTATTATAATCCGAAAGTCTTTTGTCGACTTACTGCATTGTTGATAGAGTTTGTTTGTGTTACATCCATTACTGTTAGTGTTTCCGACAAACTGCTAAAAGATAAAATTACATAATTAAGAGCAACGGACTTAATAAACTAAAATACGGACTAATTTTTTTTATCCTATATGGATAGCCTAAAAGTCGGAAAATGATATCTTCATATCCGTATAATTTGTAAGTGTGTTTTTGATATGAATAAACATGTAACGTTAATTCTAATTCCCAAACTGAAACAATATGAATTTCATATCCAAATTTTATATTTAGAGATTTATTCAAAATCGTAATTAACGGTGTTAGTACACTGTTACGGTTTCTAAGTCAGCTGACATATATTTGATGACATGATTTAAAACGACGTCGTTTTGTTTATTGGAGTTAAAATTTAAATTATTATTTTGCAAATTGGGTCTCAAACCCCCGACATCTCACTCGTTTACACATCCCATAACATTTGATCCTCAACTATCTTCGATGGCAGGGTTCAAGACCCAATTTTTGCAAAAAAACAAACACTAAAATTTTAACTCCAGCAAATACAACGACATCTTTTCAAGCCACGTCATCAAACACGTATCAGCTAGCTTAGCAACTGTAACGGTGACTAACACCCGTTAATTACGACTCCGAATAAAATACCAAATGTAAAGTGTGTATGAAATTAATATTTTTTGCGGTTTGTATTGGAATTAATCATATGTATTTGTTCAGGTCGAAAAACACACTTTGCAAATTGTACGAAAATACCATTTTCCTCCTAAAAGTCTAAAAACTATACGGAGCAATAAAATTAATTATAATCTAGTTCAACCAATAATGTAAAGATAAAAAATATTAACACATATTTAAGGTCGACTGTCGCTAGTAATTACTACTACACACGTACTCCATCAGCCATTTAATGTTTTATGCTTCCATTAACAAATTCTCTAGATCCGCCTGCCTCAAATATACATGATTTGATAAACTTTATCATTTTAGGTATTATACCAAAACTGGTGACTCGATCCGGTTTACAATACATTTAAATAATGTGGATCGGTTTCAACTTTCTCGTAATGGTGTCGACGCTTATCGAGTGTTGGTTGATGATAATCAACGGCGTGATCATCATCCATCACATGCACGTGAGTGGTACTTTCTGTAATTTGAAGCAACGTTATGACCCTTTTGGTAAAGTTGTCCCCCACCACTATACCATAATTGCACATGTTTGATTCAATTAATCCTTTAAATGAAGTCAAAAATATTTCCCACCTTCGTATTTGTCAACTAAGCAAATTCTAAATTTCCCTGCAAATTTATGCTCTATAATTTACTTTCTCACAAATCTCAAGATTATAAAACCAATCATCTAATCTGAATTCAGACTACAATTCTAAATATTTATTCCCAATTTTTTTCTGAAACTTTTTTATCATTTAGGTCGATAAATCCCGACTAATAACTTAATTTTTATTACATGGGATAATGCGAGTAGAATTCCGGTAGTAAAAAAATGCAACAATAGACCGTTAACCACTTGACTAAAATTGTAATTTTCTATTTTTGTTACGAGTGTAAAACATATATACTTTTTAATTTTTCTTTTTTAATAAGAAACATTATGTTGAGTTAGAGAAAAGAAATATATATCTTTAAAAATTGCCGGAATTAGTATCTTATTATATAAAGTATGGTTTTCAAAGTTAGTAACTCATAGGATCGTGACACATACCAAATCTATCGATTTTAGATTTTGACACGTGTAAAACAAAAATTTACTTAAAAAAAAAAGATAATTATAAGTAATTATAAATAAAATGTAAAATATAATTATAAGGATAACTGTAAGGAAGCCCCCTTCGCTCATTGGTTTACCAATGGTTAATTAATGCATTTACACTAAGAGGTCTGAGATTCGAGTCTCAGTTACTGCGATTTATCAATAAATTTGCAGATTAATGGAGGCAAATGTGCAGGAGATCTCCAGCGATGTACAATTATAGCCGTTAGCCAGGATTCTACGCAGAGAGAGAAGTGTCATTAGGTCGTGGATCATTCAAGGTGTCCGTCAAGAGCATGAAGAAGGAAGTATCGTCCGTCGTGAATCTAATAAGGGTCGGAAGGAATTGTCCGTTGTAGAATCGTCTATGTAACATTTCTCATAATTTGCAATAAATAATAAATCTAGACGTTAAAAAAAAAAGACAACTGTAAATAATTAATATTTCTATAAACAATTTTAAAATGTCAAAAGATAATAATAAGGAAATTATACGTTTTTATAATTAAAAATATATATTTAAATAAAACAAGAAAAAGATCAGGCAAATTTATTAAAAGGAAACATATGTTATTATATAACTAATATGATATGTTTTTGTTTCTTAAAGTTAGTAATTAATAGTATCATGAACCGTTATCATTCAAAAATTTTATCATGTGTCATGATTTAATTTAAAATTTGATATTATTTATCTCAATTTCCTTTCCAATTAGAAATACATGATGATTTCATTAAACTAATCCTCATATTATTTATTTGAGTTTATTTTCTCAATTAGAAATATGAGAGATCAATTTGTTTTCCTTTTTTGTAATATTTTTTTACTTAACTGTGTTTTTTGTTTGTCCTCAATTATGATTGTAGTATTGTTAGATTGTTGATTTTAATTTCTCTTTTCATATTTAAATTATCAAAGATTCATATATCATCGTGTTTATATTTTTTTATTTTTAGTTTAAATATTGTATCTTTAAATTATTTATTTTGGTTTCCATGTTCAGTTTAAATTATATAAGATTTATAATATATCATAGTTCTGATAATTTTAGATAATGACATGTGTCATGATTTAAATTACAAATTTATATTATTTATATCAATTTTATTTTCTAATTAGAAATATGTGATGATTTTAAGTAAAGTTTTATATTGTTTATTTGAAATTCTTGAATATGTAAGAACCATATATGCTTCTTCTTTGTTTTTGATATTTTGAATTTAATTATACTATATCAAAATTGTTTATTTAAATTTCTATGTTCATATTTGAATTATATAAGATTCATATATCATTGTGCTTATAATTTTTTGAATTTATCAATTTTTATTGATTGATCATAAAGTCATTGCAATCGAGTATATTAGAATCGAACCCGCAACGTTAGCTTGGAAGGCTAAGAGATTTAGTCGATTTATCATTTTTATATTTTTAACGTGTCTAATTAAAAACCATTTTGGTTTCATTCGCCAATTTTATGATGAATATTTTTAAGTTTAGTTCTTCATATAAGTATACCATGAATTATTGCTATGTGATATATTTTTCATTCGAAATAATTTTAGTGGTGAAAGAAACACTGCAACAGTAAAAAAGTAAATATTGTTTTTACTTTTGAAATAAAACTACTAACAACATTGTTAATTAATTTTTTGTTAAATTTGATTTTAAGTTTAAGAAATTAAACCCGTCCATCGGACGGGTCCTTATCTAGTTTTCATATAAACACATTACACATATAAAAAAAATCGTGCGCACACATGGGTTTGTACAAATATGTGAACAAACTAAATGTTCGCAAAACCAATATCATAATAATTACAATTTACCAAAGGAAAAAAAAAAAACCAAAATAGGTATACGAGTAAGTGTAAAATAAAAAATTCCCATAAAATCTCCTTTGTCTTCGTCAAACTTTTCAGAATTAGACCTCTTGTCCCCTTCAAGCGCAATAAAAATGAAAGTAAAAAATAAAATAAACAAAAGTTTATCTTTTCTACAGATAAACCATAACTTTCTCTAACTTTACTCCTTTTTAAACTCACATTTCCCCTCACTTCACTCTCTCCTCTCTCCAAAGACCTCCGACGAGAGTTTACCGGAAAAATAAAAACAACTCTTTACTTTAATCAACGAAACTTATGGAAGATGAAGCCCATGAATTCTTTCACACATCTGATCATTTTGTCGTTGATGACCTCTTAGTTGATTTCTCTAATGATGATGACGAAGAAAACGATGTTGTTGCTGATTCCACCACAACCACCGCCATAACCGACAGCTCTACCTTCTCCGCCGCTGATATTTCCAATTTTCACGGTGATGTTCAAGACGGTACTAGCTTCTCCGGTGACCTTTGTGTACCGGTACGTTGAAATTAACAAGATTTGGTGATTCTTGAATTTTAGTAAAGTAAATGTTATGTTTTGTAATAAAACAAAATGTTATGTTTTGTAATTTGTAATTATTGAAGTTTTAGAAAAAAAGATTAAATGATTTGGTTCGTTTTGTTTTGTTAGTCTGATGATTTGGCTGATGAGTTGGAGTGGCTTTCAAACATTGTGGATGAATCGTTGTCGCCTGAAGATGTACACAAGCTCCAGCTAATATCCGGTTTTAAGACCCGACCCGACCCGAAATCCGATACCGGAAGCCCGGAAAACCCGAATAGCAGCAGTCCGATTTTTACTACCGACGTTTCTGTGCCGGCCAAAGCTAGAAGCAAACGCTCACGCGCCGCCGCTTGTAATTGGGCCTCACGTGGGCTTCTCAAGGAAACGGTTTACGACAACCCTTTCACCAGAGAAACCATTCTCTCTAGCCAACACTTGTCTCCACCGACCTCGCCGCCTCTATCGATGGCTCCGCTCGGGAAAAAGCAAGCCATCGATGGAGGACACCGGCGGAAGAAGGATGTTTCTTCACCGGAGTCTGGTGGCGCAGAAGGGAGACAGTGTCTCCACTGCGCCACCGATAAGACGCCGCAGTGGCGAACAGGCCCAATGGGCCCAAAGACGTTGTGCAACGCTTGTGGTGTCAGGTACAAATCCGGGCGTCTAGTCCCGGAGTATCGACCCGCGGCGAGTCCGACGTTTGTGCTGACGAAGCATTCAAATTCTCATCGGAAAGTTATGGAGCTCCGGCGACAGAAGGAGATGAGTAGGGCCCATCATGAGTTTATACATCACCATTACGGTACGGACACTTCCATGATTTTCGACGTTTCATCGGACGGTGATGATTACTTGATCCACCACAACGTTGGCCCAGATTTCAGACAGCTTATTTGATTTAATTGATCCCTTTTTATTTTCCAATAATTTAATTAGGGATTATCTTCTTAGATCAAATTTTGCTAATCTAAATTTTGATGATCATGACAATTTACTTTTTCTTCCGTTTAATTTTGTGTTGTTTTGGAATTTGCTAGAAAACTTTTGTTGCATTCCTCATGACATGAAATGAATTTTTTAGTTTTTCTTTTGGTCTCTTTATCATCCATTAGTTAATGTTAGATCTACAAAATGTTTATTGTTACTTTCTCAGGCTTATACTTTACCATTACAAAATATATTGGATCACTTATAACTCTAATCGTGGTGATTACAAGAAACAACTAATTTGTTTCAAGTTAAACAGTACTATATCATAATTAATATATACAAACATTGAGGTAAAAATTCATAATGATGAAAATATTGGTGGGAGAGTGTTCAGTGTTGGTAATGTGTCACCTCAATGATCAAGGTCCCTCTACTCTTTTGTAGCATAGTTGTTTCAAAGTTTCTGCTTTGCAACTATTGTAATTGTTTCTAAATTGACAATCATCTGAGTTTTTTTTTTTTTTTTTTTAATTAACAATACGTCAAGAGATTGAACTGTATTTTGTAAGCTATTTTGTTTGCTTCTTCAATTTGATGATTTAGATTAGTACTATAATATTTGTTTCATGCAATTCTTATAATTTATGCATGGTTAAAACTACTATATTCTCAACAATACAAAAGGACAAGATGAAAAGATTTTCAAGTAAACTAGTACTTGATAAATAAACATCTCGGGATGAAGTAATTTAATTTTCTGCTCTCACGATCCGATGCAGCACTAATCCATAGTAATTTGTATTTTCTTTATTATTTTTTTGAATGAAATTTTGCATCTCCTTTATGTTAAAATAATATTTTATTTTTTTTTGTTTAAAAATTCATAAGTTAGAGATTCTTAAGTAGGTTTTAAGAAATAAATGCATATTGTATAAGAATAATATAAAACAAACTAAAATTACAGAAGTTCCATCTGTTTTTTTTGGCAAATAGAAATTTCGCAAGTGTCGACATTTCTTTTATATTCTCATAGACACTGCCAAACAATAACAAGAAGTAGTTTTGTAATCAAGTGTTGCCTGGACTATTTAAAATTTATGAATTAAAAAAAAATTATGAATAGTTATAAAGTTAAAAATATCAGTTAAGGCTTAGTTTGCGGTGGTCACATGCCTCTCATGCACATGCACATAGAAAGAGAGAGTCATTTTCATGAACGCTCATGTATCTTAAGCACATGTATCCGACAACAACAAAAGTACACTTGTGAAGTTCTAATCATATAACTGTTTCTAAATTTACGTAGTTTTTTTCCCATTTATAATTAAATCTTGATCTTAGATTCTTAGTTCAAAGTCCAAACATTTTACTAATTTCGTTTCTTCATGCATTCAGACAGTACCAGCCCGACATCTGCGAGTGCCCTACGCAAAGCTTCAAAAAGTATGCCTTTTTCATATACTACAAAAACCATTAACGAATCATTATCGAATTTGCAGCTTTCTTTTTTAAAACAAATTTGCAAGGAAAAAACAATAAATTCAAAAGCAAAACTAACAATTAACTTCAAAAACTATGATTTTTCACGTGTAAAATAAGCAAATTGACTCACATACACGCATAAGAGGTATCATGTAGCTGTCAGTTTTTTTTTTAATATTCAATCAGCGTTTTAGAGTTTTTTTTTACTAAATCAAAAATTTAGTGTTGAAGATAATTAGTTTGTCTTTAAAAGCTCATATCATTTTTTTTAAAAGGCCCTACAGAATAAATTTATAGCTTTTGCAGCATATCCAAAACTTAACAAATTTTTAGTTTAAAAGGTCTTAAAATTTTGAGGCCCCAATCGCTGGCTTCAGTTACTTGGCCTCTGCGCCGGCCCTGCATCCAGATTCAATATTTAAATTCAACATCTCAATGAAGCATCCATCAGAGAATTGCATCTTGATACAAAGTTATTCATTAGGAAGTTTATAAGAAAATCTTGATGCAATCTTGTATCTAGCTAATTGACTAAAGGTAAGTGTTTTTTAACTAATGATTATTTTAATTATCAAGTACATTAAAAATGAAATATTCGACAAATTTAGTTTACCATAAAATGATCATCGAACTAACTTTTTAATTTAAAAAATGATCAAATTCTTTAAATTAAATTATTTAATTTCCAAAATAACTAAAATCATGAAATTCAAATTTATACTGTTATAAATTTTACTATATATAAATAATAATAATATAAGATGCTAAAAATCTCCATTATATCTTCTACAAATAAACAAATGTAGATAGAAGCTAACGTAGAAATGCCGAAAAATGGGTTCCCATGCGCATATAAAAAAATGTGGCACGTTAAATCGTGAAGAGATAGATCATTCATGTCTCCTGAAAATTAAACGATATTCTAATTATCCACAAGTCGCATCTATCGTGATCATTCTTTTGTTAGCTAGCTGAACTAAAAAAAAGTAGCTAATGATTATGATTCTCCTCTTGACCTCTTCCAAATCATGTTATCTAATGGGCAAAACCAAAGCAAACCGGGGAGAGATGTTGAACCAAGGAGGTTTTGGTTTGCTGTATAGCAAATAGATGATTGTTAGATAAGACATATGACTAACACAAAACATGAAACAAATATTGAAAATCCATTACAAGACACTTTTGAGCAAGCAAGGGCACAACAGAAACAATAATTCCTGTTCATTCAGACAAATTTGTTCAGAATCACTACAAAAAATATCCACATTGATAGCATCTGACGATAGCTCATTTTCCGTAACTGTTATGATAGATGAATTTTATTTTTTGATTATTATATAATAGCACTAAAACAACGCTAAGATAAAAAATCACCAAATCAGAGGCGAAAATCACTTATTCCGCCGATACTTACATGAAAATTTCACTTAAGCGCCATAAACTTCAGAAACCAAAATTTTAAGTGTTATAGTTTATAGGGATATCCTAGTTTATAGCAAAGCCAAAAAAAACTTACTAGCTGTTTACGACAAAAAAAAAAAAAAAAAAAAATTCCCCCAAATCGAAACCTAGGTTCTCATCGACTCCGACTCCACCGTGAGCTCGCCCCCGGCCTCATTTCGCATCTCTTCATTATCCTTCAGTCTCCAGCTAGGTTCACGAACTCGGTCGATTCCTCCAATGCAGACAACACCAATCTGGACAAGGATCGAGACGGAGTTCGGGACCGAGAACGTGACTGTGACAGGGAGAGAGATAGAGGGCGAGATCGAGACTGCAATAGGAATAAAGACAGAGAGCGAGAGCGAGAGAGAGACCATGAGCGTGGTCGTCGTGAACGAGATCGTGAACCGGATATGAGAAATAGAGATAAGGATCAAAAGGAGGAGGCTAAGGCTAGGAAGAAGGTAAGGGTTGAGAAATTGGTTGAGAGAGAGAGGGAGAAGGAACTCGTTTGATATGAAGGTTTATGAGAAGATTTATTTGTTTTTTTTTTCTATATTTGTGTTACTTTCTCTAGCTCAATGCTTAGGTTAATTGTTTCTGTAACTTGTCTTCGTTTTATGGTTTTATTGTGATAGGAAACTTGCTGAGAAGGTTGCAGATCTGGATTATATGTCGTGGTTCCTGATGTCTTCCATGGAGATCCATATAATTTGAGAATCAAGATCGACCTTTAACAATGGTATGGTTAAAAGTTTAGTTTTTTCCTGTTGGTTTCATGATCCGTTACTTTTGTTAAAACTTGTTGGTTTCTTGTGTTCATGAGCATCGTGTTATAACTGCTAGTGGTGTTGTGTCTGTCATTGTCTTTGGAGATAGAGAAAAGCGACCATTGATTACTTATCCTGATTTGGCCTTAAACCGTAAGTCTGAAGAATCTCTGTTTTACTGAATTTGTTAATGTTTTCGTTGCTTCTTGCCTTATAGTTTGCTTGTCGTGATTACTCACATAATTTCTCTTTTTTTCTTGTATCTTCACGAAGAGTTCTTGCAGTTAGGAGCTGCTCCAATTTTTCCTAATGACTCAGCCCCTTGTGCTGAAAACTTGGCAGATCAGATCCTTGAATTCTCAACTTTTTCGAGTAATGATTTAATTCCTTATATCTGGCTTATTGTAGTTCTCAACTTTTGTTCTATAATGTATAATGTATGCTTTTGTTCAGTCTTGGTGTTGTGATGTGTATGGGAGTGACTGTAGATGCTTATGTCCTCACCTTATTCCCGGTATGTTCCTATTTATTTTTCTCTACTCACAGTCCATTGCTTCAGATGAATATTGTGTTTATTATCTGTTCTATGTTTTAAAACTTATCAGATGAAACATAGAGAACAAGTTCTTGGTTTGATATCAGTTTTTCTCTATGTAGCTGCAGAAGGAGCTTGATGAGTATGAGAAGGAAATGTCACTCGGGGAGGAGCTGCAAAAGAGTTCTCAGGTTCCTTATCTTTCCTCTACCAAATCTTATATCTCAAGTTTGCGTATCTGTACAAATAGAATTATTAGTTTGAAATAATGCTTAATCACATATTGTTTGTTTTACAATTTGATCAAGCTGTTGATACGAGAGAATGGTTGAAGAGATGGGAGTCTAAGTTCAAGGAGAAAGTTGACTATATCGTTTAATATATGATGTTAGTTTTAGTTTGTTTAAGACTAGGCGATAATTTAGTAAAATAGTATAAGACTTAATACAATGTTATGTATGACTTGTTTTTTGTAATGTAATATTACTTGTTGATGATTTATAAAATATAAACGTTATATATATATATATATATATATATATATATATATATATATGTCCAATAAGTAAATTTTACAAAATTGGGTTCCAATATAAATTTTATTTTATAAATCAAATTAAATTTAAATAGCGAAAGAAAATTTTACGATATTATATAAAACAACACTAAACGTGTGTAATAATAAAGTATATTATAGCATTCGACTAATGCTATAATACAAAAATGCTATCGTAAGTAGGGGTCTACCATAGCATTCGAAAAACGCTATCGTATGTTGGGGTCTACCATAACAAGGGCATAAGACAGCGTTTATGAAAACGCTATTAATGACATATAATAGCTCTTCACTCTTGCTAATAATGTAGATATTTCTTGTAGTGAATACAACCCAATTTCACTTCGGTCTTGATCCTTGTCAAACGAAAAAAAAAAACTAACTAAATTACATACAGAAGGAGATAGTATGAACCACCAGGGAAATACCAACAGGTGAGTTGAATTTGACAAATAACAGAAGGAAGACTGGAATTCGAGCCGCTGTAAAATCTCTCGTCCCAAACTCAATTTCTTTTGGCATGATTCTGAATTTCTGATCTCTTTATCGAGGTACACTTAGACCAAGCTCTGCAAGATGATCACAATACATTTCATGATGACTACATTAGCATATGGCATCGTAAAAGCATGACTAATGTGCAACATCCATACACCAATATTGCGGTTTTGGTTCCAAACCCGTATACCCGATAACAATTAAGCTGTTTTTGATTTTTTCAAATTCTCTATTTCTAACGATGCATTTATTGTAAAACAGTTTTTTGTTGAATATAATTTTACATTCATACAAAAAAAAACATCCATACACCAATATCAAACTTGACTTGATACTTAAAAAGGTAGAAACTTCTGATGAGAATGAAACAAGTAAACTCTTTCTTTGTCAATTCACCAAAAACTACACTATATAAGGGACTCGAGCAACGAAAGGCTCTCTAAACTTTCACCAATTCCTAAACCAAGACGCTAGAGAAATTATGCCCCAACTCCTTCGCCTCCCTCTCCTTTAAACCTACAAGAACTAGGCTTAGTTTCACAATAATAATCATGCACTATATATTAGTGACACGAACTCCTTATCAGCTACTATATTATATATATATATATATATATGTGTGTTAAAAGAAGAGAGGAATCTATGCCTGTAAAAAGAAGAGAGGAACATTTAATCTTTAAAAGGGATAACTTAACGAATTTAAATCTGAGAAACTCGAAATCATAACAATGTCGACCCAAATTCATAAACTAAACAAGAGCGATCATCAAAGGAAACCATTAGCATGACAAGTAAAATTCTAGAAGATTTAAAGAGTTGAAAAAGAAGTTGCTCACAGATACTAAAAGACACAAATATCAAACCCTGAGACAATGACCTATACTTCATTGAATCAATACCAAGACACAAAGTCAATCTAGCCGAAGAAACTGCATAGTGAAGTGGAAGTAGAGATTGAAGCGAACCCAGTTGAGCAAATGGCCTGTTTGAACCAAAATGGTTTATGTTAAAATAATATTGGTTTTGAATTTATTTATTTTCTTTTTATGTATCAAACTGAAATTCATTTAGAATTAAATTCCATTAAAGGAAATAATTTATTTCATAAGAAGTAATTTGGATAAAGCATATGCTGAACAAAAAAGCTAATCATTGAACACAATTAAACGCAATAGAAACAAAATTAGCAAATGACAAAGAACATCGTTTACAGTTTACATCCTCTTTAAAAAGTTCAATCAATCATAAAAAAAACTATATAATATAAATAATTATAAAATATTAAATTAATATATAATTTAGAGAAAATTAGATTGGGCGCCACATTTGGTCCAAAATTTAGACCCAGTACTACTTTCGCAGCCCATTCAGCAACCATACCCAATTGCTGTTTTGAAAAGACGATTTTGCCCTCCAACCGGCGACACGACACTGTGGTTGATGGGACTCTCCGAATGTCCTTCCGTCCACAATTTCTCTCTCCTGACGCATCGGTAACCGTCTTTCTTTATTAAACCCAAAACAATCATCATTTCTTCTAAACATCACTCTTCTCCATTTTCCCTCTCTCTCTCTTCAACCTCTCTCTACAACTCTCTCTCTCTTCAACAGTTATCTCTACCATCGGAAGAGATTAAACAGGTAAATCCTTTCTTCTTCAGTTTTCTGTCATTCTTGCATGGTACAACATCTATAGTGTCAATCAGCAGCATACTTTATTGGTCCCCATCGCGTTCAAATTTCTGTCCTTTAATCGTTTATGGTAGTTTCCATTATTAGCCGATTGTTGTCCCCGTAATATTATATTACTTCCCTTATATATTTTTAGTTGTGTTAAATGGATCTCTCTGTCCTTTTTATCTGAATCGTTGCATATTATTGTCCACAGATGAAGTCAAACCCTAGTAAATCTAAATCCAGATCTCCGTCTAGGAAATCTATACCCTCCGTCCCTCGCTGCCCAAATAACGTGTTTGTCCCCGAGAGATCTAAAGATAGAAGTCCGCCCTCTGGATCTACTGTTCCAATCGTCCCTGTTTTTGACCCCGACCTCCTTCCAAAAAGGCTATATGCAACCGTTTCTACCCTCCTATTGGTCGTATCAATTCTTACTCCAAGCCAGAGTATCTGCTTGATCTCGTTGATATCTTAGAGGGTACTAAAGAATGGAATTATATCCGAGCGTCTGTCTTCGATCCCCTTTTCGATCTTCCCGTAAATGCTCTCTCTCTGGCAAACTAGTCCACCAGATGTTATGTAGAGGCTTGTACACCAAAAAAAACATGAACTTTGGTTTGTTTTCGCTGGGAAGCCATTCCCTTTCTCCTTGAGAGAGTTCAAGATTTTAATTGGGCTTCCTTGCCATCCGTACGCATCGCCAGGCGACATTTTGAAGTCGCAAAAACCTCTCATCCCTAAACCAAAGAGGACTTACTGGGAAACCCTTTTTGGTTAGGACAGACATACTGTCCTTATCAAAGATATTGTTGAGTGGTTGCGGGCGGACAAGAATCTGCCACGTGCAGAGAGGATGGAGGAGTGGAGAAGGCTGCGTCTTGCTCTCATACTCAGTGTTGATGGTATCATTATCTGCAGTTCCCAACCCGTAAGAGCTTCCAAGCAAGTTGTCGAAATGGTATGGCATTTGGAGACTTTTGAACTATTTCCTTGGGGCCGTGAGTCATTCCTCCTCACGATGCGTATGGTTAAAGTTAGTAACAAAGTCAAAAGTCGGAGTGATCTCATTTCTAAGTTCAATTAGTCTCATTCCTTAACCCATGGGTTTACTATTGCCTTCTATTTACTCATGTTCAAGGCCATCCCAGCCCTGGAAAAATATCTTCCAGATAAAGATGATGAGCAGACCTTCGCTGATCGTGCTGTCCTCCAGTTAGCGCCGTTGAAAACTTTCCACAACTCCAACATCATGGAAACTGAGCAAATCGCTGGTGTAAGTTTCCATTTGTTAACTTAATGGTATTGATTAGATTTTTTGTCCCTTTTTTACATCTATATAACTGTTTTTGTCCCTATCTGCAGTTGAATATTGCCCCACTGTTGGCGTTGACTGGTGATCCTCAAGATTTTGATTGGGTTGATGAAGTTGCTGACCCAGCTCTGGATTATATGGAAAGGCTTATAGAGAGTGGTTATAAGTTCACGAAAGATGTATGAAGTGGTGGGTATTCTAAATGGCCCCCAATTATGGTAGATGAGAAGGGCAAAGAAGAAAAGGTTTCAAGGCCAAGGAAGGCGCCTGCCCAGCGCCCAACCAAAACAACTGATATCTCTGGGTCCTCTCGAGGAAAAGAGAAAGTTGATGAAGAGTCTCATCCTTTGGGTGATGAGCCTGGTGGACAGGATGTCCTTCATGCGCTTATCATGGAACAAGTTGAACAAAGAGTCCGTGACATTAGGAGGGAATTGAAGATTGAACTTTACGATGAAATCAGAAGGGTGGTTGATATTGATAAGAAGTTGATGAAAGATGAACTTTTAGATGAGATCATAAGCAACCTGCGGTATGGTGGGAAGTATCCTGGTAGTCAAAAAGGGACAGATATAACTCATGTTACGAAGAGTCCCAAAGGGACAGAGAAAACTCCTGTTATAAAGAATCCCAAAGGGACAGAGAAATCTCCTGTTACGAATAGTCCCAGAGGAGGCGAGGAGTCTCCTCCATCGAAAAGCCACAGAGGAGGCGAGAAGTCTCCTCTTTCGAATGATGGTGACAACAATCAGCCTAACCCAACCTCTACAGGAAGTTCTGAGATCAAGGACAACAATCCAAAAAACAGGGACAAGGACAAGTATGCATCACCTGTCCGTAACCATCCATCCTCCTCTGCTTGTTTAATTAACGAGATGTAGGGGAAAGACCCCAGCCAAGTTCTGGATGAGTTGGAAAGGACAGCGTGGATCCCTTACGGAGGAGTAACTGATGTGCTAAATAGTCTAAACCCCTCCTCCTCTAATTTGCATAAAGATCACAATGTAAATTTTCCGATTTATTGGTTTATATATCCTAATTTACTATTGTAGAATTAAGTTTCTAATTAATTTGTCTATTCTCTATCACAGCCAAACTTTTTTTCTACTCCCCTGGAAGCGTTTGCAGATGAAGCAGAAGAAGGAGACGAGACTGTTCAGGTTTCAATTTACCTTCCTTCCCTACTTATTATCTTTATTGGCTTGCTTTTTTTAACACTATATTGATTTTTATAGGTCCCAATTGGAAAAGATGGTTGTGGTGGGAAAGAAAAAGTTGATGCTGCCCCGGAGGAGGAAGATGCAAATCAGAGGCCTGATGAGGACGACGCTGAGGAAACAAAGGTGACTGAAGAAGGTCAAGAACCCAGTGACGAGACTGAGGACGAGGACAACAACAATGATAATAGTAAATCCGAAGACGAGGACGAGGAAAGCGATACTGCCAGTTGTGGTGGCAGTCCTGAGGATATGGCTGTAGAAGATGATCAAGTTGTCGAGGACCAAAACGACGAAGCTGTAGATGATTATGATTCTGGCGATGAGGTAATAATATTATAGTCACATGCACGTATTCATTTTAAAAAGGGTTTAAAAATAACAAAAGTAATCATAGAATTCATATAAGTGACCATCAATGCAATATCTTTATATTGTCTTCCTATTAGGATGCACATATCAAGGGAGTAGGGACTAGTCCTGTTGTTGAAGATTCTGACAGAAAGAAAAAAAAATGTACCAGTGAAGTTGAGACTGGGAATTCTTCACATCAGGTGCTCCCTTCGAAAAGGCAAAGGAAAAAACCCCAGCGTTTCCTTGACACTCCTCCAATCAAAGAAATTCAGGGGACAACTAGTTTTTTTTCAACTGCCTGAAGAGGTCCTCCACCCATTCGTCAAAGTCAATGATGATTTGCGGAGAAAGTTCATGTCCACACTCAAAGCTTATCGTCAGAAGTGGGTATTTTTTCCATCATTTTTAAAAATTCCTTCTATGCTTAGTCTTAATTATTAGCTTAGTGTGATGATCTTTAAATTTATTTCACTTGTCGCAGGGACTACTAAGTTGATGGTCATCTTGTCCCCTGGTCCTTTTTAAAGATCTTCACACTCCTCACCAACCTGTCCAGTGTCCACCAAGAGGTTAGTGCAGTTCTTTTATCTTATTAATCCCTTCGTCTTTTTTATGTTACTCATTTCATATTCATTCCAGCACGTTGATGCCATGCTTAGTCTTCTATGACGGAAGTTGAGGGATTCTTTTGTCGAGAGTAGGGCTGCTGTATTGGATACATGGTTTTCTCTGAACATTTGCGAGATGTTTGATCGTTTCAAGAAGTCAAAAAACAAATCGGACTGGGTGTGGAGCAATATGTTTAAGGACTATGTTGTCAGGGGTATTGTCCCTGAGCGCTACAATAGGCAGGCTTGGTTGACAGATGTCGATACTCTATATGCCCCTTTGCATCTGGCCAAAGGTCACTGGGTCTCGCTTATCATTGACCTGAAAGAGTATTCAATCGCTATCCTCGACTCTAATGTGGGCGGCGCATCAGAGGCCAAACAGATGAAAAACATGATAAAACCTCTGTCTGTGATTATCCCTTCTCTAATCAAGGACCTGGTCTCCCAGAATATCATCCAGACCCCAGTGCCCAAGGAATTTGTAGTTGAGAGAATTCCTGAACTATTCCAAAGCGAGGATGTCGGGGACTGCGGCCCTCTTTCTGTTAAGTTTATTGAGCTTCATCTTCAAGCAATCAGTCATGATGTCATCACAGAGGAAATGGTGGAGAATATGAGGCTGAGATTCGCTGTCGACATCTATGAAGAGTTCATCCAGGCTCTTCGTTTTTAATCTATTTAGTACATGGCTCTACAAAAAACTTATTTCTTGTTTTGTAATATTCTCTCTTTCTCTTTGTTTTCTTTGTTGGATTGAACCTAAGCAAACTACTAGTCCTTTATAACTAGTATTCTGGTTTTGTTTATTCCAACTACAATCCTGTCCTTAAATCGTAACTTCCTTTGACTATATAACCAAAAGTTAAATATCAACCACAAAATACACGATTATCTATGTTTTTTGTTGCAATTGCCAGCTGCTTTCCAATTATTTTCTTCTATGACACATCCCATACCTTCTGCCCACTGTTTTCTCCTCTAATTCCTTACATTTCCTCATAGCTTCACATCAAGTTAAAGTAAAAGTTGTTTAAATTTTAATTTAATTTTACGAGTTTTTGGGGGGAAAGTTTTTGTGGGAAATCCAGCCATCTCTATTTATCTCTCCACCTTAATGTTCTCTTCAGTTACTTCATTTCTTATCTCCTCTTCAACTGGTCCTCCCAACCTATACCATCTTTTCTCGCATCCTGTTGTTTCCGCAGACTAATGGGCCTCCATAGTTATAGCCAGCCATCGTCTTCTTCCCGAGATTCTCTTGGTTTCTATGGACCTGTTTACGCCTCCTCGCCTCCGCCCCTATCCATTTCCAACAATTCCGACAGCCTTGGTATTCCTAGAATGTGTTTCTATGGAGGGCATGTCCATCTTGTGAATTCCATCACCAAAGCTGATCCCGGTAGGCGGATCGCATTTACCCTCCATCGATGTGGGATCGTTTTGATCTTTTCCAGCAAACCATTAATGGTCTTGAGTATAATGCTGCTGCTCTACAACGCGCTCCTCGTAACATTGTCGACGTCGTTCGTTCTTGTCCACACAACCTCTATCTCGTCCTCGCAATAATTGTCCCCGTAGCCGCTTTCATGCTTGGAACTTATTTGTAGCGGTCAGAGCTTTAATAGCTCTTTTTAATCTATCAGCTTTACTGTCCCAAAATTTAAAATTTCTTATTGTCTATCAAGGTCTCTCGCCTTTTATTTTGTCCTTTTTGTTGTTGTACCTGGATCTACTAGTTATGTACTATTTTTAGATTTACTTATGAACACAGTAATCTACCTAAATTCGAAAGACTATAAGTTTGTATTCATTCTATCACATTTATTGTCCAAAATCATCATTCCATCGATCGGCTTTATGTCCCCCACATGTAACTATCGTACTTGGTTTGTCCATCGAAGACTATATGTTTCTACTTTGTCTATCAATGCCTCTATGCAAATACACTTGATATGTTTTTGTATGACATGTTGAATTTGGATAACTGAAGTATTATAAAGAAACTTACAAGCACATCTCACAACTTTCGTACAAATAATATATATATTTATTATATAAAAGGTCTACGAAGACAAAAAACGATGGGAGACCATATAAAGACAAAACAAAAAATCATAAGACCCACCAATTAACACAGAGAGGACAAGGGTTCCAAAAATTACATTTGGAACATTCTGAATATCGACGAGGGGGATGGATCAAGTAGCACGTATAGCCAGTCCAGTTGAACCTATGTTGGTCTAGGGCGATCTTCTTAATGTCGGACATCACAAGCATGCCACACGATCAGCATTGCGGGTAGAGACAACATCCTGTTTGAATAGATTCATAGCGGTGATGGCATCCATAGGTATATTAACAGAGACAAGGTAGAGACCTTTGGTGAATAGAATTTTGGGGGATGGATCGGGTATATGAGCGAGGATGTCCATTGCTTCTTCATTAACCCTTCGACTGCAGCGAGCATAATGCTCTCTAAGTAACAAGCAACCGGATTCCCAGCCTTCACACATCGTAAAACAAACAAGTGAATGGATGAACCGATGAAAAAATTTTGAGGATGCGCTTCAAGGGGAGCCAGAGAAGTCTCCCGCAAAACAGAAGGATCAAGTGCGAGACGCCGGCCAGCGTTCCCAGAGAGAGTTAGGGGTCCTAAGTATCGGTAACATGACTTACCAACAAGAAGGACAATCGAAACCCTAAGATGTTTGGGAAGTTGTTGCCACAAAAACATCTCAAGATATTGGAAGTATGGTTTGGCACAAAAACCAGAAGAACTATATATAGATGGGATTACAAGGAGTTTTAGTAGGTAAGGATAAAGAATGTAGTAAAGTAAAAACAATGTTAGATGTGACAAAAGCATATACAAAATAAAAGTCCTCGTGTTAGGGAATTGTAAGTAGTAGTTGGGGACATTAATCGGGAGGACAATAAAAGCATAGTTGGCGCTACATATAAGTGCCAAGCATGAAAGAGGATACGGTGACAATTATCGTGAGGACTAGAAAGTTGTTTTGAGGACACGAACGAGAGACGTCGACAATGGAAATAAAATTCAGCTAAAATTTACTTTAGCTTGTTGGCATTAGAAATAAATATATCTGGGGCGAGATATCTTCATACTTCATATCTTAAAAATATAGATAACTTGTAGAATTCGTGTTACAACAACAAAGGGACCAATATAACACGATAGACCCCGAGATACAATATGAAACAACAAAGGGGGGACATTATAGCCGAAGGAAACATAAGTGCCGAAGGATGAAAAAGAGCTATTAAAGCTCTGACCCACTACATATAAGTGCCAAGCATGAATGCGGCCACGGGGACCAAAACCACAAGGACGAGCAAGATGTTTTGAGGACACGAACGAGCGACGTCGACAATGGAACGAGGGGAACGTTGCAAAAGTCCAAAATTATGTTGAAGCTCTTTAATGTCTTGCTGGTAAAGATCTAGCCGAGTGCACATCAATGGAAAATCAAGGCGGTCACCGTTAAGGGTGGTAAGTAGGAACTTAAGGTGTTCATCTTGTTTCCTAATAGAGCACTTTATAGCTGAAATTTCGTCCATCAATGCTTCGTCCAACCCTTTAACAAGATGGCGCCCAGGTCGGGCCTGAATAAAAAGATAGCAAATGTAACTATAGTAGATCGACCAATTGAATATAGTAAAAGTGGGATTTAAACTTACGTCTCTCTTCCCGCACTTATAGAACTGCCTACCGAGGTTCTTCTCGGAGAGTGAATTCGCAAGATTGATCGTCCCTCCGCAGTAACAGTGACGAGGAATACCCCGATTTTCAAAAGACATTGGCGCGGGATAAACAGGTCTATAAGAACCAAGGGGATCTTGGGATGAATCCGATGGCTGGCTATAACTATGGAGGCCCATGGTCCATGGAAAACAAGTTGATGGTAGAAATGATGGCTGGGTAGAGTTTCGGAAAAAAGGGGATAATTATGTAGCTGAAGAGAACATTAAGAAGGAGAGATAAATAGAGTCTTTTCTCTTACTCTACGTTTCGCTAAAAGTAGAGTAACAATATAATATCAATTTATTCAGCTAAAAGTGATGTGATGATACAGAAGGATAAATCATGGGGAAGCGTAAGGGATTATGGGAGAGAACAGTGGAGAGCAGATGGCTTATACTGTTGTGTTTGAGTATTTCAAAGTTGCCTTGTTTATAGAAATTGGTTACCCAAAACTCCGTGGGGGACAACGTAATTTATAATCTATTAGTGGACATGATCACATATCAGCGGAGGACAACGTAATATAGAAATCTGTATTTGTATGAAGTAGGAGCATGATTCGTTAAAATCATCATTAGTTTTACCGATAATATTGTACTATATTATATTTGGAATGTTTCATTATATTACATCAATATTTCCACTAGTACATCCCTTAATCCAAAAACAAAAGAAAACCACATTTTGTTGTGGACCAAACCAAACAACTTTCCGTTAACAAACATATCTCGTCCCCTGCAGTTATATTGAACCCACTCCAACCATGCTGGTGGAGTGAGTTTCCTTCAAAACCAACAAAAACTCCAACCACCTTCACCCATGATGTGTCCAATAAACCAAAAACCACCCGCAATCCATGTTGTATATATGGACCATATCCGAAATTCCTACGCCGTTACTTATACTAATGGGAACCAGTCTGTCTTCCCCAAAAACAAAAGAAAACCCGCCTACTCCAATCCATTTTGTATTGGATTTTTGCATGTAGCTCGGTTGTGCCCATTCTTCCCACACGTGGTGCAATTGTTTTCTTTTTTCTTCCTCCCTCCCTTACCCTACAAAAGTCCATGGTAACATTGTTAGGACTAATAATTGTAGACTATATTTTAAAAGTATACTTTTTATTCTTACATGATGCTCTCCCTGTGATGGAATGCGGACTGTCCTTGGCCTTCCCGATGGACTTTTTGTCTTCGGGCCATTCACGTCCACCTGAGTTATATCTGCTGGACCTCCGTGTCCCTTTCTTTAGGTGGAGGAAGAATATGCTCTGTCCATAATTTACGCCATTCACTTACAAATGCATATTTTCCTATCAAAGAGTAGATGTCGACGTTTCTTATACCTACGGCGGCTAAAGCGTGGCAACATGGTACCATAAGAACATCAAAAACTCGGCATGTACATGTCTTCTTACGAAGATCAACCGTAAACATCGTCTCATACCCGTCGTTTACTTGATAAATCCATTCAGTTGAAGCAATCACAGCACAGTCGGTTGCTTCTTTTAGGTGATATATTAGCAGTTGTTCTATCCCTGGTGTACACCATGTCAATGTCTTTTTCACCTTCTCTCGTCTTTCTCAAAACCATCTCATCAGCATTGTCCTTATGGATTCCACCAAGGTAACTATAGGGAAATCGATGGCCTTTTGCAACACAGCATTTAAGGACTGGAGATATTACTGCTCATCAAGTTGTAGCGCATCCCCGGGAAATAAGCAAGTATCCAATGTGATATACCTATTTCAATCAGATAATTGGTACAATCCATGTTCTTTTTTTGATTTGCTTCAAACCAATAGCGCGAATCCCCGACCGTGTATGCTCTCGCTGCATTTGAGACCATTTTCGCAAGCCCCACACACTTAAAATTGTGTTTGACGTTCCTGAACAAATGAACCGTACACGCATCATGTTTCGCAAGGAGGTACACGCTCCTGAGCCCAGCGTATATGGACTGATGCCTATTAGAGACGAAGACAAGATCCTCTTCATCGGGGACAAACTGCCTAAGTTGTTTAAAAAACCATGTCCACCCACTTGTATTTTCTCCATCGATCACACCAAACGCCAAGGTGAAAATCTGATAATTCCCATCTTGTCCACTAGCAGCAACTAGGCAACTCTTGTATTTTCCTTTCGTCTGTGTTCCATCAATTACTATAACCTTCCTTAGGTATTTATACCCCGCAATTGAAGCTCCTAAAGCAAAGAAAAGATATTTGAACAATATTGTCCCCTTGTCAGAATATGTTGTATCCACCGAAAACAACGTACCTTGATTCGTTGTCTTTAAGAGATGCAGGTATGTCTTCAAAAACTTATAGCTTTCTTCCTCTGTTCCCCGAGCTCTTTTCATAGCAATCTCTCTCGCATACCAAGCTTTCATGTAGCTTATGCTGACGTTTATTTTCGACAAGACAACTTTTGGGAGTTCACAAGCTTTTAGTCCCTTCTTGCCATGAGCATATTTCGCTTTCAGTAATTCCCCTAATATACTGGCCGTTGCCTTCTTCCCGTATTGCGACCTTGCTTCAACATCACACGTATGTTTAAGAGTTGCTATTCGGATTTCCACATTCTCTGAGTCCTTGTGATAAGTAGCATATATCCTCCAATGACATTTCCGATCCCCGCAAACAGCTATCACCCTTGTCTTGTCCGATGCGCTTATTCTGAAATTGAACAACCTTTTTATTGAGTAAATACACAATGCCTTATGCAGCTCGTTCTTATTCTTGAATATTCTCCCGATATACATATAATCTTCCGACTTCTTTAAATTCATGTTTGCCTTGTCTCCGGTAACTGCCACTGCGTTGTCCTTGAACGGAGTCGCGTCACCTAAAAATATCGGGTCGTCCTACGGAACTTCACACACTGCATTATACCTACACCTGGGGGGCATCATTTGATTTCCAATGTCCATCAAAGCCAAAGCTCCCTCTTCTGGTCTCGTACTGTCCCCATCTTCTACACCTATATTATACCCACTTGGGACATACTTCGATTTTCGAGGTGTCTTTCATCTACTAGTTTTGATCCCCCAGAACTCTCATTACCTACATCTTCAGCAACTACATTATTCCGTCCTCGCAGCGATAACCTACTACATCTTCTAGGTTGTTGTCGATTAGTACACCTTTCATCAGCTAAACTTCCTTCAGTCGAGTTGATTATCGGGAACACCAGGCTTGTTACTCCATAGTCGATCATTTAAGTTGGTCTTCTTGACGACCCACTATCATCGTCCGCATCCCCAACACTACCATCTGGTGCATGCCTAACCCTAATGATCCCGCTCGGGGACAACTGTCTTTCGACTTCGATGTCTGTGTTTTCCTGCGTTATCGTTTCGCATGCAATATATCTCCTCACCGAGGACACAACTCACTGCGCCAATTCTAAGGACAACAATGACTCGTTATCTGGTTCATCTTCCGCGTCTGTCCCCCGCTCTTCTTCGCTGGCCATCTCTGCACCATTTGTTTCTCCTACTTCGGTGTTTAGTAATGACTGCGCCAACTGTTCATAGCTAAACATTACAGCATCATCAGGTCTACACTCCTCAACTTCCCGATAATCACATGTACGTGTTCTTGCTATCGGGGACAGCCTGAGATTTGCACCGACTATTGATGAACTCGTCTCCTGCGTTGTAGTCTTGTTACCACCCGAGGTGACCGCTACATCGTCTTCTCCTCTAACTTCAGCATCGCCACTAGCGGACCAACTCTTGACTCTCTTAGGGTTGTAAGGATCCCAGTCCGTCGGGTAGTCTCTATCGATCATGTCTCTCATTTTATCAAAATCATAATCTTCTGAGATCTCACAACTCACCAACGTTTCCCCAGAATTAGCCCCAAACTCCTCCAAATAATCCGATCCTCGACCTTTTTTCACATTAATAGCCTTGTATACTTGCTCTATCTCATCCACTTCTGCTAGGAAATCTACCTCTTCATACGTATATGGAAGACAGTGACTTCCTAAGTCTTGTCCCCCCATAGCCTGGAAACTTCCTCTGTGACCTGTCTCCGCGATTGCTACAGCTCTTAACACGTTCTCATCGAAAGCGCTGAGTTCACTCTGTCCTCCGCGATCTGGCATGTCGTCCTCGTCTTCATCAACACTTACGTACATGTTCATGCTCCCTTTCTTTAGACGAATTTTTTTGAATTTTGTCAACGAACTCTCGCTGTCCACAGAAACAGCTGAGTTCCATTTTCGTCTTTTTCTTATCTATCCCATACACTTTCGCGATTTTATCTTCCACTCCCTCAAACTTGTCTTCGTCTTCTACATCAACACATTTTGCAAAGTACCGATCTGACATACGAAACCGCCACATACCACCCTCCAGACATTTCCAATTTCCGACCAGCATCATCACAGATTTGTCCATCCTAACCTGTCCCCAAAATAATGCAAAAACCAACATTAGTTCAAATTTACAATAGACTATTTATACCTTCTGGTTTCCCACTATTTACTGCAATTGCATTTATGTAGCTACTCAAGAAGAAATTTTGTACCTCTGTAAACTTTCAGTCCTTCGCCTTAAATGTCCCTCAGCCTCCACCACTCCTTCGCGTTAAATGTCGCCCACCAGAAACTCTCTCAAGAACACTCCATAAACCAATCAATTTTTAGAGCTCTTTTTCCCCAAATCCTTCCCCATCACGTCCCCATTTAATGTTATTATCTTCCTTATTATTACCTCAATTATTTTGTTATTAACTATAATAAAACTAATCATCACTTTCATTTAATGCAGCAGACCTGCTCCCCGGTTCCCAACAAGCGACTCCTGGCGACTCCTGTAGCTCCTTCCACACTCCTGACGCATGCAGAAGGGTAAACTCGTCCGTCCTCTACCACGCTACCAAAGACATGTGGTATGAATGCTAAATCGTTTTGCAATGTGGTACATTTTCTAGGATTTTCGAAAATTGTGGCACATTTGCCAAATCTCTATAACTTATCTAGAAACTTAACATTTTATATTGTGAAACAAATTTTTTTTTCTAAAACATCTTATATTATAAAACGGAAGAAGTATCATTTACACTCTTTTTATATAAAAAAGCTATTCCTTATTGTTCCACAAACCTGTTTTTATTGAGAACTTTTGTCTTTGTGGAAAAACAATTATTGCACTACTAATTTTTTAATAAAATTTTGAAATTTCATCAAATAAATATGTGTATGAAATGGTAGTTTCAACAAGTGGTTTTATAACTAAAGTTCATCATGAGGTTCAACAGAAAATATCAATTTGAAATAAGAGATAATTGGCTAGGAGACAAAGATTTTGAGTCTAATTAGTTTTTCATAAAATCTTGTCGTAGTACATAACATAGAAGACATTAGCCCCTTTTTTTTTTTGCCAAAAATAGCCTTACGTGTGTTTCCATTCGATATGATCCGGTTTAATACATGAGACATCAATATGTTGTGCATGAATATCCAAAAATCTTTATAGATCTATGTATATATCTTACATGTAATCTTCCTCGTGTGCCGCTATCGTTCATATTGAGCCAGGATCGAACAGAGCACCGCACTGTAATAGCAACACTTTAAATTCAACACAATTAGTGTTGCTATTATGATGAATCTTCGTAAGTTCTGTGACAATTTAACAAAAACTGATGAAAATGCAATGACAGTTCGACGAAAATCTGTGAAGATCCGGTGATAATTCAAAGAAATCCGGTAAAAACTCGACGAAAACCGCTAAAAATCCATCGAAAATTTGACAAAATTTATGATTCCAATGATATTTCAATGTCCAATTATAACGCATCATTCACTTGCTCCGTTCAGCGGTTTGGGATACAGTAGTTATAATTATGTTTGTAGCATGCATACAAGTATAATAATGTTAATAACGTTCTATATACGTTTTTTTTTTGTAATATCTTGCTCTATATACGTGTTTACATATATACAAATGTTATAACGCTCAATATATGTGTTTACATGCATACAAATGTTAATAATGATTCATGTACATGTTTATATATATACAAATATTAATAACGTTCTATATATGTATACATAGATCCAATAATTTAACACTATAATTATTTTTAACGCTCTATACATGTATTTTACATGTATACAAACGTTAAAATCGTCTAATATATATTTGTAGCGTGCTAAAAATTTTCCATTTTGACAAAAAAACAACAATTAATGTTAGTCTGTCCGTTATTAAATGTTTGGTTATAGTAGATACCCCTCAATTTTTTTTGTCTCATATAAACGTTATATCATCTGATTAAATACCGCTTTATTCCTTTTTGCCAAAAAAGTCAAGGGTGCTATCCCACACGCATAAGCGTGTAAGCAACTGGTATTTTGTAAATTTTTTGAAACCGAGGGCCATTGATAGCGATCTATTTTTTTTCGTCTGAGACAAATCAACTTTTTTCGATTCGCTAATTTGATGCTCTATTTTTGTCTCCGCCCAATCGACCTTTAAAATAATTGATGCTCAATTTGATATCAGCATAATAATAATGGTCAATTGTAATATCGATGTGATGTCACTTGTCAAACACCATCTTTTGTCTACATGCATGTAAATTTTGGTTTTCACTATCCTGATTTTGCTTTGTCCCAAAATGATTAATTAATTTCACACTTTCCGTATCTCGATAAATTATAGTTGAATGTAAAAATAAATTGTCTCAATATACAAGCAACCTTAATGGCATCCCATTTTTCATTGCAAAGATTTTCAATAAAATGCAACGAATTGTATCATTTTTAATAATAGTATTAGAAGCCGATAACTTAATAATATGGGTTTTGACGGCAAAAAAAAAGTGAAAAAAAAAATAATAGTTCTAGAAGGACGACAAAAAAAAAAGTAGGAAAAAGGTAAGGAAACTTTAGTCAATAAAGATGTATATTCCTTAAAAAATTAATAAATACACTTCTCTGTATATTGGTACGTCTGACGATAAGTAAAAAAACTGTAAAAAGTAAAAACAGAGCATTGAAGATATTTTTGTCCAAATCAATTTGGTTTGTTTTCAATTTGATCGATTGTTTGGTTTAGTTCTTTTAATTCTGTACAGATTGTGAGATTGTTACTCAAACTGGAAAGAAGGTTTGTATGTTGATTTGGGGTTGAGTTTAAGATTAGTTCAATCGAAAGAACTAAACCGAGTCAAACTTTTATTAATTGGTTTCAATTTGTCAATGTAACTAATTTTGGTAATAATTGAACAAAAAAAAAAAGGATGATACAATACCAAATGTAACTGTTTATAAATTAAAAATTGTTTTTAATTTTTACTTGAAGATGATTTGCTGTATCTTTTCCGTGGATTAACTATAACGCATCGTCTTATAACGCATGAAGAGCCAGCAGGATTACTCAGACAAAAGTTTAAAAAAAAAAAAAAAAAAAAAGAGAAGAATCTTTTTGTGACTTCAGAAGACGAAGAAGATACAAAGCGTGGCGGCTCTAAACTCAAAATTCCTCCTCCCAAATTCCCAAATTACCCTCTCTTTTATTTTTCTAATACCCTAAATAATGAGTTCTTGATTCCAAAGAGTCGTCCATTGGGTTTCTCGTAAACCAGAGAGATACTCATTAGGAAGAAAATCAGACAAGGAGAAACTCTTTTTGTCATCTCTTGTTTGTTGGTGAGTCTTGTGTTGACTATAATCCGACCAATTTTGATCTTTGTTTGACTTCTGATCAACTTCTCAACTTCGTAAGCTTTCTCTGATTCTCTGTCTCTGTTCTTGCCTCTTGGAGAATAAAATCATATGTCGATCATTACGGTTCTTTATTCTCTTTTAATATATTGCATGCAATGATGAAAAATTAAAAGTGATTATTCGGATGATAATCATTACAGATATCAAAAAAAAAAAAAGATTGAGAAGAACAGAGAAAAATAAATCGTTGACTATATTAGATTCAAGAATCATGTTGCATTATGATCCTTGTTCTTAAAGATTGATATTTTTGAGTAACAAAACTCGAATTTCCTCTGTAAAAATTGCTTCAAGTTAGCTCTAGAATTCACAATTTTGTCTAATGTTTATAATCGAATTTGATAAATTGGTTTTTAGGCGTTGACCATATCAGATTATGTAAATCACATTGAATTAGTATTGTTGTTCTTAAAGATTGTTACTTTTGAGGAATCAGATTGATTTATATGATTTGGTTGATCATAAATATTGATACTTTTGAGTTTAACAGGTAATTGCAGGGCTTGAAGATGAGGCGTGAGTGTCCATGGCTATGGAAAGTCGAAAGCAGACGGCTTCTATGGCTATTGGGACTCACATTTGCTCTCATTGTTACCTTTCAATACATCGAGCTACCTTACGCTATCTCATCCATATTTTCTTCCACCAAGATTCCCATTTCAAGAAACTCAACTTCACTTATAGGTGACTCGACTTCCGCTATGGCGCCGAGTCCCCTGGGAGATGATGAAGAAGTTGAGGTTGATCAGATTTTCGATAGTACCGTGAATTCCTCTGCCCCCGCCATTTCGCCTATTACCGCTACATTACCGCCTTTACTGCCTGCTCCTAGTGCAAAGTCTCCGGCTGCATTACCTGGTTTAAACCCGTCTTTAGTAAAGGAAAATGCAACCTCGCCTGCTCCTAGTGCAAAGCCCCCAGCTGCATTACCTGGTTTAAACCCGTCTCTGGTAAATGCAACCGCGCCTGCTCCTAGTGTAGAGGCCCCAGCTGCATTACCTGATTTAAATCCGTCTTTGGTAAAGGAAAATGCAACCGCGCCTGTGGCTAGTGCAAAGGCCCCGGTTGCATTACCTGGTATAAACCCGTCTCCGGTAAAGGAAAACGTAACATTGCCTACCACTAGCAAGGTACCGGAAAGGAATCCAACTAAGAAAAATGTTGGTGATGCTTCTTCTATTGTCAGATTTGTTCCTGATGTAAAAGAGAACGCGAAAATGCCTGCTTCCGGGGTGATGTCAATATCCGATATGAGCAAGCAGTTGCGTCAAAACCGTATTTCTCATAATCGTCTAGCAAAGGTTCATCAAGATCTTGATATAATACATCCTTACTTAAGAAGTAACAATAGTATAACATGTTTCTTTTTCTCTTTTCAGAAACCAAAATGGGTTACTAAACCTGACTTAGAGCTTTTACAAGCAAAATATGATATCGAGAATGCACCGATCGATGACAAAGATCCTCTCCTATACGCTCCTCTTTATCGCAATGTTTCCATGTTCAAAAGGTGAGTCGGTTTTTTTTTACTTGAAAACTGCATCAAAGATCATATTCTAATGATACTAATTTGAGTTGACATTGAATTCTCTAGGAGCTATGAGTTGATGGAGAAAATTTTAAAGGTTTATGCTTACAAAGAAGGAAACAAACCAATAATGCATAGTCCAATACTTAGAGGGATTTATGCATCAGAAGGCTGGTTTATGAACATTATTGAATCCAACAACAACAAATTTGTCACAAAGGACCCTGCAAAAGCTCATCTTTTCTATCTACCCTTCAGTTCCCGGATGCTTGAGGTGACTCTATATGTTCAGGACTCCCACAGTCACCGCAATCTTATTAAGTATCTAAAAGACTATATAGACTTCATTTCTGCTAAATACCCTTTTTGGAATCGAACTTCCGGTGCCGATCATTTTCTTGCCGCCTGCCACGATTGGGTAATGCCTTCTACTCTTTTCCATGAGGATATTTTGTGACATTTCTATATGAAGTTATAAAGATGTGATTATTGAGAACATTTTTTCTGATAAATTATGGTCTTTTGTGACATATTTCTTTGAGGTTATAAGGTTGGATTTTTGAGGTCATTTTCTGATAAATGTGTGGTCTTTCATGACATTTTCAGGCTCCATCGGAGACGCGGACGCATATGGCGAAGAGTATAAGGGCGTTGTGCAACTCGGATGTCAAAGAAGGCTTTGTCTTTGGAAAGGACACATCTTTACCAGAAACTTACGTTAGAGATCCCAAAAAACCCTTAAGTAACATGGGTGGAAAGTCCGCGAACCAAAGGCCGATACTTGCTTTCTTCGCTGGGAAACCCAACCACGGGTACCTCAGGCCAATCCTTCTCTCCTACTGGGGTAACAACAAAGATCCCGACTTGAAAATATTCGGTAAACTTCCGCGGACTAAAGGAAACAAGAACTACCTTCAGTTCATGAAGACGAGCAAGTACTGCATTTGCGCCAAAGGCTTTGAAGTGAACAGCCCGAGAGTGGTAGAGGCCATTTTCTATGATTGTGTTCCGGTCATCATATCTGATAACTTTGTCCCGCCCTTTTTCGAGGTTTTGAACTGGGAATCATTTGCGATTTTTATACCGGAGAAAGATATCCCGAATTTGAAGAAGATTCTCATGTCGATACCAGAACGCCGGTACCGGTCAATGCAAATGAGAGTGAAGAAAGTGCAGAAGCATTTTCTGTGGCATGCAAAGCCAGAGAAGTATGATATGTTCCATATGATTCTTCATTCGATTTGGTATAACCGAGTTTTCCAAATTTCTGTTTAAAAATTTTGTCCAACAATTCAATGTACATTTCTTACAGATAAAATTTCTGAGTAAACTCAATTTACAAAAAAACTATATCACAAAACCAAGTGGCCACAATTTTATTCGATCAGTAAATCTAGTAGTAGTAGAATGTTTTCACTTATTACAATGATACAGTGTATAGTTTGATTTCAATCAGTAACAAAACAGAAGCATGTGAGAAACAAGAAGCAGAATTGAAGCTGCCATGTTCAGAAAACCAATCTTAGTCTCTAGAATTTCTCTGGAATTATCTTAACCTTTTGGAAAATTATTCAACACCGAAGAGGACAATAAATGGAGATGGTGATGTTTGACGTAACTGGAGACATGTTTCTTTTTCATATGTTTCGTCTGTCTCTTACATTAACCTTATCATTTCTAACTTTTCAGTATTTTCTTGGCCAAAAAAAAAAAAAAAACCTTTCAACGTTTTTAACTTTTCACCAAACATATATTATATAAATAATAAATAATAGGGTGCGAATATAATTTGTTTAACTTTTGACTGATTGTTTCTACTACTTCTATGTCTGAAATATATTTAGATAATTTAATGTTTTGTCCAAAAAAAAACAGATAATTTAATGTTATTATCTCTGAAAATGTACTGCATTATCCTCTTCAGCCTATAAAAAGTAGAATCTCGAACTGGCATGGAAGTGTTTGTCTCCTGGTGGTCTGAAAATCATGATTAAATATTTACGGCATTACCATTTTACTCAATATCGTATTTTAAAATTTCAATAACATCTAATCTAATCTAGATGTGGGAGAGAAAATTTTTAGTTATGCTTGGATTTTGTGGTTCATCGGGAAAGATGGGAATAAAAAGGTTTTCAAGAGATTACAATCTGAACCCAGAGATATTTTAAATCATGCTTTGAGTGAAAAATTAATGTGGGAAGAAGCTCAGTTGCATCCGATCTAAACTAGTTCTACTACGGAAACTTTGGAACGACCGGTTCAATCTATAAGATGTCGGATTGATGGTTCTTGGAAAAATTCAGATCCAACAATGGGTATAGGATGGTGGTGTTTTCAAGGAAATGATCAAACGTTATTGCTCGGTGCAAAGTACCTTCGGAGGTGTCCCTCCCCTCTTCACTCGGAGATGGAAGCTTTAATTTAGGCTATGAAAAATATCCTTTCAAGAGGGATCGATTGTCAGGTGTTTGAATCAGACTGCTCGGAGTTAGTCTCGATGATACAGTCACCGGATGAATGGCCTGCTTTCTCCAATCTTCTAGACGAGTTTGGTTTTCTCCGTGTCTCTTTCCCTTTCTTTTCGCTTTCTCTTATTTCTCGTTTATGTAATGTTCAAGCGGACTGCTTAGCCCGTTCTTCTAGACTTTTATTTTCTGAAGTTACTTTTGTAAACTCTACTCCTCCTAATTAGGCAACCAATCAAAGAATTATTTATTAATCAATGTGTAGTTGACAAAAAAAAAAAAAAAATTCAATAACATTATTTATCAAAAGTTTCGGCATTTTGCAGGTATTCATTCTTGAGTAGCACAAAAAATATGGAAACATCGTCGTTTTTGAGGATATCATATACACAACCATTTTAATGTGGAACATCATCACCAAATGGAAAGCCTTAATTATGTTTCTTGAATCAAAACTCTCTTACTCCATCAAAACCCTAAACTCTAAATCGTTATAACTTGGTGGGATTGTAGATCCATATAACCCAAAATTAGTTTCATTCCAACATTGTTATTGTATAGATACACTGAAAGTTGAATTCTAATAGATAACAATTATGACATACGCAATATTAGAACTGTAAATGGAAAAACAAAAAAATTCAAATCATCATTGCATGCTGAATTTCAAACACTACTTTAGACACTACAATCAATATGATGTGTGTAATGCTAATTGGTTATATATTGTGAAAGACTAAAAAGGTGATGCTCTGTCGTTATCGCTTTTTTTCTAGAATCAACCATAGCGACATCATATAAGAGAAAACAAAAAAAACCACATTTATATCCCCACTTGTTATAATTTTGAAAAGCAAAATAATTTCAAGATTTAGACACTGGTGGTCCAATTTCAATAATTTTGTAGAAATATAAATGAAACTGCTCACTGATTATAACCCAACCCGTCGGCAATAGTTTTGAGTGTGTGTGTTCTGCCCCGAACTGTAAAAATTATTGCAATAGTTAGATTGTTGTTAAAAAAAATGGTGATGAAAAAAAGATAATGCATAAGATTCCAAAATAAAAAGATTAATAGCACCAAATAATGCATTTTATCGTACATGGTTTTTAATAATAGGACATTATATAATCCGATGTCACGTTATTTCGCTTAGGCACTAAATGGTAACATCAAAAATATATTCAGCTGAATTCAGCCAGATTCAGCAATTCCCTAGTCACCATTTGCATAAAACTAAATTCAGTTCAATTCAGCCAGATTCAGCAATTTTTTCAACACTAACAGATATGTAGATATATTTATTTCTGGTAAAAATTCAGATAATAAAGAATACACAACTCGAATTAAAATATTTTATATATGAGAAATTACAAATCAAATTTATATTTTAAAATAAGTCGTACTATATAGATACAAATACGATATTGAATCATTCAGACACATAAAATTACTACCAGAATAGACAAGAGACAAATTTATGTTCGAATATTATAGATATTTTTGGATAATTTTAATAACTTTAAGCTAATCTAAAATAAATTTTTAAAATTCGCAAAAACAACTCATACATATGCTAAAATAATTTTTTAAAAATCAAAGTTTTGATAATTCTATTAATCATTCTCGTCATATTATTGATTAAACTACTAGATGACAATAAAAAATATAGATAATCTTTATTTTATTATCATGTTAATTTTTGAAATTAATTTTTCAATAATGTTTTGACAAAAATTTCATTAATAATCTCTACATTTTTAACAGTTCAAAAACTAAATAGGATAAAATAATGGAGTTTTTGCAAAAATGTCATTTTTTCAATGCCACTTTTCAAAAATACCCCTTTTTAAAACCTTATAAAAAATACTCTTAAAAATATAAGATTTACCCAAATATGTATGTAATATTATTAAAACATACACAAACTACATTTCTATGTATCTAAAATCTTATAAATACTTTATAAATACCTTATAAATCCATTTTAAATACCTTTAAAAACCTTTAAAATATCTTGTAAAACTTTTGAAAAACCTTAAAAATCTTTTAAAATAACTTGTAAAACCTTTTAAAGCACCTTATAAAACCTTATAAATACTTGGATCGAGTCTTCAAGTAGTAGTTACAATCCATAAGTACCTTATAAACCTAATAAAACTTTATAAAAATTTCAGATTTAAAAAGGGGCATTTTTAAAAATGGACATCTAAAAGGGGCATTTTTGAAAAGGGGTACACCAAAAGAGGTATTTTTAACAATTTCAATTTTGCTAACCAATATATTATTTATATTAGTATTAGTTTTAGATAATTTTAGTATTTATTTATTAATATAAGAGTTACTTAGACAATTAGATAATTTTATCTATTTTATTTAGATATTTCTTAGTTATTCTATTGATTAAGATTCATAATTATTTGACGATATTTTTCAGTTTAAGTCTTAACTATTTTGACAGATTTTACCAAAAATCACAAAAACAAAATTCAGCTAGATTCAGCAGTTACCATTTAGAAATGTAAAAATTCAGCTAGATTCAGCTAAAAATCACTAAAAATTCAGCCAGATTCCTCGGTTACCATTTAGACCCTTAGTATCAATTTTTTTTCCACAAATCTTTTTCAAAAAAAAAATCAATTTTTTTTCCAAAAACATGCGCGATAAATTATACTGTTTATTGACGGAAATATATCATGAGTTTTTGGCCAATTATCATCCCTCAAATAGTCATGCACCATTACCAAAATCATCCAAAATTTTTTTTACAAAAACAATTCATGAAAATGTTCTGAATACACATTCTTTTATTGTTCAACAAGATTTTATATATATTGCTACTTTCTATCGAAAAAGGATCTAGGTTCAAAAGACGTCACAGATAAAAAAATTGCCGCTATAAAAGTTAAGCGGAAACCATAAAACTTGTAGATAATAGGATAAATAGAAGCAATCCTAACAATCAAACCATAAACGTTATCGCGGAATCTTTAAACTTTGATAAGAATAAAAAAAAAGAGGTAAACCAATGCATTGAAAAACAAAGAACACCTATAGTGATCTATTATTCGTGATTAACATTAATCGAAGCTTAGAGGTCGCCAGTTCGAGTGACGTTTGAGACGAAACTAATATTACATACTGTGGTTTCGGGTCTGGGGAGATTACGGATTTTGGCCTAGAACCTCCTGGTATTCAAAAAAAAAAAAAAAAAGTAGGGTATAATTAACAGTCCTAAGTTCGACTAATGTAGTTCTTGCAAGAACCTTGATAAAATTGGGAAATTGGTCACTACAAACCTTGATAAAATTTTGTTTGGATTAGAATGGTCTCTTGTTCGTAAATAGTAGACAATTTTCAAATTCGTTTCGTACATTCTGTTTATTCATTCAGATTAATTCAAGTTATAAATTGACAAAAACATAAACAAATATCTCTTCCATTTATTATATGAATCATCGACAAAAAAAAATAACATGGGTCGGTGAATTCCTGTAGAATATCTTCGAATAACACTGTAGCATTTGCAATAATTGAGTTGAAACTGTTACATGCATAAATATGTATGAGTGGGTCCAAAACGACAACCATACGCGCGTTTCGTTGACTACCTTATACTCTCTTAGGAAGAAAATCAAAAATCTTTATGGTCATGTCCTACATTTCCAGATGTCTCATGGACCACTACTTTTTTCCATTTAAATCATATTTTTGTTCCAATGTTTTTCGCTATCCTTTTTTTTTTTCTCGTCGACACATAAAATGTCTTTTTCTGCCGTCGACACAAAAAATGCCTTTTTCTCTTTTCTTTATAAACTCATTCTTCTTTCACGTCTTTTTCCGTAATTTTTGTTCTTATTATTAAATATTATCAGGATTATACTATTATCTTGTTAAAGGAACAATTACAAACAAAAAAAGAATCCAATATATAGCCTCACTCAAAAGAACGACAAACTTTTAAGATGTTATTTGAAACTTATAGAAATTAATGACTTCATAAACCAAATGAACAATGAAAATTATGATATACAACTATTTTAGTTCTGAGTTACACCACTTTATTATGCATTTTAAGATAATTCCTTTAAAATGAAAATAGGCAATGTCAAAGTGTATTTGACATCGCATTCGAACATTTGTTTGAATACTAAAATATGCCAATATCCATGCGTCCTTTGTGAAATAACGATGTCTAGACAAGACATTACCGCTTAATTGTTCATACAAATTCGTTTTCACAATTTCCAAATACATATATGTTGAATTCGTGCAAACTGAACAGAAAATTGGATTGAGAGGACGTAAACGTACGGTAACCTTGTCAAATATTCTCTAATACGTTTCCAACAACTATAAAACATTCTTCTTCTTTTCTAACCAAACCATTATAGATTGTTGTCAAGAAATAGTTTCTTCTTCAAACAATATTAGTCGCCGAACACTAAAATCCGTGTTGTGAAAAATGTGAGTAGATAGATATAGAAAATCTAACGCAAAAACATAAATTTACGTAGTTCACCCAACAAAGTTTGTTGGTTACGTTCATTGGTAAATGAGATCAATTTTATTACTAGGAACGTATTACGGAATTTCATAATACAATGTAGATTAGAGTAAATACAAATATTTATAGAAATTTTCTAATCTAAAACTGCGGTTCATATAGATAATAGCGAGGCTCTTGTAAGTGTTTTCTATATATATAGACCGCAATCTCAGTTTAAACTTTTTGCTTGAACTCCTTACGTGTGACATTGATATTGATTTGTACCAGATTCAAGCTTATCAAAAATCAGTAATCATGTAAACATTTGAGAAAATCAAATTTTAATATCACGATCTAAGTTTATATTGTTGATTCTTTTAATTATAAGATCATCTAATAATGGACAATCGTTCCTTTCCTTTTCTCTCTTTTCTCTCCTCTGTTTTAGATCTAGGGTTTTCTCGAGTCGCAGCCGCCGTAGCTTTATGTTCTTCATCGCCGGTGGCTGGGTCAGGGTTTGAAGCGGTGGTGGGCGCCTTCTTCTCCGGTGATGTGTGGTGTGGTTGGATCCTCTGCTCGATGCAAGTTGGTGGCTCTTCTTCTCGGCTGCTTGGAGGTGCGGTTCCTGCGTTCTGCTGGTCAAGGACGCTGGCGGTTCTGGGACTGTCTCTCTCGGCTCGGTGGCTTCAGAGATGTAGCTCTGGCTTGCGGCGGAAGTTGGGCTTTGGATTGGTGGGTTTCATCACTTTGCGAAGAGATTAACGGTAGATCTTTGGCAGGATCTTAGATGGCTAGATGCGGGTTTCTTTGGCCGGATCTGTGTGGTTTGTGGATAGTTTGAGCCTCTTCCATCTGCCGCCGCCGTGTTTGGCTTTCTCTTCGCCGGATCTGAAGTTCGGTTTGCTCGGGTTGGTTCGAGGGTGCTTGACGGAGGAGGTAAGGGTTAGATTTGTGTTCTCTCTTCTTGCTAGGTAGGGGAGAAGAGAGGAGAGGTCTCGGTTGTGGCAGATCTACCTTTCCGAGAGGAATGTTCCGGTTGTGGCGTGTTTCCGGCGATGGCTTGAGGCAAGAACCGCTAACTCCGGCTGATTGCTTGTCGTCGAATACTCTGTTGCTATGGAGTCGTCCTTGTTAGCGTCGGTCTTCTAGGTTAGATTTCGTGTTTTCCGGTGTACCGTCCGGATCAGATCTTCTTTTTCCGTCAATCTTCGATTTGGGCTTTTCCTATTTTGTATCCGTGTAATTTCGCTGGCCCAAAAGCCAAAGCCCAGTTTGGGATGAATTTAATATATATAAAAAGTAATTTAAAAAAAAAAAAAAAAAAAAAAAAAAAAAAAAAAAAAAAAAAAAGATCATCTAATAATAAAAGAAAATTCTGTTAATACTCTATACTTTTAGCGCCGAAACATAAGACTATGCCATATATACCCATACGTTTTATTACTTCATTAAAAAAATAGAGCTTCGTCTCTCCAGAGAACAAAGTGGCCTGCTTCAATTTTGGTTTGGTAAAAGCAGACATGATTAACTGTTTGGGGGGAATGGGCTATATTTTTTACAAAATCATGAAAAGATTCTATGAATTAAAACAAAATATTTGCTTACGATTTAAGGTGAGGTTAATTTTTTTTTTTATCAACAAGGTGAGGTTGATTTATAAACACTTTTTCTTACCCATTCGAAAATTATTTGCTTATGTTTCAAAGTTATGTATAATTTATCTGATTACTATGTGTGTTACCAATCGGATCCATATTATTATTAGTAAATTATTATTATCAATATTCAATACACATGACCCTTTTCCTTTATGGTGAAGTGACAAGTACAAATTATTTAGTGGCCATAGTGCCGGCCTGATTGTGGAATAAGATGATCAAGATGATATTATTTGTTATTGATTACTATTAAAATTTGTTGGATGGACTACTTTTGGCCACAATCTGAAAATGAAATAATTGAAGAAATACTTTAGTTAATGTACTATAAACTAAAATTAGTAAGAAAAATAAACAAAGTGAATGCTAAATAAACAAAACAATTTCCATTAATTTCTTTTTTGATAAAGAGATTTTGCTATCTTTAGTTTCTCATTTTTCATTAATTCAGTGTTCAATAATTTGTTCGTACCACTTCAACGTATTTAATGCATCCATACTAATAATCACACTAACCGCTCTATTACAATTGCCGTTAAACTTCATTCTTAACCAATCTATAGACTATTGGTCAAATGATCCAGTTAGTCACCAAGTAATCCAACTACTAAATATATTTTTTTGGCTAATCGATTATTTTTTATTAAAAAAAAAAAACCATGATAAAGTAAATTGGTCTTTTTCTCTCCGTTGGTAGAATTCGAACCCATGATCTAATCTTAATCACTCTCAAAATTTCTCCAAAATCAACTGATAGAGCTATCGTAGAGGACTAAATTGCTTTGTATAAAGATAATATCAATGAACAAACAAAAAAACTAATTTCTTATAGAAAAACATGTTGCATTTTATCTTTGGTAGCTAAACCTAATTCGAACTCAAGAATGTAGGTAGCTACAAAACTAAGATGTTTTAAATTCTCTTCATCCATGTATAGAATTAACTATAGTGTGGTGATCTTTCGGGGAGAAGTCCACTCTGAAGCACTTCGGTGCGTTTCTACCGGAGCTAACCGGATCAGCCGATAGAGTTTATATAAAACAAAAAAAAATCATAAAATAGCTAAACATTATTAATCTGAACATTATTAATTATATTCTTAGAATCTGAACATTTATATCCCTTGTTTTTTTCCATCAAAAATAGACTTTTTCTCTCACAAGTCACACCCACCTACCGTGATGGTTTAGTTTATTATATACTTTGACCAACTTTAGCGTTGGACAACTAATAATTTCGGTTGTGATCGATCGACCCCTAAATATTACCACTGCCAAACCATGCATTGTGATTTATTGATCATATAATTATAAGATTCAACGATATTAAGCTCTATTTTCAAATATATAATACAAAACTATCAAATAACATAAAATAATAACATCGACTAGTCATCGTTAAGTCGGCGTAATCGCAAGTTGGCCATCCAGCAAATGAGTAGCGACTAGCACCTTTTAGAAGTTTGATCGCCACAACCATATCAATCAATCTTTAGTCTATAATAGAATATTTATACCAATTTTAAATGCATGTATGGATATCGAACATGCGGTTAAGGAACGCAAAACGTCGATCGTTGCTGCTACTTGAATTAGTATATATGTTCATACCCAAATTTGTAACCAACTTTGTCTTATATCATCAATTATTTAATTTGTGCTTGTTATTTCCCTAGAATTTGTCTTTAATTTGTATATTTATGTAAGACTAATTCCAAAACATATAAAAATTATATAGAATAAATTATAAAATATATAGGGATAAACAAAGAATTATGGGTTTGTCCAAAAAAAAAAAAAAAATAGCTTTGCTTGTTGAAATAGCGATGGCGCCGTCTTGAGACCAAAGGGTAAGACATTCCATTGAAGATGTCTATTTGGAAGGTAAAACGCAGTTTTGTATCTTTCTTCAGAATGAACGCCGAGTTGCCAAAATCCTGACTTTAGATCAAACTTCGAAAATATTTTTGCACCTTGGAGATGTTGGAGAAGCGCTCTTTTATTTGGTAGTGGAAACTTGACGTCTTGCAGATATTGGTTTAGCGGCTTGTAGTCAATAACTAATCTGAGTTTTTCTCTTGCTTGTTCTGCACGATTATTAACGTAGAACGCTTTGCATGCCCATGGAGAATTTGTTCTTGAGATGATACCTTGATCCATCAATTGATTGCATTCTTCATTTGCCTTCTGCAACAATGTTGGAGGCATTCCTGCATGGCTTGCCTTTGTTGGTGTTGTGTGTACATCTTCCTTGAATTGTAAGGATACGAAGAAGCTTGAGTTTAACTATAGCGGATGATTACACTTTTGAAGGAACTCCGTGTGTGAATCAGCACATGATGTCATCTTTAATTCTTCTTCAATTTTGTTGAATTCTGCAGATACTGAGTCTTCGATTGAGAACAAGCGATGCATCGTGGTAAAAGCCTTGTAGAGATTTTTCCATCTCACACCTCTTGGTTCTAGAGAAATACCGAATTTCTTTTTCAGTACCGAATAAGTATCCCACCCAAGGATTAAGTCTTTACCAGGTGCAGATGAACCTAGTACTTCCTTAGTAACTTGACATCCAGGGAAAAGCTCGATTGTGATTGGTTTTGATTTCAGCTTAACCGTTAGGGATCCAGCATTCGCGACTCTAAAATCTTGTTGATGAGGCATCCACATGGTTCGTGAGAGAATCTTTGGATTTATGATTGTTGTATGAGCTCTTGTGTCGAAGAATGCGATTGCATGCACTGGCTCTTCTCTTTTGGAAGGATCAAAGATGGTTACTGGTAGATGTGGTGTCTGAAGTTCATCTTCTTGAGGCATCTGGGTAATCTTGAAACAACAATCATCTTTTTCATCTTCGGATGAGGATTCTGAAGATTCATCATAATCTGAATAACTGCATATAGCATCATTCTCGTCACTATCGTAAGATAGTATTGACTCAAGATCGTGGTTATCGATATCAAGATCTGGAGCTATCTTGGATATCGAATGAATGAGATATTGTTTCTTCTTTTTAGACTTGTTTGGACAGTCTTTTGCAAAATGCCCAGTCTTTCTGCATAGAAAACATCTCGAAGTTTTCTTGAAGCTTTTCTTCTTCCTAAAGAATCGCTTGCGTTTAGTCTTGTTGAAATATTTCGACTTCAAGAATGATTTCTTGGATCTTCTTCGGTCTTTTCGTCGATCTTCACATGAACATTTTTTCTTTTTCGAACATTTGATGTTCAGATCCGGGCGAGCACATATCTTCGAAAGATGCTTTGACTTGTCCATGAATTCTGACCAAAACTCCTTTTGCTTACAAAGCTTGTCAAGGGTTCTGAACACGTGCTGCTGGATTTGTCCAATCGAGATTTCTTCGATTGTCTGCCCTTGATCTCTGATATACAGCTTTGTTTGTTGACTTAGGTAATCGTCTATGGATGAGAGATACACTTGCTTCAGGCTTGGATTGTTTAGACCATTGAGAGCATAATACCTTCGAGTTTGTCGCTCGAAATGCTTTGCTAAATCTCTCTTCTTCAATGAACAACACCTTGCTGTGTAGAACTCTTCTTGTAGTTGTTCTTTTAGATGACTTGGGGTGCCAACGAATTCTCTATGTATTTCTCCAAGAAGTAGAGGTATCGTTGTCTGATACACCTGCTGCTGCCGATATTCTCCAAGCGAATTCCACCATTCTTTTAATGCGCCTGAAAGTCTCGATGTGAATTGTTGTATCACCATTTCTGTTGGGGAAGTGATTGCTTCGGAGGTCATCCACGCATGAAATTCGTCAAGACGACTATTCCATTTTTCAAAATGAATGTCATCGAATGTGAACACCATTATCTTTGATGCAAATTGCTTCTTTGGTACGCCTTGAGGTTCATAGCCCATCTCCTCGTCACTTGAAATTTCTTCATAGATTGGCTCTTCTTTTGGAATATGTGACTCATCTCCTATTGCAAACTGATTTGGAAGAGATTCATCTGTTTCTGATTCATTGACAGAAGAGGTTGAATCCGAAAGAGCTGAAATGTGAGTCATTGTAACAATTGGTAGCGACTGCTGCTCTTTTGATTGAACTTGCAATTCTTGTCTTTCGTCATCAGATGTTTTCACAAGATTGTCTAGTAAACTAGACATCAAAAACTCGATCATCGCAATTTCTTTTTCTTTTGCAACATCCTCTTTCTTTTCATCTTGAGCGGACTCATGGCTTGATAAAGATGTGAAATTTGGCTTCTTGGATGGATTGATGTGAAACTCAGAATCCTTTTGACGCCTTGGATTAGATCTTGCCACCTTTGTTCTGAAATTGCTGGTTGAAGTTGTACCAAACCGAGATGTAAAGGCTTCATCAGAGGATAAGAATCCAGGTACATGCTGTTTTGGTTTTGGATCTTGATATCCAGACAGAAATCCTGGAGAATATGATTCTTGATATGTGGGTAATCCAGATGACATATAGTCAAAAGGATTATACACATTAACTCGCCTCTGATTCTAGACTAGACTTTCTAGGCTCCTTTGAAGATCTTTGAGTTGATATTTAAGATTGGTTTGTTCAGCTTCTTTACTTCTGAACTGAGATGTATTAACTTTCATCTGTTTCGCCATAGACATCATTTCCAGGTGCAAGTTGCTGAGTTTCTGTTGAATCTCTGATATGGCTCCTTGTAGACTGTTGAATCTTCTATTGTTGTTCTCCGACATTTGATCAATCTTGTGGCTAATGGATGACAGTAATTGATTCTGAACAAAGGCATTTTCTGTTTGCCAGTTGAGAACCTTCTCTGCTTGGCTTAATTCGTCGGGTCCAGAGGAGTTGATGTTGTTCGGAACAATTTTTGGTGTATGCACAATATTGTCCTTGACAAAGTCTTTTGGTGGAGGAAAATCCATCCTTATCATCATGAGTTGCTGGTTTGAGTCATCCTTCTTTGTTGAATACTCGACTATGAAGTCGTAGTTGTCGTCACCAAGTGGACCTACTGTAGGATCTCCTTCAAGGTAGCGTTTATAAAGTGGATCCTTCTTTTTTCTCCGTCTTCTTCGCTTTTCATCATCTGATTCATAAGAATCTTCCAAACATGCGGTGCATGAGCAGACATCGAAGTAACAATGTCCGTTCTCATCTTTGAATGGATATACAACAGTTCCATTCTGACCAAAAGCGATTGGTTGAAGATCTTTCTTTTTGACGGGATCATAGAACTCTTGCTCCTCAATTTGGATAGTGAATTGAGTAAAGAGTTTCTTTTGAAAAGACGATCTAGGCTTTTCGAACTTTATCTCAGTGGTTCCATCGCTTCTAGAGTGAAAGCTTACGTCAGATGACTGGATCGGTGCTTGAGATGCTTGATGTATCTTCTCATAGCTTGTTACCCATGACTCTGGCAGTTTTCGTAGCAATTCTTCTCGAGATATCTGTCTTGTTTATCTTCTTCTGAACTGCTTGGTCTTCCTTTGTTGAACTTCACCATGTAATACTGTAAATCTTCATCAAGTTGCATCTGATAGTCGACCGGATAATGAACCCAGTTGGGTATGAACGGAAAAATTGAATAAGTTCACATTTTACATTATTCACAAAACCAATTATTCACAAAACCAACCACTGCCGTGAATTTAGTTTAGAGGTTTGATTTCACATGTGTGAAAAGGGGGTTATCCTACCAACGTTGTGTTGGTCTAGTGGTAAATCTTCCAGGTGGAGATACTGGGTTCGACGCCCGTTGGGAGTAATCTTTTCGGACTTGAAACTTCCAGATATTCAAAAAAAAAAAAAAAGGGGTTATCCTAAACTGTTCTAACGTTTAAGTCTAACCCTCTTCTTTGATACAAATTATTGGTAACATGATAAAAATTTTAGTGTGTGGATGTTCTATAATTTATTATTGATCCGATTGGTAACAAAATTTTTACAAAAATTTTAACGGTAAATTTTTACGGAATAATGTAAAACTTTAAAAAAGATTGATATAAAAGTTGTACAAAAAAACTTTGAGTATTGCTTTTGGTAATGCTTTTAATATTGCTTTTGTAATTGATAATTATCAAAGCGGTACATCATGTACCACATCGGTACATAGTTACCAATCAAAACCATTATTTCATTATTTACACATGGATGTTGCTAGTATTCTAAAAACAGACCATCTAGATGCAAAACGGCCATATGCCTTCTGAATCATACGGTTTTTTGTTAATATGTGGTCTCAAGTCTTAACCGTTGAAAATTATCGTTTATTTATTTATTGATGTAGTTTTTAATTTATAATTACATAAGATTAAATTTCAAGTTCTAGATTTATCAAAATTCTAAATTCTTAGCGCTTAACGATTTTTAAAAAATAGATATTTAATACCAAAATCGATTGCAAAGATTGTTAAAATTCAATTTGCCCAAAAAAAAAAAAGATTGTTAAAATTCATAGATACTCTCAACCATTGACTACAATTACATTAACAATTATTTACAATTTTTGGGCCCACATCATTACAATGCAATAAATGTCTAAGAATTATAGAAAATTTCTCTCTGTGGAAATAAAAGGATGCAAGGATCTCTTGGATAAAAACGTGCATGCAGAAATCCTTAAGAAAGTTGAGACTTTGCAGCTTAACAATCTCGAATATAACTTTTCTACTTAAATTCATCAGAATCCTCTGTATTGTATACCTATAGAGGAACCTCATAAGCGTATGAATATATATATTTTTTTTTTCAAAATGCGTATGAATATATATAAACACACATGCTAGACCAAAAAAAAGTATTTGAATTTTATAGTTGACAAAAAATATATTTAATTTTATACATAGATAATGTTTCTGTAGTGACAAGCATGATGATGTATCGAGATCACGATAAGGGATAGTTGAACAGTAAATTTGAGATGAAAACTTAAAATAAATAAAAACAGTTGACACACCATTTTCTCCCCGAAGAAGAAAATTCATAAAATCTAATAAAAAGTCACGATCATGTATTAAAATAAAAGTTTATTATGTCGGCTCTACACCAAAATAGTTTATCTCGTCAAGTTGTCTTGATTCTTGAATTCTAAAGGGAACTTTTATTTATTTATATATTATATTCATTCTAAAGAGAACTTTGATGAAATTTGCTTTTAGGAAACACGATAGATCATTGATTTCACATTAGATCCTAATCTTCTACATAATTGCATTAGTTCTTGACCTTATTTTTCTTTAGTTTCAAAATCATAATATAACCTCTTAAAAATAAAACCATTTTAGCTTAGTTCTGAGATAGCAGAATAATATATTATTTTTTTTATCAAACTGATAATTTTCATTGAAATTAAATCTCAAATTCACTCAAAAGAGGAAGAAATACAATCCAGTAAAAGATAAATATAAGATAACAAAGCAAAAAATACTTTAAAATATTCTAAAAAAATAAACTAAAGATAAATACAAGATACAATTTTATAAAGGAAGCCAAAAGAGATCGAAACAGGACGATCCCAAAGACTCCACGAGAGAGTGTATCCAGTGCAACCCGAAGGGTTACAAACTCCGCAACAAGGGCAGAGGAAGCTCTAACAACCTGGAAAAAGATCTTTTTAATACCGACGACGCTTGATCATCCAAACCACTCCAAATAAGAGAGACTTTTGAGAAGACAAAGAGGCAATGGGTGCCAAGATGAGGAAGCATAGCCCTAAACAGAGACTTATCTCAGGGGCGGATCTACCTTAATTAAAACGGGGGCAGTTGTCACCCCTAATTTTTTGAAACCTTTGAAGAGTTTTAAGGAATTAATTTAATTGCCCCCCTATAAAAAATCCATCTTGCCTCCCTTAAATTTTTGTTTTCCAATTAACCAAATTGACGTTACCGAAAAAAAAGGTAAATGAATATTAGTTATCTCTTTACCCCTTTAATTTATCTAATTAGTTACAAATTTAAATCTAAATAGAAATAACAACATTATCTAAATGCATAGACCATAATATTTCTTTTCTTTTGTATCAAGTAAAAAATTAATGTTTAAAAAATTTGTCTCTTCCCATAACTTTGACGGTTCATAATTATGATAACTGGTTTCTTTATATTTTTTATGTGTTGTTTTCCAAATATTTGAGTTTTCTATAAAAAAAAACTTAACTAAAAAACAAAAAATCTAGTAAATATAAATTTTAAATCAAACTAAATATTTTAATTCAAAATCTCTAAGTTTTAAACATTACTCTTTGATTTATTTAAACTCAAATGATTTTTAAAAGAAATATTGTATCCATTTTACTTTTCTTATATAGTATAATAAATTTTATATATCATAAATAACAAAGCAAAAAATATATTCAATATTTTATATTTAATATTCTTATATATATATATATATATATATTATTTTTTTTACATAAGATATAAATATTGATCGCCCCCTCTAAATTTTTGTTCTAGATCCGCCACTGACTTCTCTACACTTCCCAAATTACATCAACAAAAACATAGATGTCAATGCTAAAGATCCGGACAAAACCTTTGGTAACATAACATATTTGAACAAGTCTAACAGAGACCTGATCAATACAAAGTAAAACAGAATCACCATTAATAGATTAGTGATGTAGTTTGTCCTTCTCATATTTTTAACAAAATAATAACATATTACATATATATATAGATGATGATTAATGAATAATGTATTTTTTTTGTTTACAGTTTGATGTTTCGAAAACGTGTTTCTACTAGTATATTTCACTATTAATAACATAATAACATTTTCATGTTTGGTCGACCAAAAAGTTTTCATGTTTTCGAAAATTGATGATGTACAATGTGTTTGAAATATAACTAGAGAAAAACGAAACCTTATTAATATACAAAAACATATCTTATAGCTTTTATTATAATTTTGGATACTCTACTAATTAATGAGAGTTCTTACTGTTTGATCATTGGGTTGTTCCACTATCCTATTATTCATACGACATACAAAGTCATATTTATAGGGTTAGGATAAGTTACCATAATGTGGAATAACTTACAATAAACGTGAAAACTTGTGGATTGTTGTCACAATCACAACTATTTATTATCTTTAGATCTCACACAAATTTTGTTCTGTCAAGTGAATGTATCCAACGTCAAATTGGCAAAAGCCAGCTAGCTATAAACAACCAAAAAAAAAAAAAATACCTCTCAATAAAAATAGGGTCATCAAAACACAAGCAAATATGGACTTATGTTGTTGTCATGATAAATAAAAATATGTACGGGTCTTTTTAAGAGCATCAAATCAATTTAGCCCGTGGGTCCTTTTTTCTTTTACTTACTAAAGACTTAGTGAAATATTTGTCCCATATCTCCCTTTACCCCTACCACACCCCACCTCCACCCTCAAACTATTGTTGCATATAAATAAGGAAGTGATTGATAAATGTAGAGACAAATACCCATCAAACTCTGTCTCTCACTTTCCTTCATTATTAACTCATTCCCCAAAATAATTCATTTATCATATCCCCAAACTTTTTTTCTACACCGCAAAATCCAAAAAAACACAAGGGTTAAGTGTGGCATTGATGTTTTTGGTATAAAGCTCTTCTTAAAGTAAGATCACCAATGATAGCTTCAGAGAGTACTTCCAAGACCTCGGAAACTAACTCAGTAAGTCAAGAGAGCAAAGAAGAGAAGAAGATACCGGTTAAAGATACCGGTAAGCACCCGGTTTACCGGGGAGTCCGAAAGAGGAACTGGGGAAAATGGGTGTCGGAGATACGCGAACCGAGGAAAAAGTCCCGTATATGGCTTGGAACTTTTCCTTCCCCGGAGATGGCGGCGCGTGCACATGACGTAGCTGCTCTAAGCATTAAAGGAGCCTCCGCTATACTCAACTTCCCTGACCTAGCCGGCTCTTTCCCGCGGCCTAGCTCGCTTAACCCTCGAGACATCCAAGTCGCGGCTCTCAAAGCCGCACACATGGAGACCTCGCAGTATTCTTTCTCTTCTTCTTCTTTAACGTTTTCGTCTTCACAGTCTTCTTCTTCGCTTGAGTCTCTCGTGTCTTCCTCTGGGACCGGCTCCGAGGAGCTAGGGGAGATCGTAGAGCTGCCAAGTTTGGGATCGAGCTACGACGGTTTGACTCAACTAGGTAACGAGTTTATATTCTCTGACTCTGCAGACTTATGGGCTTATCCACCGCAATGGTCCGAAAGTGATTATCAAATGATTCCTTCCTCGTTATCACAAGATTGGGATCTTCAAGGACTGTATAATTATTAAGTCATAATCATAAAAAAATATACTAGTAATGTTGTGTTTAATAATTACTTTTTAATGAACCCTTTATTTTGTAGGGTGACTTTAGGGTTATTTGTCTTTAAATTCTCTTTTTCTCAATTTGTGTGTGAGAGAGTTCGATATATGAATACTTGTACATACTTCTCATAAACATGTGTTTCTTTTTTTAATAATCAGTGTGGAAAATTTGGAAAATAAATAATATTGGAGTAATAGTAGCCAATGGAAGCCACGTACCTTTCTATTTTGAATGTAGGTTGTTGATTTAAAAGTATTATTATTATTTTTGATAACATTGATATAAAATCATGTAGGTTGTTGATTTAAAATTATTGAAGATTCCTTTTCAGTTTTCTCCCTTAGAGTTAAAACTTTCTTCTGATTAAGCATAAATTAATCCTAACCAATTGTTTGTTTTTTGCCTTTTCCTGTTTCCACTACCAGTTATTGAATTTTTATATCTGTTGATGCATATTAAAATATCCAACACTTGAATTATTTTGCCTTCGAGTCTATTATTTTATTTATCAAACAATGACTTACTCATTGCATTTCCTTTTGCGAACCAATTGTAGAACAAAAGAATCTCCTCTTCGGTCTTTGGAGCACTAAGTTCTATATAGTGTGTACTATTGTAATACAAGTAGTTTTAGTTTGATTATGTGTAAATAAATTAATAACTGTAATGAATGGTTCAAAATGGATCCCACTTTTTTTTTTTTGGTCACGATCTTACGTATCTCGTCGTTGATAAAAGGCTATAAACTTTAATGATTAACTGTAATTAGAATCCGTCACTATCCATTAAATACATTGAAAGAAGAATCTATTGAAATGACTTCTCTATAATCAAAGATTAATGTAATAACTCAATATATGCAATATGTTTATCAGTTTTTTTTTTTTTTTTTTTTTTGAAAAAGATGCATGTTTATCAGTTTATGGTTCCATGTATACACATATAACTAGGTATCTTTGCCGTTAAAAACATCCAAAATTTCTAACAATGAAAAATTTATATTTAAGTGTTAAATATGGTTTAGTTTGTCCAAAAAAAGAAAGTGTTAAATATGATAACTAAAATTTGTATAATGAACATTTTGCAAAATATTGTGGCAAATTGTTGATTAAATTAAATTTCGTTATCAAAATTATAATATAAATTATTTTTTTCATAAATACATTTGATTTCATCTATTAGAGTTTCAGTTTTAATAAATATCAAGTCAAGGTTGATAAAAAAAAATTATATTTGCATTCATTTTTGATTAGTGATACTCACTTAATTAATAAAAAAATGAATGCAGATATAATTTTTGTATGTTTTCACTAGATCACTAGAATAGAAATTAGAAATACAAAAAGTATGAATCATATACGATTGGAATTCGTTGGCAAAGAAAATGAAAATAAAACGTAAAGATCTATTGAAAACTTCTTTGTAGAATACGAGTGTACACAAAAAAAATTCATTTTCTCATAAAAGAACAAAAGGTCACAGAGCACCCAAAAATCAGGCAAATATTACGCAAAAAAAAAAAAATGTAACATGCAAACAGTAATAACGAAAATGCAATTGAATAAGTTCGAATATCACGGAATAAAATTAAGTATAACCTTTCAAGCACAGAATGAACTTTTTTGACAAACTTTTAATTTGAATTTTTACCTTTTTCTTGCTTGCCATTTCAAGAATGCTCTCAATTATTGTCTTTGTGAAAGATATTAGATAGTGGAGTCCGATATAGTAAGGAAAAGTATATACTACTAATTACTATGTGCAAAACCTTAATTTTAAAATGTTTTGTTCCGACAAGACAATATTAAATTTTAACTTTATCAAAGAAGTTATAAAAAGCTGACATTTTATTGTTAGAAAATTTTGTAATCAACGTCCAGGTAATAGTTGATTATTAGAATAACTAACTCAGAATAATGCAGCATTCAAAGCCGTTTCTATGTATTGTTGCTTTTAGGTTTGTAACTATATAGATGTTCTAGAAAATATGATATCATCAGGAATTCCAAACATCTCTTTATAAATATCTCCATTTGATATGATTACTTCTAACTATTATATTAGTCGTTCAATGTTTCAATATTATATGATTATAATGTGTATTAATTAGAGTCAGTCATTCAAAACATCGATCTTTTTATACATATATCTCCATTTGATATGATTCAATCATGACTATATTTAAAATGTGATTAGAGTCTCCTATGACTCAAACCCGAAATCTCCAATATTTTGAATAGCTAGTCTTGAAACTTGTAAGGGTTTCACGTCATATATCATGTTTTGGAATCTTGTATTAAGTTTAACAAGAAAATTAAAGCTCTTCAAGAGCTACAAGAAGAGGCATGCATGTAGAGTTGTGTTTTTTGATGACATCTCTAATACACACTTGTTTCTTACCTCCTACCCACTGAACAATCAATTGAGGTTTTTGACACTTTTTCAGGCAAACACACGTTTCATTATGCAGCTTGATGAGAAAATATTGAGGTAACTTGGGAAGCAAGACAGCGGACCAAGCCCGTGAAGCCTATGAAGCCCGTGAAGCCGAAGAATATTCTAGATATCCTATTGTGATAAGGATTAAGAGATTTAGAATATTTACTTATTCATGTTTATCTATTTCCTATTCCAATTAGGTTAAACATAAGTTAGTCTATATATTGTGTATCAATTCTCTTGAGATTAACAACACATAATAAAGAGTTTTCCCACAAATCCTCCTCTAGTTTCAACATGGTATCAGAGCAGTCGATCCTTGTGGATCAAAATTAAAATTCTGCATTTAAAGTTTTGTGATCTCACACTCAGAAGAGATCATGGAAACAATGACCGTCGAAGGACTTGACGTTGAAGACAGTGGGGACGGAGATGATGAAGATGATGACGTTAAGTGTGGATTTGTTCCACGTTAGATTTTTAATTATAATTCAATGGAATTTGGTTTTTCGTTTTTTTTTTTTTAAGAAAAGAAATTTACTCTTAGTTAGTAATGATTCTAAGGGTTTATGGCTTATATGGGTTTCTAGTTTTATTGTTTCTAGAATTATTTTTGAGTTAAGAATTTTTCAGAGTAATTTTATATCTCGCTTTTCTTATTGTGGGAGAGTTTGGTAATAGTTTTACCATTACGGGGGAGTTTGGTTATAGTTTAACCATTAGTATAGTTTATTGGAACGCTCATGTTTTTAGGTCATGTTTAGTCCGAGTTATGGACCATCTAAGATAAGGATGATTGTTTGTGGAGCAGCATAATTTGCGCCCACGGGATGTATTCCCTTTTACCAAGACCGAAGACGAGCAAAAATTCCACCCCTATTTTCAAAGTTGAAGCTTAAACCCTGAGGCGTGTGTTGACATGATTTGTCCGTCTTCGACATATTGTCCATGACTAGAGATGTCAATCGGGCCTTTTGTCCGCAGGCCTGGTCCGTTTAGTGACCTAGCGGGGCGGGCACGGGCCTATGTAGTGAAGCCCAAAAAATAGCGGGCCTAGCGGGCTTGGTCCGTTTGAATTGCGGATTAAACAAGACATGCCCATTAAGGGCTGCGGGTTTGCGGGTCGGGTTTGCGGGCGACCCACTTGTTTTTCTTCCTTCGTACCGTACAAACTGCAGAATGAGGAGAGAAGATCGATCCAAATTAAAATCGAAATCAAAATCAAAATTGAAATCGAGATTGTTGTGATTGTCGCGGTTCTTGTTGCTGTGATTTTGATAGGAATCTTAGCTCTATTTCTATGGATTATTTGAGCCATTTAAAGAACTAGCTTAGGACTTCCAATTCCACAAACCTGAAAATCACCTCATATGTTTCAAGCTTTTCCCTTAAATCTTTCTTTCTTCAATTTTCAGTGTCTTAAACTAAGAACCACCAACTTTCTTCTTCTTCCTCATTACTTCCAATTCCTTTTCCATAACCAGAATCCATAGAAGCAGATCTTGAATATGTAGATCTCTTCCACCTCCAAGAAAATCTATGTTTTATAGTCCTTTCTAAATCTCACGACACCTCCGATTTCACCATTTTGAGCAAACAACCATGGAAGTCGTCTTCACCGTTGAGCTTCTTCACGAGAATACTCTACCCGCGGGCTGGTCCGTCTAACCGATGGGCTTTGCGGGGCGGGTTAGGACTGAGTTTTATAACCCGCGGTCATCGGCGGGCCGGTCCGTCGCGGATCAGAAGAAAAGCGGGCACCTCGCGGGCGGTCCGTTTGGTCGCGGGCAGGCCCGTCTGCCATCCCTATCCACGACATACGTGTTCTGCTTTGTGAATGCAAAGTTTGCGTTTTGCGTACCACGTTTGTCGTGCGGGGGAGTATTGAGGTAACTTGGGAAGCAAGACAGCGGACCAAGCCCGTGAAGCCTATGAAGCCCGTGAAGCCGAAGAATATTCTAGATATCCTATTGTGATAAGGATTAAGAGATTTAAAATATTTACTTATTCATGTTTATCTATTTCCTATTCCAATTAGGTTAAACATAAGTTAGTCTCTATATATTGTGTATCAATTCTTTTGAGATTAACAACACATAATAAAGAGTTTTCCCACAAATCCTCCTCTAGTTTCAACAGAAAAGTTCGATTTTCACGATCGGTTTTAAGCATGTTCTAGGATCATTCATATTCAATATCATCAATTTTGTTGGCTTTACGGAATTCACCTTCTCAAGGCTATAATTTATAAATAAACTTTATAGCTTCCATGAAATTTTTCAGAATTTTCGGATAGCAAATGTATGTAATGTAAAATTGTATTACAACTTAAACCATCTACTATGGGTTTAATTACCTCTAAAATGACTAAAATTAAACAAGTTGACTTCGGGATATTACATAATTTACATTCAATAATTCTGTCACTTCTGTGGCACTTATTATACCATCACCATTTGGACTATATACAATGTTTATGAAGTCAAACTTTATAAAATGATATTTGACACGAGTCATGGATCTTATGGATAATTAATAAAAAATTACGGTAAACGCTAATAAGAAATTCTAGTAATGAAGAGTAGAAATGATCAATGACCGTGGGAAAAGAAATTTGTTCGATTCTCATTAGCAAGAAACAATTCGTGCATTTTTGTTTGCATCTATATTATTGCAGAATTGGCAATAAAATACAAAGATTATACATTTGATAAGACTATATATTTGAAATGACATTGCAACGGTTTTTGAATGATATGATGGCACAGTACCATGCGTTATATTAATATATAATTAGTTATATGTATCAAAGACAAACTTTTGGACTAATTCTATTTGAAAGTTTCTAAGTATGCAACTTTCAATTTTTGTTTAATTCGACATTACCAGTATTATGAGATTTTCCCAATGAAGCCTGAAAAATCATATAGATTTATCTTGATTACATGTTTTAGTAACTCATGTTGATATCTTGTTTATCAATTGTTTTTTATTTATTTTGTAACCGTAAAGTTCAAATCAAAATTTCCTATTCTCCGCAAATCTGTAGTCATGTCAATTTGTTCATAAATCGTTAGGCGGATGTAGAACGGTCAAATAAAATTTTTGATTAAACGGATTTTGCGGATGTGAGTCTTTTATATGGTGGTGCGGGTGCATGTCATAGTCTTTTTCAATGGGATTCGAACCTATGGCTTACTATAGTCTATAGACTATAAAAACCGTAAAATGGATAATTTTCTTAAAACAAAAAAGAAAAAGAAGATGTTAGTTGATTTAGGAGGTGTTATTGGTTCCTAATTTACAAAGAATTTTGATGACTTTAATAAAATCATAGAAAATAAACAAATGAAAGATTCCAAACTATTGTTAGAAAATTTTCGAGAGTTTTCTATAATCTTGCTGATTAATACTTCATAATCTTGTAAAAATTTCCCAAACAATTTCTTTATTTTGATGATACTTTTCATGATTTTATTTTGTAAAAAAAAAATGTAGAAAGTCATAAACCAATAACATAATAATTTAATTTATTAACAATCATAAATTCTTTTGTTTTAATTGAATAACACTACAATAAATCTACAATAAATCTACAATGTAAAGTCACTTAATTAACGACACTTTAGAAAATGACGTTAACTTGTTTAAAAAGAAGGGATTTAGAGTCGGTTACTAAACCGACGGCATAAACCAACGCAAAGGTGGTTAAAACTGGTGGGCTATTATTGGGTTTAAAGCCCAACCACTAAAGACTTGAGAGAAAACACGAGCATTCTCTTCTTCGGAGAACTACGACTACGAGCATCCTCTTCTTCTCCAAAGCTTCTCAAACCCAGAAAATACGAGCATCGTCTTCTTCGGAGAACTTCAATGTCATCGAACAAATCATGGGGTTTTTTGTTTCTTTGAGTTTCTAAGTAGATTTCAAGCGCTCATCAGTCTCAATAGATCCCGAATCGTCATCGATCTCATCAATCTCGATTTGATTTTTTCTCGCCGACTCCAAAATTCAAGGTACCATTCACTTGCTCCCTCTAGATTGACTGTCGACTATTTGTCTATTTGAGATTTGTGTTTGTTATATTGAAGTTTTGATTATGCTATGGTTCTCAAAAGGAAAAAAAACTAAGGGACTTTAACATGAACATTAACATATCCTTGAAATAGATACTGACAACACACACAATTCATCATGTTTTCCTTGTTTTGCTTCTTGCCTGAGTGAAATTGATTCTGGATTTGTGAATATTGTTTTAAATTTTGGTTGAAAATGAGTGAAAATTGATTCTGGGTATGTATTTTACTGATGAGCATTGGATGTTTAACACGTTTGATTGATGTTGCTTCTGGATTTTGTCTCAATAAGAATATATGTTTAACTGACATTTTTATGACTCCATGAGTTATCGATTATTTTTTTTTGTTTGTGGTTTCCAATTTCCATTTCTATGGAAGTTAGAGTGTGTTTGTTTATTGCTTGAACTTGTATAGTTTCAGAATTGAGAATGGACAAGTCTTAGATTACAAAACATCGTATATCTCAAGACTATATAAGTGGAGTCAAAGATCTTTTAATAGAGAAGGAGAAGAGAGTTATGTGACATGTGTGCTAGAGTTACGTGCCTTGTGTGCTAGAATGCAGCCAGAAAAATAGGATTCCATGTGTAGATTACTTTTTAAACTGCTAAAAATTTTGAAAGTGTTTCATGAGTTTTTTTTGTGTTTACATTTACATAAACACATAAGAAGTTTTGGTTTGATGATCCAAGAAGGAGGAGGAAATATACTTTATCTGCTTTAGGAGGTAGATGTCGAGACTTGAAGCAACATCTCTGGAAAAAGTATAGAAGAAATACTCTAGAGGAATCATTTGATGTGAGACCAGGACTGATTCCAGAAGATCAATGGAAAGAGTTTGTGGAAATGCAATTCAGTGATATGGCTAAGGTAAAACTTATAGAACATAGATTTTTACTACTTTTATATATACATACATGATACATCACATATAAATAACTATGTACTATTGTGTTAAAATTTTGCAATTATAGAAAATGAGAGAGCGTAATATTAAAAGTCGAAGCAAACTTAAGATACCACATGCACTTGGAAAAAAAGAGTTTAGCCCGAAAGTCTAAGGAGATGGTAAGTTTAGTCTCACAAACTTATATCAGATTTACATTGCATTATATAGTCTTACGGTTCTTTTTATTCTTATTAATTCTTTGCAATCATAATTTTTAGGAAGAGGTGTCGGGCATAGAACCGAATCGAGCTGAACTTTTTATTGCATCACGAACTAAGTCAGATGGAAGTTTAATGTGCAACGAAGCAAGAATACCGGTGGTAAGTCTCAGTCTCTTTTTAGAACACGATAGTGATTCTCTGTCTCTTTCTAGAATATGATAGTGATTTTCTGTCTCTCTTTTACATTTTATGTCTCTATGGTAAGATTTAGATATTAAGTGCCGCATGAAAGGACTCGAAAATAAAGTAGAGATCCTGACTAATGCTCTTTACGCTCTTGTTGGACAAAGAAATCATTTTCAAGTAATGTACAATCTCTTTGTGAACTTGAAGTTATCATCTCCTGCAGATAACATAACGTGAATTTTTACAGGTAAATGCAGTAGGTGGGAACACAAAGTTTAACACCAATCTTCATCAATCATCTAGTGTTAGCAGTGACCAGGTAATAAAATTATATGTATCTTCAGGATAACACTTAAAGTAGCTTTATCTACAATTTATCTACAATATCAGGAAAGTAACATTTCAAAAACTGGAATTTGAACTGAACCAGAGTCATTTGATTTAGATTTCATTTGAAACTGGTATGTTTATCATTGTATAGTTCAGAACTTCATATTGATTTAGGAGAAATTAATGTCATAGTTAGACATAGAATCCAAAAGTTTGGTGTTATCACAGTCTTGAGAAAACATAGTAATTTGCTTTACTAAATTGTTCTTCGTGAGATTGCTGTCAAAAAGAAAACATAGTCATTGAAATGATACTATTGGAGATCATGTTAAACTGAGACTCTGCTGTTATTTTATTTTCTGGTTACTGATTATGGCTACTTTGTTTTTATTTCAGGTCAGATATGCTTATTTCTCTTTCAAGAATTGGTGTTATGGTGACATTTTATATTCCGTGTAAAATGAATATATTTTATTAATTGATTTTTATGTGTTGGTCAAAGAATTATTACGTGTTATCTATCTTTTGAAATTTGTATTCACTAAGGTCATCTATATAAACTAACTATATATGTGTATATATGTACACATTATATTAATTAAAGAAAAAATAATTAAAAATGAACACTAGTTACGTCGGTTTTATAAGTGACATAAACAAACGAGATTTGACTTTTGAGTCGGTTATTAAACTGTGGTTAGATTTAGTAAAACCGACGCATGTTTTCGACGAAAAAGTAAACGTCACTTTTTAAAATGAAGTTAGTATAGAGACTGATTGGTAACAGCTGTAGTTTTACATTTTTTGCTGTAGAATTATGACTGTAGGTTTATTTGCTGTGACTGTATATTTTCTTGGTGTAGAATTTTGGCTATAGAATTTAAAATTTTGGAAAGTTGAAAATTATGTGCTTTAGGAAAAAAAGCATTCTACAGCCAAAAAAATGAATTAAGAAAATATTTTGGATGTAAGAAAAAAAGGAAAGCCAAAGCTTCTAAAGCTTGATTAGATATATTTCAAATCTTTAGAAATTTTTTTGCTTTGTAAAGACTCTAAAGCACTTGTCAATCAGGCCCATAGTTAACGTCACACGATGTTACGACGGTTATTAAACCAACGTTAACTTGTTTAAGTCAATTAATAACTGACGTTAAAGTCATTAATAACTGACGTAAAGTGCCGCATCTTTTGTAGTGTAACTCCAGATTTGTGAAGATTTTAGATTACTTTTTCTAAATCTTAAATTAATAACACCAAACTTTTAAAAAATCTTGATTGAATAACAATAGATTCTACATAACATTTACGGGGTGTTATTCAACCATGAAGTTAAAGTCAATTATTTAAGGTTTAGATTTGTTTTCTGATATTGGTTTTAAGAATCTGTTTGTGTGGATTTCAAAATCTCTGCAGTATATCTTGGATTTTGATTCTAATAGTTTACTCGTAAAACTCTAAAGAGGTTTCATTTCAAATGATTTAATATACAAAGATTTTACAAGTCTTTTAGTTTTGAATAACACCATATTTTAAAGTTAGATTTAGAATCATTAGTTGAATAACACCAAATATTAAAATCTAATGAAGTATAAGATCCAATAACACCAGATTTTAAAGTTAGATTTAGAATCATTAGTTGAATAACACTGGATTAGTATTGGATTTCAATTCTATTAAAATCCATCAATGAATAACACCACCTTAAAGTCACTAAAACTCTATTTAAATCACAAACCAATAACCACCCTCAGTAATTTACCATGAGAATTGAGTTTACACCTTAGGCCTAATACTAATACTGTAGTCTCCTTGTAACCGGTTCGGTTTGCTTAAATTTCGAATTAATTATTCTTTACTTTCGATTTTTGTTTATTATACCGAATCAGACCAAAACTGAATGGTTCTGTACTTTTCTCAAATCATATAAACTTTTAAAACCCTCAATTTGTCCGACGGTGTTACGCGACGGCGATATTCGGCGGCGGAATCGTTTCGTCTCACTCTCTCGGTTAATTCATCCAATATCTTTCCGCCGTCTCAAAAATGTCGTCTTCGAAGCGGAAGCGCGACGCCGAAACCGCCGCGGAAGATTGTGACGACGGTAGTGATAAGAGCAATACCGGAAACAGTTTCTTCGATATATATGGACCCGAAGTATAAACACCTTCTTCTGTATGATTTGATTGATTAGTGCTCAATATTGTCATATGTGAATTGAATCTTCTTCTTCTTCTTGGTAGGCGAAAGCAGAACTCGATTTCAAAAGCCCTGATACAACATTGAACTTACAAGTAGGTTTTGTGATGCAAAGGAGAGTTTTTTTTTTTTCGTAACTATTCTATTTTTGGAAGTTTATGATGATAAATGTAATAATTTGCATCATGGGTTTGATTAGGATGTTCAAGGACTTGTGACATGGGTTCTTGCAGAAGGTTTTATGCCTTCGTGGGTGTTTATTAAGGTATGAACAAGATTGATTGTGTTGTGTCTTTACGGTTTCTTTGAAGTTTAAATGACATTTTAAAGATATGGTTTTTGCAGAACAAGCCTCTCATTCCAAAGGTTGTAATGCTCTACCTTCCTGGATTGGATGCAGCTTTATACTTATCACAGTCTAAAACACTGTCTAGTTTGAAATCATGTTGCGGTAATCCTATCGCGCTTTTAGCTTTGAGGTTGGTGTAAGTTTTGGTGCTTCTCTTTACTTGGGGGTTTGTTGTGAATACAATTATTTGGTTGATTGTTGGTAAAGACTATCTTTTGATTTTATTCTTATGTTAGCTGTGTAGTTGATGAGATGAGGACAATCGATACGATCCTTACTTGCAAGGGTAAAAGAAAGAAAACTGTTACTAGTTCAGTGGAACCACCTCCTCTAGTATCTAGCCCAGGTAGTAGACTTCACTTGATGATTCTTGATCATTGTTCCTTATTAATTGCGAGGTTTCAGTGTTAACCAGATGTAACAGCCGTGCGTGGAAAATTTAGTGTCAGATTTTACAACTCTTCTCCCAATATAAGGCATTAACTAGATGATATCTTTCGCTTGTAGAAGCATGCACTCTGATGGGGAAATCATTCGTTGAGCTCACAAAAGATATACCATTCCCTGTTACTTATTATACTTTAAGTCGAAAGGAAATGGAACAAAATGGATACACTTTTGAAAAACTCGGTACGAGTTCTACCCATTTAAAATTAACAACTTAATCCTGTTTGAGCTGTTAAATTTTTGCTTTCGTGTAACATCATTTGCTTATTTTCTTTTGGTTATGCAGAATTTACACCTACACTTCCTGCACCAACAGGATCCTGTCCACACGAAATTGTGGCTCTTGATTGCGAGATGGTAAACAAACTATGTTTTCTAGCCTTTCATGATGATGCTTTGTGATATAATCTTTTAATATATCTTATTTTGTCAAAACATATTAACAGTTATTTTGATTATCCAAATATTTTATGGAGGTTTGCTTCTTTCCTTTTTGTTTCACCCTTAGTGTATTACAAAGGAGGGTTTGGAGTTGACGAGAGTGACACTGGTGGATATCCAAGGACAGGTATCTTCTTTCTTACTTCTTTAAGTATGTTAGATCTCGTCATTTATCTTACCAAGTTTCCATGGTCGTGCAGGTTCTATTAGATAAATTAGTCAAGCCAACAAATCCTATTACTGATTACAACACAAGGTAAGACATGCTAATATATGTGACTCTGTATATATCACATACGAATTTTAGAACAATGTCTGTTTCTAGTAGCTCTTAATAGGTATATGCCTAAAAAACACATTGGTTTGCAGGTATAGTGGAATAACAGCTGTGATGATGGAGGGAGTTACAACAACTCTTAAAGATATTCAGGTTTCACGAGATCCTTTTTTAACTTTTATTAGATACGGGTTAGGACATTTAAATTGAAGACTCGTAATGATCTAGTATAATTAGAGCCGTTTTGCTATGTTCAGGAAGAGTTCTTAAAGCTGGTTTTCAAAGAGACCATATTAGTCGGACACTCCTTGGAAAATGACTTGTTATCTTTGAAGATCTCTCATAATCTGGTGATTGACACTGCAGTATTATACAAGCATCCACATGGTAGATCTTATAAAACTAAACTTCGAATTCTAGCAAAAAAGTTTCTTGCTAGAGAGATACAGCTGTCTGAATCCGGACATGACAGCGTGGAGGATGCAAAAGCAGCCATGGATTTGGCACTATTGAAGATTAAACATGGCAAGAACTTCATATTCTTAACCTCACTATTAAGTCTTGTTTCTATTTCTCTGTATCCGTTTTAAGTGATTTTCTTTTCTGGCTTCCTCTAGGACCTGATTTTGGTTCACCACCGGAAGTGATAAGAAAAAAGCTCCTCGCCATTTTGAATGAGAGCGGGAAAACGACTTCTATAATCGACAATGTCAACATCGTGAAGCGATATGCTTCTGAGTCATCCAATTCAATTCCAGTTTTTTCTGACGACGAAGCACTTTCAAAGGCCGTGAAGGAGGTTAAAACTTCTGAATCCATTTATGCCTTTGTATTTCTCGCTGGCTACATAAAAGTATAATGTATGTGTCTTTTATATGCTACTAGGTAAAGAACAAGCGGTCACAATTCGTTTGGACACAATTCTCAGAATTGAATGCACATTTCCAGAGCAGAGCGGATGATCCACAGAAACTAAATTCCAGACTAGCCGAGATGATCTCATTGCTTACATGTAACAAAAACCCCGGGCTTAAGAAAAGCAATGTTTCACCTGAAACAAAGGAAATCTTAAAGAAAATGAACGATAGAGTCCAATCCGTTTACGCTGCATTACCCACAAATGCGATGTTTATAGTTTGCACCGGACACGGAGACACATCCATTGTACACAGGTTTGTAGCACTCAATCCAAATCTCAAGTGTTTTACACAAACAAATCTCTTCTGATTTGCGATCTGATTAAATTGTCTTACCCGTCTGTTTCTTGCAATATGAAGAGTGCGGAAAATGCTTAAAGATGAGAATGAAATCGGGTTTGACCGTGAGAAAGTTGTGAAGGTTCTCGAAGAGCTTCAAGCACAAGCCGAAGTAGCTCTCTGTTTTGTAGGTATCAAGCAATAAACTTAAACAGACGCCAATTTTTTCCCTTGTATACCTTAATGAGTAACAAGACACTCACAATTCAGTCTTGTAATTCTTTGATATTATTGGTTTGTAGCATTTCAAGTTTGGTTACAGTAAAAAAAAAATCAGAAAATGGCTAATTCCAGCATGAATTTACAGTAAATGAATCCACAAACAAAATTCCTATAAAACTAAATATGTAAAAAACTTATAGAATCAGGGAATTATCCATTATTACACCATTTCGAAGAACACCTAAGGTATTATTTTGTGTTCATCAATGGAAAAGTCCTTAACCAGTCGGTTATCTTAAACCAACAAAAAACAGAATACCGCCGCACGTGTAAAACACTCGGAGTCTTCTTTAGCGCCAAATTCCGCTCGTATCCTCAAAAAACCTAGACTGATCTTAATCAAACAATCTAAACCGTTGATTAAGCCCTTTTCATCTCAGCCGTTAGATTTCGGCGATCAAATTCTCATCAAAATTCAATTTTTTGATTTTTCAAAAAGATCTCAAAGAGAGAGCTATTCAAAAAAAATCTCTGCTCCGTCTCCAAATTATTTGCCATGGAAGATTTGAGTTCCAATCAGAATCTTCCGCCGCGTCAATCAGATTTCTCCATCCCTGCGGCGAAGATGGATTCGTTTCAGAAATCGCTAGAACCGCCGCCGAGTTCTCCGGCGAAATCTTCTCAAGAATCAGCCACGGAAGTCACACCGCCGCAGAAACCACCGCTTCACCGATTTGGTCACAACCAAGTTCAACAGAATCAATCAGAGAAGTGTCGAGTGAGGTAAATTGGTTAATTTCTCATTTAATCAAATTTGTTTCGATCTTGAGGAATTAGCGATTTGATTGTTTGGTATGTAGAAATCAAGATCCATTGGACTCAGTAAGAAATATTGAAGTTGAATCGAAAGAGAATACTCCAAATAAACAACAGAGACATTGCAATTGTAAAAACTCAAAGTGTTTGAAACTGTGAGTATCTCTCTCTCTCTCTTTGTTAATAGTGAATTTTGTAGATGTTTTGTTTATGCAGAGTCTTGTGATCTTTATAGGTATTGTGAATGCTTTGCGTCTGGATCTTATTGTAATGGTTGTAACTGTTTGAATTGTCACAACAAATTGGAGAATGAGTCTTCGAGGCAAGTAGCTATCACGGCGATCTTAGAGCGTAATCCGGATGCGTTTAAGCCTAAGATTGCTGGTAGTCCTCATGGAGTGAAAGATTTGCAGGTGTGTTATATCTTGTTTACTTCAAAAATGTAACTTTATGCATTTGTTGTTAGTTTTGTAACTTATATGCGGTGTTGGGAATGTTTCGAAACCGACTTGTAGGAGAATGTGCGGCAGATTCTGCTTGTTGGAAAGCATAGCAAAGGATGTCACTGTAAGAAATCAGGATGCCTCAAGAAGTACTGTGAGTGTTACCAGGCGAATATTCTATGTTCGGATAATTGTAAATGTCAAGATTGCAAGAACTTTGAAGGAAGCGAAGAAAGAAATTCTCTTCTTCATAGATCTCACGTCTCTGAAACTTACATACAACAGTTGACCAATGCTGCTGTTAACCGCGCCATCGACATGTCTGCTTATCTGAACCCTCCTGAATCAAGAAAGAGAAAGAGCAATGACACTTCACATTCTGTTGAAGCTAGAGGTTCATCTGCAGTTTCGTCACACGTTGTCCAAAATCAGAGGGTAAATAGTACAATCCTGCGTTTCTTTTTAATGGTCTTTAGCTTCAGTTTTTGCATTGAAAGCATAATTCTTTGTGTTTTTCGTGTTCCAACTAGGTAAACAGTGTTACAAGAAATGGAGACACTTCTCTATTTTCACTCCCTAACAAAAAGGCGGTATCCGGGTCTACAACAAGTGCTTACAGGTTGGAAATATCAAACCTTTCCTTTCTTTGATATTGCCCATTCGAAACTACCATGATACCTGACTGTTTACTTCTATAGGTCTTCTCTGTCAAATATTATCCAACCACATCATGTCAGAGAGTTATGTTCGCTTTTGGTCTCAAAATCGGTGAATGTAGCAAAGAAATTGTCAGGTACATATCATGCAGTAGAACAATAAGATCTTTTTACATATTATCACAATGTTGCATAGAAATTGTGATGTACAGGAGGATATGTTCCTCATATAATCAGATCTTTGTTAAGAGAATGTCTGATATGGTGAAACAGACAAAGGGAGGAAGAACGACAAAGACCCTTCATTTGATCGAACCCGAATAAATGCTAATGAGATCAATGACTCTCCAGATTGTGTCCTTGATGCTAATAGAATAGACGAGAAGCCTTTATCTCCAGCAACACGTGCATTGATGTGTGACGAAGAAAATGATATCGGGTCAGAGAAAGAGACGTCGGCCCGAGTGAAAAGAAGGCAAGAGAAAGAAGGCACAGACACAAGCTCGGTTATTTACTTAGAACAAGAAAGACAGATCTTGTCAAGCTTCAGGGACTATCTCATTCATCTCTCAAACCGTGCGAGCGTAAATGGTAAGCTTGCTTTTAACTTAAGATCTTATCCTTGTAGAGGATGTGCTAATTTAAGAGATTATTTTAAGCAGGAACAAATATCAAAACCAACACAAATCCAAGCTGAAAGAAACCAGAAGATGAAGAACAAAGCCATCGAGATTCGAGACTCAAGTTTTTGGGGCATTACTTAGGGAACTTTTCTGACAACAACTTTAGGATCTAACTCATTTTAACGTACGATCCATGTCACATTTTTTATTTAAAGGGAAAAAAAGTTATAGGAAGATTAGACATAATTTAAAAATGGTGTGAAGTTGAGTACCAATTTGCTACATAGCTTGCAAGTTGCAAGTTAAAAAAAGTAATCATTTTTTAAAATGGTCCGTAGATTTGTTTTATTTTTTTCAATCCACACTACTACATATTATAGTTTATGAATGGTAAATAAAAAGCGGTCCGAACCGCAAACGTATTTGTCTGCTCTAACCGCCATAACCATTCGAACCTTTATATATCTGAATTATATCGTTGTGATAGAACATACTCCGAGTAGTTAGAAATTTGAATTTCATACTATATTTCATGTTTTGTGTATGCCATAAACCTGTTACTAAACCGTGAAATCTCGACTACATAGATTTTTCATTTTTAACATTTGATCCATGTCACGTTAAAAAAAAAAAAAAAAACAAAATTTAAAATGTTTTAAAGTTTATGAGTAAATGAGTAAAAACTGTCACCTACTTTCAAGTTAAAAAAAACGTCTATCCCCAAACCAGATTCGAAGATAATGGGCTTTGCGTATCTGTTTAATTAATAATGGGCTTTAGAATAATATAGGTCCAACCAATTACATGACCCGACCCGTCTGTAAAACAATTCCGTCTTCTTCATCATCGGCTTAACACTGCAAAAACAAAAAACTAAAAACCCTAGGCACACTCTTCTCTCTATCCGCAAAGCTTCTTCTTCCTAAAAGCGATTTCTCTCTCTTTCTCGATATCCATAGAGAGAAACTTCGATCTCAGTTTCGAAATCATGGCGGCGGTAGTTGATATTGATGCCCTATCGGCTCAGTTAGGGGTTAATTGGTCTGAGGTTAATCTCGATTCAATCCAACTTCCTCCTGGAAACAACTTTGGGATCGAGAGGTTAGATTTTCCATTAGATCTCTCCGCTTCTTAGCTTTTGTAGAATCTTCGTTTCAAATCTGAGAAATCTTATATCTAGTAACGTATGAACAATGAAAACTTTTTTTTGTTTATGTGGTGATTGGTAGTGATGATGAAGCTGTATACCATGATGATCAGTCAGAATTCGACACTGGATTTGGTAACATTATCGTTGTTGATCACCTCCCTGTTGTTCCCAAGGAGAAGTTTGAGAAACTAGAAGGTGTTCTCAAGAAAATTTATAACCAGTTAGGTGTGATTAAGGAAAATGGACTGTGGATGCCTGTTGATCCCGATACGAAGATGACATTGGGCTACTGTTTTATTGAGTTCAATACTCCTCAGGTTGTTATCTACTCGCATCTCTGTGTTTAGTTAGTTTGCTTAAGCAATAATGTAGGAGACAGAACTAGATTGTTTGACAATGGTAGTGTATATTCTAAGAGTTTGTTTCAATGTCTGGGGCTCTTTGCAGGAAGCACAAAATGCTAAGGAAAAGTCGCATGGCTACAAGTTGGACAAGACTCACATCTTTGCTGTTAACATGTTTGATGATTTCGATAGGTTGATGAATGTGAGGGAGGAGTGGGAGCCTCCTCAGGCCAGGCCTTATGTCCCTGGGGTACGTGTACTTGTTGTCTTTTGAATAACTTCCACTGTGTCTGTGCAATCACTTCTTTATTTTGGTTATTCTCTGATTGATTCAGTGAATTCATGTGTTTGCTAGCTGAATTAGTGTTAGGATCTGTTTTACGCATTTGATGTATACTAACCAATAATTATAATTGCAATACTCTTATTGCATGTTTATTTCTTTATTGAATGCAGCCTTTTTAGGTGATTTTTCGTTACTTATATGGTGTTTGTTTTTCAGGAAAATTTGCAGAAGTGGCTTACCGATGAAAAAGCCCGGGACCAGCTAGTCATTCGTTCAGGCCCTGATACTGAAGTTTACTGGAATGATGCCAGGCAGAAGAAGCCTGAACCTGTTCATAAGCGTCCTGTTAGTTTCTTACATCTTCCTGTGTATCTCTTATTTGTTACTTGACTGTTTAGAGCAATGTTATATGTTATGTTACCATCATCTGAATTAATGATGTTCTCTTCCTATGCAGTATTGGACAGAGAGTTATGTGCAGTGGTCTCCTTTAGGTACATACCTTGTGACACTTCACAAGCAGGGGGCAGCTGTTTGGGGTGGTGCTGATACATTCACGCGTCTCATGCGTTATCAGCATTCTATGGTTTGAATTTCCTGTTAATTGCTACATAGTACTTCCGTTTTTCCTCTGTTGGCCTGAGAATTGACACCTTTTGTTGATTCTGTTTTAGGTCAAACTAGTTGATTTCTCGCCAGGTGAGAGATATCTTGTAACTTACCATAGCCAAGAACCAAGCAATCCGAGAGATGCAAGTGTGAGTTCATTTTTGACTCTGTTCTTTCCAACTTTTATTTGTATATCATTTCTATGCAAAGGATTCTGATTGCTGTCAAAATTACAGAAAGTAGAGATTAAGGTCTTTGATGTGAGAACCGGGAGGATGATGAGAGATTTCAAGGGTAGTGCTGATGAGTTTTCAATTGGAGGACCTGGTGGTGTTGCTGGTGCCTCTTGGCCTGTTTTCAGGTAATTTCTTCAATTGCATGTCAATGTCCTAAAAATAAAGAGTCAAAATCTATCCTCTGGTCTACTATTATGCACATTTGTTGATATCTTGTAAAACTTTTCTGTAGATGGGCTGGTGGAAAAGATGATAAATACTTTGCCAAGCTTAGCAAAAACACCATCTCTGTCTATGAGACTGAGACTTTCAGCCTAATAGACAAGAAATCCATGAAGGTTGATAATGTTGTGGATATTTGCTGGTCTCCCACTGATTCCATCCTTTCATTGTTTGTTCCTGAACAAGGTGGTGGAAACCAACCTGCCAAGGTATGTTTTTTTTTTATCTTATGTAAATGAAAAGCCCTGAAACCTCAATACGCTTCGGTTTCTCTGCGAGTTGTTATGTAGTTACATGTTGTTATCCCTTTCTTCAGGTTGCTCTAGTCCAAATCCCGAGCAAGGTGGAGCTGAGGCAGAAGAATCTCTTCAGTGTGAGCGACTGCAAGATGTACTGGCAGAGTAGTGGAGAGTATCTTGCTGTTAAGGTTGATCGATACACAAAAACTAAGAAGAGCACATACTCTGGATTTGAGCTTTTCCGTATCAAAGAAAGGGATATTCCCATCGAGGTTCTTGAGCTGGATAACAAGAACGACAAGATCATTGCTTTCGCTTGGGAGCCCAAGGGTCACAGGTTTGCTGTGATTCATGGTGACCAACCAAGACCAGATGTCAGTTTCTACTCGATGAAGACCGCACAAAATACTGGAAGGGTTTCAAAGCTCGCAACGTTGAAGGCCAAACAAGCCAATGCCCTCTTCTGGTCGCCCACAGGAAAGTACATCATTCTTGCTGGGTTAAAAGGTTTCAATGGCCAGCTTGAATTTTTCAACGTGGATGAGCTCGAGACAATGGCCACAGCTGAACACTTCATGGCCACGGATATCGAATGGGACCCAACTGGAAGGTACTAGTGTCTCAAAACTAAACAAGTCCATTGGTTGGTTTCTCTTTGTTCCAACTGGTGATGTTTTTTGCACTTTTTTCTTTTCAAAGGTACGTTGCAACCGCAGTGACATCAGTCCACGAGATGGAGAATGGGTTCACCATATGGTCTTTCAACGGGAATTTGGTTTACCGGATACTGAAGGATCATTTCTTCCAGGTATGTAACAAAAAACTCGGTCTCAAACTAGCATCATCCGTTACGATGTCTAATAAAATATTTGTGTATGGTTACACAGTTGGCTTGGCGTCCAAGACCGCCATCATTCTTAACTGCAGAGAAGGAAGAAGAGATAGCAAAGAACCTGAAGAAGTACAGCAAGAAGTATGAGGCAGAGGATCAGGACGTGTCGTTGCTGTTGAGTGAACAAGACAGAGAGAAGAGAAGGGCATTGAAGGAAGAATGGGAGAAATGGGTGATGCAGTGGAAGTCTCTGCATGAAGAGGAGAAACTCGAGAGGCAAGATCTTCGAGATGGTGAAGTTAGTGATGTGGAAGAAGATGAATATGAAGCCAAGGAAGTTGAGTTTGAGGATCTTATTGATGTCACTGAGGAAATCGTTCAAGAGTCGATGTAAGTTTCTCGGTCTCTTTTGTTACCATCTCTTAGTGTTCTTCGGATCTCTTAGACTTCGCATTCTCTAAACTTGGAAGAGAAGTTTTGTTTCCTTGGATATTGTTATATCATTATTAAGTTTTCGTAATTACACTTGAAGGGTTATAACATTCTTATAGAAGAAAAATCTTGCGATCAAAACTCATTCCACACACAATTATACCAAACTGAAGAAATCCAAAAAAAAGGGTTTATGAAATTTGGCTTTTGGGTAACTTTAGGTTCATATTCATGTTCTTCCATGAGTATAACTCATACACTCTTGTGTAAGAGACCAGCACGTCGTTGGAAACCAGTAGCTTCAAACGGCAGGATGTGTGTAAGTGATAATAATCCCACATCGCTAGACTAGAAACAATGACTGGGAAATACAGGAGTATAAATAGAGAAGTGGCTGGATCGAGCAAATTACTTACCTGGACGGGGTCAACTCGCGATCAATAAGACGAGTGGCCTAGGCTAGTGACCGCATTGCACATATCGTTGGGGTGCTATGCTTAAGGTCTTCCCTTGAGGAAGAGCCTACGTCATTATTTGTGGCAGAGGGGGTTTGCGTTCGCGCAGCCCCTACCATCATTAGTCTTAATCTTGATATATTCCAATAATTATCTCGTAGGTCATAATTGAAAATTTTTAGAACTTTTTGATTATTTGTTTTAGGTACAGAGTCCCACATCGGAAGTAAGTATCAAGTTGATGGATATTGTATGACTATAAAACAAAGAGGCTTTGGTTTATATAAAAGTATCTTTGCGCTTGGGACAATGACGCAGCTAATGAGGTCTTAACCGAGGCGCGTCTATTGCTGGTTGAAAACTATTTCCAAACCCCCTCCTAGGCCTAAGCTTGTCTTGGGCCTTCGAGAATTTCTGGAAGAGCTCCCTCCGGGGTAAAGCTCTACAATTCTTAGTTCAATATTTTTTCTTCCAAGGTTAGTTCAATAATTCGTTAATGTATATTTTCCCTTTCATTATTATTGAATCAAAGAACATCGGCTATGATGATATAAACTATAAATGAGTAATGTTTTGAACACAACCAAACTCAGCGCCTGTGTAGTGTATAAAGAATTAACCTCAAGTACAAGAGGAATACCAGCAAGAATTGCAAAGGGCTAAGCATATAAAAACTACTTGAGCTTGGGTTTGATGACTTCAATGCATCCCATTAAGGGGCTCATGGATCACCACGGATCCATCTTCTTGCTGGTAATTCTCCGGCAAACACACGACCGCACACGCCGTTGCGTTTAGAGTGTGGACGAAATTAGTAGCTGGAAGATTCGTTTTGCCTTACCCGTCTCCGACTTTGGTAATCCATGCAGTTTGATGCTCTTGATATCTAGGTTAGAAGTTAAAACAGCAAGCTCAAAGAATAAACTAAGGTAATTGGTTCTATTGGGCTGTGTCTTTCTTTATCTTTTTTTTTTTTTTTTTGGCTCGGGGGGCTTTGTATATAAAGTTTGTGTACACGTCCGAGTCAATGATGAAACTTTTCATTTTTTCATCATCTTATTAAAGGCTGAAAGAGACTTTTCATTTTGCTATCATTTAAGTATAAAAAAGGACATGTGATTATAGAACCTTGTCTTTTTTTTTCTTGGTTTCTGAAACATAATTTCGCAGGGTCGATCTAATATTTCTTGCTGCGATAGATCCTTGTTGTCTCACCACAATCTCCGTTCGATAGATCCAACCAAAAGCCTTATCGCCAGTATATGCATCTTATAGTGTCTGGTTCCAATCGATAACCAAGTTGAAGGGTATCATCATCTATGGTGTTGACTCATTGGTTGTTCTTCCCTGTGCAGATTTTCCATTCACAATCACTGATGATGGCTTGGAGGAGAGCTTCCCAAGTTTGTAGCGGTCCATTGTTAAATATTTTTTTGTTTCTTGTTGTCCAGATTGCACATATAACTCAAGGAGACAATGGTCCCTCTCCTTTACCAGTTGGTGCAAGGCAAGTGATTTAATTTTTTTCGAATTCATTAATAAAGATTGGGTGAACGACATGTGTCCCCCCCCCACGAAGTTTTATATAGTACCATAACAACATAGATTTCGGATCTCGTCTCCAGTCCACACAAAACGAAAGTTAAACTCCAATTTCTCCCTAAATTGAAAGTTCGAGACCTCAGTCTCCATAAATTCAAATTTCGTGGTTTATTATTGGTTTACTATGCTGAACCCGATGTCAAACCAAAACCTAGAATAATAAACCGGCCAAAACCTAGAATAATAAACCGGATAATAAACCATCCTCCTCTCTCTCTCTACCTTCTTCACCATCTTTAATCCGAGAGAACATCAATAGCCTTGTCAAAAAGTAAGTAACATAATCATCAATTCTGCAAAATTTTATGATGCCCAATTGCTTATGGTACAACCCGAAATCTTTATAATGCCCAATTGCACAAGTTGTACCCTAAGCATTTGCCCAATTCTGCAAATGCTTATGGTACAACCCGAAATCTATGTTGTTATGGTACTATATGAAACTTCGTGGGGGGGGGACACATGTCGTTCACCCATAAAGATTTATCGAAATTAAGTATCTAACCAAATGCCCAAAAAACAAGAATGTGACGACAAAAATAAAAGTGTTTATTTATTTATTATTAAATAAAACATTAAAGAAAACAAAAATGTATTAAAAGTTAACTAAAACACGTCATTAAGAATCAGGTGGCTAGGCTAATTGTGAAAATTTGCATGCCGTTGACATAATTTTCTTAACAAAAAAAAAAAAACAGAACACCAAATCTTTTTCTCCCACCGATCACCACCGGAGCTATGGAATCGCCGATTACTCAAGCCCATGTGTTTAGATCGGAGTTTCTTCGTCTGCTTCAGAGTCGACGATCACCCAAAGGTTATAATCAAAATTTTAATTAGATTAATTCTCGCACTTGTTATTAACTATTATTTCATTTAATTTCCCAATCTCTTAATCACAGATTTAATTGATTTATCATTTTTTTCCTTAAAACTCTTTTGATTAATCTCTAAAATCTTAATCTCCAGTTCCATTAATAGCCAATTCTTCAAATCCTGTCGAAAATCCTCTCTTTCAAGCTGATGTTCCTTCTACAAAAGTGAGATCACAATCCTTTTTTTTTCTCTTCAAAATTTTGTTTCATTTTTTAAGTTAACAATTCATTACCAAACACAGGCAATAGAGTCTTGTCCAAAAGAAAACATTGGTAACTTAAAAGAAATGCTTAAAGAAGAAAACCTTCATTTGCACACTGAGGTAACATTTTTTATATATATATTCAACAAATTTTCTGATATTTTTTGTATGTGTTAAATTGTTTTCTATGTAATGGTTTAAGGATTCAGAGCAAGGGAAATTACCTTTACTTATTTTAAGCTTGAAAGAGAGGACTAAAGTAAGAAGGCCCGCGATTGTGTTTATGCATGGCACAAACACAAACAAAGAATGGTTAAGACCATGGCTTGAAGTAAAACTAACATCAATAACTTTTGATTTCTCCTTTAAGCAACATTACTTTGTTGATTAATACTTTTTTTTTTACTTAGGCATATGCTTCGCGGGGATATGTAGCCATCGGTTTAGACTCTCGGTACCACGGTGAACGTGCTGATTGCAAAACTGCCTATCGAGATGTAATATCGTTGTTACGAATCATCGTTTATCTAATGATTCTTCTAGTGTTTAGAGTTCTGATATGGGTTTTTGGTGTAAATATTGATGTAGGCTCTTATATCATCTTGGAGAAATGGAAACACAATGCCTTTTATCTTTGATACTGTAAAAACATTTGTCTCTTTTTTAGCTTTTATTTTTTGGTTTCGCTTTAGAGTGTAACACATCTTATCGTTTTTTTTTTCTTTCTTAGGTATGGGATTTGATCAAACTAGCTGAATATCTTACTCAGAGGGATGATATAGACCCGAAAAGGATAGGAATCACCGGTATTTCGCTAGGAGGTCAGTCATACAACAAATTGAGTAGCATGATTTGTAGTTATAGTTATACATTCTAATTTTGTTCATTGTGAAAGAAACATACAGGGATGCATGCTTGGTTTGCTGCTGCAGCTGATACCCGCTATTCCGTGGCTGTTCCTTTAATCGGTGTTCAGGTGCAAAATCATCGTTAGTTTCTTTTGCTCTTTCTTAGCCAAATACCGATAAACAGCGTAGCAACTATGAGGCATGTTGTTGTTTGTATGAGGATGTTTCCTAATTCAAAAACTTTTCAATGTCTTGTATGTTGGGCAGGGATTTAGATGGGCAATAGACAATGATGAGTGGGAAGCAAGAGTCAACAGTATAAAACCTTTATTTGAAGGTCAGATTCTGAAAAACACAAAGTGATTCAATATAATATGTACGAGGATTATAATTCCTTTGTTTTTTTTTTTTCTTCTACGGTTTCAGAAGCAAGGATCGATCTCGGAAAGAATGTAATCGACAAAGAACTGGTCGAGAAGGTATAGAAGCTTGAAAGTGACTACGAATTCGGATTGCAACTCAATTATAATTGGTAAGTATTTATTGACATAACAGGTGTGGAACAGAATAGCTCCTGGCCTAGCTTCTAAGTTCGATTCGCCTTACTCATTACCAGTGATTGCTCCGCGGCCTCTTTACATCCTTAATGGTGAGCACAGTCAATATATGCTCATTATCTATCGACACACTTACAAGTTTTGCCGCGTTACATATGCAGGCGCAAATGATCCTCGATGTCCTCTTGGCGGACTAGAAGTTCCGTTAAAGAGAGCTGAGAAAGCGTATAAGGAAACTGCTTCTCCTGGAAACTTCAAGGTAAACTTCTGATTTAGTCTATAATTCTATTGCAACCAGAGAGAATTTTAAAAAAAAAACTTTTGATATTTCGAGAGAGCAGTTCAAAGCAGAAGATGGAGTTGGGCACGAAGTGACGAGTTTCATGATCAAAGAATCATCAGACTGGTTTGACAAATTCCTTAAAGAAGAAGATATGACTTGCGATTAAACCGATTGTAATATTGGTAAAATTGTGAACTAATAAGAAGAATCATCTCCTTGTAAACCTTACACATGTGAAACTTAATAATGTATTCACTCTCGCAAATCATTATCATTACAAATTCAAAGAAAAAAGCAAGAGGATCATCATCCTTTCTTTGGCATTGCGGCGAGGCGCGTGTACATGCGTGCCATTGAATTGAACCCTCTCACATCCCCAGATCTTAGAAGATTCCCTTTCATAGCAACAACCCCAACAACAAAAGTGTCAAAACACACAGATTTCAGTAAAAAGCAGTTGCATACTATAAAACACTGAACTAGTTTTGTACCTGAGTCGCAGTTAAGAGGACTGTCCGGCTCAGGATGAGCCATCAATGCTATGATAGCTCTACACACGGACTGAAGCGTCCAAGCGGGACTCCACGCATTCTTCAATATGTCGAGGCAAATTTCCCCTGTCTACAAATTCCAAATAATAAAAAACAGTGCCCTTTTTTTTTAAACCGGAGAGATTATTAAAAACTGCAATCATCATTTCACCTTGAAATGCACATTTGGATGAAATATTTTGGTCAAGAATCGCACTTGAGGAGGTTGCAAAGGATATGGTTCAGGAACAGCAAAAGCAAGCTGAAAAACACCGCCTTCATAAGGAGTCTCCGACGGTCCCTGCAACAATACAACAACAACGACAATGTTTCAAAAACAGAAACCACAAACTTTCCCTGCAAAATGAAGGAAGCTTTTTGGTTTTCTTATCAATAATTTCTCCGAAAAAAAACCTTGATAAGAGCGGTCCATTTGAATATGTTGGTATCATCACACACCAATTGAATATCTGGATCAGCTACTTTCTCTCGCTGAACCTCTTTGTATTCTTTAAAGAGTCTCGCTCTTGATGCCTATACATGAATCAATCAATCAATCACACACACATACTTAGTCAAAGTTTTGCAAAAAAAAAAACATAAAAATTGGCAATTTTTTACCTGCATCTCTCTAATCGTCCAAAAAGAACAAGATCGAATTTGTCAACTGCAAAACACAAAACAAAGAATCTAAAAAATCAAGAACTAAAAAAAAAAAAAAACTAGTTCGGTCGTGTTCGTTTCAAAATCGCCAGCGGCTGCGACTAATCGCAAGTTTGTTCGTTTTGTTATCGCTGCGACTGATTTTTTAAAATTCCAAAACTAATACATTTTTAATGATTATTTGTGTATTTGGTTATCAAATTTTTTTAATCTTCATTATTACCAAAAAAAACAAACTTGCAAAAGAAGACAGATATCTGCTTGGATATTTGCAGAGAGAAACCAAACATATCACATGATTAAAGAATAACGTGCACACAATGCTCAAAGCCAGCTCATATCTATAATAACGTTCATGATACTAATCTCATATCTATACTATTACTAACGTTAAAGAATAACGTTCATGATACTAATCACTATACTATTCTAAACTAAAGATGAACTAAGCCAATATTGCTCTAAAATTTTTAAACAATAAGCATTCATAGCCTAAATGGAGATCAAAGTCAACACAAGAAAACAAAAAACATACAGTTGGTGATGTAACTGAGGACAATGAGAAGAATCTGTCTACAGGCTGAAACTTTCTTGACCTCTTAGCACTGCAAAATGGGTTCATATCAAAATCAATCAATCGCTAAACCTAACCTAAGATTTTTTAAAAAAATTTATCATGAAAGCAATAACAAAGCTTCTCAAACCAGTACACAACAAGGTGAAGCTAACAAAACAAGAAAGAAAACAAATCAAGAATACAAATAGAGTTCACTCATAAAAAGACTAACAATGCCAATAAGAAGAATAACACAGAAGAAAAAGAAAGAAACACATAACAAAGAGCCAAAGTGACTAGCTTAAATCAAAGATTCAGAAAACTAAAAGAAGAATGCAAAAGCAGAAGAGCTAACCTACACCTAATGACCTATTACAAACGTATTTACACAAGGAGAGACAATGGAGGAAGGGCAAAAAACGTCTATCATAATCAGAGCATCACTAAAAGCGACATGGAAAACATCTGGCTGAATCTTCACAGAGAGAGTTCATAGTGTCATCATCATGAAAGCAACGAGAATTTTTACAAAACAAAATTAACTTCCAGGATCCATATCGCTCACATAAGTTCAAAGAACAACGATTGATGCAGAACATGAAGAACCAAGTTCAAAATGTAAGAAATTAAAACCTTGGAAAGAAGAAGGGCTTGTTAAGATATGAGGAGGAACTTTGTTGATGTGTTCCGAGGTTAAACTCTGAATCTCATTCTTCTGCAATTTAACAAAGAATCAGCCATAAGCCAAAACTCAAAAAACCCACAATAGAGATTAAAGAGAAAAACCCAGAAAGCAAAACCTTAGAAATCAATTTTGATGTTGCACAAGGGAAAATTAGAGAAATTACTTCGACTTTGGCTCGAGGAGTAGAGGTTTCCGATGGTAGATCTTCGGCTTGGGGTGATGATTCCGGCAAAGAAAGAGGAAGTTCCGGTGGAGTTCGAATCGGAGAAAGTTTCTTTTGCCTCCGACGACGAATCACTTTGGTTTTGGTTTGAGAGATCTCGATCTGTGATGGGAGTAAACAAAACTAGGGTTACGAATTTAGTAGTTATTCACTAGACATAAGGACATTTTTGTCATTTTACGCTTTTAGTCACAACTTTTCCACTCGCATCGCTAATTTACCCTGTTGATTAATACTTTTTGTTTACTTAGGCATATGCTTCCCGGGGTCATAGGCCTGGACATTCGGTTAATCATTCGGTTTCGGTTCGGTTGCGTTCGGTTTCGGTTAGTTTGTATATGGTAATATAATAACCATTCAGATATTTTACGAATTTCGGTTCGGTTCGGTTCGGTTTGGATATTTAAATAGATAACCGTAACTAACTAAACTTTTATCACGTTCGGTTTGGTTCGGGTTTTTACTTAAAATAACCGAAATTTACCGAAACTACCCAAAACTATCCGAAAAAAATACAAAAAGAAAATACAAAAAAGAAAATTATTAGAAAGAAAATTAAAATTTGATTCAATTTTTTAAAAGAGTATTTAACTTTGACAAATATAACAAACAATATTTGGATATTTTGATTATTTAAAGTATTTGATTGTTTTGATTCTAAAAATAATTAATATTTTGAGTTTATAATTATAATTTTGGATATTATTTTTGGGTATCTTATATGTTTTTGGATATTTCGGTTAACCGTTTGGTTATCGGTTCGGTTTCGGTTAGTTTGGATATGGGATTTTACTAACCATTCGGTTATTTTAAAAACTTCGGATATGGTTCGGTTCAGTTCGGTCGGTTATTTGGTTAGCGGTTTTTTTGCCCAAGCATTATGTAGTCATAAAATCTCCCCTTTTTATATAATCATTTCCTCTTCGTAAAGATGTTAATATGGGTAAACCCACCCCATTTAGATCCACCTCATTCAAAACCTATCCCATTTACTGTAAATCCATATAAGCCCATTTAAGTTTATAGCCCATTTATTTTAATCCATTTAAATTTCATTGACCCATTTAAACCCATTTAGACCCATATAACATTGTTTTGTTTAAACCAATATTATAATCAATAATTATTTAATTAATTATTTAAAATTTATAAATTATTTTATTTAAATCAATTGATAAATAATGATATAACTGTACTTATTATATTGTTGAAAAATAATATAGTTTTGAAAAAACGCAATTTTGCGGTTTTGGCGGGAAAAATACAGATATGTGAGGACACAAATTTGGTGACAAAACAAAATTTCACGATTTTGGCAAAAAAACAATGTTTTGTGGAAAATAGTTTTTGGAGATTAAACGCAATTTTACGTTTTTGGCGGGAAATCGTGGGATTATGGTTTTGGCAGAAACCATTATTTTATGGTATGCGATGCTTTGGTGATAAAGCGCCATTTTGAGATTTTTGAGGAAAAACACGGTTTTACGATTTTGGCGGAAAACACGATTTTACGACTTAGGCGGAAAAACAAGGGTTTGCGATTTTGACAGAAAAACACAATTTTACGATTTTGGCGGGAAAACACGGGTTTACGGTTTTGGCGGGAAAACACGGTTTTACGATTTTGGCGGGAAAACACGGTTTTGCAATTTTGGCGGGAAAACACGATTTTGCGTTTTGGCGGAAAAACACGGGTTTACGGTTTTGGCGGGAAAACATGGGTTTACGGTTTTGGCGGAAAAACGCTATTTTGTGGTGATAAAACGTAATTTTTCAATTTTGGCGGGAAAACATAGTTTTAAGATTTAGGCGGAAAACGCGGTTTTACATATTTAAAAAATATATATATTTAAATCAAAAATTGAATTTAAGTAGAATAATTTAGTTTTAATGTATTTAATAGATTGCTCTTTTATTTTAGTTATTAAGGGATTAATATTTTTTAATAAATATAACTAATATAAATAGACGTAAATGGGTAACCATTTATTTGTGTGACACCCCATTTAATAAATGGGTTTAATTGGGGTAACCCGTTTAACCCCATTTAATATTTTCCCTTAAATGGGTTTATTTTACTTATACATACCCATTTATTAAATGGGGGTTCCATGCCCAAGTTAACATCACTACCTCTTCGCTATAATTTCCTTCCTACTTCCTTCATATATTAGTTTGTTTATACTTCTGATCCTAAATACCTCATTCGTGGTTGTATCCACTATGTGTCTGTAAATTTGGTATCAGAGCCATGGCAGTCTAAGCTTTATCTGTTACCTTCCTGAGTCGTAGTACATCCTAAGGTTGTTTTTCTCCACATCAGAAATTCGGCTAAGCTAGATAAAGAGAGTATAGAGAAAGAAATTTGTGAGGTCGTAATACTCGAAGTACCTTGAGGCTTCAATGGTTGATTAAGATTTTTGCCTCAATTTGCGTAGCTAAGTACCTCTTGATTATTTTCTTTATATTCTTAGCAATTGTTGAAATAAGAAAAACAACTCAAGGTTGGTTATTACCTCAAGGGTAAGGTAAGATATAAAGCATTTTGTTATGGTTTCTGGCCTCTACATACACTATGGAAAGTTCATCTTCTTTAATAAAATCCTCTTCTTTCAGAAAATCAAACGCCAGTAAAATAGACTATCTATATGAAGTAGAATATGTAAGTGATGAAAGTAAAGTTCCTATTACCCAACTTCCTTTATTAAATCCCTATAAGGCTTTCACAAAACCCAACTCTACTCTCCCAAAAATCATAAAAAATGTTTTCGGTCCACACAAGCATGCGGCGAGAGAACTTGTTCTAGCCTCCCAGCTTGAACAACATCTTGTCCCGGCAACTGAGGCAAAACAGATGATTCCTCTCCGACTCAACGAGGGTATGATTCACCAGTGGAGAGCTCATGGTTACACCCACCTTCACTATGGAGCGATACGCCTAGCTTTAACCCTCCATGAAAGAAAAAGTCTACATGTTGTAGCAAGAGTCGCTCTTCTCGACACCAGATACAGAGAATATCAGCACGCTTGCATCGCAATAATCCAGACCACTATGAACGCTGGTACTATCTTTGTCACACTATTCCCAAATTTCAATGTGGCGCTTGAAGATCCCCAGATCTACCAGAATATGCAGATCTAGCTCCAAATCACAGGTGCTCAACAAGTCGGAAATACTTATGCGGCAACACTCCACCATCAAATGGCGTACCGAGTCCAAAACCATGCTATGGATCTTAGCCTTCCTAGAGATACAGAGGATGCTTTGCTCATTCAGCTGGAATCACACCACAGCCCTTCATGCATCCATATTCCAAGACAAATCCCTAGAGAAGAACTGGGCAAATTACTTCCTAAATCATGGGTGACCAACTATGAGAAACTCCATGATAGAAGTATTCCAATACAATCGGTGGATTCCTCTATTCACAGAAGAAATGACGGAGCAGTAGAGATTGCCTTTAAGCAACAAGAAGAAAAGCCAAGACTGACAGCTTTCTGCACAGAAATCAATACGATCTCTCCAACAGAAGATAATCGTGATGAGAAATTATACAAGCAACTACCTAGCGTTCCAATCGAGTCGTTTGATTCACTCGGATATCATGTCTACTCATTTGCTGATGATACAGGTCACAAATTCTTTGATGTTTGTGATTGTGAATAATGCTTAATGAACAGTTCTGATGAAGAATACACACCAAGACGAAGAAAGAAGAAATCTTCTCAACAAATTCTCAAAGAGCGTTGAGTCGGGAGACCCGCAAGTCAGCCTACTTGGAGAACCGAGCGGAAGAAATTTTGAATACTATGTATTATACCCAAGTAATTTGACCCATGCCACTTTAGATATACAAGAAGTTCGATTGAGCTACATGTTTGGTCCTCCATCAGATCAAGCACCATCATTTCCATCACAAGATTTTGAAGAAAACAACATCAAGCATTCGTGGAAGATCAGAAACCCGAACATAAAGAATTCAGACGGTTCGATAAAGCAAATCAGCGCAGCATAAGCAACGCTAAATTGGTAATTAGAAAATGCAGCAACTCAAAATCACCTACTAAGCAAAATTGACAAAAAGGTAACCTTCATAGATCTCTCCATCAAAGATATAATTAGGAGAATTTCTTCTTTACACCAAGAACTCCTTCACCTAGCCACTACTGTTTCCATAAACTCACTCCTCATGTACCAAAAGGAGTCATAACTAAAATTCCTCAGAGCCCAACTAAACTTTTTACAAAATCAGCCAAAACCCCAGCCAATGCCATATGACCTTTTTACACCTTATCCTGTTTATACTCCACCTCATACGGCCCAATCACAACCTTTATCTTTTTCCCAAGACCCAAGTGTTTTTGGCTCATCCTCTTTCCTACCAACACGAGTTGCTACAGAAAGGCAAGCCATAAAGAGGAAATAATCAACAGAAAAAGAAAAGGAATATGTTCCAAGCACTTGAAAGTCTCAAAACCCGCTTAAAAGAAGTGAAGATCAATTTATGGTTGAATATGCCAATCCGATTACTACTTTCCTCGAGAAGGTTGCTAAACAAGAGACGAGTTCAGAGCGCAAGGTCAAACCAAGAAGATCTGAAAAGATAAAAGAAAAAGCAGAGTATGAAGTATTAATCCCACATTTCATGATGGCAGAACCAACTGTAGAAGAACAAGATATGGACAGCGATGATGGAAATATATACGAAGAAAGGAGAGAACATAAGACGCCTTAACCAGAGTGGAATTCAAGGTTTGATGCTGAACCACATCATGGTTTCTCTTTTGACGAAATTCCTCCATCAAAATGGCGAGACAAGATCTATGAGATGCATGTTTGGCATACGGAACATTTACTCCCTAGGAGTCACTCTCCTTACGGTCATTGACAAATTAGTCTCCAAATTCCAAGGACGACTCAGACAATGGTGGACAAGCCTTGGTGAATACCGACAGTTGCAAATACGCCAAACTCCTTTAATTGATGCATTGATTGGACACATCCACAATGAATTTCTTGGAGCATGGAATCATTACACGGACCAGACAAGAGAAGAATACCTCAGCATGAAGTGTTGTTCTTTCAAACAAAGAGATCTAGAAAAGCACTATGAGAGGATCTCTAAAAGGTTCTACGCCCTAAACGGGATAAATGACGTCAACCTCAAGCAATGATACTTAAACTCACTTCCAAAACCACTTGGAAACAAGACTTCTAGGCTGCTATCCTTCAAGAATGCAAATCTTGCGCAAGCCTCTTTAGGAGAAATATTCCAGACATCTCTTGCAGATCTAGAGAAGTTATGCAATCACCAAAAGTTTTTAAAGCAAATGCAAGAAGAAGGAAAACTCCTTGGAAGAGCATGTGATCGTCCAGATCTCTCCATCAAATGCAAACAAAAGAAGTGTGGATGCTCAACAAATTACGGAAAAGATAGAAGATTCAAGAAGAAATGGTAGAAAAAATATTCTCAACTGTCAAGAAGAAAGAAGTGGAAGTTCTTCAGGAAAAAGTCACAAAGAGGTTTCAAGAAATCAGATAGATGTTACATCTGCAAGAAGAAAGGTCATTATGCAAAACAATACCCAAACAAGAAGAAAAGAGACAATCTACTCGGATACTTGGCCCAAATCGAAGATATCGATGACTCCGACATTGAATCCATTTTCTCTCTTGACGATGAACCATCAGACAACACAATTCTAGCAATGGGTATAGAATAAGTAGAAGACTCTTCGGATGAATCAAGCACTGAAGAAGAAGAAGAAGACGCAGATGACCAATTCATGCTATTTGACCTCTACACATTTGATGCCTTAAAGGTGGAAGAACCAAAAAATGAAGACTTGGCGTACATATCCCAACCATCACCCAACGCCAAAATCTACATCTTCCCGACCAAATGTGACAAACCAATCCCTGTCATAGCTTATCTGGACACGGGAGCAGCATCGTCTATTATCAAGCCAGACATACTTCCAGCCTCTCACTGGAATCCTTGTTCGGTGGCTTTCAAGGCGGCTAATGGTCAGATTTTCCACATCTCCTTAATCAGCAAGTCTATCTATATCCAACTCTTTCCGAGATACATGATCAAATCTAAGGTATACGGGTCTGAACTTCCTGGAAAAGACTTCATACTTGGGTTTGATGTCTTTCATGGCCTCAAAAGAGTATCTTGGCATCCTAAAGGACTTAAACGCAAGAATCATCTACTTCCTTGGACTACTGTCTCTCATATTTACCCTATGGAGATTCTAAATCCCGTCAAAGATGAATCATCAAAATTTCTTGTGCTGCCTCACATTCGGAGTTCCTCACAAAGTGTTCATCACCGTTATGGAAGAACCCGGACTTCTTTATATCACTACTTTTCATGAAATATGAAGATGTCAATCCAACCAATGAAAGCCATCCAAGAATGAATCCAGACCATTACAATCTGGCCCTTGAAGAAGTTGACCAACTTCAAAGAGAAGACCTCATTGAGAAGACCACCTCACCATGGGCATGTGAAGCTTTCTATGTCAACAAAAGAGCTGAACAAGTACGAGGAAAACTAAGGCTAGCCATCAACTACCAACCGCTAAACCATTTCCTTGCAGACGATAAGTTTCCTCTCCCAAAGCGAGAAGTCCTATTCCAAAGACTTCCTCAAGCACAAGTCTTCTCCAAATTTGACCTGAAAGTAGGTTTTTGGTAACTTGGAATCAAACCAGAGGATAGACCAAAGACGGGCTTCTGCATACCAGATAGACATTACCACTGGAAGGTCATGCCGTTCGGATTAAAGATTGCACCTTCATTATTTCAAAAAGCCATGATCAAGATATTTGAGCCAATCCTCCCAAACGCACTGGTCTACATCGACGATATTCTACTATTCTCTCCAGACATTGATTCCCATACAGCACTACTGGCGAAATTTCACAACATTGTGCAACAATATGGAGTCATGCTCTCTGAAAAGAAAATGACAATTGGAGAAACTGAGATTGACTTTCTGGGTATGCACATCTCTAAAGGAGAATATCATCTTCAACCTCATATTGCAAACACAACTCGATGAGTTCCCTGACGAAAACCTCTCTTTCAAGTAAGTCCAACAATTCCTTGGCATTGTCAATTACATGTCGGAATTCATCCATGGTCTGGCGAAGCACATATCGATACTTTCTACTCAACTCAAGAAAAATGCCCCTACTTGGGATAAAAATGTACAGAAGCAGTAAGAGAGCTAAAACGAATCTCGAAGACCTTGCCAGCATTAAAGATTCCATCAAAAGGCAGACGAATCCTACAAACGGATGCAAGTGATTTTTACTGGGGAGCAGTCCTTTTGGAAGAAGATGAGAAAGGGAAAAGACATATCTGTGGTTACAAAAGCAGAGTTTTCAAGGACAGTGAAAAGCACTACCATTCAACCTACAAGGAGATACTTGCAATAAAAAGAGGGATAGAAAAGTTCGAGTTTCACTTGGTGGGCCAGCATTTCCTCATCGAAATGGACATGTCATCATTTCCTAAAATGATCCAATTCAAGCAGAAGGTCCTACCGCAAGCACAACTACTCAGGTGGGCAAGCTGGTTTTCACAATGGAAGTTCGATGTGAAACATATCAAAGGAAAAGACAACTTTCTCCCTGATTTCCTATCAAGAACTCAACGACAAATCTCAGCCATCGTCCCAATGATTCTCACCTTGAGTCCAGAAAATCCAACGGAAAACACCTTAAGGGGTATGATCGCAAGTATGCCACAAGTATGCCACAAGGATTACAAGAGAAGATGCTGGATAATATTTTGATATACAGAGGAATCGAGACACTTCATGGATTCTTAAAGCTCTATATCCATAGATATGGTCTTGACCAAGGACCACTCCTTGGCCTACCTTATCATCTGGTATATTCATTTCTCAGCACCATAAACTTGAACCCGGTTCACTATGGAAGATTCCCAATAGAAGCATATCTTGTACTTTGGTACCTAGCGGACTTGTACACTATTAGAGTCCTTGTTCACAAGAAGGAGCTGCTACCACGGTGAACGTGCTGATTGCACAACTGCCTATCGAGATGTAATATCGTTGTTATGAATCCAGTGTCGAATTCTGACTAATCATCATGGTATACAACTTCATCATCACTACCAATCACCACATAAACAAAAAAAAACAGTGTATAACCAAATCTCTAACTCCCCGACTGCCCCTACCAGTGTGCACCCATGCCTCTCTCAGGCTTATGGGCCCCACTCCTGTCTGACGGCCGCTCCACTACGTTCGGGATGATTTAAAGATCTGTTTACCAACCCTACAAATCACCACATGATATTTTCCTGTGTTTTGTCCTCACTGACACAGTTCCGACAATCACTTCCCAGAAGGTTACCCATCTTGAAACTATTCCAGCCCAAGCACGCTTAACTGTGGAGTTCTCTCAGGACGGTTGACCGAATAGATAAGTACATTTTGGTGACATAGGTGGCCAAATCAATTCTTTTAAACCTCTCCGCATGCACCACCATGACTCCACACTCGACTGGGTTCTGCTCTGATACCAGTTATAACGCCCCGACCACCCCTACCAGTGAGCACCCACGCTTCTCTCAGGCCTGTGAGCCCCACTCATGTCCAACGGCTGCTCCGCTACGTCCAGGAGGCTTTAAAGACTTGTTTACCGACCCTACAAATCACCACATGATCTTTACCTGTGTTTTGTCTTCACTCATATAGTTCCGATAATCACTTCCCGGAAGGTCACCCATCCTGAAACTACTCCAGCCCAAGCACGCTTAACTGTGGAGTTCTCTCAGGACGGTTGACCGAAAAGATAAGTGCACTTTGGTGACATAGGTGGCCAAATCAATTCTTTTGAACCTCTCCACATGCACCACCATATTCCTGAAACCGGGGTATTACAAAATCAGTTTCAGTGTTAAGCGCCGATGATGAAGAAGACAGAATATTTTTTACGGACGGAATATTTGTTCATTGTGAAAGAAACATACAGGGATGCATGCTTGGTTTGCTGCTGCAGCTAATACCCGCTATTCTGTGGCTGTCCCTTTAATCGGTGTTCAGGTGCAAAATCATCATTAGTTTCTTTTGCTTTCCCTTAACCAAATACCGATAAACAACATAAGCAACTACAAGGATATTCTTGTTTGTATGAGGGTGGTTTCCTAATTCGAAAACTTTTCAATGTTTTTGAATGTTGGGCGGGGATTTAGATGGGCAATAGACAATGATGAGTGGGAAGCAAGAGTCAACAGCATAAAACCTTATTTGAAGGTCAGATTTTGAAAAACACAAAGTGAGTCAATATAATATGTACGAGGATTATAATTCCTTTGCTTTTGTTTTTCTTCTACGGTTTCAGAAGCAAGGATCAATCTCGGAAAGAATGTAATCGACAAAGAACTAGTCGAGAAGGTAAAGAAGCTTGAAAGTGACTACGAATTTGGATTGCAACTCAATTATAATTGGTAAGTATATATTGACATAACAGGTGTGGAACAGAATAGCTCCTGGCCTAGCTTCTAAGTTTGATTCGCCTTACTCATTACCAGTGATTGCTCCGCGGCCTCTTTACATCCTTAACGGTGAGCACAATCGATATATATATGTATGCTCATTATCTATCGACACACTTACAAGTTTTGCCGCGTTACATATGCAGGAGCAAAAGATCCTCGATGTCCTCTTGGCGGACTAGAAGTTCCGTTAAAGAGAGCTGAGAAGGCGTATAAGGAAACTGCTTCTCCTGAAAACTTCAAGGTAAACTTCTGATCTAGTCTATAATTCTATTGCAACCAGAGAGAATTTTAAAAAAAAAACTTTTGATATTTCGAGAGAGCAGTTCAAAGCAGAAGATGGAGTTGGGCACGAAGTGACGAGTTTCATGATCAAAGAATCATCAGACTGGTTTGACAAATTCCTTAAAGAAGAAGATATGACTTGCGATTAAACCGATTGTAATATTGGTAAAATTGTGAACTAATAAGAAGAATCATCTCCTTGTAAACCTTACACATGTGAAACTTAATAATGTATTCACTCTCGCAAATCATTATCATTACAAATTCAAAGAAAAAAGCAAGAGGATCATCATCCTTTCTTTGGCATTGCGGCGAGGCGCGTGTACATGCGTGCCATTGAATTGAACCCTCTCACATCCCCAGATCTTAGAAGATTCCCTATCATAGCAACAACCCCAACAACAAAAGTGTCAAAACACACAGATTTCAGTAAAAAGCAGTTGCATACTATAAAACACTGAACTAGTTTTGTACCTGAGTCGCAGTTAAGAGGACTGTCCGGCTCAGGATGAGCCATCAATGCTATGATAGCTCTACACACGGACTGAAGCGTCCAAGCGGGACTCCACGCATTCTTCAATATGTCGAGGCAAATTTCCCCTGTCTACAAATTCCAAATAATAAAAAACAGTGCCCTTTTTTTTAAAACCGGAGAGATTATTAAAAACTGCAATCATCATTTCACCTTGAAATGCACATTTGGATGAAATATTTTGGTCAAGAATCGCACTTGAGGAGGTTGCAAAGGATATGGTTCAGGAACAGCAAAAGCAAGCTGAAAAACACCGCCTTCATAAGGAGTCTCCGACGGTCCCTGCAGCAATACAACAACAAACAACGACACTGTTTCAAAATCAGAAACCACAAACTTTCCCTGTAAAATGAAGGAAGCTTTTCAGTTTTCTTATCCGAAAAAACCTTGATAAGAGCGGTCCATTTGAATATGTTGGTATCGTCACACACCAATTGAATATCTGGATCAGCTACTTTCTCTCGATGAACCTCTTTGTATTCTTAAAACTGTCTCGCTCTTGATGCCTATACATGAATCAATCAATCAATCACACACACACATACTTAGTCAAAGTTTTGCAAAAAAAAAAAAAAAAAAAAACATTAAAATTTTCAATTTTGTACCTGCATCTCTCTAATTGTCCGAAAAGAACAAGATCGAATTTGTCAACTGCAAAACAAAGAATCTAAAAAATCAAGACGAACTAAAAAAAAAAAAAAAACTAGTTCGTCAAGAAATTAGTTTTTTTTCTTGTAATTCACAGATGCAATTATTAGATTCCGGTAATTCATTAGGTAAAAGTGTTTTATATCCAAGAACAATGATAATTAAGGTTAATTAATGACTCTGATTTGAGATCTTGAAAGAAAGAGATAGGAGGGAAGCAAAACCATAATTTGACATAAAAGGAAGAATTAACGAAGCTTTACCTACAAGTATGAGAGAGAGAGAACGACGACGAAGAAGAAGAAGAAGAAAATGGCGAAGGAACTTTTATTTTATGTGTAGTTTTTTTTTTCCCGAACCATAAAATGTTTTATTAAAAACTTTATAAACAAACCGGATGATAGAACCGGTGCGCAGGTAATCGATTGTCTAGTGGTAAATTGTGGTGATTAGTTACTATTTATCACAACTACGTGAAAAAACTAATAAAAAGTTTGGAATTAGATTATTATTTTATTCTTGATAAATGATTTAAAAAATAAAAATTACTAGGCCTACCTAGAATCTCGGCTAAATAGCTTTTTTTAACTATTTTACATGAATTATTTACGGGCTATTTTGTTTTTTTCTTATTTTTAGAAAAACACAATCATATATATATGTATAATAAATGACTAAATACATTCCAACAAAAGAAAATAGAACGAAATTCTATTAAGAAAAAAGATTTAAAAAAAAAAAAAGCAAATATGGTTAAGAATATAATTGTTGTTATTTTTTTCAGTTTCTTGATTTTATTAACGATTTCAACAGTTAATGCGAATCTGTGTCACGAGAAAAGCCCAAGCAAAAGGAATGTTAAATGCATGTGTCAGATGTCTTATCCGAGTCAGGTTTAAAAACGGGAAAATCCCACAAAAAACCTTCAAAGTGACACCAGTTCCCACTTTAAACCTTAAAAGTTTTGCACTTCCACTTAAATACCTCAAAGTAAAAACATTAGCAACATAATACCCCAAAATGACTATATTCGTGGGCTCACAATATTTAACAGAATTTTTGAATCTGTTAACAGAACACTTAACACCATTAACCTCCGTTTGATTAAATCTGTTTTCTTGAGTATTTTTTTAATCAAACGTGACTTTATATAATTAAAAGGAATAATTTAAAATTAAAAAGGAAAAAGAAGAAAATTTTTAAAAATAATAAACTTCATTCATAGATACGGGAAGTTCACGGAACATACATCAAAAGACAGACTTTGTTCCAAAACCCAGAAATTGATAACAAAAACTATGAATCCCAAAACAGAAATTGAAAGACAAAAACATTCAAAGTGGACGTTGAGGGTCATTGTTAGACATATCATACGCCTTGTCGCCAAACACTTGCCAACCTGTGAATGGACTCCAAAATGTTCCAACTCCTCTTGGAATGTTTTCCACCTTTCTTGTCTTTAAAGGCCGTCCACGCTTCTTAGCTTTTGGTTTGTTCGACGAGATTGAAGGATGTGGTGCACTTGAAGTAGGAATTGTAGAACTTGATTGACCGGATTGTAACTGTTGAGAACTTATTGCATCAGAAGTTTGATTGATTATGGTGGCAGTGGTTGGTAATGGTTGAGAGGAAGCAGCTGGATTGGCTCTAGGTTTCCTTGGCTTTGGTTGGCGTAGTGGCTGAACCTGATTCATGCAAATAAAACAGAGAATTTCAAAACCAATTATCAAGCATTTATCAAAATTAGAAAGAAAGAGAAAATACCTCAACTGATGCAAGTTTTCGAGGTCTACCACGTCTGTTTTTTGGTCCCTCCACAACAACTAATTCATTTTTACATCCACTCTTAATATGGCCAGCTTGACCACATCGGCTGCAATGTGGTATCCTCCCATGTCTGGTTGATTTTCCTGCATTTTGGAGTGATTCAAAAGGTTCCTTTTTCCTGTCACGTTTCTTTGGTCGACCTCTTGGCTTGCGAATGTTAGGGATCCCAATAGGAGGTTTCCATGTTTTTGTCCAAAGTTGCTCACCATTGACAGGTTTTATGTTATCCACATATGTGTTCTTTAAGTAAGAGGATTGATAATAATCAGCCACATACTTCTCAGGATCGTCTTGGTTGTCATCTAAAACATATACAGCATGTTTGCATGGTATGCCTATCATTGATAGCAAGACTCAGATTAATACCATCAAAAATCAAACTCAAATTAGAATTCAACAGAAAACATACCTGTAAGATCCCATCGGCGACATGCACATTGTCGTGTTGCCAAGTCAACTGAATAACTAATATTGTACAGATTGAGCTTCAAGGACTGAATCTAAAGTGATCCGTCTTCCTTTGTAGCACTTTGATATGTTAACAACAATGTCGTAGCGTTCCTTGATAATGTCCTTTATCTCTGCAGCTGCTAAGTTGACATTCCTTCTTATTTCTTCTCTAAACAACCCTCCAATCACACCTTGTTTCAACATTGATACTCGACTAGATTTTGCATGATTGTGTTTGTAGTGACATACCTTCACCATCCATTTATTCAATCTGGGCTCAACTGAACAATATAATTTCCAATTGCACTTTTTATTGCAACAAATGGCAGCTATCCTGTTTGCTTCTGACCTGGCCATTTTTATATCATATTGAGTATTCAAGGAGTAACGCAGTAGCTGATCCTTAAACTCCAATCCACTGTTGAATGTCTGAAACAACCAGATATAAGGCTCTGTATTCAAATCTCCATGATACTTCGGTTTTCCCTTTTCGCGTTGTGGATTCTTCCATTGCTCCCACTCCTCATCTGACTCTATTGGAGTATCTGGATACTTTACATCCTCTAAGCCGAACTCTGGATCTGTTTCTTCTTCTTCTCCTTGCTTTTTTTTCTTGCCTCTTCTTCAGCCAATTTACGTGTAGCTTCATCTAACTCTGCAGTTGTCCTTGCACCTTCATCAAACAGTGTCTGAAACCTATCATCATTATCCCCGTTTCCTGCATCTATCACAACATCATCTCCATCATCGACCTCTGCATTACCCTTACCTTCATTCTTATTATTATTTAACATTGGTCATATAACATGTCCTCGATGAAAACAATGTATAAGACCAATGTTTGCTTTTATTTTATACAACCATCTTATTCTGGTATATATTTATTTTGAACATCAATAATAATGTAGTATTACGAATGAAATCATATATTTTAATCAAAACGAATATTCAGAAAAAATAATACAAACTATTAATTGTTGATATGTGATGCTTAATGTGATTCTTTGGATAAAATACCAAAGATTAAATACTGTATAGAATCTATAGATTTTATTACTGTTAGAAGTTTCCAGGAATGCTAATCTAATAGTAAAAATTTATGTTGGAGAAGTGTGGAAATACAATGTTAATTTATATTTTATTTTAGGAAAACCTCCAAACCAAACCAAACCGGAAGAATGAACCGGTGGTAAAGAAACCCTAGGCTTTTTTTAGTGTATCTTCTCTTCTTCTTCTTCATCTAGTTGTGAAGAAAGCCACGCCGCAACGTTCTTCTTTTGTCGGAAACAAGTTCTCAGCAAAACTTCCTCTAGATTTACATGAAAGCCGAACCTTATCTTGGTTTTGCTTCTTATTTGGTAAGATTGGATTTTTCTTCTCACCCCCTTTTGGATTTTGTCCTTCTTAGATCGTGTTAATTGATCTTCATCCAAGTGATCCTTCTTCTATTGAGTTCGATGATGATTTTGACGAATTGGGTTTTTTTTTTGTTTGTGACTGCTAACTTTTTTTTGGGATCCTTCTTCTAGGTGCACTGTGTTGATATTGTGGATTAGTTGAGTATTTCTGCTATTGACTACTGTTATTGAATTGATTGTGTTTTTTTTGGTAACAATTCTTTTGCAAGCTCCTGTATCTTTTTAACTCTAATTAGCTCTTTTTTGAAATATCATTGCCCTTTGAGCTTGGTTTTTGTGGTTATTTCGTGAGCTTATTTTGATGTGTCTTTCTAAGACAAGGCTCATATTCACTTAAAAGTTCTCTACTAATGTACAATCCGCATGTTCACAATTAAATCTAGTTACAAGTTGTTAATCTATAAATGGTATCCTTTGATAATTGTTTCTTCATATTTAGTGTTGGTACCAACCAGTGTCTGGCCAGTGCCTTTTACACATGTTTTAGCTTAGCTTAAGATTGTTCTGTCACTTTGGCTCTTTGTTATGTGTTTCTTTCTTTTTCTTCTGTGTTATTCTTCTTATTGGCATTGTTAGATCATCAAATCATGTGGAAGTGAGGGAAGGGTAGAGATGGATTCCTTTATTTTAGCTTTTGGTGCATTTTGTCAAAAGGTTTGTTCTTTGGTTTAAGATGTAAGACCTGAAACTTATTTAGACTGTGTCCTTGGTTTAAAAGTCTTCTGTTGGTTCAAATCTATGGAAAATCATGTATTTTGAGATGGTTTAGAGTCTTGGAGAATACTAGTTTTTTGCTCTCTTTTCTGGTTGAAAGGTAACAAGTGGTTTAGATTCGGATGAGAAATTCACTGAACATTCTCCATGATCTGTTTGTAGTTCTCTATATTTGAAGTAGCAGTATCTGATGGTTTAAAACTCTCTTTGCATAAATGTGCGATTGAGCTAAAGTAGTAATCTCAAGAGCATGTGGCCGTTAGGTGATTTCAGCCGTAGTATAGTGTGACTTCCGTAGAATAAGCATGCTATATATGAAAAAAATTGCGCAGTGTTTGAACCAATTTATTTAAGATTTTGCTATGTATCCATTATTTTGAAGTCTTTGTTCTGTTAGTATTTCACTTAGCCCATTGATAATAATTGGAACTTATTATTATTGTGCTTATTATCGTTTCTAGATTTGTGTTGTTCTAGAATTTGTATTGATTTGTATTGATTTGTATTCATTTTTATTGTTTTATTCATTGATTCCCTAATAGCTCGTGTAAGAGCATAGGCGATGGTTTCTCTCTGCAAATATCCAAGCAGATATCTGTGTCTTCTTTTGCAAGTTTTTTTTTTTTTTGGTAACAATTCTTTTGCAAGTTCCTGTGTCTTCTTTTACTCTAATTAGCAATATTACTCCATGTGATAGCTTAGTTTCAGAGACTCTCATTTGAATGCTCTTTTTTGAAATATCATCATTGTCATGTTTAATTATCTCTTTCTATACTTGCAGTACCTCAGTTCATTTTCTAATCACAGATTGGTATTTTTTTTTTGTCTTTTCAGGTCCTCATAGGCTTTTTTTAGTGTCTCTGGTTTTCTTCTTCATCTAGTTGTTCTGAAACGCCGCAACCGCTAAGAATTGATCGGCGAGCGCGACGATGGCGAGCAATTCCGAAGCATGCTAGATTTGAATCCTCAGTTAAGGGAAATGATGCAGAATCCAGATTTCCTTCGTCAGTTTAGTTCTCCGGAGATGATGCAGGTTAGTTGGTCCTCTATTGTCTGTATGCATATGAATTTTGAGCATGTGGTCTCTCGAAAGAAACATTTCTGTGTATCTAAGCTATTTTCAAGTAATTCTTAAACCTAATGTTATCTATTGTTTTTTGGTCTTGAGCAAATGATGACTCTACAGCAATCACTTTTATCTCAGAATAGAAACACAGCCAGCCAGTAAGTTTTTGGATACCCTTGTGTGTTTGGATTTGCTTAAACAAAGTTGAGCATTTACATGTCCTCTATGTATCTTAATTGTTTTTTTCGGGTTGTTTAGTGTTTAGACAATATTGTAACTAGTAAATATTGTTTAGTGAACGATATCTATATCAAGAAAAGGATTGAAGTAAGAGTAACGCGTAAGAGGGGTGATCATGGTACTGGAGACAAGCATCAAGATGACAGTGATGATGTTGGCGACAGGCTTCTCTGTTGAAATTTGCTAGCTTTGAATTTAACTTTGCCTTCTCTGTGAAAGCTTTGTTTTTTTTTGTCTTTGATGTGTTTTCAAATGAATCTTGTATACTTTGTCATATTATTGTCATGAATCTTTGTTATTCAATATGTGTTTATCAAAAACTTGTATAGTTTGTCTTCTATATCTTTTTTTTCAAGCAATCAAAACTCAAACACCAAATTTTATTTTCTCAAGGATCGCTTAAGGTTTTCTACCATTGGACATGAATATTTCTAAGAACCCCTAAACAAATCCTTAACTTTATATTTGTCAAAATTTACAATTAAAAAATTCTTAAGGATCCATTGGGGTTGCTCTTAAGAATTATTGCCAGTTATTTATTTTTTTATTTTTTTTGTATTGAGTATGGCATTTCAGTTATAGCCGATCTCGAGTTCCTTTGGAATTATTTGTCCAGATTTGATATATGCCAACGATGAGTTTAATATTATTAACTAATACCACTATATCTGGTTCATGTAAAAAGATAAATTTTAAAAACATTGAAAGTGTTCAAGGTTCTGAAAATTTAAGTCGCCACTACTAAATTCAAAGTAGCATCAATTGCTTCTTGACTTTTATGTATCCTAGTAACAACATGTTTGTTCTTCGTTCTTGGTGATTTACAGATTCCAGAGGAGTAAATTCTTTTTCTTCTTCATCGACAGATATGCGTTTACATCGTTCCTTTGCTGGATTGCTCGTTTGTCTTATTTTTCATATTGGTTCACCTTTAAGTAACACAAATACGTTGCTTTCTTTTGAAACATTGCAGCCACAAAGCAACCGTACGCTTGTGTCTCCCGGGGATGTCTTCGAGCTTGGTTTTTTCAGTCATGGTCGGCATTTGGTACAAGAACATAGCTCAACGCACCTATGTTTGGGTTGCAAACCGAGATAACCCTCTCTTGGATTCCAATGGTAGCTTTGGAATATCTGAAACTAACCTTGTGATCCGGGATCAAGTTAATGCACTCGTCTGGTCAACGGAATTAAGAATCCAGACATCTCCGGTGGTGGCAGCGCTTCTTGATAACGGAAATTTTGTGCTGAGATCATCAAACCATCTAGAAGACTTGTTATGGCAGAGTTTCGATTTCCCAACGGATACTCTCCTCCCTCATATGCAACTCGGGTTGGATCCTAAAAGCATTCTAACATCTTGGAAAAGCCTAGATGATCCGTCAAGTGGAGATTACAAATTCAAATTCGAAACCGAAATTTCCCCTAAGCTTTCTATTTGGGATAAAGGCGGGCGATTATACGATAGCGGTCCATGGAATGGATACAAGTTTAATAAACTACCTCCGTTGTTTAATTTAACACGGACAAGAGTAGGTCCCACTTGTTTGTTCATAGCAACATACGAAACCTCTTTCTCAAGATTAGTAATGGCCTACACAGGATTGTTAATCCAGTATACGTGGAATCAGAGCACAACAGAGTGGGACTGGTCATGGAGTTTATTCAATCACATATGCGATCTCTTCAATCGGTGTGGGTCTAATGCTTACTGTGACGTGAACGTGAACACGAAACAGTTTTGTAACTGTATTGAAGGGTTTGAGCTGAGGAACTCTACCAACATGACAGATGGCTGCACACGGAAGACGCCTCTGAAATGCGGCGCGGATAAGTTTATCCCACTAGTACAAATGAGTTTTCCATACACAGAAAATACGTCGTTCCCTGGGACCAGCGACATTCAAGAATGCCAGGATATTTGTGTTGTCAGATGTAAATGCACTGCATTTTCAATAACACATAACCTACTAAGTGGCAGCTTAGAATGTGTCACTTGGACAGGAGAACTTCTCGATCTCCGGCGTAACTCTAATGAAAGTCAAAAAATCTATATCAAACTCGATGGTTAGTTCTGATGAATCCTCTTAGACTTATATTATCATCAGTTAAAAAATTATCATTTTACGAATCTTTCAGGAAAGAAGAAGAACAACAACAAAGGCAAAATCATAGGTTTAGGGGTTAGCATCCCCACTGTGATTGTCTTATTCTCTGTGGCTGGTTTTTGTTTCTGGAAAAGGAAACAAAATCTAGCAACATCATCAAGAACAACTCTTGGTAAATAACTTTTCTTGTTTTGTTTTTAATATTAGGTTTATAATATATGTTCCAGGAATGATGATTCATGATATATTATTATTATTATACGTTTTGGGATCATTTTAAGGGCCACAGACAATTTCTCTGATTCCAATGAAATTGGACATGGTGGCTTTGGTAAAGTCTATAAGGTAAGAATTATGCTTTGGAACACACTTAAATAAAAAAAAAAAATTGGATTTTCATATTCATGCAATTTGGTTGCAGGGACTGTTACATGACGACGGGGAAGAGATCGCAGTGAAGAAGCTATTGGAGACCTCAACACAAGGCATCTCTGAATTTCAGAACGAAGTTAAGATAATTGCAAGCCTTCAACACATTAACCTTGTTCGCCTCCTTGGTTGGAGTACGTACAATGACGAGAAGGTGCTGATTTACGAGTAGTTGGAAAACGGAAGCCTTGAAGACCATCTATTTGGTTAGTAATATACTAACTTATTAACTTGGCATGTGCATGAGTTGTTTTTAGAGTATGAGTCTCAAGTTCATAATAGATAATCAGACAGATGGATTTTGGGATCATAAGTTGTTTGGCATTAGTGGGAATTTGATACTTTACCCTCCAATCTTTGTAGGTGGAACCCAAAGCTCTACACTTAATTGGCAGACAAGATTTGGGATTATTAATGGCATTGCTTGAGGACTTGAATATATACAAGAGGAATCACGGGTTAAAATTGTACACAGAGACCTTAAGCCAGCCAATATTTTGCTTGATAGAGATATGGTCCCTAAGATTTCAGATTTCGGTTTAGCACGAATCTGCATAAAGAACGAGGATGAAGCTCTTACCACTGCGTCGCCTGGAACTTAGTAAGCCATCATCTCATCTCTGAATAATAAATAGAGTTTTGCTTCAAACCTTATCTACATATATTTTGTATTAGTAAACTCATTAGCATTAAGATGGGAAAAAACCCGAAAAAACCGCCATCTATTTTTTTTTGCCGTTTAATACGTGTAGTATTAAAATTAGAATAAAAATACCTCGTTTAATTTCGGTTGTCTTTTAAAATCTTCGTTTTTAAAAAATTGGTAAAATCGTACCCCCGAGTTAACGACTGTTAACTTTGCTAACGGAAGAACTAACTGTGGTTAAAAACTTAACCCATGGTGTTTAAGTATATATATACATTCTCTATCCGAAAACTTACAAAGATATTGTTGTAGCGAGATGGTTAAATGTGGGAAGACAACTAAACCTGTGTTCGAAACCGATTTGTCCATTTTGACGTTTTTTTTTTTAGTTTTTTTTTTTTAGTTTTTTTTTTTTTAGTTTTTTTTTTCTCCTTCTTCTCTTTTGTCTTCCTCTTCTCCTACTCAATGGCTTCAAGACCAAACCCAAAACCCAGAAACTCAGAGATCAGAGCACTCAATTGAGAAATTATTGAAACAAAATGCAAATCTATTCAACGAAATCTGGAAATAAAACAAAAGCAATTCTCGATCTCTCTCCAGAAATTAGATTTACCCAAAAGTGTCCACAAAATCTCAGATCTGCATTTGCTCCATCAAAAACTTCACAATTGGATCTAATCAAACAACATTCAAAACCCAAAGTCAGACATATATAATCAAATCAAATCAAACAAGTGATTTAAGATTCCTAAACTCTTTAAACCCATAAGTTTCTTTTTACTCTGGTATGATTCCAAATCCCTAAACACTATATTTTTCCATGAACTTCTCAAATTGCAGAGGCGCTAATCAAACAAACAATGGATTAAGATTCAAAAACTGAGGAAAATCGAGGATTGAAAAGGAGATGCTTAGTCTGCAGTCTGCACATATACTTCACAGAGAAGACGAAGACCAAAAAAAAAAAAAAAACATTTTAAAGTGACGGCGGTGAGATTCGAGTGGACAATTCAACACACGTTTAACCACCAGACTAAGATAATATATTTGTATATGTTAGAAAAGATATTGTATATATATATATGTAAACACCATGGGTTAAGGTTTAACCGCAGTTAGGGTTTCCGTTAGCAAAGTTAACAGTCGTTAACTCGGAGGTACGATTTTACCATTTTTTAAAAAACGAAAATTTTAAAAGACAACCGAAATTAAACGAGGTATTTTTATTCCAAATTTAATACTACACGTATTAAACGGCAAAAAAAAAAATAGATGACGGTTTTTTCGGGTTTTTTCCCGCATTAAGATTAATCTTTTATTATACAGTGGCTACATGTCTCCAGAATACGCGGGAGAGGGTAAATACTCGAAGAAATCGGATGTGTACAGCTTCGGAGTAATTGTGCTTGAGATTGTAAGCGGCAAGAAGAACAGGACGTTCTCCCTGTCGGACCCCAACTGTGCTAATCTCCTCAGCCATGTAAGCTTTTAGAAGAAAGTTGATTTTTTGGTATAATTATAAAAATTAATAAGCCTTGGTGTTTTTTCTTCTCTGAATAGGTCTGGATAAACTGGATGAATGGAAGTTGGGAAAAGATTGTCGATGAAATCATATTACATGATTCATCACAGTCTCGGCAAATCCTAAGGTGCATTGAGATTGGTCTCCTATGCGTCCAAAAACTCGTCCAGGATAGACCAAAGATGTCATCCGTGGTAATGATGTTAGGAAACGAAACAAGTCAAATTCCCAAGTCTAAAACACCCGGTTTTTACATTGGAAAGAGTCCGGACGACCCTTCGTCTAGTACTCCTGAACCTTCTTGCTCAGTTAACCAGTGCACGGTTACCAACATCTCACCCCGCTAAATTAGCCCAGCGGTTAGATGAATGGTTACTACAGTATTTTATTTCCTTTGATTAGTATTTTGATTTTGTCTGAGAATAAGTTTCGTTCGACTACTTACTTTTAAGAAAGACTACGTCATTTGTTCTCTTTTGGTGTTTCGTTCACCTGTTTGTTAAAGACAAGTGAAAGAAGAAAGTGACTTAATATCTAAAAATAATTCGTTAGAACCAGAACCATTCGATGACACAAGAGCAAAGAGTGTAAAGATGGCGACTGACAATTTCTCTACTGTTGATTAGATTGAGACAATCATGAATTTTGTAGGTGGATCAAATAGTCTTACTAACACAAGAACAATAAAGCTCGCACATCTTAAACGGAAAAAAATTGTACTTCTGAAGATTAAACTCATTGTTGGCATAGAAAAACAGGACAAATAGTTCAGAAGGAACGCGATAATTCATAATCTGAAGTGCCATACTCAATCAAAAAAAAAACTGGCAATAATTCAATACAAAGATGATTACAAGTACACAAGAAAAGAGTCGAGCTACACCATTTGACCACATGAAGACAGCTTCTCAAAAGTGTTTGGCTCCAAGTAAATTTAGGGTTTAAAAGAGAGCAGATCAGATTGGGCATTGATGATAGGTGTAACACAGAAAAGTCCTCATTCCAGTTTGACACGATCCATGTCGTTTATCACACCGTCCAGCTGCGCAATGGAAAAACATCAAAATAACAGTCAGGACTCTTATCATGCATGTGCACAAGTCTTAGTTTCAGTTTACATACCTTGGCAATCTGTCGCAAGAGGAAATCACCATAACGTTTTGCGGGTTTTGATTCCACAACGTAGATCATGTCCTGCAGTCTCACCAGATTTAAAGTTACTTCTAAAAGCACCAGAGTATCGGTATCAGAAAGATATGGAAAGAACATACATTGTTGATGTAGAAATCAATGTCTGCATTGGAGATGATCCTACCATCGGAATCAACTGAATGGGTCTTGTGCTTGTATGTTAACAATATGGTCCTGCAAATTAAAACCCCATACATGTCAAAGATATATAAAAAAAAAAGTAGATTGCGGAGAGACTTTTGGTAAAAGCCATTTATCTGGCCATGGTTGCTCCCTCACCTTAGAGTGGGCTCATCAACTTCCATGCAGTTTGCGAGCTTAGCAAGAGAAATGGAGGAGTAGACTTTCAGGAATGTCCGCACTCCCGACAAGAGCTGCTGCTGCTTTACCTCATAAAGGAACATCTTCAACTGAAGCCTGTATGCATCCTGAGATAATCCAAGCTGGGAAAGTTAAATACACAAGGAGTCGTCGTAAATTTTGTTTTATAAAGAAACTGGAGTAGTAACCTGATTGTAATTGACAAGAGGTTCCTCGAAACATGGTGGGGAAGGGGTGATAAACTTGGGGCATGCATAAGAGAAGAGCTCATCGTAAATACCAAAGGCCTCATCGTCATACCTCAGCATCCTCATCATCTTTTCACCATACTTGTCTCGCAACTGAGAGCTGACAGAGTCATCAACGAGTTTAGGTTGAGGGCAGAGGGAGAGGCAAAGAGCAAGTAATGCATACATCTGCTCATTCTTCTTGAGTAGTTGCTCGTACTGAGGTGACTTTTGATGGTACTGCTTAGTCTTGAAAATGTAGAGGAGAATCTTGTTGAATTCACGAACAGAATCTAGATAGCGTCGCAACATAAGGTTGGCAAATCCATAGTGATAGATGGTAGCAATATGGCATCCAATGACACTGGTGTAAACACCTTGCTGAGTGATGTCAATGGGCTGCAACCATTTGAGAGCAGTGTGGTAGTCACCGAGGAGGCAGTGAACACGCAAGAGACCGACCATGCTGAAGTAACCGAGGACCTTCAAGACGTTACTTCCACCGCTGTAATCGTAGCCATCAGTGGCAGTGAACTGTTCAAGGCCATGCTTGTCATGCTCAAGAATTTGGATGATACAAGACTTTTCCACAAGTGCTTGCAAGAAGTTGAGCACGCCATAGACATTCCATGCCTGAGGAGGTAAGTAACACAACAATAGAGGTAAGTAAGTAAGTAACACATTTGGTTGATGAATCGAATCGTAGGATCATAGGGACCTTATCATGCTGTCTGAGCAATGCAATCTCCTGCTCTGTTTTGTTCTTGAGCTTTGCTCTGAACTGACAGAAACTTTGGAACTGGTAGACAAACTCATCCACCATATCCCACAACCACTGGTTCGGTAACTGCATATTCACTACGCCGTGCAACACCACCTAGAAGAAGCCACTTACCAATTCAAATTCAAAGAATTCAAATCCACAGAAAGAATCCAAAATCCAAATCAACACACAACAGACCTGAAAGAGGCTGCAATAGTTGTCATAAGAATCAATCCTCTGCTTCAACGTAGGAGATAACCTCGCATACAAATGTCGAAACCACATCTCACGGTACAGAAGACAGAACACATGGTCGTTGTCTACGTATGGAGCTATAGCTTCCACACTTGGCCATGGCGTCTCCTTGAACAGACGTTCCGATATGCTCTGGAACGATGTCTCACACATCTGGTGGATCTCGTACACGTTCTTCTCCCTTATGTGTCTGTACATGTGTACCACGAACGATTTCACCGAATCCGCCACTATATTTGGGTCGTACCCGCTCTCCCCGCCGCTCTCCCTCTCGTTGCTCGCCGCCGGACCTTCCTCGTACTCGTAATTGCTCGCCATCGTAGCGCTCGCCGATCAATTCTTAGTGTTGCGGCGGTTCAGAACAACTAGATGAAGAAGAAGACCAGAGTCCAGAGACACTAAAAAAAGCCTAGGGTTTCTTTACCACCAGACCATTACCACCGGTTCATTCTTCCGGTTTGGTTTGGTTTGGAAGTTTTCCCAAAATAAAATATAAATAAACATTATATCTCCACACTTCTCCAAAATTAATTTTTACTATTAGATTAGCATTCCTGGAAACTTTTAACAGTAATAAAATCTATACAGTATTTAATCTTTGGTATTTAATCCAAAGAATCACACTAAACAGCACATATCAACAATTAATAGTTTGTATTATTTTTGGTGAATGTTTATTTTGATTCAAATATATGATTTCATTCGTAATACTACGTAATTAATCATGTTTAAAATAAATACATAAGCGGAATACATAAAAAAAAAATTGATGACAAAAAAATAAATATGTAAATAAATAAATACATAAGCGGAATAAGATGGCTGTATATCCCAAATAAAGAGATTTTTAAAGAGAATGCCCCTTTTTAAGTTTTACTTTTGCTCTATGCCATTTAAAAAACATCTTTTACACAACAACATTTTTCTTAATCGAAATGACAGAATTACCCTTCCTATCTTACACCCAAACTAATGACATGACAACACTCATTCGACTCACACGCCAAGTCGCCAACTCAAACAAAAACTGAAATTCTAATTAAAGTAAAAAACAATTTATTTCTTTTGTAATTAAAAAAATTAAAATAAACACAAATCTGTTTTTAAGAGAAACTCAAACGATGTCGAGTAGAGTTCTTCTTCTCCGTCGGCTTGAAAGAGTGAAAGAGACAAATCGACGTTGGAAAGAAACCGTAAGTTGATCTGTATATTCATCAAGTTTAACCAACCACCCATTGAATATGATTTTAGTGTTTTGTAACCCATTTTATTGTCCATTTTGTTTTTTATTTAGTCCATCAGATTGTCCACCGTTTGCAGGTTTTTAAAATGAATGTTGGCAGTCAGAGAGAACATAACAGCGGCCCTATAATCCCGCAGGTTCGTCAATTTTTGGTCCATTTTTTACGTTCACCTGATTGTCAATTTTGTCCACCATTTGCAGCTGTCAAAATACCATGTTGACGATGACACCAACGGAGAACAAGACGACGAACCTGTAATCCCTCTGGTTCGTGTTCGTAAATGCCTATTTTATCTATGAATTTTTCACTTGTCCTAAATCTCAATAGCTTTAGTTTAAGGGTCGAATTATTTTTGGTCCATCATTTTCTCTGATTTTGTCCACCTGATTGACTTTATTCGTCTACCATTTTTAAGGTCTATGGCAAGCCTCACACTACTATCCCAGAATTGCTTCTCTTCTAGGATGTACCGGCGATTGGGACCCTTTTGCTCTCAAGTTTATATAACTATAGAGGTTTATCTTGATTGTATGACATAAGAGATTGTAGACAACTTTATGATTAAATATGCCATTGATGTCAATGAAACTTTTTTGTCAATATATATGTTAAACTTTTTTGTCTGATGGCTTTTGAGTCTGATTCTTTTGGTGACTTTAACTCCGGTCATATGTAACCGTTGATCTCTTAATACAAAATCAGTTGAAAAAAAAATGTAAAACTTTTTGGTCAATATACGTCGACAATTAATGCATGGTACTATCTACTTTTAGGCATTTACTACAGCCTTATTCCAACAAAAACATGTCAGGGACGTCACTTCATCATTTTTTACGCTAACAATTTCGGAGGGCATTAGTGACTTTTACACATGCCACAAAAACCAAATATGACTACTTTAGGATATGAGTTTTTCGAAATGGCATTTTAAAAAACTAAAAGTGGTTTTCATGGCACTATTGACAAAATTCCCATAAATAAACGTAAGATCATTATTTTGTATAATTTTAGTTTTATCGAGGTTATGTTATAAGACCAATATTTTTAAACCCGACTCGGATAAGACATATGCAACATGCATTTAGCCAGCACGTGTTAAATTCCAACAATAATTATGACACATGCACGTAGCCGGCATATTTTTTTGTTTGTTCGGAATACAATGTCCGATAATGTATGCTTCCTTCCAGCAAGCAATCTCACATATTTTTGCACCATTAGGTTTATTACAAGAATGTGGTGCAATCGTTTTGCTTGGACCTTTTTGGAAACACGGATCCGCATTAGCTGTTGACAATATCAACAAAATCAATAAGCTGAAAAAAACAACAACAATTATATTTTTAACCATGTTTGCTTTTTGTTATCTCTCTTTTTTTAAAAAAAAAATTTGTTCTCTTTTCTTTTATTGGAATACTTGTATTTAGTCATTTATTATACATATATATATATATATATATATATGATTTTGGTTTTCTAAAAATAGAAAAAAAAAAAAAATAGTCCGTAAATAATTCATGTAAAATAGTTAGAAATCAAAATATTTTTTTAAAAAGAAATTCAATACACCATATATTTCCCATCTAATTTGCCATCTTTAGCTCATTTTATTATACATTAGCCGAGAATTTAGCTAGACCTAGTAATTTTGACTTTTAAAATCATTTATCAAGAATAAAATAATAATCTAAGTTCCAAACTTTTATTATTTTTTTGACACGTAGTTGTGATAACTAGTAATCACCACAATTTTAGCCCTAGACGATCGATTACCACCGGTTCTATCATCCGGTTTGTTTATAAAATTCTTTAAGTTCTTAATAAAACTTTTTATGGTTCGGGGAAAGAAAAAAACCTACACATAAAATAAAGTTTCATCGTCATTTTCATCTTCTTCTTCGTCTCTCTCTCTTTCATACTTACAGGTAAAGCTTCGTTAATTCTTCCTCTTTATGTCAATTTTCTTCTTCTTCTCTCTCTCTCTCTCCCTCTCTCTCTCTCTCATACTTGCAGGTAAAGCTTCGTTAATTCTTCCTCTTTATGTCAAATTAACAGTAATAAAATCATTAAAATCTATACAGTATTTAATCTTTGGTATTTTATCCAAAGAATCACACTATATACATCACATATCAACAATTAATAGTTTGTATTATTTTTTGTGAATGTTCATTTTGATTCAAATATATGATTTCATTCGTAATACTATATAATTAATGATGTTCAAAATAAATATATAAGCGGAATAAGATAGCTGTATAAAATAAAAGCAAACATTGGTCTTATTATCTTATATATTGTTTTTATCGAGGACATGTTATATGACCAATGTTTTTAAACCCGATATGGATAAAACATACACACATACATTTAGCCAGCACGTTTTAAATTCCAACAATGCATATGACACATGCACGTAGCCTGCATGTTTTTTGTTTGCTCGGAATACATTGTCCAGTAAGATATGATTCCTTTTGGCAAGCAGTCGTCTCACATATTTGGGTACCATTAGGTTTATTACAAGAATGTGGTGTAGTCTTGCTTGGACCTTTGTTGTGACACAGATTTGCATTAGCTGTTGAAATCGTCTATAAAATAAATAAACTGAAAAAAACAACGACAATTATATTCTTAACCATGTTTGCTTTTTGTTTTCTTCTAAAAAAATTCCGTTCTCTTTCCTCTGATTGGAATGCTTGTAAACTGAAAAAAAAAATCGGTTTTCTAAAAATAAGGAGAAAAACGAGATAGAACCGTAAAGTAGTTAGAAATGAAAAAAATAAAATATTCAAAAGATCATATATTTTTCCATATAATTGGTTATCTTTATCTCATTTTATTATACAGTAGCAGAGAATCTTGCTAGGCCTGGTAATTTTTATTTTTTAAATCATTTATTTTCTTGAATAAAATAATGATTTAAGTTTCAAATTTTTTATTAAACTTTAGTTTTTTCACGTAGTTATGATAAATAGTAATCACCACGATTTACCACTAGACGATCGATTACCATCGGTTCTATCATCCGGTTTGGTTTGATTTGGTTTGGTTTATTTAAATCTCAGTTTAATATTTTTCTGTTGTTTATTTATTATACCGGATTAGACCAAAACTGAATCTCTCTCAACTCTCAAATCTCAAATCTCAAATCTCAAATGTCTCAGCTTCTTCACGTTCACCGTCTCTCTCTCCCACAATCGTCTCTTCGTTTCAGATTCCCGCCTTTACATCGGCGCCGTGCAGCTTCGTCGCCGTCTAACTCAACTGAATCCACCGTGTTTCGTTCTCTCACAGTCTCCAGATCTCAAATAACTTGCAGATTCAGCCAATCAGGTGAGACTTTTTTTTTTTTAACTCTAATCGTTTTTCTTTTTTCGAGTTAATGATACATTCCCAGTGATTCTATTGGATTCTTAGCAACATCTTCTTCAGTATCTTAATGTTCAATGGAATCATCATATACACTGATTATTGTAAATTTTCCAGATATTACGCCACAATTTGAATTGGATAAAGCACAAGACAATCGAAAACCACAAAAGCGAGCGAATGGCATATTTTGGATCATACTTATCAATCTTGGCATATATGTTGCTGATCACTTCTTTCAGGTATTGACTATGTGGCTTGTATTTAGATATCCTTCATCTACACGGTGTAGACTACTATTGTGACCTGGTTATCAGAAACATGATGTTTCATGTTGCTATGTTTTACATTGTATCATACGTTTATGTTATTTATTCGATATAGGTTCGCGGGATCAAATCTTTGTATTTGTATCACAATTTTCCGGCATGGTACCAATTTGTGACTGCTACATTCTGTCATGCTAACTGGTGAGAGAGCTCTATGCTTTCTTTTTACTTTAGTTTTTTTTTTTCTCTGGCGGATGTTGATGTTTCTCGTGATTCTTAGTTTTTGTTTTTATATGTGTATGATTCTAGGAACCATCTCTCCAGCAATCTTTTTTTCTTGTACATCTTTGGTGAGAATTCAAGATTTTCTCATAGTTGGATTCTAGCTAGTTTATTGATCCGGAGCTAATGGACATTTGGGAATCAGGAAAGCTTGTTGAAGAAGAAGAAGGAAACTTTGGTTTGTGGCTCTCCTACTTGTTCACTGGTGTTGGAGCTAACCTGGTTTCTTGGTTAGTTTTACCGAGAAATGCTGTTTCTGTTGGAGCCTCAGGAGCTGTTTTTGGGTTATTTGCAATCAGTGTCCTCGTCAAGGCACTAACTTTTTCTTTCTCTCCTTGTTTAAGGTCCTTGTAAATCAACCTCCTCATTAATATCTTGCTAATTTCAGCTTCTTTCTAACTGATTTTGTAGATGTCTTGGGATTGGAGGAAAATCCTTGAAGTTCTTATATTGGGTCAGTTCGTTGTTGAGAGGGTAAGATTTTCTCAAAATTTACTCACAACATCGGTTTGGTTATAACCGTATTCCTGCTTACAGTCCCATATTCTTATGAGTATTGTGTTTATTATACTCTATATGGAGAGAATATGTCTGATGATATATATAACAAGTGGTGATACGATAGAAGCTCTTAGAATTCAGGGACCATAATTGTTTAGTTTATTGATCTTCATAGGTAATGGAAGCAGCTCAGGCGTCGGCTGGATTATCAGGAACTATATATGGTGGCTACTCTTTACAAACTGTTAATCACATTGCGCATCTCTCTGGTGCTCTTGTTGGTGTTGTTTTAGTTTGGCTTCTCAGCAAATTTCCTTCGGAATCTGTGGATCAAGAAGTTAAAAAGTCCCCGCAAAAGTGAGGAGACAATCGGGATAACCTTTTCTTGTAAGGAACATACTAGCTGTCCAGTGAACGCAAGGCAGATGAAACGATTGATAGATTGACAGAATATCCTTGTAAAAATCTGAAGAACGGGCTCTAATCCGAGTTTCTTGGAGTACTAGTTCTTTTGCAGCAGAATTTTACGCTAGTTAAGAAGGGTTTTCTCCAAATTTGTGAGTATGCAGTTATTGAACACAGCAACTGTACAAATATCATTTTTATATAAGACCATTCTGTCGTAATGTACTGTCTGGCCTCGGTTCAGCCAAAGCCAGTTTCAAGAAGATAGTATATATTTTTCCGCATAACTTGAAAGTTTGGTACACTTTTGCAATTTTCTCATCAGTCATGACCACATTTGTTTCCTTAGTCATCGCACACAGGTCGTTGCTGCGATAGTCAGACGCCTTGTGATCATAGCTACACCACCTTGTTGGACGCAATTTTGGCTTTCGTCTTTTTCTTATACTCAGCAACATTCGCATTATAAACATGGATTTATCGCATTTCAGTGACTCATTTTGAGGATTGAAAATCAAGTTAAGCTAAAGTCAGAGGCTTCTACTTGTGGTCGAGATACCATTTGAAGTCAATCCAACTAGGGATAGCTTCTCCTTGAAGCAATTCACTGCGTAAGTCTCACATATCTTAATTCCTTCGTCGCTATATCTTGCCTGATCACTTGTAGCTCATGTACTTGTTTCATGATAGGCCTAGAGTCCACCATTTGATAGTTATGAAACTTCTTTGTTGCAAATTTTCCAGAGGCTTACATTGTACAACTTGTACTTCTTTTCCAAGGCATCCTAAATCTGGAAGTTTAACCTTATTGTAAACTTTGAATAGTTTGTCCGCTAAGCAAGCTTAAATGTAGCCTTTTCACAAAAAAAACCCTATCGTCCCACGCTTGGACGCTCACCAATGTACGTGGATTAGTATTATCAGCAGGCAGTACTGGTCTAACCTCGGTGAAATACTTGTCAAAAACTCATGGTGCACAGAAAACTATGCATCTTCTTCTACCACGACTTGAAATTTGATACATCGAATTTGTTAAGTTCGACGAAAGTACTGCGCTTGCCGCTTGGTATAGACGAGACCTCAAGTTTCAACAAAGCAAATGACAGTGTCAACTCACTGGTTCCATCAGTAGTAGCACCTCCATTGTTAAAGTTTGTCAACACTGGTATCCATCTTTTCCCAAAAGAAAAATCAAACGATGTCAGTATATAGAATAGAATAAAATAGCGGTGAAAACGTTTTAATTCGTTAAAGTATGCGTTCTGCACTAAGCATTCCCCAAACCAAAGCATGTGGGTGTAGTTGTTGTTGAGCTTACTTTTAATTTATATAATCATTGATCTTACTTTTAATTTATTTAATCTTATCTTAAAACTTAGAACAACTACAAAATGTAGATTCAAATCTTGTAAAAGACAACTTATTGTAGCAAATTCAGTCAAAAGCATATTTTTGCAGAAGCAAGTCTGAGTCTGATCAAAGATTTTTGAGTTCTCAAATGTCTCAGCTTCACCTTCACCTTCAGCTTTATCGTCACTATCTCTCCCTCCCCCATTCTTCTTCTCTTAGTTCCAAATTACCGTCTTTACATCGTTGCCATGTAGCTTCTTCGCCAACCAACTCTCGCCTCTCTATCAACTCAACTAATTCCATCGTCTTGCGTCCTCTCACCGTCGTCAGATCTCGCTCCAGCGAAACCGGTGAGATCTTTTTACCTCGAAGTCGATTTTTCCATCATTTCCTTTACACTTTTGAAAATCCAAGTAAAATTTTCCAGACATCACACCACAATTTGAATTGGAGAAACCACAAAAGCAAGCAAATGGCATATTTTTGATCATTCTTATCAATCTTGCCATATTTATGGCTCAACACTTCTTTCAGGTACTTGTATCTGTTTGGATTAAGTTGTAGGAATGATTTTTTTTTTTGAGTTTAAGTATTAGTTGGTTTTTTTGAGTTAAGTATTAGTTGGTCCATACATCCTCTCAGACCGGAGACCAGGACATCTTATATGGTTTCCTCCCAAATGTCACTCGAATTGTTTGTTTTTTTCACTATGGTATCATACGTTTATAAAATTTATTCGATATAGGTTCGCGGGATCAAATCTATGTATTTGTATAGCGATTTTCCGGCATGGTACCAGTTTGTGACTGCAACATTCTGTCATGCTAACTGGTGAGAGTTCTATGCTTTCTTTTACTTAATTTTTTTCTCTGGCTGATATTAACGTTTTTCCTGATTCTTAGTTTTTGTTTTTATATATATATATGATTCTAGGAACCATCTCTCCAGCAATCTTTTTCTCTTGTACATCTTTGGTGAGAGTTCAAGATTTTTAACCTCGTTTTGACTCTATCGAATTCGGAGCTAATGGACAATGGGAATGGTTCTGTGGTTAACAGGAAAGATTGTTGAAGAAGAGAAAGGAAACTTTGGTTTGTGGTTGTCCTACTTGTTCACTGGTGTTGGAGCTAACCTGGTTTCTTGGTTCACTTTACCGCCGAATTCAGTTTCTGCTGGAGCCTCGGGAGCTGTTTTCGGGTTATTTGTGATCAGTGTCCGTGTCAAGGTAGTCTAATTCTCTTCTCTCTTTGTTCCAAGTACCTTTTATAAATCAATCAAAATGACTTATTTTAAAACTGTTTTTGTAGATGTCTCCGGGTTGGAGGAAATTTCTTGAATTTCTTATATTGGGTCAGTTTGTTATGAAGAGGGTAAGAGTCTCTCAACATTTACACACATCATCATCATTGTGGTTATAGTCTCATTTCTTACTGGGAATTGTGTAACAAGTGGTACATTGATTCTCACAGGTATTTGAAGCAGCTCAGACTTCAACTGGATTATTAGAAACTAAATTTTGTGGATATATATTTGGTGGCAATGAATTCTTGACAATTATTCAAACTGTTAGACCCGTTGCGCAGTTCTCGGGTGCTCTTCTTGGTGTTCTCTTAGTTTGGCTTCTCAGCAAATTTCCCTTAGAACCTGTGGATCAAGAAGTTATACAATCCCTCCAAAAGTGAGGCAATAATTGAATGCAAACACAGACTCTAAACCTATCTGTGTGTTAGTGTGTGTTGATTCCTTGAAGCAGAATTGAGTCACTAGTTTTTCTATGTTTACTGCTTATTAAGAGGTCTTTTTTTTCTTTCCAAATCTATGAGTCTGCAGTTATTGAAAATAGCAACTGTACAATACTTTTTTTTTATATACAAGAACATTCTGCTGTAATGTACATATAGTGAGAGTTCTCAAAGTATTGACTCTGGAATTTCAACAGAAGAAAAGAAAAGCCAAATCTCTGGCTTCAGTTCAAGAACACTGTACAAGAATGTACAAACTGTCCACTGATCCCAAACTGTGCTTGGGACTGCTTCTGGCATATGATTGGCACTCGAGCTCCGAGTTTACAAGCAGAAAGATTCATCGCTTTTGCGGTTGGAAGCTCCCGTTTCCCGACTGGAATCTGCAATAGATTCAAACTACTACCAGAGGACTGTTTTTGGTACAGCTTCTCTAACTTTGCGATCTCTATGTCCTTACATTTCAATGCATTGATAGCTTTGTTCGACTCATCAGTGAGTCCCGCGACACGCCAAGCTTCTGCTAACAGCAAGAAGGTGGAATTCTCAGGCTTCACACCAAACCCTCTCATCATCTGCAAAACCTCTTCTGCTTTCCATGGTTGCTTCACCTCTAGGTATCCCCACATCAACGTCTCAAACGTCTTTATATTTGGCGAAACCCCGAACTTGCACATTTTGTTGAAAACCCTCATTGCATCATCCATACTTCCGCTGCTACACCAGCCGCTGATCACCGTGGTGAAGATCACAACGTTAGGCCTGGATTCAACTATCAATGTCTCAAGAAGCTCCTCAGCTTTCTTTGGCTCTTTTGCTCTAACGTACCCTTTCGCTAAAATGCTGTAAGCGTGAGCGTCTGGTTTGACTCCTGCTTTAACCATTTCTTTAAACACTTGTGCAGCTTTCTCCATGTATCCAGCTGAGCTCCAAGCGTTCATCACAGTACTGTACGTGATTACATCAGCCTTCACGTTACACTCCTTCATCAAGGTAAGAACCTGCACTTTCATCTTTTTATTACCTACCAATTCAAGCTCTCCAGTAATAGACATTAACTAGAGCGTTAAAGTTACCTCATCGATACCATCACGGTCCATGACTTCAACAAAGCCATTTATCAAGGAATTGAAGACCACGAGGTTCGCTTCAACTCTCATTTCCTTCATTCTCCGGACAAACCTCAAACCATCTCTCACTCTCCCTTCTCTGCAATACCCTCCCACAACTATCCCACAAGTCCTTCCGTTTGGTTTAGCCTTCTCCTTCATAACCATCTTCTCAACCACCTCACTCTCAGCTCTCACAGTCTCTCCTTTCTGCACATAACAAGTTGCAATCGTGTTATAAGTCACCGTATCCGGCCTAACTCCACACTCTTCCATCTTATGCACCACTTCCCACGCCTCCTCCACCTTCTTCTTCTTGCACCAGGCTTGCACCAGCACATTAAACGTCCTTATATTCGGTCTAACATCGACGTTGCTCTCCTCCAACATAAGATCCAGTAACGCAGATGATCTCTCAGGCTTACCTGCAATCCCATACCCTTTAATCAAAGTGTTGTAAGTACTCGTAGTTGGATTTAGACCAAGTTCTTTCATTTTCAACAGAGCCTGCACCGCATCTTCCATGTTACCGGACTCAGAGAAAGCGTTAATTACAGCATTGAAGAAGATGGAATCAGGCTTTGTCCCGCTCTGTTCCACTTCAGAGACTATAGAGCTTAAGGAACCATACTGCTTCTGAACCGTCATTGCAGCTAAAAGAGTTGTGTAACTGATCAAAGACGGTCTATGACCCGTCTCTGCCAATGTTTTGAAAACAGTTTGAGCCTCGTGAGGCCGTCCACGTTCTATCAAAACGTTCATAAGCTTTGTTCTTGACCTCACTGTCCTGCAACTACTTCCTTCACCACATGACTTGCAGAAACGATACTGTCAAAAAAAAAAAAACAAAGCCTTTTGCTCACCAGAAGGTGGACTCGAGGAGACATAGCTCTAAAAAAAACATTTTAAAAATCAAGATTCGACTTATCAAGATTTCATTTTACTCAAATCAAGAAAATGGTGTAGTGTGTTGATTGTTTCAAAAAAGGGTTCAAGTTTGAGAGTTAAGACAGATTCTTGATATTGTTTACCTTAATCGGTGTGGATTTTTCTGGTTCAGACATAGGAAGTACTTTCTTCTTCTCCTCAACATCTCCCATGTTTTGTCGGAAAAAGAATCTGTTTCTGCTACAATGTAATTTCACAGATTCAAGATTAAGAAACGCCACCTGTCTTTACACTTCTTAAGAGATAGGGTCCATAGAAAAAGGAAAATGTTTTTATTTATTCTGATAAGGAAGACAAAGAAATTGAGATAAGGAAAATAAACGACAAATTTTGATGGAGAAATTTGTGTTTGTTGTCCACAAATATTTCTTTTATATTTGATTATTTTCTATTTTGTTCTACTTTTCTAGATAAAATCTATAGGGCCTTCAGAATTAATGGGTCAAGCAAGGCCCAGACAGGTGTTTAGTGCACCCAAATATTATATATATAATACACAAAGACATGTAATCAACCAACAAGCGGGGATAGCTCAGTTGGGAGAGCGTTAGACTGAAGATCTGAAGGTCGCGTGTTCGATCCACGCTCACCGCATTTTTTTGTTTTTTTTTTGTTGAGCTCTGTGTAAAACGACGCCATTTCATCTTTCATCTTCATGTCCAGCTAAATAAGTCTTTCATCTTTCATCTGCATGTCCAGCTAAATAAGTCTTTGGTATTTAAAGCCCATTATATTTTTGCCCAGTTTGTCTTTCACCTTCGTATGAGACACTTATACCAAATTAATATTTGATTAACTTCTTTGCGCCATAGATAGTTAGATGCATATATAAGATATATGAGCCATTGCACTACTTGTTAATTGATTTTGATTTGCAAATTTATTAATATTGAAATGGTATCGATTCTAACCCCGAATTAATTGGAAATGTTTTTGATTTTATAGTGGAATTTAGTTCGGTAAGGGTTACTGAATAACCTTGTTATTTAGAAGATGATGTGTTGAATTCATGAACATTGTGAGTTTAATTCATGAACTTTATATATTAAACATGTATTCTTTTTTCTCCTTTTCTTAACATTTTGTTCAATCAAATTCGACTAATTGTTACCAACGTTTCCGAATTCAACATGTATATCTAAACATATTGAAAAAGTTTCCAAATGGAGGATAAGTGTGATCTAGTAGTCACCCACTTAACAATACATAATTGGTCAACTAAAAAAAAAAAAAATTGATAGACACAATCCATAATTTCTTAGCTCTAATTTGGCAAGAGTAGATTGGTGGGAGCTTAAAACCCAAACCTCACCTTCCAACTGATATATTATTTTCTCTATTTTAAATACATTGATATAAAATTTATACGTGTCACGATCACGATCATGTAGATTCGAAATTCCCAAGTTGTAAGAGATAGAACCGAATTCCAGTGACTCAATGTCTTGGTGAAGATATTGAAATGTGTTAACGTTGCCGGTTTGAATCTCGTCGACAATATATAGTATCATAAGTTCATGAACAAGAACTAATATATACAACAATATCACATTATTAACAGTATAAAAAGGAAACAAGACTCAACGAATTTACACAAGCTGGATGATACGCCTTTGGAAATCCCCTCACATACAACGAAATCTATACGACAGTCAATTTTTGTTTTTTTTTTCTATATTTGGAAGAAATATTTTAGGACCAATCAAGGAAGGAACGGGTTTCACTCAAGAACCCTAATCTTTTAGTTTGGGACTAATGAACTAATCATTTCACAAAACACAACCCATCGTTTCATTATGAAAAAAAAGTTTTAAGATTTTCACGTGATTGTAGATGGACATTTAGTTTCGTTAACGAACTTTAATTGAAGTTTTTAATCATATAAATAGTTTTTGGGACAATCATTAGTTTACCTATGTGCGTCAAGAAAAGAACCAATTACAATTGAAATCTCCACAACTACAACTACAACAAGTCCACCAGTATCAGACCATCCGCAGTAGTGTAAGTGTGAAAGAGGGGTGTAAGATTTTTTTTATTATTATAATTTAAAGTGAGAGATAAAAGAGAGAGAGAAAGAAAGAGAGAGAGATAGAGTGGCTTACACCCGAGTGTAAACTTACACCCGGATGTGAAGAGAGAGACAACTTTTACATTATTTTTGTATTTTAAAATAGATACACCCCACGCAAGGATACACCACTGCGGATGCCCTCACTATGCCTATCCCATAACATTTTAATTTTCCATAATGGGCTTAGATTTACACTTCACAAAATATGGTGGTCCGTTAGTTACATGAAAATGCGCCAAAAAATATATATATATATATAGCGTGCAATTGATTTTTAACTTAGCTTTCCGTTAGATTATTTGGTCGATTATAACTTAGCTTTTTTTTTTTTTGACATTTTTGGATCGACAAAACCCAATCCATAGCTAATCTCTACTACGCAGGGTAGCGCGACTTAGTGGAGTCGAACTCCGGTGGGGAAGGCGGAGTCAAGTGAACTTAACCACTTGACTAAAGGCACATCCCCACCTTTGACCTTATTTACTAGAGGGAGATTTAGAAGGAAAAAAAAATATACATGAAAACTATCAATTTTTCATTTAACCTTGGTCGACTTATTTACCAACTGTTAACGTATATTATTTTTTCGTCGACCAACATACTAACGCTCTTAAAAAGTCTACATTGTTAAAAATTTAACCAACAAAAATACAAATCTAGCGTTCAAAATTGATAAATTGACCAAAATTATATATAAATCCAGAGACAACAGTTCAAACTAATCATTATTTGCATATAATTTTTAAAGAAAAAATACCGATATTGATTACTTAAATTAGTTTTTTATCATCTATTATAATATTATATAGATATTTTGATTAAATTATATTTTATTACAAACGATGATCAATCTATCAAATTTATTAATATGTAACACATGCGATTATAACAAACGGTTTCACGAACAATTAATTTCACAATACGAAGCTTTAACTACAAAGTTATTTTGGTATATTTTACATTCTAAAAGCTTATTTGAATTACAATAAATTTGACTATTTTACAAACAAATTCCATAGTACGTATAGAAGATTTGACAAAAAAAACAAAAAAAGATAGAAAACTATCAAAGACACAATCATAAGATGTTTGACCAAAAAAAAAAGCAAAGACAAGCTTAAGCTAAACTAAAAAAGTAAGAAAGTTTCAATTAAGCATGTATAAGTTCTTTAATCATGTTAGAATTCCTACCTTTGCTTTCTTCTTTCTCACAACCCCACTTAATCTTATAATCATTAGACAGATTGGGTAATTATTAGCAACCCCATTTGCTATTAGAAAACTTAGCACGATTAATTATTCATCACTTTGTTTTTTTCTTCCTTTTATCATATTTCTAAGTAAAGCAAACAAACCGGCCAGTGTGAAATTCCCTTTAATTATTGATTAAAAACCAGAAGTCATTCTCCCCCACGAATGTCTCGTGAGCGGAAAAGCAGAAAACAAAACAAAAAGCAAAAAGGATACTATTTAGTTAAGTGGAGGTGAGTGGGCAAAGGATTATAGATAGACCATCTTAATTGTATTTGTATACAATTTTTTTTTTTTTTTTTGTTAGCAGTTCAAAACTAAACATGTATGACTAAGGAGATTAAACTAGTTGACAACTATAATATTTATTTATTCATCGCAGGAGCGTGAAGTTTAATGAATAAAATGATGCAACGGACAAATAATCAAAATTGTACCGAACCGCAACACATTACTTATGTAAACAACATTCCACATGAATCACTCTTTTGAGTAATATTAATATAAGCTGTTTCTAAAACATGGATAGCCAAATTATATCGGCCCTCTCTCAAGGCAACAATCATTATGCTTATCATATAATCATTAAAGTTTTATTTGAGATTAAGTTAATAATCATGCATTAATTATGGGTCCAACCTGACAGATATATATATATAACATATAGTATCACAATTGGCAAAAGTATAGAAAATCAACTATTAAGGCATAATCTTGATGTCATAGATCCGGAAACATCTTTTTTTTTAGTTGTGGTATTCATCAAGTTTTGAAGATGCATGGGACCAAAAAAAAAAACAAGTTAAGGTAAGACTTGCCTGCTATTTTCTCAAGAAGTAAGTTGTATTTACTGGAAATACTAAGAGTCCAATTTCATATTCAGATTATCCCCAAGGCTTAATGTTTTTTTTTTTATTTTCTTTAAGTTCCATGAAGGATATGTGTCAAAAATCTCTAAATTTGTCGATCAAAAACAAAAACAAATCAGAGATGAGAAACCATGATTGCCATGTTTCATTTCTAGTGTCTTATGCGGATCAAGTCAGGTATTCATTTCTTATCTTTGGAGTATCCGAGATGAGAATCATGGTCATCTAATGCACCAATTTTTTCGGGAAATGTTATCAAGTGTTTACACTATCTAGATCTAGTGTGTCGTCTTGTCTTAATGACCTTGTTGTAGACGATCCTTAAAAAACAAGCTAGATCAATAGGTATTGCAACGTCGTAGTCTGGTATTTCGGAAAGTCTTGAAAACATTTTATTGTTAGTCATGGGTTTTATATAGACACTCTCCTAAACAAAAATAATTTGGATTTTGACACAACTAAGTGAACCTAGCTCTCCTATTCCGGAGCAAGCTATTGGCAATGTATTTTTTTTTTTTTTGCTAAATTGTAAATATTTCATAGATATGGAAATAGTTTAAGTAGCAATCAAAATATTAGAAACCTATACATATGGTTCTAAAGCAAAAAAATAAAAACAAAGAAACATATGACGGTAATTAAACCAAATTTTGGTCCATCTATTCAACCTAGCAATGAAGCTTTGGAACAAGATGAAGCGATGACATTCTTGTTATCTTTCCCGGATGAGATGCAAAAATAAAAACGTGAAAACAGATTGTGAAACACCTTGATGCGACGGACCAACAGCTATAGAAGCCTTTCGCATGATGCTCTTGTTATCCGTCAACGGTTAAAAACTCCAAATCATCGATCACATACTCTCCCAGTGTCATGTGAGATTTCGATTATTCGTTTCAATTCATGAGCTTTCCCTGAAAAGGAACCTCACACGCTAAAATAAGCAAAAGGTGCAAGTTCTCTCTACCAAGTTCATTCCCTGAAGCTCTCCAAAATAAGCAAAAGGTGCAAGCTATTGGCGATGTGGAAGAGAATGTTAAGTGTTTTTCTCAGTTGAACATGCTCACTCAACCAAAGAATTACCTCTTATGGACAGTCGAAACACAAAAGAAAAAAACGGGACAAGTACTAAAAAATGCTCGTGTAAGTTGAAAAGTTTCTTTCACCACGTCTAAATAAGATTTAGAGCATGTGCAATGGGAGTCTCTCACCATAGTCTCTCAAATACAAAAGTATTAATAAAATAATCAATATTCTTATTTAAATACAAAAGTCTCTCAAAAAAGTGGAGAGAGTCTAGTGAGATTATGGGAGACTTTCTCTACTTTTTTTAGAGACTCTTGTATTTAAATAATACTAGTGATTATTTTATTAATATTTTTATATTTGAAAGACTTTGCTGAGAGACTCTCATTGCACATGTTCTTAGTTGAGTTTTCTGAATCGTTCATGTATTTCGTCAAATGTACGCACATCTTTATGCTTCTAATTCTTATATGGATGATAGGTAAAACATTTTTCTTGGGCATAAAATTTTTACTTTTTACTGAGAAGGAAAAAAAAAATCTGCATGTGTTTGTTAATTTGACGGAACGAGATTTTCGTTCTACGGATATATATACTAATTCTGTTTTATTCCACAAACATTCCACTATCCTATAGTACTACCAATTGGAGCGAGATCCTTTAGAATATTATTTCTTTTATAATGTTCTCTAGGGTTATTAAAGTTGCACTATAGAATCACTTTAGTATATAGTTTCATGATACTTTGATTGCATAAGTAAATGTATAAAGAAGGCGGTTTAAACCGACGCGTAAAGACAATTTTAACGCCTAGGCTACATTATAGGCACTACAAAGCCTACTAACGTTGTGTCCTTTATACTTTTAATTTATTGATCTTGAAGTCAGTTCCCATGGCCTTTTCAGATATCAGTTTGATTAAATTATATAATTGTGCTTATGCACTGCTTTATATATTTATATCAGAATGTTTTTCAAGATACCTTATATTAATAGAGTGTATATATATACATTTTAAGAAAACAGCAATTTTTTTTAAGAATTTACAGCACACGGCATGGTGTATAAGTCGAAAAATTATAAGTTAGAAACAATGACGGCCAAAAAAAAAATCTTAGGGTCAGATTTATTGAAACAATGTTTTAATTATTTGAAAAATTATAAATCTAAATAAACACATGTACAACGTACATGGTTGGGTAGGTTGCTAGATTCAACTGGGTGATGATATTTGATTAATTACGTCAAACACTCGAAGTGGTCAATTAAACAAATAGGATTAGGTATTTATATTTTTGTCTTGCTTGGGATCTTTACTCCACTCATATCCACATCCAATGAAGTCTCTCTATCTCTCATGGTTACATGACATCCGAAATGACGAAATAACCAAAAGCCAAGAAAAACCATTTAAATAGCAAAAGGGGATGCCAAGAAGGTTAAAATTGTGTACGAATTTGGTATCCTTTTATATTGTTTACGTTCACCAATTAGTCGACATGCAATATAACGAATTTGGTATGCCTTTAAACTATTTTAGTTTACCAATTGATCAGCATGCAATATAACGAATTTGGTATACCTTCTAAAGTATGTATGGCTTTATTTTGATATACTATATACCAATTTTATATTTATTTGGTATATCATATATACATAAATATAAATTCATATATATATGGTTTTTATTTAATAATTTATATTATTTTCTATTTTAGTCTTAAGTCAGATTCAATTACTCAATTGTTTCAACCTGCATGTATTAGATTAAATACACTAAAATTTGCGATGATTTAATTCGGCAATCAAATTGGTCCATATATTCATAGTATAATCCTATATATAATACCTTACTCTTTTCAAGTGATATACACACTAATACATTGTGTAATTCTAACAAATTTTCATATAAATACTTACAATAAGTTTGATATTTATATTACTATTAATCATATATATCATTCGTGCAAAAAATATAAAGAAAAATCACATACGTCGTGCTAGATTTTCTAATTAAAGCCAAAATTTCTAATACTGTTACTCATGATTAATCACTCATCAACCACCTTAAGTTTATTATTATTTTTGTGTCATCTTTTTGAAAAATAAAGCAAAGACTCCCTTGACAGAAATCTAGAAGAAAATGTTATAATTATAATGTCCATACACACCCAATAAAAGCTTAGCAATAAAATTGATTATTGAGGAGGGGCAAAAAGAATGTATATAAAATGGTACCATTTGGAAAAAGAAAGCATATGAAATGAAGTACAAAGTTGCCAAATGTACGATCTATGTGGCTGGCGAGACACGACACTTCATATGGTTTTACCTCTACGTTTGAGTAATTAAGTACAATGAGCTATCACTATCTACATTTGAGAAAATTCCAAAAAAAAACCCCAACTATTTAATATTTACCAGAAAAAAATTTGAACTTTTTTCGATGCCTGAAAAAAACCCCAACAAATAAATAACAAGAATTCAATAGATTAAAAGGCACTTAGAGATCAGAAAAATCGCAGGAACTCAAACATGCGATAACAAATTAAATAAATAAATTAGAAAAGCATTAAGAATCGTTCTGAGACTCAAATCACATAAATAAACTAATGTTATTTAAAATATTTTGTATTTTGGTTGTACTGATTTTATTATTTGAAGAAGACAAAAATTTGGTCATGTCTCTTTCGTTTCCGGTGGGGTTAGTATAAAATATTAACATTAAAACCAGAAAAGTCTATAAATTCTAAATCGTCATTTGAAAACAAGAAATTTAACAAGCATTGAGTTCATGTTTGATCGGTTTACAAACCGCCATAACAGTAATTTGCATTGGCTAAAGAAGAATTGCTCATCAACGTTCTTTCAGATATTTAAACAAACACTTTTGATGTGTTAAATTACATAGGATCTAAAATTATGTAACTAATCAAGTGATGATGGTCTTTCTTTAGATTGTGTGGTTCATTTGAAAGGCCAAAAATAAGAGACTCTTTAAAGGTAGGGATCAATCTCTCATCAACATAAGGTTGAGATTGCACCTAAGGAATGCAAAATGTTATTCACGGCCAACGTTAGAGAGGATCAGCATATTCATACTTTTGTTTAAGAGCAAATGCATTGTTATGGTTCGTGGTTTACTGATATATAATGCCACTAGCAAAACATGATGGGTCTTACAACTTCATGAAGACAGAGTAAATATCTTAGATATTAAAGGGTGTCAGAGAAACTTGACACTACAATTAGAGCTTTATATTCTCGTTGGGTGATCTTATCTTTGGTGTGGCATATTCGCTTCTGCTCACTATATGATAACATAATCAATGGAGCTAGTACTCATGGTTTCAAATATGGGTTGAAGTTGATTGATTTCCAAAACATAAGGTCCCAATTTCCTTTATTTGAGTTAGTTTGCATGAAACGAGGGGGTTGTAATTAATATCAAAGCAGATTTTCTAAGTCACAAAGCTCGTGGTAAAATATACAACTATTTGTTTTCATTTTAAAAAAAAAAAACTAAAAAACTATGCTCGACTTAGATATGGATGTAAAAAACATTCTCAATAAATTTGATGCTTTTGTTGGGAAAACAAATCATGAATTACTATTGCAGTTGTCATTTCAAGCAATTATTTATCAAAATAAAACATGTTTAAACATCATTTTCAATATTTTCAATCGGTTCATGGCGTTTTCTATCAAGATTCTAGTTTTATAAAAGATTGTAGAGATTATGCTGATACTAAAATATTTTTTTAAATACAGATTTTATAATTTACTTTTCTATGATACCAATTGCACCCGTTTCTTCAAAAAAAGCATTATGCTTGAATGATTTACACTATCAAACGAGTTACAAAAACTTATTAATAAGATGGCTTGAATTGTATACAATTTAGGGCATGATTGGTTGGACTATGAGATGTTTAAGCCACTAAAAAAGATACATCCCCAAAATTAAAACAATTTTGGTTTCAATTAAGAACCTGACCATATCAATTCACATGCTTAAACGATTTTGATTTTCTTCTTTCAACCAAAAGTGGCACTTGATGTAAAAACGTTATTTTCTTTTTGAATTTAATTTAACATTACATTCAAAAAAAAAAAATTGAAACAATTATGCTGTAACTTTCCTATTTTTTCTCATAGCCCAAATAATATTTTTTTTAATTATTTTGGCTGTGAGTACAAATTTTTCTACAGCACAATTTTATGGTCTTTAAAAGAGTTGTACCTTTTTTTTTTCTTTCCACTTTATTTTCTCGTTTTCTTTTAAGAAGTAATTATTGTTTCATCCATATATATATTATGAAAATTTATTTTTATGGATCTAAGTAGTAGGTAAAAATCTATTTTTGACATAAAACTCTTTTGGGGGCAAAAAAATATGTATAACTCACATTGGTTTTTTAAAATACATTATATATATGTATATCATAATTTATTAAATTGATATTTGAGAAATTATATAACACATAACTACTATTTATTTATTATATTTTTGTTTAAAAGTACATAAAACTAAAATCTTATTGCTACAACAATTTATTTAAATAATAATATTATATTAATAAAATCTACAGCCTAATTTCTACAACAATAAAACCTACAGCTATAGTCATCACACATACAACAACAATTTTACAGCAATAAATCTACAGCTACAGACGAACCAATCATCCACTTATTCACGTTTTCACTTAGAGAAAATGTATGTCGGTTATTCTTTTGATTTGTAAATGCATTTTCTAAATACCTCACAAAAACCTTTTCTAATAATATTGAAGGATTCCGCTATTCAGTTATTCACTTGACATGCATACCTAGAAAAAATATAAAATTAATCTACTTTGTTTATTAAAATTATATTATTTATGCATCCATTGGTTGATCATAATACAATAAAAATATTACTTACATCAATCTTTGAGATTTCCATAAGGTAAAGAAAGAGTCAAAAGTATAGTGGAACACCAAAATCTTACAGGTGGGAATTCAAAAGAGAACTCCATTAAATATATAAACCTTATATTTAACCATTTTTTAAGCACACATATATACAGAGTCATAATTATATAAATACACATAATCAATCACACATGAGAGATAGTCACATCACAACTAACAATCTCTCTCTCCTATAAGTTTGAATGGCGATTTAAAGAGACCCGTAGTTCTCTGATCATATCCTCCGGTTTACACTCATCAAAACACAAACACAACGCTTATCTCTCTCACTCTCTTTACTCATTCTTCTCATTTGGATAAGATCTCTCTCTTTCTCTCCCTCCTTTTCAGCAGATTCAATCCAAACCCTAACCTCTTTGATTCCGATCTTTAGAGAATATTTCTCTTAAAAAAAACATTATAAATACCTTTATAATAAAAAAGATTTTTACCATCTCTTTTGTTTTACTTCACTTCATATATGCATCAATGTCAAATTGTTCTCTCTGTCCTTTGCTCTTAATTAGTGTCACCACCACCACCACTACTTCTATACTACAAACCCTTCTCGTATTCTCTTAACCAATACGTACTTATTACACCAAAGTCCCTCTCTATATATATAAAGCCAAGAGAGAGAAACAAGAAGAAGTTATTTTCTTGATGGATTTCTGTTGGAAGAGAGAGATGGAAGGTAAACTAGCACATGACCACCGTGGCATGACGTCACCGCGTCGTATATGCGTCGTGACCGGTCCGGTGATCGTAGGCGCCGGACCGTCGGGACTAGCCACGGCCGCATGTTTAAAAGAGAGAGGTATTACGTCCGTACTACTAGAGAGATCAAACTGTATAGCATCACTATGGCAGCTCAAGACTTATGACCGTCTTCATCTTCACCTTCCTAAACAATTCTGTGAACTTCCGATTTTACCCTTCCCCGCCGATTTCCCTACCTACCCGACGAAGCAACAGTTCATCGAGTACCTTGAGGACTATGCTAGGAGGTTCGACATAAAGCCGGAGTTTAACCAGACGGTTGAGTCGGCTGAGTTTGATGAAAACCTTGGGATGTGGCGCGTGACGAGCGTGGGAGAGGAAGGTACGACGGAGTATGTTTGCCGGTGGTTAGTAGCGGCGACGGGGGAGAATGCGGAGCCGGTGGTGCCGAGGTTTGAGGGGATGGATAAGTTTGCAGCCGCCGGGGTAGTTAAGCACACATGTCATTATAAGACCGGTGGAGATTTCGCCGGAAAAAAGGTTCTTATCGTCGGATGTGGAAACTCCGGTATGGAGGTTTGTTTGGATCTCTGCAACTTCGGTGCTCAGCCTTCTCTCGTTGTCAGAGACGCTGTGAGTTTTTTTTTTTTTTCTTTCTTTTTTTGTTTCTTGATTTTTTTAAAAAGAAAGTATTGTGGAAACTAAATTAACTTTTTCTCATGCGTTTTCGATATTTTGGCTCCTTCATGTTTTGAGGAGTTCTTCTATTGCTAAAAAACAAAATCTTGAAAAGCTTTTTCATTCAAGTTGATCTTCTGATATTAACAGTTTTTCTATTCTTAACTCAAGATATTACCTACTTTTTTATAAACTTTTGCTTTTTGTTTTCTAGATTTTTAGAATTTCTAGGATTATGTGTGTATTCCTATAAGTATTATCCGATATCAATATAATAGATTCTTTTAATAGTACTAAATTCTGTTACACGAATATGTTTTAAGATGTTAAGTTTTTTTTTTTTACAGCGCTTTATAAGATGGTCTTGTGAAATGAGTTTTAGAAAAAACGTTCTGGTTTATATTATGGAAAAAATTACTTGATTAAATGAACACTCATATTTTTGAAGAAAAAATTGTTTACTATGCATAGCTTAAAGATTTTTTTTACTGTTATCGGTAATAAGTAATATTTAGCTTTCATTGTAACAAAATTCTGAAGGAAACCAAATTATATCTAAACTAATATTTAAAAAATATTTGGATTTTTAATTATCGATTCATTATTGATTGGCTGATAATTTCGGAGAAATAATCTGTGCAAATGTTTTCCCATTTTGTGTATTTTACACTTTACAGTAATATTTTTATACGTATCATAATTTCTTTTGCTTTTTCAGTTTGATATTCTTATTATTTAATATGTTTAATAAGAAAATTCATAAATTTACGAGAATATACAAAGGCTGGTATTATCCTAGTTCAAAATTTTATTCTGTCTTTAGGCCCTTGTGACTTCAAGTTCCAACAATTTGTTAATACATTTTTATATGAATAAAGAGGTTTACCTAATTTCTTTAATACAGAAATATTATTTTTATAACATTTTCAAAGAATAAAAACTATGAGAACAACAACTTTATTGGGATTGTCACGAGCACGCGCAAACATTCTCACAAAAGAAGAAAAAAAAACAGTCTCTTAATATTTTTCATAATAAACTAATAAAATATAATATGATTTTCTCATCCGAATTACTATATATCTGCCGTATTTGCTAATTATTTCCTTTTTCTTTTCTTTTTTACTTGTGAAGGTGCACGTCCTACCACGAGAGATGTTGGGTACTTCAACTTTTGGGCTGTCCATGTTCTTACTCAAATGGCTGCCCATCCGGCTCGTTGACCGTTTCCTCTTGGTAGTTTCCCGGTTCATCCTCGGGGATACCACCTTGTTAGGTCTTAACCGGCCCCGGTTAGGCCCACTTGAGCTCAAAAATATCTCCGGTAAAACTCCGGTTCTCGACGTTGGCACTCTAGCCAAAATCAAAACCGGAGACATTAAGGTACTGTATAATCTAATCAAAGAATATATGATATGAATACATGCTAAAAACCAGTTTACTGATTGTGATAGTTGATTTTGTTAATGGTAAAAAGGTGTGTTCCGGGATAAGAAGGTTAAAACGACATGAAGTTGAGTTCGATGACGGAAAAACAGAGAGATTTGACGCCATTATATTGGCAACTGGCTACAAAAGCAACGTACCCTCTTGGCTAAAGGTATTAGTCAATAACGATAATATTGTTATTTTACCTTTGTCCACCTTCTTTAACAAAATCTTTATTCTTATTTTCTTATATTTTGTACTAAATGAGTTTTGGAAAATAAATAATTTTTCAGGAGAATAAAATGTTTAGTAAGAAAGATGGATTTCCAATACAAGAGTTCCCAGAGGGATGGAGAGGGGAATGTGGGCTATACGCGGTCGGATTCACAAAACGTGGGATTTCTGGAGCATCAATGGATGCAAAGAGAATAGCTGAAGACATACACAAGTGTTGGAAACAAGACGAGCAAGTCAAGAAAATCTAATCAAGCTTATAGAGACTAGACAGTTGAGAGAAAGCTAAGGTTTTCTATCAAGAAAACATAACTTGCCAAACGCTGGTAGCGATCGAAAACTGATGGTTTGGTTTCAAAGGAGGTGATGTAAATTAAGACTTATCTCCAGCTGCAATGCAAATTGGGGAAAAGAATGAAAAGGAAATTAGTGAGAGTGATTGTGGTGGGAATTGATGATCATCTGCCCCAAAGGAGAGGAGGGGACCCTCTTCTCTTTGCATGCTTATAACCCACTTTGTAAATCTTTCTATACCTTCTTTCTATGTTTCTAATTTTTCTTTTTCTCTTTTTTTTTGGGTTTTTTTTTAGTTTCCCCTAGTTAGGTATGCTCTTTGTTTTTCTTCTCTCTTTTTTTGGTTCAATTTTTTTGGCAGAGTATTGTGGTGAGGTTTTTTGTTTATATACATAATCTTTGTTTTAACTTAACTTTTTTATTTTATTTTAACGGACATAAGTAATTGAATATGTGTCCTACCAATGAGTGTGTCAATGAAATTTCGTTGTCGAAATGATTTCATTCCCTAGTAGAAGTGTCATATAAATTAGGACCACTGCTTGTACATTCGTCAGAAATTAAGACCTGCACATTTATAATTCTGCTGACCGTTTTTTTTCCAATTATTGCTAGATGTACGGCCTCCACATGATTTTTTTTTGTCATATTTTTGTTAATAAATTTAGGTATATTGAAATCTATACTAGATCTCTCTAGTCAGATAGATCGTCCAATTTAGATTCCATTGTGGATCTCATAATCACGTTGTTTTTATCTTGGCCGTATTATTAGGATCTCTACAATACAATGAAAAATGGTAAAAATTGTTACAAGTATCTCCGCAGAAAGAGCTTCATCAACCTATAATTATACCTTATGGTCGCTTCTTTGGGTTTTACAGTACTTCCTCTATGACGAGGTGAATTTTCGGACAGCGCAACTTTTTTTCCTTTTTGCTGGTTGTGAATTTAAATTTGGGAGGTGAATATTATTTTACGAATGTTTCTGTTTAGAAAAATGAGCAATATTTTAACTGTAAACTATATACGATATTCTAAAATGCGGTTTATAAGTATAAATTATGACGATTTTGTTTTCTAATTTTTACTTCAGAGTTCAGATAGTCTTTAAGTTTTGATTTTTTTTTCAATTATGTAATTTGATCAAATAGAGAGAAATTATTTATGAATCATTCATTTATGTTATGTATTTTGGTAAATTTTCCCTTAAAACTGAAAGAGGTTTAATCATCTTTTTCATCATATCACTTTTGAATACTAACATAAATCACGTCTTGTTTTTTCTTTCTTTCACCAAAATATTTGAAAAAACTAACAGGAAAAAAAGGAGTTGATTATGTCAAACACTACACAATCAACCACGCGTTATTTGTTTATGTTTTTTTGGATATCCTGAAAAAATTCTTTTTTAAATTATTTTTTATCTCTAAAAAAATACAAATCAACCCCGCGAAATCAAAAGTAATATGCAATATAAGTCGTTATATCATTGTCAAATTTGTTAAATTTGATAAGTAATATATCAATTTGAAACCTTTGCAACGAGAAGTTTAATCCACATTTATAATTTTGAAAATATAATGTATGTGACGGTAAAACTTTTTAGAAAATATGTATGAGATTTATATTAATTTTTACCTTTATGGAAATATTGAACTGTATTTTTTGGAGATAGGAGATACAGTTGCAAAATATGACGAATTGAATGTTTTTTTTTAGAAAACTCTTTTAAAATATTAATCATTATGGTTTTTTTTTTGTAAGAATAACAACAAAGATATAGGCCCTAAATTTTATTAAGCTGAAGTAAAAACTGATGATGGTTATGTTTTTAGTGTTTGATCCTAACATGAGAAAGCACGACCGATGTAATGTGTTCGTAAAAGGTCTAGATTATTTTACCAAAAACTAGCAATTTTTCTTACTTGTTTCTTTCTAAAATTTTAAAAGCTTTTTTCTTGATAAATAGTTTATGATGTTTATGGAGTTTCCACAAGATACATATTCATCTATTTATACTAAGAGCAGCTCCATCGTTCTAGATATTGTCAATAGTATCTCATAATAATAATAATATTAATACTATTGATATAGTTAAAGTTTATAATTAAATTTTAAATAACAAAAATTTTAAAGCAATCATAAAAAGACATGTGTGAGAAGAGTTTTTTATGTTTTTTCTAAAATTTCTTAAACTAGAGAGACGTTTCTCTCCTTCTCTTCTCATTTTTCTATTTTTTCTTTATTTTAATGATAAGACACTTTATTAGAGATCACCGATGCTAATGCTCTAAAATGTTTTATTAAAAATCGCTCATTTGGTTTTTATTGGCAAGCTAGTCCCCCACAATCAATATTTTCGCGATTATCTCACCAAAGAAGATGTTACAGATATATGATATGTGGCTAAAGAGCTGGGATATTTGAGCTTGAGGCCACTCTACTTGTGAAGGGTGCAGAGACAGCTTTTAGAGAGCATTGAAGGCTCTTTTTTATTCTAAAACCCAGTGACTGGTTTTGGATGGAATAACTTATGTTCTAGATGAGGATGAAGTCTTGAGTGACATGGTTGATGTAAGCCATCATCCCGAAAAAGAATTATCAATAGATGGAGTGTCTCAATTTTAGTGTTTTCTCCCTTTGTGCGAGTCCCCTGAAATTTGGATTCCTTATTATATCATGTTTTTTTTTAGGTTCAACAAAATTGTGGTAATAGATGGTAGATTCAATACAGAAAAAAAAAACATACGCTGACAAAATCCCTAGTCTTGCGGTAGTTTTGTTTGTCCAACAAGTATATTCACAAATTTTTATACAGAACACGATCAAAGCTTGTAGAAACTGGTATAAAATATGTTTTAGCTGAATTGCTTGAGGATTGTGGCGCAGGGCAACTTATCATTGTATTGACAAAATTCAAAGAAGACACGACCATTCATTCACGGAGTGCATCTTTCTTTGCCCAACATATTGACGAATCAAACATTCGAGATAATTAAGGTGAGGTTATTTCCTCGATTCTAAATATTTTTTTTTTTTTAAACTCCTATATAGATCCTATCTTCAATATAGCGGCCACTTAAGCGACAATGATCACAACTCATGTTCAGATCAAAATTACCAATATTGTTTAATTCACTGGATTTTTTAAGGTAAATGTTTCTTTCGTCTCTATTTGACAATTATTTTTATTTAAAGGATTCAACATTTTTGACTATATGAAATTGAAATTCATGTAAACTCTCTGAAAGTCATGTAAATTCTAGATAAATTAGCGTCATGGCATGTGGCTTACATTAAGATGTCAATGTAATTAGAGAATGTACACTGACATATATTTCTCTACGAGATGGGTTCATTTTTTCCACTCAGAAATATATATATACCTATTAAATTCTTGAAGTTTTAAGTTTATCAGAAGAGATATTTATACATGAAATAAAGAGCAAATTATGACAAGTATAATGGAAAAGGAAAAAAGGGGAACAAGGATCTTACAGAAATTTACTTTTGTAAAAGGCACATAAGTAACAAGCTGGAGCCCTACACTTTTGCCAAGCTGTTGGGGAAATTTTAGGAAACAAAATCAGATATTCAGATCCCAAAATCAAATCTTTCAATTTTATTATTGTCAACATCGAATCTTTAATTCGAAACTTCACTTTTTCATTTCAATTAAAATCTGGTTGAAGTAATTAGTAGTGGCTGACTCCAAATAGGCGAACAGATTCTATTTATCATTACAGTTACAGTTACTTTTTTCAAATAATGTTTCTGCTTTTTCTCAAGTTTTCTTTCTTTAATTTTTGCTTTTAGTTTTATGCTTTTTCTTGGCTCTGAATTATATGGTTGGCTTGTCAACCAAATTGTGTTGGAAATTGGTGCTCTTTGACATCAAATGGTATAGATGATTGCGTCCCCTAGACTCAAATATCAGATTATATATTGTTTCACTATATTTTCATGCACTATACAAAAAAAGGTTCGTTTTAAAATAATTGATTAACTTATAACACAAATAACAAACGAGTACATGTACATATACACTTAGCTAAGCTGCTTAATCAACTTGTAATAACAAAAAAGACGATTATTATTTCTGAATAAAAACCAGTAAAATCCATGTTTATTAAGACACAATGGAACAAGGAAAATGGTGTTTTACAAGAACTAGAAAATGACATTACAAGGATCTTTTTGCTAATGGACTAAAAATATTAGACAGGAAGACAGTAAAATGTGAGCTGTATCAATTTTAAACCGAAAAGGGTATCTATATATCATCAATATGGCATAGTGGACTTGGTAACATGAGCATTTAGTAAGCTATTTGTTTCTTTCTGGAAAGAGCATCCTTAAAAATAATGATGGAGATACTGAATTTTGTGAACACTTTTTCATATAATAAAGAAGGTGAGCTCTTTTTAGCATTGGTATGCACATTGCACAATACATACATATATAGCTTTGAGCTATTTCCATCATAGATGACTATCTAGATACCCATGGTGTTATTTCATTCACATAAAAGATGAAACATTTGCTAAATTGTGTGAATGGAAGAACTTGGTAAAATAAAGTAAATATAAATAAAGATTCAAAGCTTTTAAAAAAAAAAAAAAGATTCAAAGCTTGAGAACTGAATAGGTAGTGAGCAATTTAGTTATAAGCGTATAAGTTTCCTTATATCTAGATCGAACCCCTAAACCATCATCAATGAGATCGTATTTGTAGAATTTCTTAACACAGATATCGAATCCAACAATTTAGGGTCAGATTCTTGAGTCACAAAATCAGTTTTAGGTTCATTAGGACGTGCTTGCTATAGTTTTACAAGCATGAACTCAACTCTGGTGTTTGTATGCGCTACATTATGAATAGGCATCAGATTCGAGAACCAAAAACCTCTATGTTTGCTTGATAGCAATGTGACAAGGCTTTGATTTGGCGTGTCACTAATGCTCTATTTGGCACACTCTAGCTTCATTCATTCTCATTCAAAAAATAATTACTAGTTTGTTAAATTGTCTAATTAGCAATGTAAAACATTAATTATTATCTTTAAAACATTTATAAGTATACAGTTTTTTTTTAATCACGTATTGTTTATGTAGTAGTTGTATTTAATCCTTTCTATAATTGAATTTTTTAAACTTGTAACAAATTATTATGTGTGTCATGTTCACGTATCGATCTCAAAACATATTTAATTATTTAGGTTTATAAATCCTACTTACGATCTCAAAGCGATTTATTATAATAGGATATTTTTGAGGGAGAAAAAAATAGTTATCTAAAGAATTAAAATTCCGCGGGAAATAACAATAAGCTCACATAGATAGAAGAGGGAAAATATGTTTGAAACATAATTAAAATTTGCAAAGTATTTAGTGGTCCACAATGAGTCCTCCTCCTCAAGGGAAGAGACCTCGCTGGACGAACCAGCCGTTGTCGTACATTTGGCAACAAAGGGTCCCAAATATTTGTGAACCATCCGATTTCAAAATGCTTTAAACTCTCAATGGTCCTTCGCATTCATTATCTTAACGGTCTCAAATGGACCATTTCAGTTTTCGTCCGTTAATTTATTTAATTAAATGGGAAAAGAAGATCGGACGGTGAAATTAGTAGTCTAATATGACTGGTCCTATCATCCTACGGATGTTGTTTGATGATTGTGATTTGTTCGGTTATGAATCTCATTGATCAATGATTAAAAACAAGTAATCTCGGAATTTTAAATATATGTCAGAAGATTTGACGTGACGATGCATCTCTCCATAATTACTCACGAGGATTTTAACTAATAAAAGCCGCACCAAACTTTACCAATATTTTTGTTTTGTTTTCCATAATTTTGAAAAACCTTATTTCTTCTAATGAGACTTGTACTAATTGCGGTATTTGTGTTTGCACCAAAGTTTCAGCTTTTACAGATTTAGTTATACCAATTAGGTTCGTTTTTAGGCTAGGATTTGAAGCTCAATCGTTGGCCAACAAAATTAAGAGTGATGCGTTGGAGTATATTAATTCCACAACATGTGTTCTTTGCAATGCAACTCAATGCATAAAGATTTTTTAAAAATATATATAATTATTTATATATATAAACGTTATGATGCTAGTTTGTTTGTAGTTTTTTCTAGCTCTGTGTTTATATGATGATAAATTTTACTATTTACGGTGAGACCGCTTGAAGTTATGAATTAGAAAAGAGTAGAAACAAATACGAGAAACGAGTCAACATATTTGATGAAAGTAAATAACTTAATTTCTAAGATAATATGCCAAGAGAATTTATTCAACATAACATCCAGAAACTATCAGCATCACTCCAATTACTCATTAAAAAAAAGGATGACTCATGCTTCTTATTTTGCTTAATCAATACTCAAAAGTTTTTCCTAATTGATGAGAAATATGAATGGTATAAAAGTAAGCAACTGCTATATCAAGTTGATATCACCATCTTGGACATTTGCCTTGCTTTAAATGTTCTTGGCGATAGATTGTGTTTAACCTTCTAAATCTCTTTTAAAATTTCATTGTATTTTCTTTTCTAACTTAGAGACATACATATTTGAAGAGGACCTTAACCATGATCACATATTAAGATTTACTATACTTTTTACCCAAAAATATTTTTTTTTTCTAATCTTTGTTTCTTTTTATAATTTTTTTCATTTTATTACTTCTAGATGAATATTCTTGCACTCATTTGTATTTTCTTTCACAAAAAAATAAAGCATTCTATTGATTATTTTGCAACAAAATTTACCGAGGGTTCCCCCTCTTCCGTTCGGGACCTATACCTTTTATATTTTCCGCTCTCACGGATAATTTACACGTTAATATACTTTTATCAAAAGATCCAGTAACTTATGCCCACGTCAAACTTTTTAAGCCGAATATACATTACTTGATGTTCTGTGTTTGACTTTGGTGAAGGTGATATTCTTGAATACTTTCATCCATTTTTTTTAAAGAACTAAAACTAAAATAAAATATCAAGTAAATAAGAAACGAAAGCCAAAACAATCTGATCAAGTAATCATGCGAAAGGCATATGAGACTTCTTTTTTTGGATTATGTGTATAGGATTAAAGACTTGATTTCCATTAGATGATGTAATTACAATATATATAGGAATACATTAGAGAGAATTAGGGATTAATAAATGACTAATCTATCCTTGACTTATATATACTCTACAATGTGAACGAAACAACAGTTCGAAGAAAATCAAAAAGACAAAGTGGAAACAAAAATTACATTATAGAAACAAATTAAGACATTCATGAAATAAATATTAAACTAGAAGTCAAAGCGAAACTATTACCTAAGAGTTTGACTACGTGGGCAACAGTAGTCAAATTGCACCGGGAAACTGAAAATTCTTAGTCAAAAACTCAACATAGTTGCTGACCAATTATTAGAAGAAATCAAAACATATATATATATATATATATATATATATATATATATATATATATTTACATATTTATATTTATCAAAAACATATATATATATATATTTGTTATAAAAAATGAAAAAAAATTGCTGACATATCTACATGGCTTTTGGGCTTTTATCGGTTTATTGATTTTAAGTTTTACTTGTCCATTTACAATCAACCAAACCTGGTTATCGGTTTGGTCCGAATATGCAATTTGGAGTCTTTTTTTGGGGGCAAAGATGGAGTTCACTTCATCAAATGTATCATTAAACTATTGATGCGCTCGCATGTCAAACTATACTATAAATTCATCAATTTGACAGTGCTGCAATTGTTTTTAATATTTTCTTTTTAATTTCCTTAAATTAACAATATATTCTTCCATGTCATGTATTTCAATATTATGTTTTTGAGTCAAATTTCAATATTATGCTTTTCCATTAAAAGGTTTAATATTTGAAAAGATCGTTCTCTCTTATAGTGTTTAAATGGAAACATATACCGACATATGAAATATCTATCAAAAGTGTTAAAATTAGGGTTTCAAATCTAAATAAAAAATAGGGTTGCAAATTTATATTTAAATTGACATAATGGGAATATTACATAGTTCCTATTCTGTGAAAAAGTGGATTAAACAGTTCAACGTAGATTTTTTTTCGCATAATCATTCTTACAAATAATATAATTGAGGATTGATAAACATGTCATGTTGAAGAATAATGTACCTATAAACTGATGCATGTGTAAAAAATCAGATGATTACACACAAACCTCTCTCTCTCTCTCTCTCACACACATGCGAAGAGATGAGACAAAGATTCTAAAGTGGAAATAAGTGTAGTGTGTAGAAGAATGAGGTGCAAAGAGTGGTCCTAACAAAAAGGTCTCAGAAGATACTAATGCCTTCCCGGTGAAATGCAATTGCGATTAAGATTACAAAAGTGATGTGTCTTCACTTTAGGGTCCACTCTTCTTCTCTCTTTTTTTCCTTTTATAGCTGAATCGAAGATGACGGATCGTGATCGTGCATACTCATTATTGGATACTTGTTTCTCTCTTCTGTTTTTTTCTTTCTTAGCTTACATTATAAGAGAAAGAATATGTGTTGTTAGATTCCAATGCATATATATACTCATAAGTGTTGACAACGGATATTCCATTTTATTCGTTACATGACAACACTCTTGTTGTTGTTGTTGTTTTGTATCACTAAGTAAACAAGACAAATTCTTGTGTTTTTTTTTCGCATTTTATGAAAAGAGAATTTACACTATGTTATAAATCCACCTGTATATCTGTAAAATATGTTGTCTCGCATTTTATTTTGGCATCGAAAAGTTCATGTTCTCCTAGGCGTTAATTTAGTGATAGTTAAGCAGTGACCACCATCTATTTCAATGCGTAATGAGATGGGTGTCCATTTATATTTATCAACAATCTACTGACCATATAGTTAAGTTTGCGTTACTCGCTTGATACATTATTATATAAACATTGTCACTAATAACGTTTAAGTTTTTAACCATAGCTCTGTATCAGCCAAAGTATTATTGTATAGATTGGCCAAGTGATGATCAGATACAATTGGAGCTTAGCAAAAGTTTTGGGGCTAATATGGTTGGTGAAAGCATGACACTATGAGAGTGTGATAACACTCACTCACTATTCCCCCATTTTCCCTAAATTGTCACTTCTTTATGCTTCTTTTTAAATTTCCATTTTCATTGCTTTTACTAGTAAGAAATCAAAACAATATCTCTAAAGTCTCAACGTGTGCGTGTGTATATTGCAAGCCTTTTTTCTGTTGAGTGTCTAGATTCCCGATTTGGTGATAGCAAAACTTTACAAAAGTATTTACATGGTTTGTATTATTCCTATCTAGATGCAATTTACTTGGGAGAAGGTAGAGAGTGTTGGAAAAGAAGTATGGGATACAATAAATAAATCAAAAATAACTTAAAATTTTATATTCTATAAAAAAAAAAACATGACTATGTCGCTTAGTGGTTTGTGATATATTATCGTCAATGTGTCGTTGTATTACCCATTAATTAGCTTCAAGCTCACCACTTTGTAAGACTAACATAAAGTTCACAGAATTGTAGATTAAATTTAAGTTAACATAATAGTTTTTTTTTAAAGGCTAATGTACATATATTTGACTGACTTACACTAAATCCGAACAATATGCTAAGTATATTGTCACTAACCATTCGAACACCCTTTCTTTTCGGAACACTAATTCTGATTTCTTCCATTGTTTTATTTCATTAAAAAAAAAAAAAAAAAAAAAAAAAAAAAGCATAGATGTGTAAAAGTGTAAAACGGTGATAAATTAAAGGACTGTCGCCAAAAAAAGAAGGTGGTATTGGGTTTTAGTCCACGTTTTATTTCGGGCCTTTTGGGTAAGAGTCTTTGCCGTAAGACTTAAGAGGCCCATCGTCTCGTTATATTTGCAGTTGACATCTCAAAAAAAAGGTGACATCGGGTTTTTTTTTTAGAATAATAACATTATGAGTTTATTGCCATTAATAACGATGTACATAGAGGTTACATTGGAGCAAAATCGGAATATGGTTATGTTGAACTCTTAGACTTATTTTTTCTTTAAATAAAAGTATATGGATTGTGACGGTCGGAGTATTACAAAGTAGTGAGATACGAGTTTTGCCCTTCATACCTAATTTGGTCCAAACAAGTATTGATTAAGCTAACATGTTTTTGATTGGAAAATTTGGCTTAACAGAATGACGGCTCGGCCCAAATGAAGAGGGCTCAACCCAACAGAACAACGGCTCGGCCCGAACGAAGACGGCTTGGCCCAACAAAACAATGGTGCGGGCCAGCAACGTCGGCTCGGTCCATCCATGCTCGGCCCGGTCCATTAAGACAATACCACCAATTAGTTTTGAATTATGATGGGCCTGTATTAATGTACAAGTAACATAGAACAATTAACTTATTACCACCAATTGGTTTTGAATTGCAAGTCAATAAATTCTAAAAATACAGTATCAATATGAGATCCAATTTTTCGATAGTGGAGTCACCTTTGTATGTTCATTTTCACAAACTTTATGTTTAGATGTCTATTCTTAAACATGAGGGGTGTATTTCAATGTTTTCATTGGCCACATGGGAAGTTAATAGATTTCTAGAACAATGTATAAAGTGCATGAACTATTTTACTTATTGTCAACTGGTTTTGAATTGGAATCTCATAAACTTAACATTATATCAACGTTAAAATTGTTAACCCATGTAAGATGACTCAAGTAGGATTTATTGCAAGTGAGTATGTTGAATGGAAATCCGACATTGAAAATGTGATTAAATCGTAATATATAAGTAGTATTGGTCAATCCACTCATCACCAATTAGTTTTAAACATAAAATCCCTCAAACTTAATCTTAACTTTTAGAGGTAAACAATATACACCAGAAAAATGATGACAGTAGAAGCGTTACACCAATCATTTAAAAAAAACATCATCATAGCCTCCATAGTTAGGATGAGAATTCTATCAAAACTATTTGAACCAATATCAACAACATTTAATACATCGGTGTCACTCATTTTCCAACCATGAAATGATGACAAAAATAATGATGAAAACGAATGTATGTATTGGTGAGCCATAAATGAGTTGGTTGTTCGTTATAATTTCTCTTTGTCTGAAAAGTCCACACGAAAGTTAAGATTACCAGATCCCCCACACTCTCTTTTGGTTTGCTTTTGAAAGTTTTCTCGATCGAAGTGAAAAAAATTCATCGGCACATGACACTGAAGTACCGTCGAAACATGCCAACGACCGACAATCATTATTAGTAGTTTGATTTGGATAGAATTAATTGATATTTTAAAACTAAGATATCGAAAAGAAAAAATAATATTCAAAGAATGAGTAGAATATTTTATCAATTTTCACGTTAAATCCGTACGGACGAGAAGGTTTCCTGAGCTAAGCTCATCGAGCTCCGACCGACACTAAAACCTCAATAATATATATTGGATGCATGAAGAAGTTTGGTTAAAGATGTAATCTATCTTCAAATAATTATTTGAAATATGACCAATTTGTTGTTCATTGAAATGAGCTTCTTTCTTTCTAATGTTAATTTATACTAGCAACCACTTTTTAGGACAATTAACTGCAAAATAATGATGTTACGAGGTTCATAAGAGCAACCTTGGGTATGCTAATTTTAGCTCTTAGCATTAGTTTATTATTAATCTTGAAAAGTTTAGAGTTAAGAGATTGTATTTTGGTTTTAAATTTTATTTGTCTCCAATGGTAGGTTCTAAAATTGTAGTTCTTAGAGAAAAAAAATTTAATTTTAAAAAGAAATAAAATAAACAATTTTAGTATTAGAAAACTTACTAATTGTTGCAAATGGAAAAATTTGAAACATAAATAACATACAATTTATAACATACATGACATCGATCTGCACCGAAATTGCTAAAATATCCGAATGATTATTATATTACCATATCCAAACTAACCGAACCTGAACACAACCGAACCGAAACCGAACGGTTAACCGAATGCCAAGACCTACGAACAACCAGTCAGAAACTGCCACGTGGACGTCTCTTAACATTAGTTTTGTCTCTTAACATTAGTTTTGTCTCTTAACATTATTCATTATTTCCCATTTAATTTAAATCAAATTAAAACTTAAGAACAAGCTAAGAGACCACAATAATGATGGTCTAAGGGATATATTCGGTGCTATAAAATCACCTTATAAGAACTGGTTTACTAGTACGATATTCTTCAAGTTTCAACAAATACATAAATCCAAATATGAAGTATGGAATTAATAACAACATGTTAGTACAAAAACAAAGAAATCACTAAATGTAACTAAAACATATAAACATAAACGGGCAGGCCCGCGTCCATCTAGACTGGCCTACGATGGGCATAACTTTTTGTTAGCCCGCGACAAGTTAGCCTGCTAGAGGACCGTAGACAAAAAATTTATGCCCAGACCTGCTCCGCTAAATCAGCGGATGAAAAGACCGTCGCGAGCTTAATTTTTATATTTAAAAAAAAAATAACTTTTAACTTTTAATCAAAAAAATTTAAATTTAAAATAACCTACTCTTTTTTGTAAATATAATAATTTTTCTATTTTCATTTTCTTTATATTATCACATATTATATTTTCAGAAGTACATAAAAATATATATTTGTTTTTATTAAATATTTGTAGCTCATGAACAAAACCTGCTTTTAAACGGGCGTAATAAAACATGTCCATACCCGCTAATGGACTTGACTCAGCCCGCGGGCTTAGGCATGCTTTGTAGTATACAAAGTAAGTCTGGGGTTTGGGTATTCTGCTTGGTTTGGGCTGAAATCATTTGGGTCTCGGATCATTCGGGTATGAGGTTTAAGATCCATATAGAAACCGAACAAAATTTGGGTTGGTTCAGCTGGGTTTTGTATAATTTTTCAGGTGGTTTTTGTGTAATTTTTAACCAAAATACTTGAAAAAAAAAACCCAAAAATACATGAAATATCTGAACTAACCCAAAAAACTAACCTAACTAACTAAAACTTACCAAAAAATAATCAAAATAATTTGGGTTTGGGAAAAATACCCAAAACTAAAGATCCAATTCGAACCCGATTAAAAATACCCGATACAAACCTTAAAAATATCTGAACGGGTCTTAGAGACCGGTACTTTGGGTTCACGAATAAAGCCGATCCGAACCTAACTTGCCCATTAACTCCTTTTCACCTACCTTGGGTAGATTTTTACCGAATGTTTTGGATACTTTTGTGTTTTGTGTATTTTTATTGGGGTTTTCGTAATTCAGATAATTTGGGTACTTTTGGATACTTTTAGGTAGTTTTTTTTTGGTAATTTGGGTAATTCTGATAATTTTGGGTTTTTTTTTCTCAAATTCCGAACCAAACTCGGGAGGAACCAAACCAAAACCGATCCGGGTGTTTAAAATACTTGAACGGATCATATGATCCTAAACCCGAAATCTCAAAAAAACAGAACCGATATCCAGGGTTCCGAATCACAAGATCTATTTGATAGTGGGCAAAAAAAACCATAACCCAAAAAACCAAACCGACCGAAATAAATGATCTGGTTTTGATATCGTTTAGTCTAAAAACCCATTTGCGTGTCTTTTTTATTAAATTTTTGGTTTAGGTTTGGTTTGGTCAAAACCGTAAAACCGAATGTTTTTTTTTGTGTTTAATGAAAATTTGAGATAATTATATATAACTATACTTGTTCAGTTTATATTATGTTTAATAATTTTCTTATGATTTTCTTTATTGGGCTTATAATTATTCCAGTTATAGTTTTTAGATTTTGTTCTTTAAATTATTTGGGTTTACCAAACTAGATTTGGAATCTATTATTTGAATTATGTTTAACTTATTGATTGATAAATTTTTTCTATTCTACGTTTACTTTTATTTTATTTTTTTTTGTCATCCGAAATTGTACGTTTACTTTTATTTATGTAGCAAATTAACTTTTTTTGTTTTGTAAAATCAAAAAATAACTTTAAAAAAGTCGGAACCAAACCGTAACCAAACCAAAATACATATGATGCTTATATGGTTTCATTTTTTATAAAACCGATAAACCGTAAAACCGTAAAAATCTTACCGTAACTAAACCAAATTACACATAGTTCCTATAAGACCAAAAAACCGTAAAACCGAAACGATACCAAACCAAAACTGTACATCTATCCCTATTTTGTATTAAGTGGAACCAAATCGCACAATCCAATTCGGTTCAGTTCACTTAGGTTCCGGTATCTTTCTAGGACCAATACAGAGGGGGAGTTGCAATACCATAAAAATAATGTTTTCCTGTAATATTCACGGTAAATGCGAACAAGTAATGAAGAAATTCAAAGTTTAAAAAGTTGTTTTTTACTATTAAGAATAATAAAACAAAGAAAACAATATTTATAATCAAAGGATCATAAGACTAGCACAATTAAAACAGATTATGTACAAAATTTATTTTGGTTTAAGAAAAACCCCGAACAGGTTTGAAATAATCTTGTAGTTTTTAAATATAAGCCAGAAAAAGTCGATTTGGACCGGGTTGTACTCCAATATATGTGAGTTTGGCGGATTTTGGATCGGGTTTTTTCCTTATCTATTACAAAATTCACCTGACCCCAACTACTTTCTAAAATTCTATCATATATCTTAACATTAGATCTAATGAACCCAATTAAAATCATCTCTTGACCCCATTGATCCAATAAAAAAATTAATTTACATACATGAAAAAGCCAATATTTTTTGAAATTGAATCCATGTTCAAACAAAACCCAAAACAATAATATAACTTTTAATGATTTATATGAATTAATAGAGAAATAACATGAAATTTTTTTTTTGTCTCTTCTTCTTTCTTTCTTTGCCTTTTTTTTTTTGGGAAATTACGTCTAATGGCATTAAAAAGTCCACTAATTATTCTAATGGCTTAGTGAACCAACTCTTTACTAGAAAGGCTTTAAAAAGTTTTAAAAAGACTTTAGACCCACCATTAGGTTAGCTAATTACAAAAACTGCCATTTTGAATTAAAAATTTATGAAAATGAAACAAATTATATCTCTTAATAAATGTCCGACAGAGATTTGTTATTTGTAATCGTATTTATTGCGGCGAAGGTGGATTTTGAGAAGGGCGGCGAAAACTCTCCGACGAAAACAAAAACGGCGAAGGTATGGAATGTTAGGGTTTGTTAGCATTTAAATTTCTATGGGTTAGTTGTATTTGGCTAAAGAAGTGAAATTCCCGTTTCATTGTAGTGAAATCGAAGTCGCGTAAAGTAATTGACTGTGACGGAGAAACGGCGAAAGAGGTACTGTCAGTTTAAATCTCGTATTTCCGGCGACCCTTAAGGTTTTATATCTTCGGTTTGTTCATAGATTGATATATCTAGAAAAGTTGTTTGTTTCTGAGATTGGTTTTGCAAAATCGAAGGTGATAGAAGGTTCAGGGAAGGTATTTGAAGAGAAGAATTGCGCTGATTAGTAGGTTTAGGAAAAATATTTCAAATGAATGGATGGTGTACTGATTTTGTTAGGTATATGAAGTGATATGGGTTTTATATGGCGGGTGTTTGTAAAATTATACACTTTAAAGAGTATAGTGACAGCTACTTCTAATGATAGAGTTATGTAAGTTTGAAAGCTAATAGTGACAGAGAAATATTATGATAAATGTGCAGAAAGAGTTATTAAAAATAGATATATGTGGTGTAAACAGAGTAATGAAGTACTAAATGTGGTATGTATTTTCTTGTCATGTGTTATTTGCAGATGGAGTCTAGTTCAAGTATTCCAAAGAGTAATTATCCTCCACGACTGTATAAAGAAGGGAAATCTCCTATACAGACAAGAAGCATGCACCACAACTGCACTGTGAGTAGTATTGCAATAATGAAGGATTTCATTGGAGATAGAGCATATGCAGAGATTCGTGACAATAGTCAATTAGGTGTGTTACTGAAGTTGGCTGATAGTGAGTACGTTTGGTGCTCTAAGACAGTGCATCACTTTCTGAGTAATCAGTTGGCGATAGAAAGTGGGTATGAGATTTGGAGTTTGATAGAAGGATATCCTCTCAAGTTTTCACTCCATGAATTCTCTGTTATTACCGGCCTAAACTGTGATGCAATAGATGAAAAAGATAAAGTGGATGTTGATCACAGCGAATTTTGGGCAGAGTTAGAAGTAGATGCAAGTAAGGGACCAAACTGGAAAGAGCTGAATGCGGCGCTAAAAAAATGTAGGGGTTGGAGCTATGAGAAGCGAAAAATGCTTGGGATGTTGTTTGTGTTGAATGTTGGTATATTGGGGAAATCAAGGTCTAGTAGGATTCCATTGGAGTATGCTAAAAGGGTATTTGATTCAGAGGCTTTTGAGAGGTATTCGTGGGGACGAGTTGGTTTTAAGAGCTTAATAAAGTCAATCAAGGTGGTTTCTTATGAGAATGGATCCTATGTAGTGCATGGTTGTGTTCATGCTTTATTGATTTGGGCATTTGAAAGTGTATCTGCTTTGGGGCAGAAGTATGGTAATCCAATTGAGGGAGATAATGTGCCTCTTCTAAGCTGGAAAGGGGGTCGTCCAAGATGTTGTATTGGTGACTTCTTAGCGACGGAAAAGAAGTTACATAAGAAGGTAAAAACCTTAATGCCTATGGTTTTTGACTTCTATTAAATGTTTATGTAAATAATCTTGAGTTGTAATACATGTTTTTGTGACTTGATTTGTAGTTGGATGTGCAACATATGGTTGTGCAATCTGAGGAGGACCTTTATCCAAATTGGCCTGACGAGAAAGCTGTCTACGGTGAAGGGGAAGGTGCTTGGGAATTGTTGGATAACTTGATGCATGATATCATGTTAGGACGTGTAGATGGAAAGTTTTGGGAAGAGGTTCCTGGGAAGAAAAAAGGAAAGAGGAAAGCGGTAGTTGAGGAGACACAAGATGACTTTGTTGACCCACCGCCAAAGAAGCAGAAGCAACAAAGTGAAAAGAGATCAAAAGGAGGTGATTCAGTATCTGGTGGAGGGTCAGTTGGTGAAGTTTTGAATATGATGACTGCATTGGTTGGTAAAATGGATACAATGCAGTCCAAAATCGATGGTAGATTTGATGGTCTTACAGAGACAGTGGGAGGGATAGAGAAAAAGGTTATAGATCTTGAGAAGGAAGTTCAGATGCTGAAGACAAGCCGTAATGAGAAAAAAGGTGATGAAGAAGGTTCAGTGAACAAGGTATGAAATTGTTAATTAGTGTTTGGCAATGATGAATATAGTTCATCTATATTTCATAGTTTTCATATTGAAAAATGATTTTTTACGGTGCAGACAACTTCTTAGTTGGTGGGGGAACACAATTTGAATATTGTGGGAAGTATTTGAAGATGTATTTCATTGTTGTTAGTGTTTTGTTTTTTTAAAATCTACTATACCATATAATGCAGTTGGAAGACTGAATTTAAAAAAAAATTTATGTTGGGAACCTTAAATTTACTTGTTTAATGTTGTGGACTTTTTAGGTTAACAACAATCTAGAAACACATTTGATGTTATGTATACAACACTGTGTTTCTGATCCTTATTACAAGCATGTATATTATTTTACCGATGTCTTACAAGATAAATTTTTTTGTAGTCATGGTCTGTACAGATGAAGGAAACATCTCAAGAAGGGTTTCCAATTTCTTGCGTCGTACGGAAACCAAGCCATGTGTCTAAGGCTAAAGCAGGATTTAATACAAGCCTTAGAAGAGAGGATCTTTTTCAGTCAAAGTATGTTAACGCTAGTGTTAAGGAGCCGTTTTCTGCTGCGGCTACAAACTCTAAATCTGGTTTGCAGAAATCCGTGACACCGAAATCAACTGGGCCTCACAGCTCTGTCAAGAAGAAAGGCATAAAAACAGAACCTATTGACCCTCTTGACTCCGTCAGTCCTGTCTGTAAGACCAAGACTACTCTTGGGGTGGATATTGCAGAACTGTCTGAAGGTTCTGATTCAAGTGAGAATAAACAGAACAAGGCTTTAAATGGAGCACTCGATGACTTGCTTCGACTATGTAAGAAGGACGACTTTGTATCCCGGGTTCCTAGGCAGAAAAACCTTGCTTCAACACAAGTTCACCCATTCATCAGAAGTTCATTGGTTAAGCGTATATTGCGGGGTAAGACGCTGTCCCCTACAGTTTACGATCCGTTTGAAAAGGCGACACAATTGTCGGTGGATATGCTAGTGGCCTTCATTCGACATGATCTGTAAGTACAGCTTTTGTTTTAAAACATTTGGTTTGTTAAATCTCTGTCATTGATAGGCTTTACTGTTTACATTTACTATAGGGATAACCCATTAGAGACAAGCAACGGTGCAGCTAACTTCTATTTGAGGATAATGACACCTAAAGAGGAATGGCCTATAGGAGATGAGTGCTACGGATGGCTGAAAGATGCGGTATGTTCAATTGGGCCTACTATAATTGAGGATTTTATTTGAATACGAGGACAGAGTAATTAACACATACCATATATCAAAACTGTAGCATTTATGCCCTGCAATGCAATTGCTCCAGAAGCGGTCTATGCAACCAGTTACTCCGTTCATCACTGATAGGCTTGCCTTCTTAGATTCATGATTTGTCAATCAATGGGCTCATGATTACAAGAAGTGGGATAGTGATAAGAAGTGGCTTTTTTCGGAAGAGTATTTCAAGGTCTATTCTAGCCTATCTCCCTCATTTGGAATTACTAACAAGAAATGGGTAGAAGATGTAGATTTTGTGTACTTAGCTCATAACATCAACAACAACCACTGGATTGCTCTTGAAGTGGACTTACAAAGGCGCCGGATAAGCATATGACAGCATCTTGAATGCTTACACCGACGAAGAAGTGTATGAGTCATGTAAGCCATACACACGAATGATTCCTGCTTTGTTGCAGACTATGGCTCCACCAGGTAAAAAAAAAACATTAGGCGCAGCCGCATTCTCTTTCTACAGGGTGAAATATGTGCCTCAAAACATACAAGAAGGGGATTGTGGCATTTACTCTTTTAAATACATAGAGTGTTTAGCTCTAGGACTCACTTTTGAGGGATTAAGTGATGCTGCAATGCCATGGCTCCGCATGAAGCTTGCTAGTGACGTACTGACTGAAGTGCCTGGAATTGATTGCTTCATCCAAATGTCTGACCCAAACCCGCGACACGCTGAATCTGGTGGTGTGCAGTTCATCTCTGAGACGAAGTAGTAAAAGTGGAAGATAATGGTTGGTCTTTATTTTTTGGTGTTCTTTTCGCTACAATTATTCAGATCACTTTTGGTTGGGTATAACCAAGTTGCATGTTCTATAGTTTGACCTATGAAGTTGCAACTTTGTTATTTCTTCCTGGTACAAGTAACCATTTTTTGTGATGTAACAAGCTAATTTGGTGGTTCACTCGAATTTGGTTTTTCACTCTAATTTGGTTAACCCATTTTTCGGGACAATGTGTATTCAAACACGGGCTTTGTGATTTCAATGAAATTACACTTTCATTTGACCCTTTCTTTAACGTACGTAATATATGAAATATTCATATATGGTGAGGACAAAAGATGGGAAAGGAAAAAATCGATAATAGTAGCCATAATTGTCCTAGAGTGCCTAGAGAACCCAAAAACGTCACCAATGTCAATCAATTATCTAGAAACCGCCAGATAAAAAGTCATGATTAGGTTCTCTGTTTGAAGCCACTTCGTTTGCCTATATTTATAGGGAACCGAAGACTAAATTATTGTATCTCCAAACAAAATATCAATATCAACAAAGTCAAACAAACACAACTCTTCAAACAGCATGGATTTAATCTCCGACTTGAGTATGGCGAGGACAAACTAGGGGATTCATGTCAAGATTCTGGCTCTGTGGAACAATCCCTCAAGAGGAATTGTCTTGGAAAAACGAATGATTGTGGTTGACGTGAAGGTTAGAGTTATCTGTGTTTATATAAGATTGATTTAGTTAAATTTTGGGTAACCTAAATTCTTGAAACTGCTGTGATGTAGGGAAATTACATCGAAGTAATTGTTCCAAACAGGACCTACAGAAAAGCTTTTGTCCGGAATCTTTCAGAGGGTAAATGGTTTTACCTTGAAAACTTTCATGTTTTCCCTTCTAAATCCACCTGTTTCGCTCTCAATACCTATGAAATACGGTGTATGTGGGAGACGACGATGGTTTCCGTCTCTGACAAAACAAGCAACAACTTCTATCACTTCGTTTTCCCTAGCGAAGTTGAAAATGCGTTGGATGTCCAATTTCATCATGTTACTGGTAATAAATACACCTGATTGTGTATATTTTTTCAAAATCTATATTCCGGCTACTTTAACGATTACGTTTTTGCATGTTTCAGATGCTGTTGGGGTGGTTGTGAGTCTGTCTCCCATACGAAGAATCCCGTTTGTCTGCCGTGAAAACGAAACAGATTACAGTGCTAGATATGTAAAACTCACAATCAAGGACAATATGTAAGCCTGTCAATTAGGTTTTTTGAACATTTTATCTTATTTTGTTCATTATGTGAGTGAAAGTTTGCGAATTATTTATGTTCTTATATGTGTCTAGCTACAATGGGGAATTATCTATGTTCTTATATGTGTCTGGCTACAATGGGGAATTATCTATGTTCTTATATGTGTCTTGATAAATAGGGGAAATCGCACAACTTGTATTGCTTTGGGAGAATGTTGTGAGACGGTTGTCAAGAAGGTCTCAACGATCCTGAGTTCCCCCAGTTACAATTATCAGCCAATAGTGGCTATGATGCGATTCTGGCGGGTTCAGGCGTTTGAAGGTGAATCCCTATCTTACTTTATTATCCCTATAAAATTATGTCGCATTTAACATTGGTGTTCTCTTTTGTTTTAGGTAAAAATGTCGTCATGAGCGTTGATGATTGTGCTAGGGTTTACATCAACCCGACATTTGAAGACTTTGACTTGGAAGGATACATGTAAGTAGCATTTCCTATTATAGATTGCCACGTTAGATAAGTTACATTTATATATAGAGAGAAGAGAGTAATCCATGTTATGTTTTGTTTCTTGAATACAGTCGAAGCTTCGCAGACCCGTAATCTGATGTTGTTTACATGGAGGAGGTTGCGTCTAACTAAGGGATGGAACGCTCTTTGGGATGCTGGGCTATGAAATCCACCTTATGTTTTGTCATTTTTCTCCCTTCTCTCTCTACTTCTAAGACTCAAACTTGTTTCGCTATGTTATGGTTAACAAGCTTTTGGTTTTGACTAAAACAATATGTTCCGTTTTTTTATTGCCCTATTATAATCGGTTCTTTGTTTCCTTATATCTACTACAATGAAATCATATGTAGAACAACTAATTGAGAAAGATAAGTCTAACATTATCATTTATTCACCGTAATCATAAGTTCAACATGATAGAAAGTGGTTATATGGTTTGATTACAAATTCTACGAAATGATTAGAATGGAAAATTAGAAACCAAAAACAATTTGGTTACTTCCCTTCTGAATCACAATGTAGTAAATAACAAACACAACCAGAGCAAAAACACAAACAAGACTGATCATGTTCTTGATCTTCGCTTTGTGTAATTCCTTTTTGCACCAACCCATCTCTTCTTTCAGATTACCGACCATCTCTTTTACCTCATCACCTACGATCCTCATATACACAATCTCCGATTCTCTTTGCAATAAGTCTTGAACCTCTTCATACATTCCTTCTTCCACCCACTTAAACAAATGACCATCCTTTGATAAACAAAAATAGTAATACGAATAATATCACAAAGTTGTTGCAAATCAACGGTAGTAGAGTAAGAACGAAATAAAAGTAATGATTTAGGAGCTTACAGCTCTCGTAGCAGCACATCGGAAATAAGGCCGACCGGGATTCAGTTTTGATTGAGATGTGAAAAGAGATACATTACTGCCACACACACAATATTTCGGAAATCCTCTTTCATTTGAGCAATTGTTAATTGAGTTACAACTTAACTCATCCTATGAAACAAGGAATCATCAGAAGTTATGAAAAATCTAAATAAATCCTTGTTATTCAAAAAAAGTTCTGATAGGTTCGAAAATAAATTAATTACTTACAGATCCAGAGGTTTCGGGGTTCGATTTGATGTTTTTCGTGTTTTTCATCGGTTCAAATGCACTCGAGCAATCGTCCTTCGCTTCTGGGTTTGTCGGAAAGCGGCTAGGGTTCTTATTCAACGAGTTGGGGATATTTGTTGGTTTTCTCTCTCTCGGTTAAATAGCCACATTATTCGTCTCTACTAGTCTTTCAACGTTGACTATAAAAAGGGTCCATTAAATCGTTGACTTAAAAGTGGGCACGTGGGATTTACTATTTTTTCCGCTTTATTACAAACACTACGATTCACAAAAAAGGGCATTAATCTCTGTGAAAGAGTGTCTTTTACTAACACAGATAAACCCAACAAATATAATACGAAGACAGCATAAAATATAGTCTTACACATAACCAACAAAATATTACGCAAACATTAACACATTAAACGAAATATATTAACATAATAGTAGGCAAAACAATGTTTGCATACGACTATATTGTCATCGTGTTGAAGGCAACACAGAGGACAAATATTGAAATGGAATGTTCTGTAGAAAACCCGATAACCTAGAATTCCCATGGATCTTGCTTGTTCTACCACTTCGTTACCGATTATGACAGCTGCCTCAAGTGTTGGAAACTTCCGCAAAAAATATTTATTTACAAGCATACCTTCTTTTAAAGCTCCACAGCATATGAGTAGTATCCCATATGCAAAATGTGCATATATCGACTCGCCAACACATTGACTTAGCATATCTAGGGCAGCTTGTGAAGGACCTACTTGAGTCAAAATCCTCAACGCTTCAACATATTTTGCAACAGGATGACCTACTTCGAGGCACTTTAATAAAAAAAGTCATGTAACTCGCATGAACATTAGCAAGCCTTCCATTAAAAATAAATTCATCAATATCAACATTCTCCAAAACCTCAGCCGTGTAAACTAGCTCAGTGTAGCCTGGTCCTGCAGCGATAACCGGACCAAGGTAGCGGAAACCGTCTTCACCCAGCCGGCGGAAAATGTTGCAAACAATAGGAGTGGGAAGGTACAACATATTTTCCTTTTGGTTAAGTTATTTGATAGGTGAAGTTATGAGAACTTCGAAGTTCGTGTAACAACCCAATGTAGTTATAAAGTGGTGAAACAACAAAGAGAGTTCCCTCCATAACCTAATCTATAAGTATTTACTTAAGTTGGTGAGATAAGACCTCCTTGGGAATTTGTCATAAGTTCAGTAGGTTGTAAACTATTAACTACAGCTTAAGTAGTTATGATGACAGAGTTTTAAGACAGACGAGACATCAGTAGGTGAGCCATAACTGCGTAATGACAGATTTTTTGTGGAATAAATAAGAAAGGATAAATATATAAGAACAGAGGAAATTGTCATAAAGAAATGCGTTGACTGTTGAACAACACATTATACATACACATTTGTCCAAAAAACATTAGCTGATGAGTAGATTAAGCTTCAGAATCCTTAAGACAACAATATGTTAAACATGACGAGTACCACCTTCAACCTCAGCATCACACGTAAGTACATCAAGATATCTAAATATTGGTTGGTGTTGGTGGGCCTTTGTAATAGTAATGCAAACCCAAGGCCCATTGTATTGACTATTTTCGGGATGGGCCTTGTTAAACAAAACATGTTGGGACTGAAGGATAAAGTCGCATATCTAGGGTTTTACTTTTATACTCTATCTCTGTTTTTATCATCGTCTCCTCCACTTTCCAGCTGCAAGAACATATTCAACAATGTCCTACATTCCAGCAGCAGTAATGACAGATATAGTCCGTCGAGTTGGGAGTGATGGATTCCGGAATCTTGGTCCTCTGATCGCAGCCGGGCCATTCTTTCAAGAAATCGTCTTCTCCCGTGATGTTTTGCTAGACGTCGATCTGGATGAGTTCTTGTTCAACTCAAGGCTCGGTAGGGAAGAGTCCATCTACCGACCGTTTCTTTTGAGATGCGCAGCAGCAGGGCATGAGGTTGCAAGATATTTAGAAGGACTTTGGCGTTTGACGCAAGAAGGACCGTCGGTGGAAGCATTAGAGATGCTTGGAGAAGTTGGATACTCTTCCATCTATGCTACATTTGCATTTGCAGTTATGCTCCTCTGTTGTGGTTCCTATGACCAAGGTATGGTCGTTACACGCACTTTTTTTAGCAGGATTCAAACTTTGGAAGAGGCAATCGCCGTAGCCGGCGTAGTAGAAGACCAAATACGTCATATCGGACCAGGGGGTCGCAATGTCTTTGACGTTATATTCATTTCAAAGAGTATCCAATTTGCTACTTCGCACACACCAACTCGGCTACTTCCATTTGTCACCATTGTTTTACGTTTAATTACGCCACCACTTTCCATGAAATGTGTTAAATTAGGTAACCTTACTTCCAATGTTCTTGATCTTCGCTTTTGTTGTCTACAAACTCTGTTATGTGATGAACGTTGTTCTTGTTCGATTCTATCTGATTGTCTATGTTTATATATTTGTTGTGTAGTTTCTTCCTATGAAAACTTTATTCCTTCCTACGGTCTATGTTTATATTTTAGTCAGATGACATATAAGAATATACCACTAAGAAGATTTGAAGTCTTTAGTAGTGTTAGACATAACAGAATAGGACATAACAGAGTAGGACAAATGTAATTTCTTACAAAAACATGTGAAGAAGTACTGAAACAGAAAACATGTTATGAATTACATGTCGTTCGATTATGACCAGCTAAATGACATTTCGAGCAAACGTGAACTTTCCTTGGTCGGCTTCGATCAATAGCTATCTCCATTTGCCCTTTTATTCTTGTAATCTTCGGCCTGCCAGGTGGGATCCTAACGAATGGAGGCTTACAAACTGTCGAACCGATTCTCTGTGGGATAGGTGATGAACCATCCTTTGGCATTATGGACATTGCATAACCGCTCCGAAGAAAATCTGTCAAGTAGTTTTTGTCGTTGAGTGTAATCCTAGAAACTTTAGCATGCTCTGCTGCAGCAATAGCATGAACGCATGCTATTTTCTCTAAATCGAACATCATACATGAACACCTTTTTGCAGTCAAATTCACCACGTTTGTCGACACTCCATTGTTCACTTCATATTGATGCCTATCGATCTCTTGTACAGCCAGATACTTTGCCTTAATAATACGGTCCTATAAAGAGAAAAGTATATTGTTAGTAGTGAGTGCAACGTATTACCAGTATATAGATCCAAATCACAAGTTACTTACATGTAAATGTTTTTCTAAACCTTTTGTTAGGGTTGTTATCATCAACATCGCTTCTTTCCTCCTTTTAGCATACCAACGTGTCAGCATCAACCTCACTTCATCAAGTAGCATCACGATTGGGTACTTTCTGGCACCAGTCATGACTTTATTTAGAGACTCTGCAATGTTGCTAGTTGTGAAGTTGTGCCTATCGCCCGGAAAGTGTACCCGACTCCAGAAACGCACGTCAGCCCTAACTAAATAGCTATGCAAATCGGGATTCGTATCTTTAATCTGATTGAAGTACACGTTAAAATCTACGAGACGGTAAGCACTTGCAGCCTTTTTCACTAGTCCATATGTCTCACTACCTCTAAATTTTAACAATATATTCTTGTGAAGATGGTAAGTACAGACACCCCGACTAGCCCGCGGGTATACACGTCCTATTGCTTTACCTATTGATTTATGTCTATCTGATATAATAGACAGGCTTTCGTCATCAGGAATAACACAACTAAGTTGTCTAAAGAACCATTCCCACGACACATCGTTTTCCGTGTCAACTACCGCATATGCTAAGGGGAAAATATTGAAATTCCCATCTTGTGTTGTGGCAAGTAGAAGCGTACCTAGATATGGCCCTTTCAGAAATGTTCCATCCACAACTACAACTTTTCTCATAAACTGAAATCCATGAATGCTTGCGCCAAATGCAATGAAGACAAACTTAAATCTATCTTCTTCGTCAATTGCAAGTCTAGTTAGAGTTCCTGGATTTGCTTTCCTTATCAAGTATAAGTATGAAGGAAGATCTTCATATCCATTTTCTGAAGTTCCTCTCACCAAAGTCCGGGCAAATAAGAGTGTACGATGTGCCTTCCAATAGTCAACCTATAAAGAGTTAATATTTTTTTAACATCAATCCTCCAAAAGTGAATGATATTGATCTATGTTTTTTCATTATCTAACATACCTTTATTCCATATCTTAGGTTAAGTGCTTCCGCCACATGACATGGCAATACGGATTCACCAACACCACCAACAAATTCCTTGTAAAGCTGTCCTAGTATTGCAGGAGTCGCTTGCCTAGCACGTGCCGACCGTTCTGTGACTGAACATGTATGGGTACGATTGTATATGCGAATATTAAAAACATATGAATCTCCTATGGGTGAAGCTCGTACTCTGCACCTGCAGCCGGGTACCCAACAATTAACAGTATACAAGTCTGGCCTCGATCTATCAACATCGAAGTCGAACTTTTGGATTACACTAAGAATCTTCAATCTTTCCTCTAGTGCATCCTTGGACTCATACCATTGGCCAACAGCTAGATCCACACCACACATTTCCAATTTCAGATAAGACTTCGCATTCCAATAATTACCTGATGATAAAGAGAATTTTTTTATTTCTTTTGCAATTCCTCTGAGATTCCTCTATTTTTGCCTCACTCTTCACTTCATCTCTATCAGCTACATCTTCCTCCTCTTCCTCGTCTTGTGAATTCAATCCATAGTATTCATCTCCTGAGCTCGCTCCGTCTTCATCATCACAATAATCAAATCTGGGAAATTCATCATCATCCTCCAAATCTTCTTCGCGAATTGCTTCAGAAATGATTGATTCAACCTCCTCTGCTTCATCCACGGAATGTTCTGTTGAGCCAAACTTTCGATTGAACATATCTCCTACAGGTTTTTTCCCCTCCCTCTTCCGGTTGTAGTACTCCTCGTCTCCAATAACTGTTTCCTCCTTCACTTCCCTACTCTCCTCACATTTGCCCTTTCTTTTCCTGTCTTTCTTTTCTCGACAGTTACCACCACCAATTATTTCGACATATAGCCTCACCGATTCTTTTGAACACTGCCAGAGATATGCCTCGAATTGACGGCCATTCGTTACAAACACAGGTGGCGTATCTGCAAAACTTTAGGACTTCATATGTAACATATAACTGAGCTTGATTGACTCAGTCTTTGAATCAAAACCAAAATCTTCATACACCATGTCATTAAATGCTTCAAAACTACTACCAACACTAGCAGGTAAAATCCTACTTCCTCTTTCTTCATCAATACCAAAATCCCATCTTGATTTCTGAAATTGTCAGCTACCGCAAACTAGTTGAATGTCTTCCATCGCCTTTCGTCGATGTGCTCAGATTCGGAACCACCGAAAAAGTTTTTAACCTACAAACAACGAAGAAGACGCGTGTCCATTGAAATTGTAATTACAGTTACAATGGAAGGGTTTTTTTGGAATTGCCAATTTTAACGATGTGACATATTTAACATCATAAATAACTCTATCAAAATAAATCTATCACGTCTATATAACAAAACATTTTTAAAGGATTGCGGTTTTACCGGTTTTAAGTCTACCCCCACATTGTCTCGCTAACTCTGTCACCAATCAGTCGTAATACCACAACTCTATCGTCACACACATAAAGTCTACCACCACTTATCTGACACACTGTGACACGCTAGTAATTAATTTCTTGGATAAGTCTGTCAATTATATAATAAATCTATCGTAAAAAATTACTCTACTTTAACTACTCACAGACTTTGTTTCAATTTTCAAACTCTACTACATTTCTCTGTCTTTTCTTAACAACTCTATCATAACCTTTGTTAACTCTACCTAACAAATCTATTTCCTAAATTACTCTTTCATTACTACATATTAGTCTGCCTAACAAAGCCATTTTACATATTACTTTGTCACCACTATATACAACTCTACCAAATAACTCAACCAAAACTACATAAATCTATCACTCTACTTCAATCTACTGTGTCTTAAACATAGATTTATCAAATATATCTGACAAATCTGTCATTATTTATTAAAACTACCATACAAATTTGTCACCTCCATAAATCTGTCGCCACTTCCAAATTATCCTCCCTTTTTCCCGCCTCTTACTTTTTCCCATCTCCCGCATTTTTCATGGCATTTCTGTAAATTATTGTAATTACTTCTAATGGCATTTCTGTTATTTTTTTCTCGCCTAACACATTTATGAGGGCAAGATTGCCTTTAAAAAAAGATATTACTGTAGCTTCAAAACCATGTCATTTTAGTTTTTTTCCCTCTTCACTAAGCCTTTTGAGTAATTCTCCCTTTTTTTTTTGTTTTTAAAATTTTCTTATACTTTTATGATATGATTCGTTTGTTTATAAAATGTATGAATGAATGTAGAATGCAATTGTAGATTTTATTTTTACAGTGTATAAACGATTTTTTTTAATATTTATTTTGACCCCAGTTAAAAACAATCCTGGCTCCGCCACTGCCTGTCAATGCTAACTCCGAACTTAATCAAGATTTTGACGTAGGGAAAACTAATCACCCAAAGAAAACATTCGTGAATACTTGTTTGGTTGGTTTCCATAGCTTGGCTGCAAAACAAATAGGACCCAAATAGGAACCTCTCTGAAAGAAAGACAGAAAACGACGTAGTATATAACGTAACACAAACAAAAATAAATATGTGAAATAAAAAACACATGTCCACACATGGATACAAGAGCATTTAAGGAGCAGAAGGCAAGTAGTGGTTAGAGGGTATGTGATATAATTAATCGGCCCAAATAGATTGGTAAGTAGTAGCCGTCTATATCATCATCCATACTCATAACTTCAACCTCAGCTGCTTTCTACTAAAACCCTTTTACTATAAATTCTACGTACACTTGCCACTTCTTCTCCTCAAATTCATCAAACCCATTTCTATTCCAACCCCCAAATATGGCTATTCGTCTTCCTGTGATCTGTCTTCTTGGTTCATTCATGGTACTTAATTATTTACTCAAACAAAAATTGATTAACTTCTTACTTTTATTCTTTGTGGTTTGATGTTTTTTTTTACTTTATTATTGCAGGTCGTAGCGATTGCGGCTGATTTAACACCTGAGCGTTATTGGAGCACTGCTTTACCAAACACTCCCATTCCCAACTCTCTCCATAATCTTTTGACTCTTGGTTAATATCTTTTACTATACCGGCCGACTTTATGTTTGTTCTTAATATTAGATATACATATTATTTCCTAATTCCTCTAGGATATTGACATGTTGTTCTGAATTTATATTTTGGTTTTGACTAGTTTTTAACTGTTTTTTTTTTTGTCATTTTAAGACACACAAAAAAAAGAAAGAATTATATACATAAATGCAAATGAAGATGTGTTTGACTTGTATTATCACAATTTCTTTATTTTTCAACATATTTTTGAATCTATACGTTAATATAAAGCAAACAAATGTATTCTCTTTTGGTTGTTAATAAAATAAATGTGTCCTTACCATTACCAAACCATTTTTTATTCTGCAGATTTTACCGACGAGAAAAGTACCAACGTCCAAGTAGGTAAAGGAGGCGTAAACGTTAACACCCATAAAGGTAAAACCGGCGGCAAAACCGCCGTGAACGTTGGAAAGGGAGGTGTACGCGTGGACACGGGCAAGGGTAAGCCCGGAGGAGGGACACACGTGAGCGTTGGCAGCGGAAAAGGTCACGGAGGTGGCGTCGCAGTCCACACGGGTAAACCCGGTAAGAGAACCGACGTAGGAGTCGGTAAAGGCGGTGTGACGGTGCACACGCGCCACAAGGGAAGACCGATTTACGTCGGTGTGAAACCAGGAGCCAACCCTTTCGTATATAACTATGCAGCAAAGGAGACTCAGCTCCACGATGATCCTAACGCGGCTCTATTCTTCTTGGAGAAGGACTTGGTTCCTGGAAAAGCTATGAACGTCCGGTTTAACGCGGAGGATGGTTACGGAGGCAAAACTGCGTTCTTGCCACGTGGAGAGGCTGAAACGGTGCCGTTTGGGTCGGAGAAGTTTTCGGAGACGTTGAAACGTTTCTCTGTGGAAGCTGGTTCGGAAGAAGCGGAGATGATGAAGAAGACGATTGACGAGTGTGAAGCGAAAAAAGTCGGTGGAGAAGAGAAGTATTGTGCGACGTCTTTGGAGTCGATGGTCGACTTTAGTGTTTCGAAACTTGGTAAATATCACGTCAGGGCTGTTTCCACTGAGGTAAATACACTAACCACTGTTTTTTTTACCGGTTTGGTTTTGACTGAAGTGAAAACATATAAGATTAATACTAAATATAAAATATTTATACTTAATTCGGTTTTCTTATGATAAATTTAAATTTTGCTAAGGTTGATGTAGTTTTGGTCAAATTTACTTTTGTTTTCTTATGAATAAATATGTAGCTAATTAATTGGTTTGGTTATGATAGATTTGGTTCAGGTTGTGTAAAAAACATATACAAATAGCTACTATGTACTTAGCTAATAATTATTTTTATGAAATATTAAACATGTTTACATCTAGATAGTTTAACATAGAAATTATTTCTTAATTTATACAAGTTCTTTATTTTATTTTTTTATATAAAAACGAACCACACGAATTTATATAAGTTCCTGTGGTTCGTTTATACTCAAATTGGTTTAAATTTGGCTTTACATATATAAACCAATCTAACTATACATGAAAACACATGGTTCGGTTTAGTTCGAGTTGATTTGTATGTCCACACCATATATTGTGGCTAATATTTTGGCTATAAACCAATGTAACTTTGGTTACTACAGGTGGCTAAGAAGAACGCACCGATGCAGAAGTACAAAATCGCGGCGGCTGGGGTAAAGAAGTTGTCTGACGACAAATCGGTGGTGTGTCACAAACAGAAGTACCCATTTGCAGTGTTCTACTGCCACAAGGCGATGATGACGACCGTCTACGCGGTTCCGCTTGAAGGAGAGAACGGGATGCGAGCTAAAGCAGTTGCGGTGTGCCACAAGAACACCTCAGCGTGGAACCCAAACCACTTGGCCTTCAAAGTCCTTAAGGTGAAGCCAGGAACCGTTCCGGTCTGCCACTTCCTCCCGGAGTCTCATGTTGTGTGGTTCAGCTACTAGATAGATCTGTTTTCTATCTTTTGTGGGTTATATGTATAATTACGTTTCAGATAATCTATCTTTTGGGATGTTTTGGTTATGAAGATACATACATATACATATAGTAATGCGTGGTTTCCATATAAGAGTGAAGGCATCTATATGTTTCTTTTTTAAAAACCTACGTAGCTGTCTTTTGTGGTTTGCTTCTTGTGGTTTTGCAAGAAAATATAATAAAATTAGAGTTGAAATGTTACCATTTCTATGTTTTGAGTCAATTGACGGAAGACTTAGGGCTTGATTGGTTCTCCCGCTAGCACCCTCCTAGCGGTTGCTAGCGGTCGGTTGCGGTTGTTAGCGGTTGGTGCCAATCATAGAAACCGCTCCATACCGCTTCAAACCGCTCGAAATCGTTGAATTTCAAAAGCTCCTTCCCGCAAGCGTTTGCGGTTGCGGACGGTAGCGGTTGGATTTAAAAAAAAAAAAAAAAAAAAAAAAAAAAAACAAACAAACCTTTACTTATAATTATTATAAAATATATTATCCTATATGTATCTTTCATCTTTGTATCACGTTTTCATCATAAACCCTAATCAATATTCTAAAATTTTATTTTCTCAATGTCTTCCACCCAAACTGATGAAAATCAAGAACCAAACGTAAGTATCATATATCATTTTATTCATTCATCACCTCATGTGTAACTCTTTGAATATTTTTCTTAGCATCTTTTTTTTCTTTTCATTATGTATTGCTTTGCTTTTTGATTGAATATATGTTTCGATTTATTTTCTCGAATAGAAAATCACTTGCTTTTTGATTGAATTCAACGTTATTTACAGTTTGCCTCATTACTTGATGCAATTTTTGGTGTTAACCCAGTATAAAATACTATCTTATTACAAAATTTCTTTATTTTTGAATAACTATTTAGTACTTTATTTATGGTTTTAATTATTAAGCATGTTTAATTTTTCTAATATTATCATAATAATATATTAGTATTTTTATTTCTTTTTTTGTAATATTTTTTATTTTTTTGGTCATTTTTTTATTTAACTGCTACCGCAACCGCTGATTTACCAGTCATAAAACTCCCGCAAACGCATCCATTTTCAAACGCTAAACCAGTCGTTCAAAACGCTTGGTAACGCTTGAAACCGCAACCGCCCGCTTCCGCAAACTCCCGCAACTGTAACCGCAACCGCTGCGTTTAAACCAGTCAGACCCTTAAAATGCAGCAAGTAAGACCATCTCCAATGGGAAGTTTCTTAACATCAAATAATCAAAAATAATTAAAAAGAAGGAAAGAGAGCACGGATGAGCTCTTTTGTATCTGGCGATTATTTTGCGATCGAAGATTTTATTCCATAGTAACATACCACAAAATATTTGTGATTGGTGAGAATTTTGTGAAAAGATATCTCAAAGAATCATCTTTATATTTAATCTAGTTTTGTCTTAATATGGATTCCAGACTAGTCACAACAATCGGATCACAATTTCAGATTGGTTGGTACTATCGGGTCGCTACATCGATTGGTACTATTGGATCGCTACACAACTTCACATCGATTGATAAGTAACATTGTACTGGTTTATCTATTCTTATCATATCTTTCTTTCACCCTCTTTTTGCTAGCCATATTTTCTTTTTCTATAAAAATAAAAGGTAAAGAGATATTCTCTTTAATTAAAAAATCTTGATTGTTAATATGTTGTGATTTAAATGTGTACAGTTATTGATACCATATAAATCAAATCTAATGAAACCTAAAAATATTTTGCTCAAAATTTCATTTCAGTCATAGTTTGACCACCAAGAAGACTATTTTGTAGTCCATATAAAATTTTTTACTTTTAAGTTTTTGAGAGGTGAATTCCTTTAAAGATCCATATGATTGGTTTTCGTAGCATACTAGTATATTGAGTTGGCTGCCTTTTTTCCGCATTTATTTTTCTGGCTCTATCAAAGATGAATCAAGCATTTTGCATTTTTTAGTAGAGAAAATAAGCTTTAACTTATCACTATTCATACATTTTTGTTCAAATGATATATGGAGTGCTTATTTAAGGACTCTTTGTCTATTGCGGTTTATAGGAGAAACCGGTTCCATAGAGAATGGAAAAATCAGCTCAATTCTATGAATCTTTCACCTATAATGGTTCTGATTATTGTCTTTGTGACTGTGTCTGGATTCGCTATCCCAATAAACAAGACTCTAGACTCTAGAGGATTCTTTGTTGGCAAGATCATAAAAATGTGGGAACACAAAGATCAACGTAAAAACCCGAGGAGAGTTGAACTACTATGGTTCTTCAAACCTTCTGAGATTATGTTGCATCTTAAAGGAATTCAAGATGTACTTGTGAACGAACTATTGCTGGCTTCGAGGATAGGTCGTGGCCTCACCAATGAAAACCAATTGGTAACTAAAAACATTATCTCCTTTATAATTTTATATTTTTACAATGCATATTCTTTGTTAAATCGTGTATGTGGTGTTTTTAGTCGTTCTTGGCTTTTCATTTCATAATGAAAACATAATTCCTCATTTTTTTCCAACAGAACAATCTAATACAACCAATTATAGGGGCTAGCCACAGATTGCTGTTTCTAATTACTTATTTCCTTGTATCTTTTCTTTGCTAGCCTTGTTTTAAAAGAGCTTATTATTGTTTTGATATAACATTGTTACACAGGAAGCAATTTCTGGAAAATGTTATGTTTTATTATGCACTTCGGAAGACATTAGGAATCCGCAACCCTCTGATGAAGAAATCAAGTCGGCCGACTTCTTTTTTCGCCGAACTTTTGATGTTGGAACTTACAAAATCTTAGACAAGATAGATGATAAAATTGCTGGAGTTGATGGTACATTTTGTTTCCTTTCATATTATAGTGTTATTAGCTATTTAATTTGACACTTTATACATTATATATATCTTCTTCATTTCGCTTTAATGTTTGCAGTTAAATTTATCTTCAACAAAATCAGTTGTGAGAAACAAGATAGCTTGAAACCAAAGCTTCCTTCAACTAGTGGTTCGGATAGGCAGAATAGTTACAAGAAAGAAGAAGAATGTCACAAACGATTGGCTAGAAAAAAATTTACATTTGTAGAAGAAAGGTCTAACAAGGATTATAGTCGGCTTGATGATGACCTTACAACGCTTCTGGTTCAAGGAGAAATGATCACCAAGGAAAAAAAAAGACCAAGAAAATGAAATTTGAAAGCAATTGACTAAACAAAATTCACGGCTTGCAAAAGAAAGGTGGAGTAAAGATTTCTACTGTGTGGATGACTTGCCCCAAAAGAAACGGTTGCTATGTGGTTCTGTTGAAGTATCACATGGAAGAACAAAAAATTGTTATGGTTGAAAAGATGTAAAACCTATTAGAAAAGATATGTTGTTAAAAAGAAATTAGGCTTCGAGAGGAAAGATAGAGTCAAGATTCTTACAGTTTGGATGACATTCCTCAGAAAAAAACGGAACCTCTAAGATTATGTTGCAGTGTCGGATGGAAGGCCGGAAAGTTCGCAGAATATAAGTCATGATAGTAAAAAAGAGACAAAACATGCAAATGAGAAGGGTCAACTCAAGAAATCATCAAAAAGCACTAAGGAGAAGATGTTGACCGATACCAATTACAGACGAAACTATGAAGACGTTGACGTGACCAAAAAGCCGAATGTTGTAAGTTTTATATTAGTATGTGAATATCATGTCGTATAGTTTTTTTTTTTTTTGATAAACCCTATCGGCTATCCGGTCGGCTCCGGTAGGAACGCACCGAGGTGCTACATAGTGGACTAGTCCACCGTGTTAACGGTTAGGCCCTTACGGGCTACCACTCTGCCTATCCCGAGTTTGGAATGCCTTCCGACTAAGTGCCAGGGGGTAGTCAGGCCGCCTGCATTTCTGGCTACCAGGTAAACCAATTGGGCCAAGGCCCAACTGACAGACTTCCCAAACAAATGTGTTTTTGTTTCCAGGGAGAATCGAACTCAGGTTTGGGAGTTTCACCCTTTCCTAAAACTTCCTCTGCCACTAGACCACAGATGCTTGGGCATGTCGTATAGTTTGAATGACGTTGGTCTAAAACTGTCTGCTTACAGAATTTTCACTTTGATGTTTTAAAATTTCCTTAGTTATTAAGGGTGGGGTTGTACATCAACCTAAACTTCAAACAAATGGTTTTTTTTTTTTTGTTAGGCAGACCTTTGTGTGTTATAGCGATATTCAGTCACGACACTTGTTGCCAATGTGCTTGTAGACATGGATGTTCTTTATCTAATAGATTGTTGTTTCCTTTTCTTTATTGCAGGAAGAAATCAAATGGTACCGAAAACTTGTAAGTATTTCTCCTTTCTTTCTAATACCAATTTACTATACCTTTATCATCGTGCTCGACATGCTTGTTCTTTCATGTGAATAGAGTGACATGTTTATTTGCTTTAGTGATATGTTATAATTTAGCTAGAAAATGTTTATGTTATTTTGTTGAAAAATCAGGAACTTTCCTTGAGAAAGATCATGAGACTTTTGTTAATTTAGTTTATGTAATATCATACTAAAAGCATGATGTGGCCGGATCAAACCCAAACCAGCTTTCTCCAAATTTTATAATATCCGACCATAATTTGAAGGAAATCAACTTAGGGGTGTATCGAAACAAGGATTTTTAAAAATTTTGATTTTTTGTTAAAATCCAATGTTATTCAATTAGTGATTTTAAAATCTCTTCCCAAATTTCATTTTATTGAAGCTGATATTTATGTAAAGTCATTCCAAATAATTCCAAATCTCTTGTTATTCAATTAAGAATTTATAAAAACCATATCAAATCTACTGTTATTCAAATTTTACAATTTCTTTATTAAAAAATACTGAAAATGGATTTGGAGAGATTTTGGATACTTTTTTAGTACAAAAATTAGAACAAAACAATCACACCTCTAGAGATGGTATTTGAAAGGATTAAAACAAAAAAAATCCAAAAAAAAAAACATGCTAATCTAGCCGGCAATTCAGTCACCACACCTCTGTCTCCATCTCTCTGTCTCAGCCCACCACTCCGTTTGATCTAATTTCACACACACCAACTCTTTCTCCGCCGTAATCACCATAACCAATATAATCATCAAAGTGGATGCAAGAAGCAATTGACCATGTCCAGTAACAGCAAAAACCAATTGACCATGTCCAATAGCATTGAAACCCCTTATCTTTCTCTGCAAAAAACCAAAGAAAAGAAGCGATTGACCATGTCCAATAGCATTAAAAAACCTTGCCTTTTCATTTATCACCAATAGCTCACGTTATCTCCCTCTTGGAAGCACTACACAGTTATAATCATCCACACATACACCATCCCACGATGCAGTCACAAAGAAGTTATGTCCAAGCTTTCATCCTCGTGGTCATAAACCGCCGTTGCACACACTTCTCCCTTCTTCTTGTTTGGTGTCACCGCATCCCCTTTACATCCTAAAGCTTGAAGTGCTCTAAATGGTATATTGATCCCATAATCTTCTACAGTCCTAAAATCCTAACAAGAACAAAAGTTTGATTCAAACGTACACACAGAGTAATGCTCTACGAGTTTGATAATTGCGGATCAACGCTTTTAAAGGAAAAAACTTCATCTCGCAGTTATAATAGACACTTTTAAGATGATCCTCTATTAACCCACACACCGTCACGAAGTTAACCATGAGAAACGATGAATCTGGAGTTCCACTTTGAGATTCCTATATCCAGGGCCGGCGTTGAAGGGGTGCAAGAGGAGCAAATGTACCGGGCCAAATTTTTTTTGGGTAAATTTAAGGGTCCAATTTTTTTTTTTTAAGAAAAAATGATAATTTTTAAGATTTTAAGGTAATTTTAGTATGAAAAAGGCCCAAATATATACTTTTAGTATGAAAAAGATCAATTTTAAAGATTTTTTAGCACCCAATCACCAAAAACTGCAATTGTATGTACCATGTTTCTGTGGAAAAAAAAGTTTACAAATTAGTTTTTGGTGATTGAGTGCTAAAGAACGTATGCCATTTTACAGTAGATCAAACAGTATGTGAATCTGAGACAACGAAATTTGCCGGAGAAAGAGGGAGGAATCGAATCAGATATAACCGTTAGATGCAATTAGAGATAGAACAAAGTGAAATTACAAATTTTTGGATGGTAAAGTGAATGACGAAAATTAGGGTTCATGAAAAGAACTGAGATTTAATGGGGATTATGAAGATTGCTCGATAGAGTAAAATGTGCAGAGAAATAGCAAAAACAGTTTATGACGATGATCAAGGGGTTTTTACTTTGTTTTTTCTTTTTTCTTTTATTTTTATTTGTGTTTTTTGTTTAATGAAGATTTTAAAAAAAATAAACTCTCAATTCTTATTTTGTAGTTAAATTAAAGAAAACAAAAATCTTCTTCGAATTTAACAAGGAGTTTCTTGACTTTTCATTGAAAAAAACCTAGTTATTTAATTCTAAAAGATTTGGTATATTTTTTAAAATTTACTATAATTTTTGGTATATTTTAATAATTGTCCCTTTATAATTCCCGATAATAATTTGCAGAATATCAACTTAGTCTTTTTGGTTTAAAATTCCATTATATTTATTGTGATAGAACGAACAAACCCGCACGTTAGACGACTTTTATCTACAAATTATTATCCGTCCTAAAAATAAAACAACCTACTCCACTAACGATATAGTCTGCTGATAGTTTAATCCGGTAAATCAAAGCAAAAATTCTAAGTGTAGACAAAGACTATTGAAGTTCTTTATATCGTAAATATCAACAGTTAAATGTTTCTAAAAAGCAAAAGAAAAAAACAAATAGCAAAACCTTTTTCATTAATCTTTCGATTCAATCCAAAACGTTACGTGTAAAAAAGCTACAAAAAACGACGCCGTAGTGCGTTGAGATATGTGACCGTTAGCTTCATCCTTTAAAAATAAAAATATGAATATAGAGACAAGACACCACTATAGCATGAAAGCGCGAGTACACAGAAAACCCCCACTCGCAGCGCGTGAGACAAAACACCCCCCTTCTCTCATCTTCTTCCTCCTCCTCCTCTCTCTCTCTCTCTCTGCTGCATTTTTGTTCCCTTCATTGTCAATCTCTCTCTCTCAAAAAAAGACCTCTCCTTTCCAAATGGGTTGTGCTCAATCTAGGGTTGATAACGAAGAAGCAGTAGCTAGATGCAAAGAACGACGAAACGTAATCAAAGAAGCAGTTTCCGCAAGCAAAGCTTTCGCCGCCGGTCATTTCGCTTACGCTATTGCTTTGAAGAACACTGGTGCTGCTTTAAGTGACTATGGTCATGGTGAATCTGATCAAAAAGCTTTAGATGATGTTTTAGATCAACAACATTACGAGAAACAGAGTCGTAACAATGTAGATCCGGCTGCTCCTCAGCCACCTCCTCCGCCACCTATTGAGAATCTTCCTCCTCCGCCTCCTCCTTTGCCTAAATTCTCTCCTTCTCCGATTAAACGTGCGATTAGTTTGCCGTCTATGGCGGTTAGAGGTCGAAAGGTTCAGACTTTAGATGCTATGGCGATTGAGGAAGAGGAAGAAGATGAGGAAGAGGAAGAGGAAGTGAAGGGTAGTGGTAGAGGCACTGCTCGTAAGGAGGAGGAAGAACCGAGAACGCCGGAGAATGTTGGGAAGATTAATGGGAGGAAGAGGTTGGAGACGACAACGCCGGAGATTGTGAGTGCTTCTCCGGCGAATAGTATGGCTTGGGATTATTTTTTCATGGTGGAGAATATGCCTGGTCCTAATTTAGATGATAGAGAGATTAGAAATGGTTATGAGAATCAGAGTAATCATTTTCAGTTTAATGAAGAGGATGATGAAGAAGAAGAAGAGGAAAGATCTGGTTCTCGTAAGGTAGTTGAGGAAATGGAGCCGAAGACGCCGGAGAAAGTTGAAGAAGAAGAGGAAGATGAGGAGGAGGATGAGGAAGAGGAGGAAGAAGAAGAAGTGGTCGAGGTGAAGAAGAAGAAGAAAGGGAAAGCTAAGATTGAGCATTCGAATACTGCTCCACCGGAGTTTCGGCGTGCGGTTGCTAAGACTACTAGCGCTGCTGCATCATCAAGTGTGAATTTGATGAAGATTCTTGATGAGATTGATGATAGATTCCTTAAGGCGTCAGAATGTGCTCAAGAGGTCTCTAAGATGCTTGAAGCTACAAGGTTACATTATCACTCGAATTTCGCTGATAACCGAGGTATTGAACTCGTATTTTTCCTTGTTATTGAAGCAGTTATGTGTGTATATTCTTGCAATTTGGTGAATCTTATTGAGTTTCACGAATTTAGTGTGGTCTAGTCAATGATCAAAGCTTATTGTAATGTAATTGTTCCCTTAGCTTTAACCAAAACTTTGGTTGCTGCTTTTTTAAGTGATTCATAATGTGACTATGATTTGGTTAGAAAGTTTGGTTCTTTGTTTCTCTAAAGGAAACACGAAATATTCTTTATGTATGAGACTTTGATGCACTTTTTGGTCTGTGATTTAACTTTTATGAGAATCTAAGATCAACCTTAAATTAATAGACCTGATGGTTTTCTTAATCGCTTTTTTTCTTTTCTTTTTCCGTTTAAAGCCATTAAACAAAGTTCTTGATTTGAGTAAGTAACACTTTAACCTTTTTTTACTTGCTATCCCTACCATTATACCTGATCTGTCTCTATAAATTGTGTTGAATGTTTCTTGGACAGTTGTTGCTTTCTTGCTGATGGAAAAAAATGCTCTTTTATGTTGAGCAGGATATGTTGATCATTCAGCTAGAGTAATGCGGGTTATAACTTGGAATAAATCGTTAAGAGGCATATCGAATGGAGAAGGTGGAAAGGATGATCAAGAATCAGATGAGCATGAAACTCATGCTACGGTGTTGGATAAATTGTTGGCGTGGGAGAAGAAACTCTATGATGAAGTGAAGGTAAAATTTAACTTTTAAGCTGATCATTGCTATCAGAAGTGAAGGATGTTTAGTTGAATGCATCGTTTTGGTGGTGTAGCAAGGTGAGCTTATGAAGATAGAGTATCAGAAGAAGGTATCTTTACTCAACAGGCATAAAAAACGAGGTGCGAGTGCAGAGACTGTGGAGAAAACAAAGGCGGCTGTGAGTCATCTACACACAAGATATATCGTTGACATGCAATCCATGGATTCAACGGTTTCCGAAGTAAACCGTTTAAGGGATGATCAATTGTATCCAAGACTTGTTGCCTTAGTTGAAGGGTAAAGTTCCCTCCTTTTCAAATGATTTTCTGCAAAGCATTATCTTAGCCATCTCTGAGACACTAACCAATTTTCTCAACTTGTGAGATCTATAGGATGGCGAAGATGTGGACAAACATGTGCATACACCATGACACCCAACTAGGTATTGTTGGAGAGCTTAAATCCCTTGAAATCTCAACTTCTCTCAGAGAAACCACAAAGCAACATCACCATCAGACCCGCCAGTTCTGCACAGTCTTGGAAGAATGGCATGTTCAGTTCGATAGACTCGTGACCCACCAGAAGCAGTACATTAACGCTCTCAACAGCTGGTTAAAGCTAAACCTTATCCCCATTGAGAGCAGTCTTAGAGAGAAAGTTTCATCACCTCCAAGGCCTCAGCGCCCGCCAATCCAAGCCCTTCTCCACTCATGGCACGACCGTCTTGAGAAACTTCCCGATGAAGTCGCCAAATCAGCTATTTTCTCTTTTGCCGAAGTCATCAAAACCATCTTACTTCATCAGGAGGATGAAATGAAACTGAAGGAGAAATGCGAAGAAACACGAAGGGAGTTTATACGGAAGAAGCAAGGTTTTGAGGATTGGTATCAGAAACATTTGCAGAAGAGAGGACCAACAGAGGAAGCTGAAGGTGGGGACGACACAACAACGAGCGCTAGGGATCATGTGACAGAAAGGAGAATTGTTGTGGAGACACTGAAAAAAAGACTTGAAGAGGAAGAAGAAGCTCACCAGAGACATTGTGTTCAGGTAAGGGAGAAATCTCTCAACAGTTTAAAGATCAGATTGCCTGAAATCTTCAGGGCACTGTCTGATTATGCTCACGCTTGTGCCGACTCATACGAGAAGCTCAGAATCATATCGCAGAGTCACAAATCAAACGGTGGAGCCACTGAATCTTCTTGAACCAGTTTTAGTTCTTTTCGACTTATGTAATATGTATTATGATGGGAACATTATGCATAGTTTTGTGACCAGATTATGTAGTTTACTAGTATTGTTACTGAGTTCCTGTGTTTATATCCACATACTGCCCAAAATTACAACATGCTAAAAATTTAATAAAATGAAATGTCAGAAGTGGGATTTGAACCCACGCCCTCTTACGAGGACCAGAACTTGAGTCTGGCGCCTTAGACCACTCGGCCACCCTGACTTATTACAATCAAATTTTCACTATGGAATATCTATTTTAAACTTCTAGTAACACAGTTGAGGAACCACATTAAGGACAGTCAAAGACCTAAACTCTTTTCTCAAAATAATTTACCATAATATCAAAGATGGAAGAGATACTACATAATAAGAGTCAAATCTACACTGTTAGGAATGGAGTATATCATCATCATATACCAAAAAAGGAAAATATATCTCCCAAGTTCTAAACCTTCTAATCAAAAGCTTGGTCTCTCCACCAACAGACAACACTTCAAAAGCTTTTTACTATTTCTTCAACAACATTGAGGTTTTAAACTAACAGATGGCTGAGTTCCTGGTAACTCTTTGTCTCAACCTGTTTTTGGCACCGAATTCTTCCTTTGGCTCTGCGTCCTCCTTGCTTTTCTCATTCTCTTTTTCATCCTCATTGTGGATTTCAAGTGCTTCATCGCCTACATCCTCTGTTGACTTCACCTTGTTACCTTCAGAACTGTCGTTTGAGGTACTTTGTTGCTCCCTTCCTTCTACCTCATCTCCATCGGTGTCCCTGATCAAGAAAAAAAGTAAATGATGAGGTTTCTTCATACTAACGCTCTATCATCAAACCGACTCAAAGCTGTCAGTAAATCAATTTGAATCTATTACTATGGAAGAGACAGAAAGGAATGAGCTATAGAGCATGGTAGCAGTTTCATAACTCATCAGGCAATCGATCTGTTTCTGATACTAAATTGGTTTTCAGCATACCATTGACAGATAGAGTTACATGACAAACGTCACTTACTAATTTGGGCTTGATTTCAAACCAATGGTACACTGGAAAACGAATCTATACATCAACAGTGGTTTCATTCTAGTTCATCAGATTATTCGAGAGTTTATTTACCCAAATGCAAATACTACCTCATATGTGCTAAGTATTGATGTATAGATGACTTGTATTAAGATAGAAGTCAAGCTCTTACTCTGTTTCTTCCACGGCATCACTGATCATCTTGTCATACTCATCTGCATAATAAGATATGCAAACTAATAAGCCACGCCAACAGGTAAAGAATATATCAAATAACCGGAGGAAACGCAAGAAAAGATGACTTTACCAAAGGTGTACGTAGCAGGCATGCGATTACGACAAGAACGGGTAGTTCGGAGAGGAAGCGAGAAATTAACGACCATCTCTTGCTTCATTTTCCTTTTCATGGCCTTTTCTTTCTTCTGTTATTGCAGAAAAAATGAAACACCATAAAAACATGGTATAGAAGATGTGCGCATAAGCATAAAGACCGAATTTGAGAGATGTAGCTAGCAGTGGAAAAAAAATACTTTATGATATTTCTCAACAACGGGTATAGCTTCTGTCTCAATCATCCCGCCAATTGCAGCCAAAGAAGAAGCTTTGCTTGATGATAACTCCCTCTGCCATTACAGGATATATACTTAATGAATGTTAAAACAATTACAGACATCTTAAAGATCAAAATCTTACAGCGACTCTCTGAAATTCATCTAAATTGGTTGCTTCAGTTTCCCAGCTCAAACAAGATAAATCTGAGCCAGCATTCTTCTTTGAGATTTCATTGACTTCCCTATATATTCTGTACCCCTGGATGTCATTACCATCAAACCTACAGCGAAGATAAATGTTGATCACATTCACATTAAATGTAGAAACATAGAAAAAGGATATGTAAGTGTAAGTACCAGTAAGAAGTCTTCTTTCCATCTCCTCCTAACTTCCTTTTTCGGAAACAGGAATCCCTGTCTCCTTCCTTGGTATTTTCTTGAATATACGTACGAGCATCATCTTGCTACACCATTTACCGAAATTAACAAATGTAACTAGTAATGATCTTGTTTACATTGTTTTTCTTTATAGGCAAGGCATGCATTAAAAAATAGACTTCAACAACTAAATAAAGAGACGAAATTACTTGAACTCGAAGCTCACAAAGTGCCTTAAGAATCTTCAGGCGGTTAATAGGGTCAAGTCGTTGGTATTCAGATATCTCCTCCCTATTCATACACCAGAAGAAAAGAACGTTGTTATCAATCCCAACTCAACCTGAATAAATTCACATCATTTCACCACTTACCCTTTGTTAGCAGTAATAGGAATTTCACCCTTAGCAATCTGCAACAATGGCATTACAGGAACCATCAATAAGGAAAAACATAAACCTATTACAAAAAAGAAGAAGATATAAGCTAACAAAATGGTTCAGTGTAGTCTTACGCATGGCCACCATGGAGCAAGTTTCTTACACAACACCGTGATCCAAGCATTTGCATCGTCTAGCGTTTTATTCACCGGTGGTATCCCCTGAGATAAATTCACATCCAGAAGTTTCTTATAAGGCAACAAACACATAAACTTAAGCTTGTTAGTATCCATTAACAGCTGCAAGGTCAAAACCTTCAAAAGAGCTATGTGAAGCTGAGCATTTGTAGTGTTGGACTCTATAAGACCCATCTCAATTTCTTCAGCTGTTAACTTCAATTTCTCCGAGACAAGTGGTCCAAAGACCTATCACAACAACACAAAATTTTTAATTTCCCATGAAATTGAAGCACCCAAGAAGCAAAATCTCTAACAAATCCCTAGAATCATACATTGAAGAAATTGAGAACAGAAGCAAGTTCCCAACGTCCACGCAAGTGCTTCACAGCTGAATCGGAGGAAAGAATCGTTAAGCCTTCGCAGAGTCGTTCTTCTTCCATCTTCGGTTCAGGTTCTCTGGTCACCACCGTCTTCCTCTGGCGGAGCGTTACCATTTTTGTCGGAGAGAGAAAGTGGAAGATGAATGGGTTTTTGTGGGAGTGGAGAATGTATAAAAATTGGAGAAAGAAAATTTCTGGGGGAAATTCTCCCGCCAAAAGAGGAATGATTTTACTATTTACTATTTTACCCTAAAACACCCTAGGGCTATTATTTTCCCTTTTTGTTCTTTCTTGTATTTTCTTCTATTTCTATTTTTAGTCCCTTTATTCTGAAAACTTTAGTAATTCGCCTTTAATTTCTTTTTGCTATTGTACGTGGTCCTGAATAGTACCTTTTTGTTTGACACGACTTAAACAGTACATTAACATGCAAAGAAAGTCATATAACTTATGGTCAAATATGAATATCTCAATCTTTGATCCGCATAATATCAAAACGAATATATACTACATGACAAGTTGAGCAAATTCTTGTTCATTTGTAATCTATTTTTATGAGTTTTTTTTCACTTCAATCCGAATATACTGGATTCAACCACACGTATTTTCTGAATTCACACATTGTGATAAAAGTTGCAATAATAGCAATGTGAAACTAATACCTTAAATTGTATGTAGATACAATACCAAACCAGTGAGATTCTTTATTGACATTTATAATATTTCCTTTACCTGATATAGTTTCTCCAAGAGCATCATCCGCTCCTACATTAGAAATAAGGAACTGAATCAGGTAATGATCAATTTAGCAGTTTCATGCCTAAGTGAATCTGTGAGAGGTTAAAGTGAGTACCGGATTTAGCCTCGGCTGTTGCTTAGCATGTCTAGAATAGTGTAAGCAGCTTTCTGAAACTGGTCTTTCTCCTCCTCGAGAATCCTTTTCTTCTCCATAGCAAAATCCTTTGATTTCTCAATCTCTTCCTTGATTCCAACAGAGTTTTGATCGATTTCACTGCAGAGATTTTGTCAACCAAGAAAGAGAGGCACTGGATCAGCACTCAGCAAGTAGCCACTTTACAAGACTTGTAGTAGAGACCGAACATAAACATGTATTTACTTGACCATCTTGAGCATATTCTCCATTCCCATCTGAACTTGCTGTGACATTTCTGCAATTGCGTTTGTTTTCAACATAATCAGGACATGGCTAAAAATCTATATACAAAAAGAAATAGACACACAACATTGACTTGTAATCTCAAATCCATCCACTGATTCTAATCCATGAAAACATATAATGATAAACCTTTAAACGACTTATGGTGTTTGCTAATGCAATTGAACAAGCCAAAGAGTTAAAAGAATAATGTGTCGAGAACATACAGAATTCGCAAAATAGACTCAACACTGACTTGTAATCTCAATCTACTCACTGAATCAAAATTCATGAAACATTTAATGATAAACCTTTAAAACGACTTGTGGTGTCTGCTCATGCAATTGAACAAGCCAAAGAGTTAAAGGATAGTGTATGGAGAACATACAGAATTCGCGAAATAGACACAACATTGACTTGTAATCTCAAATCCACCCACTGATCTAAATCCATGAAACGTTTAACAAGGTAAACTAATGCAATTTGCATATGCCAAAGGGTTAACGAATAGTGTATCGAGAGTATAACAAAATATAACAACTACGAGATTCCAAAATTGATCAAACCAACGATAATGCACATCTTTCATTCTAAGTATCACCTACAGATCTATTTGCGAGAGAAGCAACTAACAATGGCGGATTCTAAATGCGATTTCCACAGGTGGATTATAGCTAAATGCGAATTCAAGTTTAGATCAAGCGATTAAGCCATTAAGTAAACACAAACTCGACATCGTAACTCAAGCTCAATCCTGATTTCTAGGTCAGTTCGAAATTCGAATTTGAATGAATAACGATAAGAGGGAAAGAGAAAAAAAAAAACAAACCGAAGACGAGAGAAGCCAGATCCGATTCCGCTTGCTGACCAGGAGATTGATGAGCAACAAGCTGAGCATCACTGTGAGATGGTGATTCCGCCATTATCGCCAAGCGAGAGAGAGATATTTCAAAGCGAGAGGTCTCGTGTATAAGCGACGAAACGGATTTATTTTTGAGACGTGATTTTCGTTGGCCTTTTAGAGGAGCAGCGAAACAGTTTCAAATATTTTCATTTTTAAGTATTAAATATTTAAATTCATATTAAAATAGCTAAACCCAGCCAACAAAAAATAGGAACTTTATTCAAAATGCAACCAATAATCTAAAAAATGCTAAATATATAATTATCTTAAACAGGAGTAACCAAATGATTTTATTCGAACATTCGAAAAATTCCAAATGCAAAAGGTACAAAATTCCCACAAGTTCAAATTTGGGATTTTTTATTATCAGAATAAACGGAACTACTCAAAAGAGCCGCAGAATTACAAAAGGAGACTAATCCTAAAGGAAACTAACACCAAGGAGACATAGACTTAGTGAACAAGAGACGACCCAGAGAATATTGAAGAAATGAGTGAAGAGATAGACTTGAGAGACCAGTCCTCAGGTGAAGGAGCCAAATGACACTATTCGTTCAAGTGAAAGCTCTTAATTGCATCTGATAGCAAACAAACTTCAAAACGCCATGTCCGATAAGAGCTTCAGCCTCGGGTTTGGCGAGTGTTGTATGATTTGCAGTTTGGGCATTTCTGAGCCACCACATGGTACTTTACCTCCGATTTTTTCCCACAGTCGTTGCAGAGAATCTGCACCTGTTTTGTCACCGTCAACAAGACTTTTAGTTCTTGGTTCGAGGATAAGGTGTAACTAAGTAAGTAAGTTCATACTGACCATTCTGTTCTGGTATGGTTCTGGCATTGGTGTAGCCGCAATCTCCATGTCAAATTTCTCCCACACCTTTGACATGTCGCATACGGATTTTGAGCAAAGTGGGCACGCATATCTGCAGTCATAATTTAGAGTTGTCAGTTGATATATACAATAGCAACATTTGAAAATAGGACACAAGCCCCTGAGTTATTTATGTACTTACTGGTAATGATCTCTCATTTCCTCCAAGCACTTCTGATGGATTGTGTGTCCACATGGCAAAACCGTCACATCGTTCCGTGATTCAAACAGGAACTGGAAGGAAACCAGCCAAAACAGTTTTTGTTAACAAGGGACGCTCATGTTTACAGTGGAGAAGTAAAACAAAACTAACAATGAGCAATACCTCAAAGCAAATGGGGCAGTCGTGATGCATTGCTCCTTCAACACAAGGGTGGCTGTTCTTGAGGAGGATTGAATAACAACAGCCTGGTTTGAGAATCAGAGAGCTGGTTAGATTTCACAAATCAACAAATATAGCATTGCCCAATCTTGAAATTTGAGGTTATCTGATGCAGAAGATGGCTTACCACACTTGTAACAGTGAAAGAAATTTTCACGTCCTCCAATTCTGAAACAAAAGTAAGATTTTAGTTATGAACAAATTTATAGTGTGTGGAGTAAATCAAACATGTTGTATGTTAGCGAGGAGTCCAAGAATGTACCTGCAAATTCCACACCCATCGCAGTGGTACTGTTTTTTAGACGTCTGGAAACAAGATAGCAACATAATGGTTAACCAGCAACAATAAAAAAGCCTGGAAAAATCAAGGCCTAGTATGTAGCATGAGAAAAAGAAAATGGATACAACAAAAAAGCTTAGCAATAAGTTCTCCTCGGAAACTTACATCATCATCGAAGAGCTTGCAGACTTTACAGAAGTACTTCCCCATGCACACTCCACAATGGATACAAATTTGGCCCACCTGGTACCAGAGAACAAAGTTAAGAAAATGTCTGATTACTAAACGCAGCAAAAGTCCAGAGAAAGTATAAAAGTCAAAACAGACCTCTTGTTCAGTACCACAGAGTAAACAAATAACCTGTGACGAAGAAGATAGAGATCTTGTCAATAGGGAATCAAACACAACATAATAAACTCCGAGCAACTAAGATATATAGACTACTTTACCTGTTCAACTTGGTGGCGAGGAATATCATGCCTCTGCTTCTGATCTACATTTATGTTGTTCTGATTCAAAGACATGATTACAAGAGTCAGTATACAGATTTTGGAAAAAATAGCAGTTACAAAAGGCAGTTTCCTGAAATCTATAACTTGAAAAAAAGAACTCTACCTTCGCCTCATTATGACAGTGATGGCAACCAAAGATCTCATTACAGCAAGGAGCTCTAATGCAACACCTTCTCCTGTAATGTGGACATCTGAAAGCACATGGGGAAATTAATCCAAGAAACAAGCTCAATGCTTAGAATTTATAAATACCTACCCATGCTCCATTAGTCCTCTACCAAGGACTTTGTTTATTAATGACTCTGCTGTTACCCTTTCCAGAGTTGACGATTCAGAGTCTTCATTGATTGAATGAGGGTGCAAATTACTTGACATTTCACCCTTCTCTTGGTCAAACATCTGCGGTTGCTCAGCGAAATGGTTGAAATATACGTCTCCCATTACGAATTATCTGTCAGTGATATTGGCAGACACTGCTAGCTGGTGGAAAGCTTATGAAACCTGCAAGTAAGAATATATTTAGAAAATATATTCCTCATTTTGAAAACATTATCAGTCACCTGAAAATCCAGCAAAAAAACTCGATGAATTGTTGCTTCCATCTACATTGCACCACACCAATCCAATCAGCACCAAGACAATCCATTTTTGAAACAGCTCCAATCAGCTTTCTCCAAGAGGAACAATCACCAAAACAAGATCTACAAGTATCCTGTTAAACAACTAAAAACAGCCCTCTTGGTTGATGGAGCTTTCATAGAGAAATAAGAGCTTAGCACATTGAGTGCTCACACTTCAGTCCTTCAATCTTGGGAAATCTATCCAGTTTAAACCGGATATGCCCAACCTATCGTAAAAGCAAGGCAAACACCATCAAACAAGGTTTGGGACTGACATAAACATGGGAATAACCGGGTTTTAAAGAGATGGGTTAGTGTCCAAAGAGAATAGACCTACCTCCCACTGCCACTTTTCACCAATATTCTTGAGTCGACATACGAATCAGAAATTTCTTAAAGGAAACAAAATTCTGAAGGATACTCCTAGTTTATGGAACCCCATCTTTAAAGCTGGCCTGTTTTGTCTTGACCTAAATGGTAACCCCATAATCAAAGGAAATAAAATCTTCTGATGTTCACAAGATCCGCATGCTCGAGGGAGCAAAAACTTCATCAAGGACAACAACGAGATATGCTCTAAGGAAAGTCAATACGGGGACCATAGCTGAGATAAGCAGACTAGAAACAAAGGGAGCATTCATGCCGCCTTCTTCAAGAATAACTATGAGGACCCTCTATTATTCCACCTTAGATGAGATGACAAAACAAAGAGCACTCTCGGCCAAATCAGAGATGGTAAACAGATGATTAAAGATGTTTCATGATCAAGGGAAATGCTTAGGCAGAATGAAGATTGCACAAGTCAAGATTAAGGAAGAAATAGCGACTAAGTGGGATAGAAAAGAATCGTTTTTTTCCACTAGATCAACAACAAGGATGGTTTCTCAGTGACCTATATGTCTCATTCTCATGGATCCTTTCATTGGTAGACCAGAAGATACAAGAACCAAGCTCTCAGACTCACCTTGAATCTGACTTTTACTCTCCTGAAACAGCACCTAAAATCCCTCCTAAAGATACCAAAGACCCCACAAGAACTGCCCTGCAACCTCAAAAAGACTGCCTCATGGTCATGGATTTGATTCAATATAATGTCTTCCTTAACATCGTCTATATCTTCTGGAGAGATAATTAGGTCAAATTCAAGACTCTAGATTACGTACGGATCGTTTCTTCTTCTGAAATCTTCCAATTTTTCAAGAAACTAACCTAATCGATCAAACTAAAAGTGTACAAACAAAAATCAACCACACATTCAGAAACACAGACATTACCAAGAAAAAAAAAAAGCCAAAGAATGAAGAAGGATCTAAAATCTAAATCAATGAAACAACGTAAACAAGATAACGAACTTTCGATCCGACGATTCTTCACCGATCAGAATTTTCAGAGACGCTAAATTCTCCGGCGATAATTCTCGCGAGCTCCGAACCAAGAAATCTCCGATTGAAACTGACGACGAATAAAATCAACTTTTTTTTTCCAGGTGACGAAATTTTGAGTAAAGAAAAAAAACGCGTCTGGGTTTTTATAAAGGACGGAAAAATTTCCAGATACTTCGAATTTTGCTTGTTCTTAATTTGGGGAATGAAACGTCAACCAAATTATTTTTATTTAGTTGACAGCGAAATATCTAAAGACCAATATTTATTATTTCCATAATTACTAAGTTTAATTAATATCCCATTAATATTTCACCAAATGTTTATACAGATGTCACCAAATAATTTCAACTTTCCAAATGTCTGAGATCATATTTTCGATGAATGCCTTATTAGTTACCAAATTCTTAATCATACAATTAATTTATTTTTTGAAATATATTTTGCCTAAAGAATGCAATAAAGTTTTAAATATGGAAATATTTTACGTGTTGGACTTGATTAACTTGTTGCGGAGACACAGGTGTGTGTGACCTGGCAACTAAATGATTGGAAATATCTAATTTATAGTTTTGATTCTATGGAAATCTTTCATTAGTTTACTTACAAAAAGTTTTCGCTAAGAATCATCAATCTTATCTCTATGAATGATGTAGACAAGCTATCAATTTCTTCAATCCTTTCAATATTCAGAATAACACATTTTAGTCCAATGTCCAATCTTTAGAATTTTGACTCGAAAAATATCTAATCTCTACTGATATGCATTTTTTTTTCCGTCAAAATTTTGACTCGAACTAATATTCCAAAGGAAATAATAGGTACTGTTATAAACCATGTTCGGATGGACTCCATAACCGTGAGCCTTGACCACGTTCTAGAAGTTTCATGACACACTTCTAGAAGGCCCGTCCATAGTCGGCCCAAGGTTATAAGCGACCAAGGCAATTGGGGCATCCATAGAGGCGGTTTAGTCTTAGGCTTAGTGGGCTTTAGTGTTTCCTAGTTCAAGTGGGATTTGTCTCCCCTATTGTGTATATATATAAGTTGTAACCTCATTCATTAATCAATAAGAATCACGAGATTCATAACACGTTATCAGCACGACTTGCTCTTAACAAAACCCTAAAAGCCGCCGATCTCCGCCGCTCCATTAAAGCTCGTCCGCCGGCCGTTTGCTTGCTCCTTGCTCGGCGATCTCTTACAAGGTTCGTACGTTCGTGAAAAGCTTGATAACCGAGGTCTTTAGCTCCCGGTTCCAATCCGTACAACCCCAAAGGAGAAAGGTAACTTGACAAACCCTAAAGCTAAAGAACCCTAATCGAATTTGGACCTAACAAACAACTAAAACCCTAAAACGAATGGTTGATAAGTGTTTGCGATTTGATTGCTTGGTCCGATTGTTTGTTTGCTCGATTGCTTGACTTGTTTAGGTTGCTAGAAAGCTTGTTATTGCTTATCCTAAACTCGCAAATCGAAAACATCTTAACCTAGAATCCGAAACCCTAAAAGACATAAACCCTAAATTGAAAAACACTCTAATCGGATCAAAACCCTAAATTCTAAATCACGTTTGGTTGAGGTTACGCAAATTACATGGGTTACGCAAATTACATGGGTTACGCAAATTACATGGGTTACGCAAATTACTTGCTTAGGGCGTTTTTAGTTTGATTGTTTCTTTGATTGATTACATGCATAAGTTGTTAGAAACCCTAAAACTAAAATCGCATGAACCCTAGAAACCTTAGAAAAGATAATCCTAAAGAAAATAGTAAAACCCTAAAATCCTAATTAAAATAGGAAATCTTAAAACCCTCAAATCCTAATCAAAATAGGAAATCTTAAAACCCTAAAATCCTAATCAAAATAGGAAATCTTAAAAACCCTAAAATCCTAATTAAAATAGGAAATCTTAAAAACCCTAAAATCCTAATTAAAATAGGAAATCTTAAAACCCTAAAATCCTAATTAAAATAGGAAATATTAAAACCCTAAAATCCTAATTAAAATAGGAAAATCTTAAATCCTATTGTAAATAGGAAAATCCTTAATTCTATTCAAAATAGAAAATCTATAAATCCTAATTAAATTAGGAATTTCATAAATCCTATTCAAGATAGGAAAACCTTAAGAAATAGAAAATTTCCAAATCCTAAATAAAATAGGAAATCTTAAAAATCTAAAATCATAAGTGAAATAGGAAAATTAATCCTAGAGTAAAGAGAAAAGTAAATCCTAAAAGGAAAAGGAAAAGTTAATCCTAATTAAAAAGGAAATCTAATCGTAAGCAAAAGAGGAAATCTAATCCTAAGCAAAAGAGGAAAGTCAAATCCCTAAGTAAATCGATTCATGGTTCGGTCTCAAATACCGCATGACACTAACGATTACATGATTTTGACTCAAAACTTTTCATTGTAGATGTTGAATTACAACTTGTATTTTACTGCCCTAAATCTCTTAGGAGATAATTATTTAAAATGGGCAATGAATACTAAGATTATCCTAAAAGTCAAAAGGACTTGGTGAATGTATCTAATAAGGCAATAATGCCAAGAGAGAAAGATAGATACAAGGCAATATTAGCCACCATCTTATTGAGAGTCTCATAATCCAGGACTATAAGTCCGTGGATGAGTCTATTGCTAGATGAGCAAAATAATGACTTACTGATAAAAACAGTGAATTACGACCTCATAGATTAACCCCATTACCTGATGCCAATAAGGCCGCAGAGGATAAGAAATAATCCAAAGAATCTAACCACGTCTAAAGTAATAGACCACACGGCCGTAGCCGTAGTGGATGGAAAGAACGTGGTTGTGGCCACTATAACCACTATAACCGTGGATGTAGACCCAATTCCGACCGTGGTCGAGGGCGAGGACGATGTGGTATTTCCAAACCCATTTGGTATATAAAGATGGTGAACATGATCAAGATGATCTAATAGAGTATGAGACTTCTGATTGCCTAAAAGAATCAAGTTGATAAATCTGAGTTCGACATTAAAACCTCTATGTTTTCTTTGCATTTTATGTTTTCATTGATTGTTATTTCCTTGAATTTATTTTATATTATTTTATGTTTAAAACATGATTCTTGTCCATATAAGAAATGGCCGAGGACAAGAACATATTTATGGTGGATAGTGGAGCCACACAAAAGATAAAAGATATTTTCCTAAATCTCATAATGAAAAATACCAATATTAGCACTATAGCGGGTATAGCAAATCTTATTGAGGGCTACGGCCAAGCCCATATTCTATTACCAAATGGCACGCATTTTGAACTAAGCGATGCCTTATATTCACCCAGCTCAAAGAGGATCTTATTGAGTTTCAAAGAAATAAGATTGAATGGTTTCCATATTGAAACAAAGGGTGAAGGGAACAAATAATTCCTAAATATAATTGAGATCACCAAAGGACATAAGAAAGTCCTAGAGACTATACCCGCATCATCCACTGGTCTCTACTATGCTAAAATCAATATAATCGAAGCTAATATGGCAATGAAAGAGTCCAACGAAAAGTTCACTTTATGGCATGACCGGCTTGGCCATCCGGGTCATAGTATGATGCGTAAGCTTATGATAAATTCAAAGGGGCACACCCTAAAAGAAAAAAGAGTTATCCCTAAGAATCTCACGTGTGAAGCATGTGCACAAGGAAAACTCATTATAAGGCCATCACCGGCAAAGATAAATAAAGAGACATTAAATTTTCTGGAAAGGATACAAGGGGATATATGTGGACCAATACACCCACCATGTGGGACATTTAGATATTTCATGGTCCTCATTGATGCATAAACAAGATAGTCGCATGGTTCGATCTTAAATACCGCATGGACTAGTCTAAAATCGATTGTATGATTCGGTCTTAAATACCGCATGGCCCAGATCATAAGACTGAGAGCTCACTTTCCAGATTTTCCGCTTAAGACTATTCGTCTAGATAATGCCGGTGAATTCATGTCCCAAGCGTTTAATGACTACTGTATCTCCATGGGGGTAAGTGTGGAACATCTCGTGGCACATGTACATACTTAGAACGGATTAGCGGAATCCTTCATTAAACGAATTTAATTGATAGCTCGACCATTACTCATGAGGTCGAAGCTTCCAGTAGCCGCTTGGGGACATGCTGTTTTACATGCATCAGAGCTTATACGCATAAGGCCATCTAGTGAACATAAATATTCGCCATCCCAATTATTAACGGGTCATGAGCCAGACATATCCCATCTAAAGACATTCGGGTGTGCCGTATATGTACCGATTGCTCCACCAATCCGAATTTCCTACTATAGGTGGAGAGACGAACAAGTTGGTCAAAGAAATATCATAGAATCAAACATCCTTAAATTGGCAAGATCCTTGGACTCTGATGTGTGACTCAGAGGTCCATAAGATAATAAATTTGCAAAAGCTAGCTAATGAATTGCCAGATTCCTTTGATGACCCAAAGAGAGTTATAAAAGCGTACATACCAGCTTGTAATGCACCAGTACGTATTGATGTTCACAAGGAACACAATCAAGTTGCTACAGAGTCTAGACAACGTAAGAAATGTGGTAGACCAATAAGTTCCAATGATAAAAACCCTCAGAAATTAAAGAAAGGTGCAATAGGAATCTGAGGTTACTGAAACCATCCCAGACATGGAGATAAGGCCGGCCGGCTCTAAGGTACAGGTACCAAACAATGTAGCTTGGGACGCCAAGCTGCAAAGTGTTAAAGGTCCTGATAATAATTAATCTAAATCGATTATATCATGTCTGGAACATAATGGAACCCATAAGGAATGTCGACATAAGATGATTTATTTACATACAAGGTATCACTTGAATTTATGAATATAAATGAGGATCAAGAGCCCACGTCTATACTAGAGTGCACTCAAAGAAATGATTGATTAAAATGGTACAAGACCATAAAACGTGGAGCTAAGAATCATTAAAGAAAAGGGATGTGTTTGGTCCGACCTTAAGGACACCATCCAAGATAAAACCAGTAGGACACAAGTGGGTCTTTGTGAGGAAGAGAAATGAGAATAATGAAATCGTGAGATATAAGGCACGGCTTATAGCACAAGGATTCTCACAAAGACCGGGGATAGATTATGAAGAAACATACTCCCCTGTGGTGGATGCTAAGTATGGCTATATAAAGAAAAAGATTTGATTTGCGGCTAATGGATGTAATGCCTGCATATTTATATAAGTCCACTGGATAATATATATGAGATTACCAGAGGGTATTGAGCTCAAAGATAAGAAAGATTCTCGAGAATATCACTGCATAAGGCTGGACAAATCCTTTCATGGACTTAGACCAAATGGGCGTATGGAATGTTATAAATGATCCCATTAGTCCATGTATTTTCATAAAGAGGTTTGCAAACAAAGGATTTGTAATCATAGCAGTGTATATGAATAATTTAAACCTTTGGGAAATCGACCAAACAGTTAAGTATATCTAAAAGAAAGACCTATGCAATAATTAAGTTCTGTTTGAGATTACAACCTGAGTACATGAATAATGGAATCCTTGTGCATCAAAAGGCATATACTGAAAAGTACTCAAGGATATTTAATAAGGACCAGGCCCGCCCATTGACCAGGCCCAATGGTGGTGAGAAGCCTTGGATTGGATAGTGATCCATTCGGTCCAAAGAAGGACGAGGAAGAAGTTCTCGATCCTGAAGTGTCATACCTCAGTGCCACAGGAGCGTTAATGTACTTGGCTAGCCACACTAGACCAGACATATGTTTTGCCGTGAACCTCCTTTGTCTAAATTTAGTTCATGATCAACCCAAAGGCACTGGAAAGGTTTGAAGGAAGGTTTGGTTAAATTTTAAAGTTTATTCTTCCTACTTTGTTTATTTGGGTTTTATTCTATACTGATCTAACCAAAGAAGGTCTAGTTTGCTTTGGTTTAGTTTGTTTTGCTGATGCAGGTAAGATCAGATTATGGCATGGTCAATAAATAGGAACTACGTGTGGCTTGATCCCTTCCAAGGGTACGTAGGCAGCCTTCTTCAAGGCGTAACTACTACAACATCAAAGACCATCATATGTGAAGACAACGTAGCCATGTATCGCTCAGCTCAAGGACGGCTACATCAAGGGAGATCGGACAAAGCACATTCTACCAAAGTTCTTCTTCACGCATGACTTGCAAAGGGATGGAGAAGTTCGAGTGATACAAGTTCGGTCAAGTGACAACTCAGCCGACCTCTTCACAAAGGCATTACCAACATCGACGCTAAGGAAGCTCACGCGTCAAATTGGAATGCAAAGACTTAAGGACTTACAGGGATGACCAAATCAGGGGGAGTAATGCGTGTTGTACTCTTTTTTCTTAACTATGGTTTTGTCCCAAATGGGTTTTCCTAGTAAGGTTTTAATGAGGCAGCATCCCCCAAGCGCATTACTGAGATCCTTTGGCATCTACACGGTTATGTCATCCAAGGGGGAGTGTTATAAACCATGTTCGGATGGACTCCATAACCGTGGGCCTTGACCACGTTCTAGAAGGTCCATGACACACTTCTAGAAGGCCCGTCCATAGTCGGCCCAAGGTTATAAGCGACCAAGGCAATTGGGGCATCCATAGAGGCGGTTTAGTCTTAGGCTTAGTGGGCTTTAGTGTTTCCTAGTCCAAGTGGGATTTGTCTTCCCTATTGTGTATATATATAAGTTGTAACCTCATTCATTAATGGGTTGCCGGATTTTTCAGCCCCCAACTAGTTGCAAACTCAAGGAGTCCCCCTATACTTTTTCGTTCTTAAAAAATCACCAACAACTAACAATTTCCTTAATAAAACATCCTCAACTTTCAGATTCATCTTGATTAATACGCCTCCAATTGAACCGGCCATTAAACCAAGTTTAACCACAAATCCGCGTTTACTATACCGCGATTAGGATTACCCGCATAAGTACCCATGACCCGAGAGTTAAAACGACGTCGTTTTGACTCGTCTCTTTTTCTCAAAACAAAGCCAAAACGACGTTGTGTTCTCTATTCTCTCTATTTCTCAAAATCGCGAATTGGGGGTTTAGGGATTTCAAAATTAGGGTTCATCTTCATCAAGTCTTTGGTTTCTGAAATTGCAGCGATGAGCACCACGAGTTACTACTCATCCGCTTCAAGTCCATTGCATCGTTTTTCTTCTCTTGGTGTCCCGTCGAACTGCTGGTGTGGAGAGGGTATCATCACATTCACATCAAAAACGAAGGAGAATCCATACCGGAGATTCTACCGATGCGCGATTGGAATGATGGTATATTTTTCTATTTGGTTAAATTGTTGATTTGGAAAGACCATGGAGTATTGATCGGAGTTTATTTGTATAGAGGGAAAATGAGAATCACTTGTTCAAATGGGTTGATGAAGCTCTCTTAGAAGAAATTAGGATGGTCGAGGAGAAGTGTAAGTTAGTTGCAGAGGATGTCAATGCTTTGAGGATGGAAGTGATGGGTACTATGAAGCTCCAAAACGAAAACTTCAAGAAAATGGAGGAGAAAATGGAGGATGTGATGAGTAAGAAGATAGAAGGTGAAGTGAAGATCATGAAGGAGAATGTGGAGGAGCTGGGTCATGTTATGGCTAAGTCAGCTTTGAAGACAGTAGGTGTTGCTTCTGTTATTCTTTGCTCAATTGTATGGCTATGGGGAAGAGTGTAGGTCTTGAGACAATGTGTAATGACTTTGTGGTCGTTATGTCTCTGTTTTGTGTAATGATTTGTGCTTTAGCTTTGTGCTTTGTGTTTTGTAATGCCTTTGTGCTTTGTGTTTTGTAATGACTTTGTGCTTTAGCTTTGTGTTTTAGCTTTTGTAATGACTTTGTGCTTTAGCTTTTGTAATGACAAAATGACTTTGTGCTTTAGCTTTAGATTTGTGCTTTGTGTTCCTTTTGTAATGCTATGATAATGATGCAAGAATGCAGAATTAAACTTGAGGAACCATTGTTGTTAACATCTAAATAGAGACATAATGATCCGAGAATAACATCCAAAAGATCAACATCCAAAAGATCAACATCCATAACATACAAAAAGATACTAGGTGTTCTGATCTTACATATTCTAACCAAGACTAAAACCTACAACTACTAGTCCCACTGGTCCCATTGACTGCTTCTTTGTGTTAGGTTGAGTGTTTCGGGTCCCTGTGATCCTTCTTGATGATCCATAAGCTGTGAGGGCTGAGAGGTAGATACTTCTTGATTCTTTTTACCCTTTTTAGTCTTCTTCTCCTTAGGTGCTTGTGAAGATCCAGCAGCCTACAACAGAAAGATAAACATGTTTAAACATCTTTCTCATTCAAACAGACACATTAGAAAAATATAAGGGATATACCTCTTCTTGATTCTTTGTCTTCTTACTATTCTTCTCCTTAGGGAATTTTTTACAGCCAGCTGCATTATGTCCAGCTTCCTTACATGATCTACAATGAATTGTAATCCCTTTCCTTCCTAGCTTGAGTACTTCAGGTTCACCCGGATTCTTCTTTTTCTTTGGTGACTCATGTTTACCCTTGATCCGATTATAATTCTTCTTCTCTCCTTTCTTTCTACCAGGTGGAACAGGAGCTTCTGGTGCGGTTATTAGGACATAACCAGTAGGCCAGTACATTTGGCCTCTAACAGGTTCAGGAGCTGTATCATAAATCTCTGCCCAAGTTGTTGTATTGAACATTGGTACAACATAATCTTCAACAGCCTTCTCTGCATGCATGATTGCTGCATAAGCATGTTCACATGGAATCCTAGTGACTTGCCACTTGCAGCATGAGCAATCCCATTCTTCAGTCGTCAAGTTCACAGAATTAGAATTACCATCTACCCAAACCTCATACTTGCCATGTGTTCCTTTTGTAACTTCACATCTGATAGCATCCTCCTCCTCCTCAGCTAGAATGTCTGATACATACTCGGAAACCTTTTTCTTCCATCTCTCAACCTTTATCTTCCTCTTACTAATGCGTGCCATAGCTTGTCTTCTTATTGTTTCCATCATTGGAACCAATGCCTTGGCTCTAGCTTGGACAATTGTGGCGTTAAAAGACTCTGTTGCATTGTTGTCCACATCCTCACAACAACTGCCTAGCCTAAACCAAGCTCTACACCAAGTCTTTGGATCCTCATGCATGACATCTTCATACAAAGCAAGATCATAAGCTCTCAGCTTATTCAAGTTAACTCGATATTGGGCATCACTGTAACTCCAAGCCAAATTCCATACATGCTTCTTCAACTCATCTTTATTTGCATGTCTCTTCTTCAGGTTTTCAACAATATGCTTCACACAAGGCCTGTGTTCAGCATTTGGCAAGACATTCTTAACAGCACTAATAATTCCCTACAACAGATACAAAATACATATAAGCACAACCACATACATTCAAAAACACAAAAGAAACCTACTTTTACTAACACATACCTTGCAGCGATCTGATATAACTACATAATCACTGCCATCCTTCAAGTTCAAGTCTTGCTTCAGGAGATTCAAGAACCAAAGCCAATTATCAGCATTCTCAGATTGAACAGTTGCCCATGCCACATGGTATATCTGATTGTTTGCATCATGACCAATATCAGTAAAGAGACAACCTTTAACAGCATGCTTCAAAAAGGTTCCATTTATCCCAATGAGTGGCCTGCAATAGTAGAATGCATTCTTCATTGCTCCAAGACACTCATAGATCCGGTTGAAGACATGGTTCCCTTTGGCATCAGTAATTGTATCAACAATGGCAGTTGATCCCTTATTTGTGCTATTGATTTCAGCAACATACCCTCGAAGGTGAGCAAACTGTTGCTCATATTCTTCTTTCAGCCACTTCAGAGCTAGACACCTCCCTGTCTGAACTTGTCCTATACTACTACACAACTTCCACTGCTCTTTGATATGCCTCTGAATGTCAAGAGGTATGTACTTAGGCTGCAATCTCAACTTGTCCATAAACAATCTTGCAATCACTCGGCTCTTCAGCAGCCTACATTTGCCATTAGGAGTACAGCTATGATCCAAACATTTGGTCACCAAAACCCACAATTGCCTTGTCCGATTGTAGGAGCAGTAGACATACCAGTCACAACCCTTCTTCTGAGCACACCTAAAGCTTATTTTATCCTTCTCCCACCTATTTTGCTTAATGTTTAGTCTATTCTTCATTGCATAATGCAACATAAACTCCTTAAACTCAAAACCAGTGAAGAATGTTCTTCCTATAGCTAACTTATCATCAGATACTAACCTAATCTTCCTATCTCTAGTGACCACATGATCCTCATCTTCATTAACACTCTCTGGAATTACACCACGACGAATCTGAAACTCATCAAACCAATTTGCCACTGCTTCTTCTATTTCGAACTCAAACCTCTCCATTATGTCTTCTTCACGCAGATCTTTCTTCTCTTTTCCCCTCGGTTTCTTCTCTCTTTGCCCTTCTTCACCTTCCTCATCTTCCTGTCGTGGTCTCTTCCTTCGGATTTCATCTCTGTCACCCTCTCCATCATTCTCACGGTTTCTGTCGTTGTTGTCACCTCCGCCGTCTTTCTCACTCTCACTGTCGGAGTCGGAGTCGTCTCCTCCAGCACTATCGTCATCGCCATCTCCCTCATCTCCGCTTTCAATTCCACTGTCAACCACATCACTCTCACTCTCTGGAGGCACGAAATCAGGATCATCAGGATCACTTTGATACACTAATTCCTTCCACGGCCTATACTCCGATGTATCCCCAACCCAATCAGACATAATTTCAAACCTTAACCCAGAAATCGCAAATCCCCTTTCCCTTTCTCTCAAGAACCCTAATTTTGAAATCCCTAAACCCCCAATTCGCGATTTTGAGAAATAGAGAGAATAGAGAACACGACGTCATTTTGGCTTTGTTTTGAGAAAAAGATACGAGTCAAAACGACGTCGTTTTAACTTTCGGGTCATGGATACTTATGCGGGTAATCCTAATCGCGGTATAGTAAACGCGGATTTGTGGTTAAACCCGGTTTAATGGCCGGTTCAATTGGAGGCGTATTAATCAAGATGAATCTGAAAGTTGAGGATGTTTTATTAAGGAAATTGTTAGTTGTTGGTGATTTTTTAAGAGCGAAAAAAGTATAGGGGGATCCTTGAGTTTGCAACTAGTTGGGGGCTGAAAAATCCGGCAACCCTTCATTAATCAATAAGAATCACGAGATTCATAACAGGTACAAGAAATAAAATAAAAGAGAATATGCCATAAAGATGTCAAAACCTAAAAGAAAAAAAAAAAAAAAAGAGAGAAAAATTTACTGATCAGAGTATGAGACATGTCATTCATACGCACTTGGTAGTATCATGTGGTAGATCCAACTTTGAGAAATATTGTGTAGGGGTGAAAAAAGTGCAAAACATTATCTACAAAAATAAAGTTAAACTAGGATCGGACCCGCGGTCCACCGCGGGAGAATATTGGTTTACATACGTTGCGTTTAATATTGTGTATGTTTTTTAGTAGAACGAATCGTGTAGTATACTTATAAATATTCATAATAACGAATTGTAGAAAAAATGTAAAATTGTTTATAAATATACCCATCGTATTAATTATGATTTACAAAATAGAATTTTGTGTTTTAAAATTCTAAAATTAGACGATTCATGGGAATTAGAGCAGTCAAAAACCGCGGGTCGAGCCCACATCATCTCACTATGGGGCAGATTTGGGAAAATATATTAAACCCGCAAATAAGCGGGCCACATGGATTAATTCGCAGTGGATCATAGGTTTAATCGGTTTTCATCCGCGGGTTGGTGGATCAGCCCGTATATTAGTATTTATTGATAAAATTATAATTTATTCAACATGTGGTAATTTAAACAAACTTTTTATAGTATTTTGATTTATTTATTTATTTTAGTAGTATTTTAAATTTTGGTTACTTTAAAATTATTTAAACAAAATTCATGGACAATCCCGCAAATCCGCATACATTCGCGGGACGGGTTTGTATTTCATATATGCTACCCGCGGGTCGTGCGGAACGACTAACTACAAGTCAAAATATTTTTTGTCTATCGCAAAACGGACTTAACGGGACGAATCAACTCGCTTTGATAGTTCTAATGGGAATATTATTTAGTCATACAACAAAATGAAGTTTGGACATAGTAATAATAGAATATGTATTTTATTTGTTAGATGAGAGATTGAAAGATGAAGTATAATGATTAAAAATTAATTATTATTTTTCATGATTCACAAAATTTAATAAATACTTATCATTTTGTTGAATAATTCTAAAATCATATTCAAGAAATCTTTATAAATTGAAAATTAAACTTCTTTGGTAAGCTATAGGTATGAAAATATCATAATTTCGATTTAATCTAATTAAATTAAAATTAGTTACATGGATTTTATATCTATTTAATTTACACGACCAAAATAAAAATATCTATTTAATTTACATGACCAAAATAAAAATATCAATTTAATTTATAAAACAGATGGGTTATTTGTGATAAATTTTCTAGAAATCTTTAGAAGCAAGTAAAATATCTTTCAATTAATGATAATTGGCTAAAATGAACGAAATTAATGACAAAAACGTTGATTGTTATGGAATTAGTCCCAAAAATATATGAACAAATTTATTATACGTAATTAATGTATAATATTGTTTGGAATATGCTATTATTATTATTTACCATAAGTACAATCAGATTTTATTTGATTTCTATAAATATTTTATTTTATTTTGATTTTTTATTATTAATTCGAATTTATATTCCAAAAAAATCTCAAAGATCCGATTTCAGAATTTCGGGTCAATTTTCTGATTTTAACCCGACCCATTTTCATTTGTACTTCTCTTTTAATAGTATAGAGATGGTTGTCCTAATAAAGTTATCAAAAATAAGTTAAGATCAAAGCAACTCATACTTGGATCAAAACTTGTGAAAATTTTATTTTCTAAAAAAACGAATTGCACTTGAATCATTTATTTTAGGGGTTAGTGTTCAATCTACATGTGGTTTAACAAAAGAAAAATAATTGAACCACGACATTTAAACCTCATTTCACATAAACAACTACCTCATGCATAAATTCATTTTCTTGTGAAAGGTAACAGAATGCATATCAAATAGTTTAATTAACCACACTGACTCGTTGATCCGTGCCAGATGGTTGCTACATTTGTTCTTATTAATGAATATGAAAAAACAGAGACCAAAAAATTATATAAAAGTTAAAGTTAAACAAACACACACACATGCAATCTAAAAAAAGAGACAAATTCTCTACACTTTGGTGTCCTAAAAAATTTCAGCTTTGTTGTCTCCACTTGTAACTTTTGGTTCCCACTAGATATATCTCATCTGGCATTTACTTTCGACACTAAATAATCTCATTCTCATCAACACTTGCGCTTTCTAGTTTTCTACACATAGATAGATCAGTTCATAGACGGCGCCGGTGACAATGGTGGTGGAGGCGGTGAGTATATCGGCGGCGGACATGGTCTAGCCGGAGGCGGTGGTGACAATGGTGGTTGAGTAGGAGATGGCGCCGGTGCCAATGGTTGCGAAGACGGTGATATTTGAGACGGAGGAGGAGGAGAAAAACACGAAGAGACAGGACTACACTTAAAAGAGTCACAATCTACAGGTTTCGACAAAAACATCTTACACTCCATCATCGATCTTTGGTCTCTCTCGTCTTTGAGACAATTCATAGTATAATTATAATTCTCTAGATAACGACACGTGGCTGGTTCTCCGGTGAAATAGTTAGACCCGTATCTAAACTCTCTTAGCTTCTCAAGCGAACATAACTCCTCCGGTATTAAACCGGAGAGCATGTTACGTTCAACGTTCAACACCTCAAGATTCTCCATCTGACCCATCGACTTTGGTAACTCTCCGACCAACCAGTTATAACTAACGTCCAAAACGGTGACGTTTTGAAGTAAACCCATGTCATTAGGTAGACAAGATTGTAAACCGTTATCCATTAGGATGATCTCGTTTAGAGTCTTACCCATTTTACCGAAACTCGTCGGTATACATCCTTCAAACCGGTTTGATGCTAGAACTAGAACCGATACCGGAGAATTCCCCATGTTAACCGGGATTTTATTAACGAACCGGTTACTATTCAGGAACAGAGCGTCTAGTTCTTTATCAAACAGAGATTCTGGTAATTGACCTTCAAACTCGTTGTACCGGAGATCAAGATACTTTAATTTCGGTAAACCGATTACCACTTCCGGGAATTTACCAGCGAACCGGTTATTACTTAAATCGAGTTCGAAAAGGAGACTCAACTGCGAAAACCCGACCGGGAGAGTACCACAAAACCGGTTCGAGTTAACGTGAAACAGAGCAATATCGGTTAAGAGGCCAAGCTCTTCAGGGAGGTGACCAGCGATATCTCCATGGTTTAGATCAACGCCGGAGACAGTTTTAACCAAAGGGTCGTCGAGAGATGATGAGCATACTACACCGTTGTAGTCGCACACACGTGATCCGAACCAGTTAGCCGTTAGATTCCACGGGTCAGAGATCATGGTACGTTTCCACGCTTGTAACGCCACGTAAGCTCTTTCGAGCCGTACGTTTTCGAAGATTAGGTACGGAGGTATGGTTATAGGGTCGTCTCGGGTGTACAAAAGTTGCCGGGAACCACCACGAGCCACGGCGGCGGAGATGTAGAGTAAGACGACGGTGGTGAATGATAATAACGTCGGTTGATAAATCCTCATCACACTCAAATGGAGTTTTGTGTTTTTGTTAATCACTCTTCTTCTTCTTCTTCTTTTATTATTTTTTTGGTTTTCTTTGAGATTTGAATCTGTAAAGAGAGAGAGAGAGAGAGAGATTAGCAGTGAAAGGTAGTGATTCTTATTATTAGATGTGAGTGTAGAATAAAACATTTGTATCGCTATTTTTAGTAGATTATGTAAAACTGTTTTTTCCATTACAGCATTGTGGATTTGTGGTTGACCGAGAATGTCTAAAAACTGTAATGTTTTTTCTTTGTCATTTACAATTTTATTACAATGACACGACGATGAATAAGTAAAAAACACGTATAGTTTTAGGGAGAAAAGACCACCTATTATTATTTTGTAAATTAAGATTTATTTTGAATTGACTTGGCAAATTTGAAATGAAATTGTCCCACTAGTTTAGCGTCTGAGATTATGCTAATAGAACATTAGTATGTGGTGATGCTAGCTTTTAGGGGTGATCTTAGGGGGTTTGTTTGTTTGTTACTAAGTTACTTACTATCTTGTACAACTTACTTTTTCATTGTCAACCTTACTATTATGTTAAGTTAAACGAAATGTCTGCTAAACCAAATCGGAGGATGATCACAACTTACAAAACAGGAGTCACCATAACATGATATTAGCATTACGAAACAAACAATATAATCAACATTAAATTGGAAAAGATCTATTTAATTTGCGCTTTTAGTCCATAAATACTTTGAGTTAATGTTAATGATCCATCTAAGTATGTATTTTTTATTCCAAACATCCGTGTGGATCGATCATGTGATTAAAAATCTATTTGTTTAACGTTTATGATTGTATTTTAAAATATCTTATACATAGCCTATGTATACACTGATTTGACTGTTTTGATTTATTTTATTTTTTTTAGTCAAAAGGAATAAGTCTAACGTAACGGATGGAAGCTTAAACCCTTGCTTTGCAGGTCCTCTTGTGTTTGTGCTCAGCAGGAAACAACACAGTTGGCAGCATAAGTTGATACTCCTCAACTGTGAGAGGAAGGAGCGCATGGAATAGGTATGAACTACCCAACGAGGATGTGGTCAAAAGTATCAACTAAACATGGTAATTATGTGACATGATGTTTACGGCCGGAATTGTCCATTTACTTGTGTGCTCTTAACTTAATGTTTGTTATCTTCTGCCATGTAACTTTGTTGTTTTTGACTAAAGAATTTTGCCGCTTCTCTCTGGTGTGGCTGTATCTGAGGTTCTGATATTTTTCCAATATTTTGCCGCTTCTCTCTGGTGTTTCTGATGAACACTACTTGTTTATTATATCTGGCCCGGATGGAATCTAAGCTCTTATATTGCTCCCACCTAAATCGGAGTCTTGGTAAGTCATAGCGTACTTACAACCTCCTCCTTTCCTAGCTATTTGTTGTATACCTAGGCTACAACATAAATATCACCTATTCTGAAGTATATATACAATGATGATCTGAATGAACTCAAACATAAGAAAAAAAGACCCATGTAGTCTTCATTTAAGAATATTACTTTGTAAAAAATCTTCAATTGTTTGCTTGCTTCATAGGTATAATTGTGAATGGGAAATGTTGTTTCAAATTGTGTTTTCATCGTGGATTAATTTGATGCAATAGTTTAGCTGACATAAAGGTAAATAAATGTCTAGGTATCCTGGGATCGTGGAAGACTCTCTTCTGAAAAAGTTGGCAAAGTATCAAATGTTGACTCACCGGGAATATTTCTCCCTAATAGCTAATGATAATAACAATCACTATTTTATTTTACTTTTGTTTTTGTTGATTTCATTATTGAATTTCTTATTAAAAATAAAAATTGAGATCAAATTGGAGGTAAACGTAAAAAATCCAAGACCAGACCAGCTAATATAAAAAAAACTGAAACAATAAAATAAAACCAGACCACTTGTCACGTCATGTACTCTGGTTCGGTTGGGGTTCAACTCCTATCAAAGGTCAGCTCTTCCAGGATAGCGAGGGAAGGGAATAACGTCTCTAATATTGTCCATTCCTGTAGCGAAGAGAAGCATACGCTCCAAGCCGAGTCCGAATCCAGAATGCTTCACTGTTCCATGACGTCTCAAGTCAATGTACCACTCGTATTGCTTAATTGGTAGACCCATCTCCTCCATTCTGTAGACCAGATTTTGCTTCATGAGAGATATCAAATAACCAAAATTAAACAGATTGGTTTCACTTTCACAAACCTTTCCATGAGGACGTCCATCCGTTCTTCCCTTTGGCTTCCACCAATGAGTTCTCCTGTAGAACTTTGAACTCTCAAAGTGTTTAAGGATCGGACAACACAGATTTTACTCTGTTTTGTCTTACCTCTCTGTTTTGTATAACGTAAAACCACACACTTTTATTAGATATATAAACTGTATTTATAGTTTTACATGACACACTTTGACTAAGGGACACGTCTCTACAAGACAACCCAATGTAGAGACACATACATACACGTGTAACTGTTTTGCAGTTAACGATTCTATTCGTATCTCTTCGGTGTGTAATACGAATAGTTTATACATAACAAAACTCAGTTACTTAACTCTATAATATAAGACTCTAAATAAAACTACCATGAAGACTTGATCACGACCAACACTCCTCCTTGATCATGGCTTCATCTTCACGCCTAGCTCTTCTCGTAGAGACTCAAACCTTAACGTGTTTAACGGTTTGGTTAAGATATCAGCGACTTGAAACTCTCCTGGACAATGTTCAAGCTTGATTTTTCCTTCTTGCTCAGCTTCTCTTACGAAATGATACTTGATGTCGATGTGCTTTGTTTGACGATGTTGAACTGGATTCTTTCCTATAGCAATTGCAGATTTGTTATCACAGAGAATCCTTGTACCTTTTTCAGTCTTGAATCCGATTTCATTCACTAGCCTTTGTAGCCATATGGCTTGATTTGCTGCAGAACAAATCGCAATGTACTCGGCCTCAGCCGTTGATTGAGCAACCGTCTTCTGCTTGCTTGAGTTCCAACAACATGCCCCAGATCCAATCATAAAGACATAGCCGCTTGTACTCTTCTTGTCTTCCACTGAACCACCCCAATCACTATCGGAGAATCCCACCAACTCTGGTTCTTCTACTCGCTTGAACTGAATGCCATAGTTCAAAGTACCTTTAACATACCTTAGAACTCGCTTGGCTTCTTGGTAATGTTGCATCGTTGGAGCAGCCATGTAACGAGACAGGTATGAACTTGCATACATGATGTCTGGCCGTGAAGCACAAAGATATAGCAAACCTCCGATTATGCTTCTATACTTTGTAACATCTTCAAGGTTCTCCTTTAAGACTTCCTTCTTCTTTCCATGAGGAGTTAATGGTGTTGACAGACTTTTGCAGTCTTGCATTCCAAATTTCTTCAAGAGCTTCTTTGCATAATTTTCTTGTGACAAGAAAATACCTTCTTCGTTTTGGGTTACTTCCATGCCGAGAAAGTAACTTAGCTCTCCTAAGTCGGTCATTTCAAACTCATTCTTCATCTCCTCCTTGAATTGTTTAATCTCCTTTATTTTGCTTCCCGTGACTATGATGTCATCAACATATAAACTAACCACCATTATCTCCTTTGAGGTCTTCTTCACATAAAGCGCTGCATCATTGATGCTTCTCACAAAGCCATTCTTGATAAAATATCCATCAATACGTCCATACCATGCTCTAGGAGCTTGCTTTAAACCGTATAGCGCTTTGTGAAGTTTAAGAACTTTTCCTTCTTCTCCTTCTTCTATGAACCCTGGTGGCTGTTCTATGTAAACTTCTTCTTCCAAATATCCATTTAAGAATGCTGACTTTACATCCATTTGAAAGAGTTTCCATCCTTGTTGAGCCGCAATCGCCATTACGATCCTTATTGTATCATATCTTGAAACCGGTGCAAAAGTTTCAAGATAATCCACACCATACTCTTGCTTTGTGTTTGATTGCTTCTCCACTTGCATCAGTCTTCAAACGAAAGATCCATTTGACACTGATCACATTTTTGTCTTTTGGTCTTGCCACAACTTGCCATGTTTTGTTCTTCTCGATCATCCGCAACTCTTCTCTCATGGCTTCTATCCATTTTCCATCTTTCATTGCTTCTTCCAAGGCTTGTGGTTCTTCAGCCATCATGAGACACATCTCATGTATAAGTGCCTCTCCTTCAACTTCATCGGTTTGGTTCATGAGATCATTGATTGATCGGAAACCTCTTGGACCAACATAATTTTCTCCTTCTTCTTCTGAGTTTTGAACTGCTCTGTTTGAAATATGAAGTTGATTCAAAGCGTTGCTCACTTGATCTATTTCAGCGTTTAGATCATTTCCTCCTCCTTGTTCTTGTGAGTTGATCTTGACTTGCGATAGAATCGATTTTCTTTCTCCTTTTTCATCATGACTCCATGTTTTCTTCTCATCGAATGTCACATCTCTTGACACTTCGATTTTTTCTTCATTTAGCAATAACACTCTATACCCTTTTGATTCGTTGCTGTAGCCTACGAACAGCCCTTGTTTGGCTTTAGTGTCAAGCTTTCTTCTCTTCTCATCCGGTATGTGTATGTAACATACACACCCAAAAACTTTCAAGTGATCAACACTTGGTTTCTTTCCGCTCCATATCTCAATTGGTGTAACTCCTTTTTCCAATGAATTAGATGGCAATCTGTTTTGCAAGTATGTTGATGTTGCAATAGCTTCAGCCCAAAGCTTGTTAGATAACTTCTTCTCTTCGATCATTGATCTTGCCATCTCTACAAGCGTTCTGTTTCTTCTTTCCGCTATACCATTTTGTTGTGGAGAGTAGGGAGTCGTTATCTCATGATGTATGCCACTCTCTTGACATAGTTTGATGAATTCTCTCGATAGAAATTCACCACCTCCATCTGTTCTAAGCCTTTTGATCCGATTCTCCGATTGGTTCTCCACATAAGGCTTGAATATCTTGAACTTTGTGATCACTTCACTCTTGTTTTTCAAGAAATATACCCACGTCATTCTTGAGAAATCATCAATAAACGTGAGGAAGTACTTGCTCCCGTTTATTGACTCCGTTTGCATTGGACCACACACGTCCGAATGAATAAGCTCCAAGGTTTTGTTTGTGTTGCTTTGAGATTTCTTTGGAAAGCTCCTCCTTGGTTGTTTTCCCATCTCACAAGCCGCACATACGCCTTTTATTACTTCGAATTTTGGAAGATCTTCTACACTCTTTAGCGTTTGCATTTTCTCCATCTTGTCATAGTTCACATGACCAAAACGCTTGTGCCAGAGATTTGTTTGTTCTTCTTTTTCTTCGAAAGCCACATATGCTTCTTCTCTTGAATTTTTCCAACGAATTGGAAAGCTTCTGTTCTTCATCTTGATCTCCAAGATTTTTCTTCCTTTTACGTCTTGAATCACACACTTGTTGCCTTCAAAGATGACCCGATATCCATTTGATATCATTTGGGAGACACTAAGCAAATTTCTTGCTAGTTCGGGTACATAAAGTACATCTTTGATGACATGATCTCCTTTGGTTGTGGTTACTCTTATGTCTCCTTTGCCTTCGGAAACGACTTTCCCACCATTACCAATCTTTATGGTAATTTTCTTGCTGCGATCCAAGGTTATGAAGTATCTAATGTCTTTAGACATGTGATTGGTGCACCCACTATCTACCAACCACGTTTCTTCTTTGATTGTTGAGATCTCTTTTTCTTCAACAGCACTAAATAGCATATGACACCCATCTTCATCTTCATCTTCTGATTCTTCAATACTTAGATGTGCTCTTTCACCTTTTCTAAGTTTACAATCTTTGGCTATGTGTCCTGGCTTGTCGCACACGTAGCATCTTCTTTCATAGTTTGCACCTCTTTGTGAAACGCTTTCACTCTTCTTTCTGAAACAATCTACCTCATTGTGATTGTTCTTCTTACACACGCCACACCACATGTTGGTCTTCCCATGGCGATCTTTGTTTTGCTTGTTTCCTCCTCTTGAACCAAGCTTTTCTCCATAAAACGCACCCTCATTGATACGATCTTCTCGGAGATTTAAACGCCTCTCATGCGCCTTCAATGTTCCTATCAACTCTGTGACAGAAAGAGTTGATAGATCTTTTGTTTGTTCAAGTACCGCAACGATGCTGTCGAATTGTTGTGGTACGGAGATTAGAATCTTTTGAACCACTTGGTAATCGGACTTCTCTTCTCCATGAACTCTTAGTTGATTACTCAGATTAATCAACTTGGTTGTGAAATCATTTATGGTTTCACCTTCCTCCATCTTCAGATTCTCATACTCTCTTCTCAAAGTCTGAAGATTGATCATCTTTACTTGTGAACTTCCTTGGAACTCCATTTCCAAAGCATTCCAAGCATCTTTTGCGGTCGACGCGGGAGCAATTCTCGGAAATATAGATTCTGAGACTGCACTTTGAAGGATTTGGAGAGCCAACATGTCTTTCATCAATTGATCTTCTCTCTCTCTAATCGATTCCGATGTGCTTTCAGAAGATGGATTCGCCGTGACTCCGTTTTCGACAATCTCCCATAACTTTCGTGTCTTCAAGATGGTAATCATTTTAATTTTCCAGAACCCGTATGATTCACCATTGAAAATTGGAATAACTTGCTGCATTGTTGTCTCCATAGCTCTGATACCATGTAGAACTTTGAACTCTCAAAGTGTTTAAGGATCGGACAACACAGATTTTACTCTGTTTTGTCTTACCTCTCTGTTTTGTATAACGTAAAACCACACACTTTTATTAGATATATAAACTGTATTTATAGTTTTACATGACACACTTTGACTAAGGGACACGTCTCTACAAGACAACCCAATGTAGAGACACATACATACACGTGTAACTGTTTTGCAGTTAACGATTCTATTCGTATCTCTTCGGTGTGTAATACGAATAGTTTATACATAACAAAACTCAGTTACTTAACTCTATAATATAAGACTCTAAATAAAACTACCATGAAGACTTGATCACGACCAACATCTCCAACCTTATTTTACAGAGAAATAGACGCCATTGATGTGCACACACACACAAAAAAAAAAAAAAAAAAAAAAAGGATTCAACTTCAACTCGAGCTTTATTACCTTTGGAACGAGGACATCGAAGGCAGCAACTGTCTTTCCATCATCGTTAAGTCTCATGTAGAAAGCTTTGATCTCTTTGGGGTAGTTATAGACAATAAGAGGCTTTTGAAACATTAGTAACCCTTTTCGAAATAGTTTTTAAGGATTATAGAAGAAGAAAGACCTTTCATGCTCAGATGCTAAGTCGATTCCCCACTCCACTTGGTTCTCAAATTTCTTTCCTTGAGCCACAGCTTTCTCAAGTAGCGTTATTGCTTCGGTGTATGTTACTCGACCAAACCCAGTCGAGGCAACCAATAGTAGCCTGTCAATGCAGGCTTTGTCGACATTCTTAGCCATAAGTTTCATGTCATCATCACACTTTTCAAGCAACGAATTGCAAATGTCTTTCACAAGTGCCTCTGCGCAGTTCATAGCCTCCTACAAACAAAAATTTTAAAGCTGTTACTGCGGCGGCGACCAAAGAAAATAAAAATAAAAATAATCAAATGTTTTGTTACCTCTACACCGGCAAAAGCTAATTCAACCTCAACCATCCAGAACTCAGCAAGATGCCTTGAGGTGTGAGACTTCTCTGCCCGGAAAGTGGGGCCAAATGTATACACATCACCCATACTGCAAGCGTAGGTTTCGGCGTGTAATTGACCAGAAACTGTGAGGAAAGCTTGACGAGCAAAGAAATCTTGGGAATAATCAATTTTTCCATCCTTTTTAGGTAATCCAGGCTTAAGCCTTGACCTCTCTTCAACCTTAGCTAAAGTCTCCTTTGCTTCAGTGAGTTGAGCAACGGAAGCAGTAATCTCTTGCTTGCTTGCTTTGGCAGCTTTGAGTTGCGCTACAGCTTCACCTTTCTCCTTGACAATGAGCTTGGCAGCTTCAATGTCAGCCTCGGTGGGCGACTTGTCGTCAGATTGGTTGATCAAGGTTGTGACTTGGAACATTTCACCAGCACCTTCGCAATCACTTGTTGTGATGATAGGAGTGTGAATGTGACAGATATCATGTTCATCACAGAAAAGGTGAGCCTCAAGAGTAATCTTACGTCGGATTCTTGTAACTGCTGCCATCTGTTTCAAGTCGAACGAACACTTTAACAAAGTAATTATTTCCCGATAAAAACTCTAAAGAATATGTAATCAAATAGCAAGTTTTACCGTGGTGGTCCTTGCACGAAAATTAGTATAGTCTCTCAAATGCTCTAGAGTCAGCTTCGTCTTAGGAATCGGGTACGTAGCCGGATCCACCGTTCCCACATCAATCACCTTCTCGGCGCTAAGCTCAATCTTCTGCTTCGTAGCTTTACCTTCCGGAGGAATCTTCAAACATCCATCAACGGTCAGACAAGTTCCCGTCGCAACCAACTTGGAGACATCTGACACACAAGCATCCACCTTGACCTGAAGATTCGCTGCGCAGGATCCATCGTTCACCTCAAGAAAAGCGAAACTCCCTTTTCCTTGCTCCCTTCCCGTTTTAACCCACCCGCTGATTTCGACCTTCTGACCGGCAAGTCTATTAACTCCGGTGAATCGGAGAAGATGAACACGAGCAAAGAAGAATCGGAGTCAAAGAGAATCTTTATTCAACAGTCTAAAAACAGAGTTTGTTACAAAACTTGTTAAAAATAAAACTGTAATCTTAAGCTTATATATACAACTTAATAATCGACATTAAACCAATACCAAGTTAACCAGAGTTAACCGGATCAAACCATCTCCAATAAAGTCCAGCTCCACCATCGGGTCGAGTTCAATCGCTATTTTTTAGTATTGAGTTAAATCGTTCTCCTCTAATCTACTAATACATGTATTGACCTATCTTTGCAGGGAAAGAAAATGCATGGCTCAGTAAAGAATGACTTGGTGAGCAAGTATGCTAATCAAATCTCTGTTGGTGATTGGATGTTCATTGAAAATTTTCAACTCAACTATGTGAGTCGTCAATTCAGACCTACTACACATCTCTACAATATGTCATTCCAAACAGGGATCGTGGTCATTCCATGTGACCAAAAATCAGATTCTAATTTTCGGTCACTTGCAAAGTTTTACATTTATAAATATAAAAATATAATAACAATAAAAATATATCTATATGCAAAATCTACATTAAACATATTTTATTTTTAATACCATAAATCGTAACTTAATCAATTATATGTTTTCGTTTCACTATTTTACAACATCAAACATAAACATGCTAATGGATTAATCGTACAAGAATAAATATATACTTATATATATGAACATTCATCAAATACAACAAAAATGTATAATCCAACATAGAGTTTACCTAAAAAATCAAACTATTTTTTTTTATAAAAAGATATAGCCATGCGGTGTACCGCGGGTTCAAATCTAGTATCTTATATAATAAAGAAGGGTTCCACTTTAAAAAAACTCACCCGAGAGCGACACGTGTCAGTTTCATTAAAACCAATATCAAATCAAAACATTTCAATTAATACACATCATTTTTATTAACCAACAAAAATTAAATATGATGACACATCATCATTCCTATGACTTATTAAACTCACTAGATCATCACCCGTACTAAACTACGGGTTGAATTTTATTTATTACAAAATTTATATAATATATATATATATATATATTAGAACTAAGTTTTAATATATTATAGTAGTAAGTGAAAAAATATTAATTTTTTTGTCAGTCCCTATATACAATATTAGAATAAATATAAAATTTTTTCTATAATGCTCAATTATGGATAATTTTTTTTAAAGATATGAAAACGGAAAATAATTTTATTTTTCAAAAAGTAATATTTTTTGAACAATGAGTTAATTTATGTTAACAACCACAAAATAGGATTGCATATATTTCAGTTATATCAAAAATTAAAATATCATAAATGAATCACATATAAAACATAGATTATTTTGAATTAATTAAGAAAATTAGCTATTATATTGAATTAATATAGAAAATTCTTTTTCAATTTATAATTCTTTGGTTGTTGAAATAGAGATTTGTTTAAGCTAATCTAATTACAGAATTTGTTTGAGATTTATAATTACGGAATTTACCAATTATTCGCATAATCGAATATGTTATAAACCTATATTTAGTATATAATAATACCAAAATCAGCTCATGCATGGAGTCTATATTTTTATTTTAGAATCTCAATATTTCATTTTAAAATATTGCGTACACAATCTATTATATGTTAATTCTAAAATTGCTTGCGGAATCAAATTTTCAAATATTTAGAGGTGCCAAACCATATTTAAATGTTCTACACTATTTTTAAATATTCCAAATTAAAATATTTAAATTTTTTTGTAGTTTATAAAATTATGAATTTCAAAAAACAAATTATATGAAATTAAATATAACTATTCAAATAGTTTAAGGATCAAAACTCATTTCATCATATAATATATTATATTTAACCCACTACCTATTATAAATATTTTAAAAAATAATCAAATTAGAGTATTTATAATTTTTAACTTTTTGAACTATTAAGTATTGATGATATTCTCTAAAAATATCAAGTAAAACTTATTTTAAATGTTGCAAATTAAAATATTTAAATTTTTATTGTAGTATATAAAATTATACATTTCAAAAAAATAAATGTATGAAATCGAATATAAATATTCAAATTCTGACCCGTTGCTCAGTCGGAATTTTTGTTGACTTTATTGTTGTGTAAAAAAAATATATTACTCAAGTCTGAATTTTTGACCCGTTTAATTGTTTCCTTTATAGATTGAACAATTTATATGCGTTTTTAAAAATTCAAATCTTGGCATATGCAGAAAAAAAATTATTTTTTTTTATTATGTAGATGATATGATGATTTATTTGTTTCATATTAATATAATCATATAAAGATGAGAGGTGAAGTTTAATGATTAATAACAAATTAATATGGTAAGTTAGATATCAAATCTTATATGCTCATTTTGATTGGTAATTTAAAAAAAATAATAATAACAGATTTTTGTTTAATAATTTAATTAAATTAATTAAATGACATAAATTAGTATTTTACTTGTTTATCCTTAATAAATTGAATGAAATTTGTTCTAAAAGAAGATTTTTGTAATGACATTCTTAAGTAAATTCTTACAAAAGGAAAGGTTAGTTAAGGGTATCTTATAAAATGTACTCCCCAAATAATAGTATAGGATGTATTCGGATATTTGGTTCGGTTCGCAATAGTATCTGTTCGGTTTTAGGTATTTCGAATAGAAGAATTTAGTACCGCATTTGGGTATTTAAAATTTTAGATACGGTTCGATTTGGTTTCAGATTTTTTGGTTCGATTAAACTTTCGCTAAATTTTAGGAAATATCACTAAGAACTTTTGAATTTTTTATTTTCAGAGTTACGTATAAAAATCTTATATAATATAGAAGGGTTCCACTTTAAACATCTCACCAGAGAGCGACATGTGTCACTTTCATTAAAACCAATATCCAATCAAAACATTTCAATTAATACACATCATATTTATTAACCATTTGACACTTTAATCTTTTGACATGTATCATTTTTCTTTTAATTATAGTCCAATAAATTTATTCCAATGATTTTTACAAATAATAGATACAATATACATTTTTTATTGTTTTGGTACATTTTTCAATATTTAGATCTTCATTTTCTTAGCAAAATTTATAGTACAAAGTAAACATATATCAAACTATTTGATTACAAAATAATCTAAGGAAATACATTACAAGATTGATGTCCAATTTTTTAATATATATTCTTTCGACATGTGTCATTTCTAAATTAAAAATTTTGTCCAATAATTTATTCCATTGATTTTTGCAAACAATAGCGTGTATAATTGTAATATTAGATTATATTAAAGATATATTACCTTTCATTCTGGTCATCAATCTCTCTATCTCTAACATAGGAAATTAAATATTTTCAGTTTTATTTATGTTACATCTCGTTCTCAAAAGCTTATCTTAAATGAAATTGCATTCAAAAGAAGTCTATAAATTTTGCAACCCCTACTAAATAAGTTGGAAATACTATTTGAGGGTTTTCGAGTAGTTATTTTAAAAGTAGAAGATAAATTTGTAAAACATAGATACTTTGAGGGGTTTAATCAAAAACAAATCATTTCTATTCTTACACTAATCACTATGACACATAGGAAAGACACGTCAGCAAACCGGGTTCAAATATCAAAAGATTTTTTAAATTGAAAACGAATACCGGGATAATAATAACCAGGTCAAGAATAAGATAATAACGTTTCCAAACAGACCCTAAAATGATGCGACCTTCAAGTAAACGCTTCTTCTCTTTGTGCATATAAAAGTCCATTATTGATCAAGAGAGTCGTTTTCTTTCCTCTCCCCACTTTTTTAGCGTTTCTTAGATCTCTCTCTCTCTCTCTCTCACCATTGTCTTCTTCTTCTTCAACGGCGCTTTCGGATTTTGTTTTTCCTCAGGTAAGCTCAATTTCTCTCCTAGGTCTCCGGCGATCGTTGACGTGATCGCAATCATCTCGCCTTGTTCTTCGTTTCGAATCCGTCTCTTTCGATCGTGTTTCTGTTTCTTTAGTCTGTTGATTTCTTCGATCTATGTTGATTTGATAACGCGAATCGTGTTTTGATTGATCGATCATGAAGTATAGACGCTTGATTAGTGTATATCTATCTCCGTTAGGTTCATGATTCAACTATGTTTGTGAAGCTTTAGAATCGTAGAATCGATTCCTTAGGGTTTCGTTGTTCGTTTTTGTTCAAGAGGTTGTGTAGATTGATTTTGATCTGTACCTATGTCGTCACGAAGAACTAGATCAACGAGTTTGTGGCATCAATTTTGATTTGCTGGTTAGGTCACGTTTCTTATTGATTTGGAATCAGTTTTGACTATTAGGATTGTGATTGTTAGTGTAGATTTTGCAGCAGAAGTCATCGATTTGATCCCGTCTTTCGTTTGTTGATAGTGGATCTCACTTAGCAATGAAGTCAGGAGGATCATCTACATTGAATCCTTACGCAGCAGCTTACGTACCACTCTCGAAAAGAGAGGGTTCTTTGGCTGATACAAAGCCTGCCACACATCATCACGTGCAGCAGCAGCAGCAACATCATTATGTAGCTCATGGTTATGGAGTCCAAGGAATGGGAAGTTATCCTGGTTCTCAAATGTCGCCTAAGAAGTCCTCTGACATGGTATACAATCATCAGTTGAAAGATGAGGATTTGGAGATGGATATGGATATTGAGTACCTTTTAGTAACATTCGCTGGTCTTTCACATGAGTCTATCAATGATGTTTACTTGGCTAACAGTTGTGATCTTGATGCAACTATCGAAATGCTGAACCAGCTCGAGGTAATCCATTCACTATCAATAGATCCGTTGATTTGAAAGTTCACAGTATTGACTTTTGGTGTTTCTTCATACAGATTTACAGTACTGAAGCTCAGGAATACCTCCCAGACACACTGGACATTGGCGATGTACCTGAGACCATCACCGAGCCTTCAACCTCAACAGTTTCGAAACCAAAGAATGAAGCGAATGCATCATCATCATCATCATCCTCGGGTATCCACAACGCACCTGTATCCTCCTCCTGATTTGATGAGTCCTTAAAAAATGTGAAGTTTTTTTTTCTTAAGTTTCTTGCAAATGGATGATATCAAGTTTATGATATTCTTAGGAGATCTCTTTCTATATTTTCCCCACTTTGTCTCTGGGAAAAGAGAGTACAATGTATAGTTTTTAAAAAAATTCAGTTTGAGAATTGGGATTTTTCTTTTGTGGTTTGAGAAAAAGCTACGAATCAATCTTTACTCTTTTGGCCATTTTGCTGCTCGATATTATGAATCAATGATATGTTGCTATTGTAGATTCCTTATATAAATGCTAATAATGACTGAAATATCCGTTAATTATGTTAGTCAACCAAAATAATTGTAATCAATGTCAATGTACAAATTGGTAGAGCAAGTTAAAAGATAGTCTGACAAAATTGTAAATGCAGCTACTTTTGCGGCTCTTATGTCTCTCTCTGGGTACTATTATTAGAATTATCTAAATAAGTACTTTGCTAGAACAAAAAATAAATAAAAAAGGAGAAAAATGAGGAAAATAGATTCCGTGAATTTCTGTGTGTGTTTAAACCTGCAAAAGCTGTCATATAATGATTTTAGAGTAAATTATCAAAGATCAATCTGTTCCAGTAGAAGAAAAAAAAACAAAAAACAAGTCGGTGATCTTTTTGTTTTTCCTCTTTCTACAGAACAACTAGTCTTTTCTTCTTCATTTGTTCAATCATACATTGGAGATTTTGAAGATCTGATTCTTTTATTTCTGGGTTTGATTTAGAAGAGAAGATTAAATTTTATAAAACGAAAAAAAAGATGGGTTTGGATTATTACAATATATTGAAAGTGAATAGAAACGCAACAGAGGATGATCTAAAGAAATCTTATAGAAGATTGGCTATGAAATGGCATCCTGACAAAAACCCTAATACTAAAACAGAAGCTGAAGCCAAGTTTAAACAGATCTCTGAGGCTTATGAGGCAAGTCTTTCCATTTTTCTTTTTGTTGCTAATCTTCATTCTCTTGTTCCCTTAGATCCATTGCTTTAGCTAAAGATTTATGGAATGAGTTTGTTTTCTTGGGATATAAGCAAAAAAATGAATCTCCTCAAGCAGATATTCTTGAGGCATATGAGGCAATGTTGTTGCATTGCTAACCATTGATTTCGTCCTAAGAATGTTTTTTTTTTGTGGGGAATGTTTCAGGTCTTGAGTGATCCGCAGAAGCGAGCGGTATATGATCAATACGGGGAAGAAGGATTAAGCGATATGCCGCCTCCTGGGAGCATGGGAAACAATGGAAGAGCGGGCGGTTTTAACCCGAGAAATGCAGAAGATATATTTGCAGAGTTCTTTGGAAGTAGTCCATTTGGGTTTGGATCAGCTGGTGGTCCTGGAAGGTCAATGAGGTTTCAATCAGACGGTGGAGGAGGAATGTTTGGCGGATTTGGTGGTGGAAACAACGGAAGCGAAAACAATATATTCAGAACTTACAGCGAAGGCACTCCTGCGCCTAAGAAACCTCCACCGGTTGAGAGCAAATTGCCTTGTAGCCTTGAAGAGTTGTATTCTGGATCAACTAGGAAAATGAAGATCTCTAGATCCATTGTTGACGCTAACGGGTAAACTTTTTCTTTTAGACTTCTTGTTCTTAAGTTTCAAGAATGGTGGCAATTTTTTTTTTGTTCATTGGTGTTTCTTTGGATGGTGCAGGAGACAGGCGCAAGAAACAGAGATTCTAACGATTGTTGTGAAACCGGGATGGAAGAAAGGGACGAAGATCAAGTTTCCGGACAAAGGAAATGAGCAAGTGAATCAATTACCAGCTGATTTAGTGTTTGTAATCGACGAGAAACCGCACGATTTGTTCAAGAGAGATGGGAATGATCTCATCACAAGCCAAAGAGTAACGCTAGCAGAAGCTATAGGAGGAACAACTGTGAATATCAACACGCTCGATGGGCGGAATCTACCCGTTGGTATCTCGGAAATCGTAAGTCCCGGGTATGAGTTTGTGGTTCCTGGAGAAGGGATGCCAATAGCTAAAGAACCAAGAAACAAAGGCGATCTCAAGATCAAATTCGATGTTCAGTTTCCAGCAAGATTGACAACAGAGCAGAAATCCGCACTCAAGCGGGTCTTAGCAAGTTGAAGAACTGAGATCTTTCTTCCTGTAATCTGTACAAATCTTTGATTATGTTGAATTCAAACTTTTATGCTTAATAGACTCCATTATTCAAAGGTTTACAATTCTATTGAAACACTACAAAACAAAAAAAGCTGATGATAGAGAAGTCAATACACCTAACAAACTTTAATTACACAAACGCATTCACAAAGATCAAAATCCTCTGTTCCTACGTGTACTGTACTGTTGTTGTCTAGGTGTGTTTTGATAGGCCTTCCATCCACTCGATGGTCCCGCAACTGGTTGTTGTTGTGCTGGTGGTCTAGCCATGGTTCTGCTATGAAATTGAGGACTCAAGTCAGGAGGTGGTGGTGGCAGTTGAACTTGGTGGCCTGTGACTTGCGGTTGCCATTCAGGAATGTCATCATCGTCATCATCCTCATGACCATCCCATGGTCGTTTACTACCACTACCTGCTGAATTTCCATATTTAAGAATGAGCTCCCTTACTTGATCCATAGACCGAGACTGAGGCGGTGGTTGAGGAAAAGAAGTAACCGGTCCACTGGAGGAACTGAAGTTAAATTCCGGCAAATCATCGTCATCTTTCGCAGCTACTGGCCCAAATCCAGGTGGCACGTCTTCATCATCATCATCACAACCAACCAAACCATGATTCCTCATGGATGCAACATTTACAACAGGCGGCGGATTCGTAACATTCACACAACTAGACCTTTTGTTTTCTGGAGCCAACACAGACTTCTTAGCACCAGAAGAAGAATGCTGACGTTTGAATCCAGGCTTATGTCGTGAGCCAGGAGACGCGACAACTGCACGCCTCCACACAACAACACCGATCAACCCGATATCCTCTGAACACTTGACCTCATCAAAATGGTCCTTGGAGATGATTTTGCTCAACAACTCAAGTATTTCACCGCGTGGTGGACAGAGGTAAAGCTCAACGCCTGAGGTTGGTTCTGCATAGCCAACTCTTTGGTCAGCTACGTACGACTTAGTAACCTGACCCCAAAAAGAAAAGGACAAAGGCAAAGACTTATAAGCAAAACTAATAAATGTCTTATGTACTAAAAGAAGTAAAATGACAATATATAAAAATTAAAAGAATAATAATCAGAATTAGAATTAATACCTCAAAAAGACTATCACGTTGGCTCTGAGAGATACCATCCTTGCAAACCACGTTCATTACCTGCAATTTAATGTACCAGCTTGATTATTATTTACACTAATTACGAAAAATGCATATAAGAAGAAACTTTGTCCTCTAAGACAAAGAAATATGTTTCGAGCGAGAATCTATTTTGGGTCAAGATCTGCAAGTAGTTTAAGGACCAAGTTCTGGCGTTTGTGGTCTGGTCACTTTCTCTCTGTAAGAGATTCTTGGTAACATTTTGATGATTCTATCTCCTACCTAGTTAACGATACAACTAAAAGTGATTTGGCATACAAAATTTCATGATTTTATACAAAATTTCAGATTCAATCCACAGTTGATTCTCTGGTCAATCAGGGCTTTTTTTTTACTGTCCCGGTCCTGTTTCACAGATGTAGATCAACCGTGAGCTTTTTTGCTTTCTGGGTTCCATGTTTTAGCTAATGGGAACTGGGGAGCCTAATCTCTGCAGTAAGAAAGGACTTCCAATATTGAGATGAGATTTTGTGGATCTATTATTGCTTGTGTAGTAGTAGTAGTAACAAAGAAGAGAGTGAAGCTAATAGTGCTAATGCTACTACAAAGATAATGCACGCAATAAACTTTGTATACCATTAAGACACGGCTTCGAGACAACGGAAGCTCTTTTACAAACTTCCCAAACGCGCTGAGTCTCACTCTACCCTTTACCTCCACCATTGTTGGCCACTCGCCTGTCTTTGCTTTCTCACCACTGCACGAGCAAATCGAGTCAGACACAATGTATGATTCAATGATACCCACATAAGATCCTTTTCTCATTCCATCTTTTGTTCTACAAATTAAATAAACATCAGAGTGTGATATAATTCTACATGTACTCTTTTGTGAGCTGTTTCCTATTAAGTCTAAACTTAGCTTCATGCATATCTTTGGTACTAATAACCCATTTCTATAATGGTTTGATTTCACTATGTTCGAATCCAAATAGCAAACAAGAGATAAAAGTTTAAAGTAATTAAGAAGACTTGCCTCTTGAAAATTCCAGTGACTGAGACAACGGAAGCGGCACTAAGCTGCAGTATACCATCCCATATTCGGTCCTCTTTAATGTTATCAACCAAAAGTATTTCTTCAGGTTTAGAGACATCAGTGTCGAGTTTGACACCAGCATCCGGTTTTGGGGAAGTTACATTAGTCATTATGAGTTCTGTTTTGGAAGAGACGCTCTCACTGGGTTCCTTTGGAGACTGTTTTGGAGATCTTGAAGGTGATTTTGAATGTGACCCATCTTTAGAGTCACTCTTCTCAGATGCAGGCTCTTCCTTTACAGGAGGATGCTCATGTGGACTGCCAAATGGAGGTTCTGAGTTCAGGGATTCCATGAACTCATCAAGCGATACAATTGGAGGAAGAAAACCCACATCCTTCATCTCATCATCCATTGACAGACCATGCATTGGATCAATCTCCTCTGTTGGGGGCAGAGTCATAGCAGATGATGTTCCCTGGTTGAGTTTTATGTTCTTATCATTCGAGTCATTTTTCTTTAAAGTGGATTTGGTAGATGATTTCGCGGATTTTGCTTTGGCTCGAGGTTTACTATGTGAGGTAATCTCAGCAGAGACATCCACTGTCCCACTATCAACAGGATCAATTTCTACCTGGAACTCACCTTTATGCGTTTTCCTCACCAGATTTCTGACATCAATGTCTGCATCCCGCAGGACAACCATCTCCGCCATCTCTTCTGCTTTTGCTTGTCGCCACTGAGAAAGCTCCTTAGAAGCAAGTTCCTCAGCTGTCATATTACACAATCTCTCTGGAGATATCTTTCCGGACATGACACTTTCTCTTAGCTCAGGATTGTTCTTATCCTTCAAATTGAATAAGAGAGACCTTCCCTTCTCTTTGTACTTCTTGTTCACACCTCTAAATAGCTTAAAAAGTTCCAACTCAATTTTAGATGCCAAGAGCTCTGGATCCTCAAACGACTTTTGAGGTTCATTCTCCCCAAAATCTGAAACAGGTTCCAAAACCCATGAGAGGCCATTACCCTGTAAAAGTTCATCCCCAGAAAAAATACTATCACTAAAACGAACATCATCACAGGGGAAAACCTCGTCAAATTGAGTTTTCTGTACATCAGATTGATTAACATAATTCATCTTTGTGTCATTGGAACTCTCTTGCGACAAAATTCTTCCATTGCCATTCTTCTGCCCAAAACTATCATCCCTTGTTGACAATGCCGGTGTGATGTCTTCAGCTACTGTAACACTAGTACCATCAGCTGAGGCAGGCTCATTACTTTCAGCTATTGGAACACTTGCTTCTTCAGTCTCTGAATTCTTTTTCTCTTTCGGAGATTCCTCATGCTCGTGAACCAAAGCCAAGGCAGCTGCTAATGATTCCTTCATTTTAGATCTTAAAGACTCGTTACCATCATTCTGTGTTTTCACCGACCCTTGTGACAGGCCTGATTGTTTCTTGTTCATCACTTGCTTCCCAGATTTTTGGGAAGCAGGTTCCATTTGCCTTGATCTCTTAGCAGACGTTGGTGGATGTTCCGTCTTGGAAGAAAGAGTAGCAGGTGGCGGCATATGACCCCGCTCAATACTTTCTGAATAAAATTGTTCTAGCCATGGTCTGTGATGCACTGGCTCTACTCGCCTATTTGGTGCATCTAACTTCTCGGAAGCAGCAGAACCACCGAGAGTCGACTGAGACTCTGGTGGTGAATTACGCTTCCCTGCCCCTGGAAGGATACTACATGCAGATACAGAACTCTCTCCAGAATACGAATGTGCAACAGGAAGTTGAAACTGAGGCATCAAAGACTGAGTATCAACCAACATAGAGGATTGAAAAGGGACATCCTCAGGTTCAAATCGGAATGCCAAAGGACCAGAGACAGATGTTTCCATAGGCTCTTGTTCCATGTCTGAAACTGAGATATGCTGATCATTTGATCCTACTATCTCTATCAGATTCGTTTCTCCAAAAGTATCTGTCTCCAGATCAATATGCTCTGTTCCCATATTACTGGACATGATACTAAACCACAACAGCGATATCCAAACATTCACTTCAACAGCTCTGAGAAAAACAAAAATAAAATATTTGGTTTAGAATAAAAACAAAAAATTTGATTCAATCCTACAACATAATCCGATCACAGAAGAAGAACACACATCTCCATTTTCATTTCCGATTACAGGAAAAAACAAAATCAAAACCCAAAAAAAAAAAAACAAAACCCATTTCTAAGAAGATTCAACAACAGCCAAATCAAACAATATACACTAACATAAACCAAATAAAATTCGAAATTGGAGACCATGAAAATTTACCTGATTTCAAACAAGTTCACTGGAAAATCAATCGGAGCAAGATATGTGCGAAGGGAAGAGGAAACCCTAAAAGCTTCTGGATTTGGGGATAAGAGTTTTTTTCAGCTGTCTCGGTGACGGAACCAGTTTCTTCTAGAGATGATTAGTGGAGGAGGGTAGTACTTGTGATAAGGCCAAAATCCTATATGGGCTTTACTAATAGGCCCATATTAAATGGGCCTTAGTGAACCAAATTACTTAGGATTCCTCTCTCAGACAAATCCAACGGTTGGATTTACGTGTCAACGTCTCATCAAACGGACGTTAATAATTTGCATGCGAGATGTTTTTATTTTTATTTTTATATTATCGGAAACAAAAAAAAAACAGAAACAAAGACGCTGTCTTTTCGAGAAAAAGGAAAAAAAATCAAAATTAGGAAAGTAAAATAATTTTCCGAGAAAATTTGTTATCATTTTTTTTCTAAGCAATCTAAAAAACAATAACGAATCATAAATTCTTCAAATCCAAGCTCTGTTTTTTGTTCTTTGTCTTCCAGATTTGTTTTTTTTTTTTTTTTTTTAATACACTCTAGATTCAGTTTTCTCTCTCTCTCTCTCTATCTCTAGGAATGTTTTTGTTCGTGGAAACTGGAATCATGAGATTAAGATTTTGAAGGAGAAAGCAGGTAATGATTAGGGTTTTCTAAGTATTGGGTATTATAAAAGTGTCAACCTTTTTTTTTCTTCTTCGGATCTAAAACCACATTACACGTTTCTCTGTTTTTATGTCAGATCCATGTTCTTGTCAGAGAATTTAGGGCTCTTTGTTTGGATTTGAGCTTTGCTTTTGTTCTTCTTTGTGAAAGTTTTGAAATTTGGGAAAAGATATGTTTAAGCAGTTTCTAAGTAAACTTCCGAGGAAGTCTTCAAAATCTGATTCTGGAGAGCTGAATCGTTCGAGTTCAGGTCCGGTATCGTCTCCGGTTCAGAGATCCGGTACTAGTGCAGGTTCGGGTCCGGTTCGATCTAACTCAGGGAAGCGTATGTCATCTGCTGTGTTCCCAGCGAGTGTTGTTGCCGGGATTGAGCCTTTGGTACCGTTTAAGGACGTACCAAGCTCTGAGAAACTGAATCTCTTTGTGAGTAAAGTTAGTCTCTGTTGTGTGACGTTTGATTTCTCCGAACCCGGTAAAAACTCGATTGAGAAAGATGTTAAAAGGCAGACATTGTTGGAGCTTTTGGATTTTGTAGCTTCAGGGTCTGTTAAGTTTACTGAGCCAGCTATTCTTGCAATGTGTAGAATGTGTGCTGTTAATCTGTTTAGGGTTTTTCCTCCGAATTATCGGTCTAGTTCGGGTGGTGAAAACGATGATGATGAGCCGATGTTTGACCCTGCTTGGCCTCATTTGCAAATTGTTTATGATTTGCTGCTTAAGTTTATCACTTCTCCGTGTCTTGATGCTAAATTGGCAAAGAAGTATCTAGATCATGCTTTTATTGTGAGGTTGCTCGACTTGTTTGATTCGGAGGATCCTAGAGAGCGGGAGTGTTTGAAGACGATTCTGCATCGGGTATATGGGAAATTCATGGTTCATAGGCCGTTTGTACGCAAGTCCATGAGTAATATATTCTACCGGTTTGTGTTTGAGACAGAGAAGCATAGCGGAATCGCAGAGCTTTTGGAGATTTTCGGGAGTATTGTGAGTGGATTTGCGTTGCCTTTGAAAGAGGAGCACAAGATCTTCTTGTGGAGAGTGTTGATTCCATTGCACAAGCCTAAATCTGTCGGAAACTACTTCCAGCAGCTTTCTTATTGTATCACTCAGTTCATAGATAAAGAGCCGAAACTTGGCAGTGTTGTGATAAAGGGTTTGTTGAAGTTCTGGCCTATCACGAACAGCCAGAAGGAAGTGATGTTTCTCGGGGAGGTCGAAGAGATTGTAGAAGCAATGAGCGTGATGGAATTTCAAAAGATCATGGTTCCTTTGTTCTTGCGGATTGCTTGTTGTGTCACCAGTTCCCACTTTCAGGTACATTCCTATTACGAATTGTTTCCTTGATCTCGATATCGTGTTGCAGTTAGATATCATATATGATTGATCTGCATGAGCATAATATAAGCTTATAAAGTTTGAACAATTGGGCGTCTTGTGTTTCAGGTTTCTGAAAGAGCTTTGTTTTTGTGGAACAACGATCAAATTGTGAACTTGATTGGACACAACCGGCAAGCCATCCTACCAATCATGTTTACTGCCTTAGAAAAGAATGCTCAGAACCACTGGAACCAATCTGTGCTAAACTTAACCTTAAACGTAAGAAAAATGTTCTGTGAAATGGACGAGGCTCTGTTCATGTCTTGCCACGCCCGCTTTAAAGAGGACGAAGCAAAGCTATGTTCTGCAGCGGAAAAGAGGAAAGAAGTATGGGCAAGGCTAGAGAACGCAGCAAGTATGAAGCCGATAACAGGAAAGACGGCTGTTCTGGTAACTCCTCGAGCAACCTCCATTGCCTGCTAAATAGCGCTTAAACCAATTCACGGACAGTTTATCCAACGGAAATGAAGCAGCAACATCAAAAGGATGATGGAGTGGCTGTTGCTTAAGCTATGGTCTTCGGGAACTTTTCATCGGGGTTGATCTCTGTAATATTATATAACTTTGATGTTGTTAGATGTGTGGCTTTTAATGCTAAATCTCTTGCTTCCTTTTAAAGCAATGAAACCATGTTGCAGATTTTTTTATCAAACTCTTTGTATCAATCAATTAAGTTTATATATCCTTTTTCTTTCAACTAGGACTTTACGGATCTAAACTTAGATCACACAACAACAAACATCAAAAAGTTTATGTTTATAGCCAAAAGAAATAAATGTACAGGTTGTTGTTTGTTCCTCACAAAACTTCATAGACTAAGGTCATGCACGAAGAACGTCTTCCCACGATATGTGATGGACCTTTCTTCAGCTCCAAGGCACCACAAATGGCCTTGCAGGTTAAGAGTCTCTTTCATTCCTGCTGTTTCCCACACAAACTCAAAGAGGCCCAATGCCCTATCTAACTGCTTCATCCCTCTCTCCAACATTTTCTCATCCGTTGAAGTCAAGATCCTCCCCATGCTTAAGCACAAGAACTCGCCCTTCTCCTTGTAAAACCCACCACAGAGATCAACTTCAATATCACGCACACGGCCATAGAGGAAATACATGACGAGAGAGAACAAACAAGGCGAAGGACTGCCCAACATCTTTGAGAGTTTTCTGTACACAAGGTGCTCTTGATGTCTAACCTCTCTAAATCCAATAGTGTTGTCCAAAAACACATCTTTGATCTGCAAAAGCCCTTCTTTCATCGATACAAGCTTTTCCAAATGATAAAGTACAGTAATTTCTTCATCATGTTCAAGATACCTTCTCAGATCATTCACCATATCAAGAACATCTTCCCATTTCGCAGAAGCATTAGCTTTCGCATATCTAGCTGGCACAGGCCGCATCCAAGAAGTTGATTTCTCGGCTTCAAATGAAACCGATGATTCAGATAAGAATCTGAGGCAAGACAATATCACTTGCTGACCCAATACTCTACCTTGACTCACCTCTCTATGTTCAACTAACCAATCAACTTCTTCTTTAAGACCATTCAATATATCTTCAAGAGCACCTCTCCATATACGATACTGCGTTACCTGTGAACACACAGTGCACCTCACTAGCTTCCGCTGTTGCGCCGAGACATTAAGAAAGTTGCTAACTTTAGTCAATGAATTCACCACCAATGGCTCTCTTTCACTTTCACTCCCAAAAAATGGGAACTTGAACCTTCCCTCTTCTCTGAGCTTCTTCTGAATTGAAGGAGAACCAACAAACATTCTAGCCAGAGACTTAAAGGCTTGCATTTTCTTTTTGATACCATCATCATAAATGACAACACCATTGATGTCCTCTAGCTTCCCATCGACTAAATCGACATCTTTCAATGCACGGCTTAGTTTTTTCAGAACTGTGAGTTTCGACTCGTACCATTCACAAGGCAATGTATCTTCAAAGGAATCAACTGAAGAATGATACAAAACCTGGATTGATTGGAAGAAGCGACTCGGATTTGCTCTGAAACAGATGTCAGAGATTAGAAGTCTTCTTATTTGATGATACCCATTAACCCACATTTGAAAAGCAGCTAAGTGTAACAGCAACGAGTTAATAGTCAGACATCAAATCCTCTCTTAGGAATTTCATCAAACAGTTTGTATGCACTTTTTGAGAAAGAAGAAACTTGACGAAATTGGGCTCTTAATTCATCCACAGGTGTGATCTTTTCAAGAGATCAAACTTTTAATGCATGATTAAGTATCGTGAAAAGAAGCAAAGCGAATTAGAGAGAAGAGATTCAAGGGAAGCTTTAGATGACAAGGGAAGCTTTAGATGACAAGTGAAGCTGTGAGAGAGAGGAGATGAAGTTGGAAGCGAAGAAGAGCTTGTTAATCGCGTTTGGATCATTAATGGGCCGACTCATTATAAGAGCTTGTTAATCTGTTATTGGTATCATGATTTTTAAATTCTATTCAAAATCTAGGGCGATAGGCACTAAGAGCGTAAATGGTAACATGAAAAAGATATTCAGCCAGATTCAGTAATTCCGCAGTTACCATTTGCATAAAACTAAATTCAGCCAGATTCAACAGTTTTTCCAACATCAACAGATACATAGTATGTTCATTTCAGATAAAAATTTGGATTATAACGATTCACATTAAAATTAAAATATTTTTGGCTATTAAATTAAAATATTTTTAAAATAAGTTTAGATCATACAAATACGATATATGAATAATTCATACACATAAAATTATTACCAGAATAGACAAGAGACATATTTATGTTCAGATATCTATAGATAATTTTAGATAATTTTAATAAATTTTAGATACTTAAATATAATTTTCCAAATTTTTGCAAAAATAACTCATACTTATGCTAAAATAATATTTAAAATATCAAATTAAAAAAAATTGTTAATCATCCTAATCATATTAAGGATTTAAACTACTAGAGAACAATGAAAAATCAATAAGATAATCTATACTATATTATCATGTTTATTTTAAAATTAATTTTTCAATAAAACTTTGACAAAGCTTTCTATTAATTAATTATATCATTTTAATAGTTCAAAAATTAGATTTGGAAGAACAACTCAATTTTGCTAAAAAGATATTAATTCTAGTATTTATTTATTGGTATAAGAGTTAATTAGACAATTAGATAATTTTATCTATTTTATTTAGATATTTTTCCTTAGTTATTCTACTAATATTCATAATTATTTGACGATATTTCAGTTAAAGTCTTAATTATTTCGACAGATTCTGCTGAAAAGCACAAAAAAAAAAATTCAGCTAGATTCAGCGGTTACCATTTGAAAATGTAAAAATTCAGCCAGATTCAGCTAAAAATCACAAAAAATTCAGCCAGATTCAGCAATTCAACCGGATTCAGCCAGATTCCTCGGTTACCATTTAGACCATGAATCACCCTTTGTTTAGCGTCTAGCGGTTTCTTGAATATTGGAATTAATTGGTTAAATCTTTTTTTTTAATCATTTTCTTAGTCTTAATAATTCATATTCAGTCCAACTTAAAGTATTCTTTAAGTTATCTTCTTTTGTATAAGTAAATATAGTGTATGATAATGTTTAAAATATGAATCTTGATTCCCAGTTATTAAGATCTTCAAATGTTAAACATATACTTTGATAACAAACTCATGTGAAAACTCGAATTTGTGTTAGTGTTGTTAATATGTCACCACTCTTTTTTTTTTTGTCAAAGAATATGTCACCACTCTACTCAAATCATACTATATATCGTATCTTTTTGACCAAAAAAAAAAAAACAATTAATGTGAAGTGGCTCTAATTTTGCTGGTGGAATTATACTAAACTCTTTAAACAAAAATATGTTTTCATCAAATTGTTGACAATACATGCTCCATCCATGTCAATTGCGTGCTTTGCATAAAGATAGAAATTATTAGGAAGAATGTGGAAGGGTGCAACAGAACAAAGACAAAAGAAAGAAGGGCTAAGAAAAAAAGGCTTAGAAAGATGAACATGCTTTGCTTTTTTATGTGGGTTAAAGAGAAAATTTTAAAAAACTTTTTCAAAAGTTACTGAAATTTTTCCAAAATTTAAGAATTTATTATTGTTTCGTAAGGGCGTTTTTGAAATGGATAAAAAGTTATCTTTGCTATTGCTTTTGTTTTAAAAATTGACTTTAACAGTAAGAATATTTGTTTATTTAACAAATGATGTGCACTTTACTTAGAATATTGGTCATCGACGGGTCTCTCTCGTTTCCTCATTAAAAGAAACACTAAGTCTACGTATAATTAAGAGTATGTTAATTAGCATGAATTATATATTTGCATGAAATTATGTTTAAAGCTATATATATACTGTATATAGTTGCACACATCTACCCTGACCCTTGTAACTTAATTATACCGCCAACACTGAATTTTAAGCAGTGGCTTAGTTTGACACTAATTGTAATTTAATGATTGCTTATGGATCTTTAGGTAACATGACTATGTTAGTTATAATAACCATATGATTTAGGAATTATATATATGCACTACTATATTTGGTATTTAAAAGAAGTTTATAAAGCTGGTTGTATTTTATTGTTTACAATAATTCACAAACCTACAAATACTAATATTCATCTAAATCAAATCTAATAATTGATGGTTTTGAAATTTAAAATGGGAAGACATTCACCATGATGCATGATAATAATACCTAAGACGTACTTTCACTTCACTAAAACCAAAGAAGAATAAAATGATGAATTGAAGTAAAAGTGGGGAAAAAAACGAAAGATTCTTTAGTAAAAAGCCAATTAGTGCAACCCTTTAACGCAAAAATAAAAGCTAAGCAATGGATTATAGTAGCAGACATTAAAGACTGGTTGTCTTTTTTTTTGACCCGTTGATGATAATCTTATACTACACTTCCATGAGTTCATTGTATTGGGAATCCTATGCAAAATGTAACGTGTGTGTGGACACGTACGTACGCTTTCTTATACTATTTTAGAGTCCAAATCATGACAATAGAACGAACGATAAAATTAAAATAGGAGTAGATGTAGTCAGTGTGAAACAAACCGAACAAGCAGTGTAAAATATATTGTTTCTCGAATAGAATTGTATCAGTTAGTAAATTAATCAGCACCATTTTTTTATTTTTCGATTGCTTCATGAAAAACAAAAAAAAAGTGAACCATGTATACAACAAAAAATGAGGTGTACATCTATTTCTTTTAATTTTCTCATTTTTGGTTGTATAAATGGGTTCATATATTAAATTTTCACGAAAACGAATTGGTCGGCTTTTCGTTCAAATAGTTAAGGATAACATAATTAATATTTTTCTGATAACTATTCTCATTTTAGAGGGAACTCGTAGAAATTTCATTCGGTTTGGTGGTTAACTCATTATATTATCGTCAAGCCATATCTAAATATGGATGCTTAATCTTGATCTACCTTTGAAAGTTTTAAAATTTGATTATTATTCACGCCTTTTTTTGAGGCATTGGATTGAACAAAAGGTTTCGTACGTTGTGGTCCATGATGCATCATCTATTTCAAACGCTTACTAGAGTTTGTGTTTGGTTTAACGTAAAACTCCACTCCTATACTACGATTTTTTTTTTTTTGATAAACCCTATCGGCTGATCCGGTAGGCCTCGGTAGGAACGCACCGAAGTGCTACAGAGTGGAATTTTCCCGATCCAGGTAGAATTGGGCCACCACACTGTCTGATCCGAGTTTGAAATACCTTCCGACTAATGCCAGAGGGTAGTCAGGCCGCCTGCATTTCTGACTACCAGGTAAACCAATTGGGTCAAGGCCCAACTGACAGACTTCCCAAACAAATGTGTTTTTGTTTCCATGGAGAATCGAACTCGGGTTTGGGAGTTTCATACTTCACCAAAGGTTTCTCTGCCACTAGACCACAAAGGCTTGGGTCCTATACTACGATTTATATGATTGCAAAAAGTAAATGCATAAAAAGATTTGCGTGCAATTTGGATTTTGCTGCCACCAAAACAGCAGTTCTCAACGTCTCGTACGATCAACATTCAACAAGTCAAGTGCTTCGAACTTAGGTGAGAATAGGGATTGCGGAATCAGAAGGCAACAACCTTGTCATAAATAAGAATACATTAAAACAAACGTACATACTAGCTAGGAGATGGAATGACATCAGAATTTTTTTGTCTTGCTTACATTCGAACATAAACCAAACAAAGGTCCTACAAGATATGAAACGTGTCAAATCTAAAGGGAAAAAAAAATCATGACATAAAGGGTCGGTATCTTGTTCCGGTTCTTCATCAGTTTTCTCTTCTCTAATGCTTCCTGGTCCAAAAGAAAAGTATCAAAAGATACGTTAACTTACTGTTTTTAGTCAAAATATATATGTTGTGACTTGGGATTAGAAATTTACAATTATTGTTGGACTAATAGGGTGGTTCAGTGGCAGGTTTTGGTGCGTTACACCTGAAACACTCTGACCTGCTTGCGAAGTTATGTTCGTTGCAGCCTGACCTATATATACACACATAAATTAACGATCGGTTTAGCTTACGTAAAACCCAACATATGCATGAGTTATAGATATGACGTGATGACAAAAACCCATATACATTTCATGAACCATGCACATGAACAACATTTGTTATCGCAAAAAAAAGAACACATGCATACACGCACTAACAAACAAACAAAAAGTACCTTGGGCAAATCCAATCTCCAGATTTCCAAGGAGAACGGCCTGTGCCGCTGCCACCACTGCTGCTGCCAAAACCAAAAAGGCCACGTCTTGGACCAACATTCATGTCTATAAACCCGGTTGTTGCAGCAGCACTTGAACTTGAAAACTCATCTTTGGCGGCACCACACTTGAAACAACTGGACCTATTGGCAAAATTATGTGTCCCGCAACTCCCAACGTTGCAATACCAATCACCGGGTCTCACGTCGGGCCCGGTGTTGAAACCGAAGGAGCTACTAACCGGACGGCCACCAAAACTGCCGAGTAAGTCAGTACTGATGCCGCCCGGTCTAGGCTCTCTACAACGTTGGCATGAATCCCTCCATTGGAAGTTGAGGTGGCTACACGATCTGCAGTTCCAATCTCCCGGCCTATTCATCTTCTTCTACGACCCCATAGAAAAAAAAAAGTAAATAATTACACAAAATTAATAAATATATATCTGTATACAAATAATGTAACCTATATATATGTTATGATTACCTGAGGATGTTAAATGGAAACGAATAAAGAGAATTGATGAAGTGAGTGTTAGAGCATATGAAGGTGTTGTTGTACTCTCTACATATATTTATATGGACAAAGCAAAAGTCCCTAGCTTTAACAACCGGGAACAATTTTTGAAGTGAAATTAGGGTTTCAATTGGTTTATTTACTTTCTTATTTGCTACAGCTTTAATGCATATCCCTTTAACGTTGGGTTTCTCCGTAAACTACGTTATTCCCAAAAGAAACAAATTTATCTATTTATATATATCGAGGACTTTAAATTTATCTATCATTTTTTGACCCCACTATTTTAAACAAATAAAAGAAACACAAGTTTAAAGCTTTCGATATCAGCCGTTTTCATTTTGCGTCTGCTTCACAAAAGCTAATACATATACATACTGCCAAATTCAATTCCATTTTTGTTTATTTATCACATACTTGACATATGTAAATCTGCGTAATTTTAGACACATAAATATTTTAAAATTAATCAAGACGTATTCTAATAGATTAGAAGAGTACCAAACTATAATCCGAGTTCAAATTCGGAAATGTGCAGTGGGTTGTAAACGATCTTTAATTTAACTTAAATTGAAAGATCAAAATAAAATTATTTCAATCTTTACGTATGGGGAGGAAAGTAATTTCCAAAATCTAGTCCTAAATTTACAAAAGACCCAAAATCTTACTGGTTCTTTAATTTATACAAAATAACAAATTAAACCAAAGTTTGCCAAATTACATACCAAGATGACTAAAAAATATCTCTTACAACTCTTGCTTTTAATGGTGGTGTGGAAACATAGATGTGTTTTTTTTTTTTTTTTTTTGGGCGACGGAAACATAGATGTGTAAGATTTTGGTGTCATGAACGAGAGTGAATCCTCCTAATTACTTGGTCTCAAGGTTTTATAACACTTGAATTGATAATGAAAAGAGATCGATACTATAAATGGCCTCTATATATGGGTTATTAATATAGTTTTTGACTAACAAGTGGATTCTCGCTATGAGACAAAATGAAAATTTCACTAAATTTCACAAATGAAACTGAAAAAAAAAGAAAAGAAAAGAAAAGTAAAAGATTCTTAGACCTTTTGGGGACCCAGTTCGTATATGCTTATAGATTTGTTGTTAACTGTATATGCACATATGATCATATAGATCCTGACTGACGACAAGCTGAGGAATATATAGTTATATTCTCATTATCTATTTCGAGCATGTACCACTTTCATATTATTCATCAATCGTAACTTCGTGGTATAACTAATTTGTAATCACATTTCATATATTTGTATAGATAATAAACAGATATATTGATGGAGGTACATGGGTGTATAATATGCTCTCGTGCGTGTCAGGAGAAAAAGGATGCAGCATGAAGTAAAAAACTCTCTAGTAATGTTAAAGCAAAAGTTGCATATGGCAACAGTTTCAAGGAACGTATCTGTTCCCTTAGCCGCGGAAAATTATAAACGTCAAAGGAATAACTTCTCTTAGCTTTTCTTTAATTTAATTACTCTTGTAACTAATATTCAAGTATATCCATGAGAACTTATTCGTTCGTGATTCTCAAACAAGACTTAAGAAAATCATCAAAAATTATAGATTAAAGCGTAATTAAAACAAGAATCATTAAATTAAATGGGAAGGAAAAGGCTTTGAGGTTCGTATCTTGACCATCTTTGTGTCCTTTTGATTTGTCTACTTACAACAAGACAGTTTCGTCCACTTTTTTATTTAACCTATCATTTTCTTTATTTTCCTCACTGTACATACAAATTATAAATTGTGGTTTGTGGATACACTTCAAATGCAATCGCTTTTTTTACCGTCAAATCACCCTTTCTATTGTGGTACATACTTGTCTATCTAAAGTTGAGTCAGCTATATGATAATAAGACAGAAAAATCCACAATAAGACATAGGGTTTTGTGTAAAATAATCCTCACAATCACTAATTTTTGCAACTATATCTTTTACATTCCAAAAATGAAGAATAATTTTTTGAAACCCAAAATAATAGGCAATATAAGCAATTTTATCTTAGGTTTTTTTTGCACAAAACCCTAAGATATACTCCATCCGTTCCTGAAAGTTTGATGTTCTACTATTTTAGGTTTATTCCACAAAAATTGATTTTCTAGCTTTTTATTTTATTTTTATTAATTGATATTAACAAATCGTAGATTTCAAGGCGTAATGATTACAAATAATTAACTGTTTTAGATTACTATTGGTTCATACATTATTAAAAAAATAAAAAGAAAAAATTATGAAATGATTAAATCATGATTGTTTCTTAATATATGTGTAAACTCTAAAACATCAAATTTTCAGGAACAGAGGGAGTATAACTTAAATGACTTTATTCAACTTTTAAGATATACATATACAGTAGTAGAATTTCACTAACAGTACAAGTTATATATTATTTACTGAAATGAAGGACAATATTGTATTTTTTTCTAACTTATGTAAAATGTAAGAGATAATGTAGTGTATATATATATATATATATATATCTAATTGTCATGTACCCCCAAACAAGTCTTTTTATGTATATTCATAAGTTTAGAAAATTAAAGCTTTAAATTAATTATTTGTACAATTGTAGTATACGAACTAAAATATAGGTTATGGTGATTTTTTTGGTAGGATGGTTATGGTGATTGAAGGTGCATGCTCTATACAACTCCGTCCATGGCTCCGACCCTAATGCCTTATCCATAAGTAGCCATAAAAGTGTAACTCGAAATTGAAGAAAAATAATGGGTAACTTAAAAAAGAATATTTAGAAAGAATCATAATAGAGAGAGAGACAAGGGAGAAAATAGAAGAATCATAATAATTAATAAACCCACCATAATGTCTCGGGGAATGGTAAAGAAAAACTGACGAACACAAAAGAAAAGAGAGAATCTATTCGATTATCTTTGGGAAATACTTCCATGCATCATCATCACTTATCTCAACTTCTCCAAAATGTCTTATGATTTTCCCACGTATTTTATTTAGGATGATTCAATTATCTATGAGTATGATCATTCGCTAGGACGATTACTTAGCATAATCAAATTGTATGTTAAGATTGCGAGCAAAAAATGTTCTTAAGAAATTATATATATATCATTGTTATCTAGAGTTTTTATAGCCCCATGAAAGATTAGACATTAAAAAAAACCTCAACATACATAACTCACTTTTTCTTAAGTTTATTCATGAAATAACCATATGATATAATTTCACATTTACTTAAAAGAGTAAAAGTGTTTGATATGCCATGTAATTCCCCCAAAATAACATATCCTTAAATATATTAAAACAGTGCTGACCAAAATACAGAGGAAAATAAATTAGTTAATGGATTTTTTTGTATTTTTGTAAGTTGAGGGTTATTTTAAAAATATTGGCTACTTTGAGGGTTTTCTTGCTAATTGACAGGAAAAGTAAACCGAATATGGTTCTACAAGTAAACCGGACAACAAAGTAAAACCCAAACGAAAAATAAAAATAAACAAAACTCTCAAAATTAATTTTGTTTAAGCAGAAAAGAAGAAGAAGAATCCATGGCGGAAGAAGAATTGCAGAGAATCGATGAGAAGAAGCCATGGCGAGTTCTCGAGTTCTACAGTGGAATCGGTGGAATGGTATCACTCTCCTTCTTCTCTAATTCTATGTTTTTGGTGAAGTCTACTCTCTTTCATAAACCCTAATTCCTATGTTCCTTTTGCTCTTAGAGATACTCTTTAATGGCGTCAGGTGTTGTTGCAGAAGTAGTTGAAGCTTTTGAGATTAATGATTCCGCTAATGATGTTTATCAACATAATTTCAAACATCGTCCTTATCAGGTTTCTTCTTTGTTCTCAAATTCATCATTTGTGAAATTGGTTGCTTATAAGCTTATATATGATTAATCGATAGAAGCATTGTTACATTTTCAAATTGTAGATGATGCTAGTTCTGTGAATTAGGCCATGATTTGTTCTTAGATTGTTGTTATTTGAAAATGTGCCATTGTGTTTCACGTTGCGGCGGTTAGGGCGGAAAAATCCGTTTGCGGTTCGGACCGCTTTTTATTTATCATTCATAACTATAATCCGTAGTAATGCAGATTGAAAAAAATAGAACAAGTCCGCCGCGAACTAACTACAGACCGTTTTTTACGTAGAAATAAACTTGGTCTCCCGCGGTTTGTTTTCTGCTCCGAAAATAGAGTGTTGTAGTCCACATTGCCCATAGCATCCATTTATACATTTTCCAGTATGGTCTCTTGATTTCTGTTTCGGAATCTTTATCGAATTCTTTTTGTTTTGTTTGTTACATAGGGAAATATTCAGAGTCTCACTGCTGTTGACTTAGATAAGTATAATGCAGATGCTTGGCTTCTTTCTCCTCCTTGTCAACCTTATACTCGACAAGGTGAATCACTGTTGTTTTCTTTACTATCAACATGACTTGCTTTTCTGTAGCAGATGTGTTGAGTACTAATTGTGTTTTTTGGTTAGGCCTTCAGAAACAATCTGGTGATGCTCGGGCTTTTTCGTTTCTCAGGATTCTCGAGCTTATACCGCATACGTCTAAGCCCCCACAGATATTGTTTGTAGAGAACGTTGTTGGGTTTGAGGTATGTGTTTGCTTGTGCTTCTCAGCTGGAGTTATAGTGAGATTTTTAACAATCATTTGTACTTGTTCTCGATCATCTTCTTTGAATTTGTGACATATTTAGTTATTGGTGGTGTTTGTTGGTGCAGACTTCAGATACTCATATGGAAATGATTGATACATTAACAAAGTTAAATTATGTCACACAAGAGTTTATTTTGAGTCCGTTGCAGTTTGGTGTGCCGTATTCAAGACCACGTTATTTTTGTCTGGTACTCTCTTTACCTTATGATTACGTAGTGCATTTGACGCATATCTGTGTACCTAAAACTGTTATTTCTAGTACTCTGAGAATGTATTGGTATATGCTGATTATGAAGCTGTAAAATTTTCTCATGTAGTGTGCACTTTGCGTATGAATTTCCGTTTCATTTCTATTTTCCTGCTTTTATCTTTTTCTTTTGGTTAAAACATCTCATGAACTTTAAAATCATTTGATTTATCTTGTTACTTTGCAGGCCAAAAGAAAGCCTCTGCCATTTAAGTCCCAACACAGTAATAACAAACTACTCTGGTCTCCAAGCCCGTTATATGGGTGTGATGATCAAGTGGAGGTTGGAAAATGTCAAGCAGAAGAAGGATTGGATAAATTACTTCAATTTTGCGAACCAGTAGAGAAGTTTCTCGAGTCAGCTGCACATGTTGATGGCGAGCCAAGTAGTGTTGATGACTCTGAGAATGGGTCCAAAGATTGCTATGGACAAGAAGACGATTCTGTGCCAGACTCTGTTCATCAATATCTAGTACCAGTAAGTTTGATAGAGAGATGGGGAAACGCAATGGATATTGTTTACCCTGATTCAAAGAGATGTTGTTGTTTCACAAAGAGTTATTATCGATACGTGAAGGGCACTGGTTCCCTATTGGCAACTGTCCAGGTACGTTCTTTCATGGAGTATACAATATTACTTTCCTCTCTATTTGCAAAGTGCAAAGAAATGCTTATCGTGAATCTGTGACCACACAGCCAAAAATCAAGGGTAAGGAATCTTGTTTGAAGGAGCAGCGGCTTAGATACTTCACCCCAAGAGAGGTTATAAGCACTGTCCTTTTTACTACCAATGCCTCACTGAAAAGTCAGCTTTATTTCAGTGAAAGATGATTTTTAGTTTCTATTTGATTAGGTAGCTAACTTTCACTCATTCCCTGAAGATTTTGTGTTCCCGAAGCACATAAGCCTTCGACAGAGGTACGCTGTTTCATACAATACACCATTTGAACCAAGATTATGTGCATCCAAGTACATAGCAGAGGCACCATTTTGATTTCGATACAGAATATAAACCCATAATATACTCTTATTTCTCATTACTTTGTGTTTGCAATGTGGAAATAGTTGAACACAAGAATGTGAAACCGTGCTTATAACAGACCGATGTTTCTGACTACACTGTTAAAAACTCCTCTTTGTGCAGATATGCAATGCTTGGAAACAGTTTAAGTGTAGCAGTCGTGGCTCCTCTGCTTCGGTATCTATTCGATTCTTGACTGCAAAACTGGAAGCAGTAAGTGACGCTACCAATTACCTGAACCAGCTATTCTCCCGAACAAGCTTCTCCTACGTTTTGCTACATCATATGACCATGTTCTTCAGTGAAACATAACCATATGCAACTGCTCTGTAATTTTAGGATAAGCTTTGCAATTCATATCATTAAATTTTGTGTTACTGATAGATGGTCATTAGCTACTGTTATGGACACAACTTATATGGGCTTGTCTTTCACGTGGGCCTTATCCGGCCCAGTAATAGATTTTTTTCCCAAAAGTAACATGAATTTGGCATGTCTGCGTCTCCTCTGTCTCTCTCTCTCTCTCTCTCTCGCAGCAAGGGGAAGCTTTCTTCGACTGTGAGTCTGTGACGGTGCGTGAACTTCACGCTCCGGTGATACCACCTAAGGTTAGTCTTCGGCGACGTTACTTTTACCTGATTACTTGCTTTTTACGCTTTATTCTTAATTTTTTCCGACCTGAGATATTTTCCTCATTTGTCCGTACAAATTGTTTGTTCATTTGTTCTTTTCCAATTCTTGACTCTGGTTTTAGTATCACTTGCAAGTAGGTCATCATACAAACCTCAAACTGGTCCAGGTTTGAAGAGAAAAATGTTGCCCAGGGGTGCTATTGATAAGATCCAAGGAAATGTGAGCAAGCCTTGCTTCTGGAAGTCTCTCTCCCCAGGACAGAATTGGAAATCTAAGCCCATGGTAACTTAGTTATGAATCTCTCCTCCTTTGATTTTTACTCACTGTTCTTAGACTCTTTCTATTGAATTTGCTTTGTTACAAGTTTGGTTTAAACATGTCCTCTGTCGAATTGCTTCTTCTGTTTGGATGTTGTTGCTAGAACAGTAAGATGTGATAATCCTTTTATGTTTAGTTTAACCCCTTTATAGACAAGTTATTATAGTATTACCCATTTGTTGTTGTTGTTTAAATAAGCTTAGATCTTTCTATCTTTTAAGAAACTTTGGAGAGATTTTAATGGCACAATGCTTCTTGCTTCTTGGTCTGCGTTGTCTTCATTTTGTGAACTTTTGTTACTTACTGACCTGTTTTATCTACTGTTATGGGTACTTTTACTTCACAGGTTTCATTCGCTATTAGCTCATGTTTATGCTAGTGTTGGTTCTAGTCCTTTTCTATGCATTCCTTGACCTACAAACCAATCGGTTAAGCTCGTGTTTTTGCTTCTTGTGTTTTCCTTTGGAAAGTTTTAGCTTTTAGTCTCATGTTACCTCTTTTTACTGTCTGTATTGTTTTGTTGTTGTCAACTGTTCTTATTGGGTTTATGAAGAGGATTATTCCAGAAGAGTTTGTGAGAAGAACGCCTGGGGCTTTTGAGCACAGAGTGGTGTTTAGTGTTCGTTGGGAAAATTCCTGGCAACTCTGGCTGGAGCGAGAGAAGAACGAGCTGTTTATGATAGAAGAGGATTGGAATGAGTTTGTAGATGACAATCACTTAGGTCCAAATGATAATTTGTTCTTCAGACACGATGAGACGATGAATCTTGAAGTGCAAATCTTTAAGAATAATGGGGACGAGATCATCGATGTACCTCTTGAAGTTGAACCCGAAACAGAACCATTTCATCCTACGCCCAAGAAATCTCACAGGGAGACAACCGCTGCCTCTGCCTCTGTCTCAGGCGGCTCTGGTAAGGCTATTCAAGAATCATCAAACTCAAAACTGTTATTTGTTCTTTATGTCAATGTTTGATTCTTGTTGTTTCTGTTTTGGCGGAATTCTCAGCAAATGGAGGAACAAATTGCCGAGGAAGACAGCGTTCTAATGATGTCAAAAACCCTGAGCGATACCTCTTGAATCCCGAAAACCCTTACTTTGTGCAAGCGGTGACAAAAAGGAATGACGTTCTGGTAATCATAACAGTTTACATTGTCAGTTTTTGTATTCCATAAAATTTACCAGTTTATATCTGTGGCCTTAAAGCTTAGACTTGTCTTTGTTTCCCACTGTATGCCCAAGTAGTATGTGAGCCGACCGGTAGTTCAGACGTATAACTTGAAGTTTGGTCCGGTTAAGTCCACCATTACCTACCTTCTTCCCGGGGGAAAAAAAGAGGAAGGAGAAACTAAGATCTACAACGGGCAACCTTGTTTCAGTGGCTGGTCGGTTCTATGTCGAAGGCACAATCTGAAAATCGGAGACTCGGTGGTTTGTGAACTTGAACGCTGTGGTGGTCTGGTTACGGCTGTTAGAGTGCATTTCGTCAATAAATACTAGACCAATCCTCTCTAGTAGTAACAAAAATGTTATTAATAACTTTCATTAGTAATGCTTAAATGTGACAATCATGTTTTAGTTTAACGAACTTCTATGTTTTTAGATGTCTCTGACTCTTAGTACAAAGTACAAACCATTTGGAGAATACTTGTTTTGTCAATTCGCTTGCTATCTATTGTAGAATAATGTGGGCCATTTTGTTAATGGGCCATACCCGGCCCATTAATATAGTTTGGCACAGTGTTGAGTTTCTCTCTTTCTCAAAGCAGAGATACTTAAGGGAGAAGAACAGACGCAGCAGCGAGAGGAAGCTTCTTCGACTCTGACGGTGCGTGCATTTCACGCTCCGGCGACGTTATTTTTATCGCTTTTTACGCATTTTTCTGTATTTTCTTCTGACCTAAGATATTTTCCCCTTTGACCGTACAAATTTGCTTCTTTCTTCGTTTCTCTCTCTCTGTCTCTCTCATTAGTCACCATTTTCATGTACTCTGCTTTATATAATAACTTTAGGGTTTAGCTAATGAAAGTAAAAAAAGTGAAATAACGCATTAAAGGTTTGATTTTTATCCAGTTTTACTGTTTTCTTTGATTTCATTACATGCAAGTCATCTTCGTCTTTGTTTATGAACCCTAATTCTCAGAATCGATCCAGGTTTCGAAGAGAACAAAATGTTGCCTAAGAGTGTTACTGATAAGATTCAAGAAAATGTGAGCAAGCCTTGCTTTTGGAAGTCTCTTTCTCCAGGACAAAACTGGAAATCTAAATCCATGGTAACTCAAACTTTGTCTCTCCTCTTTTCTAATCTTTTGATGTTATTGACTCTTTCCATTGATTTTCTTTGTTTGCCCTAAAGATCTATTGTTCGTTTGTTGTTGTTCAAAAAAGCTTAGATCTTTCTATCTTTCAAGAAACTTTTGAGGAGATTTTAATGGCAGAATGGCTCCAGCTTCTTGTTCTGCTTTGTCTTTATTTTGTGAAATTTCTTGTTACTTATTGACAAGCTCGTGTTTTAGCTTTTAGTCTCATGTTTCCTTCTTCTAATGTCATTATCGTTTGTTGTTGTCAACTGTTATGATTTATGGGTTGATGAAGAGGAGTTTTCCGGCGGAGTTTGTGATAAGCATGCCCGGGTCTTTAGAGCACAGAGTGGTGTTTAGTGTTCGTTGGGGCAATTCCTGGCAACTTTGGCTGGAGCGAGAAAAAGAAGATCTGTTTATGATAGAAGAAGATTGGGATGAGTTTGTGAATGACAACCATTTAGGCCCAAATGATAACTTGTTCTTCAAACACGATAGCACGATGTTTCTTGAAGTGCAAATCTTTAAGAATGATGGGAAAGAGATCATCGATGCACCTCTTGAAGTTGAACCTGAAACTGAACAACTTCATCCTACTACACCCAAGAATTTTCACAAGGAGACAACCCATGCCTCTGCCTCTGCTTCTGGTATGGATATTCAGATTGATTGAATCGTTTTGATGCTCTTCAAAGTTCAAACTTAATACTATACTTTTCCTTTTACTCGAATGCCAAAGTTTGATTCTTTTTGTTTATGATTTGGCAGAATTCTCAGAAAATGGTCCAGAGAGACAGGGTTGTGTTGATGTCAAAAACCCCGAGCTATATCTTCTAAACCCGAAAAACCCTTACTTTGTGAAAACGCTGTCGAAAAGGAATGACGTTTTGGTAATAATAGCAGTGTTTTCATCAGTTTTGAGTCTAGTTTATGTCTGTTGCCTATCTAAGACTTGTCTTTTCTCTCTATTTCACATGTATGTGCAACTAGTATGTGCCCAAACCGGTGATTAAGAAGTATGGCTTGAAGTTTGGTCCCACTCATTCCCCGATGCATTACCTTCTTCCCGGAGATAAAATCAATGGCTTGACTAAGCTCTATGGTGGTGGCGATGCCCCTTGTTTCAATGGCTGGGTGGGTCTATGTCGAAAGTACAATCTGAAAACTGGAGACTCTGTGGTTTGTGAACTTGAACGCTCAGGAGATCTGGTTACTGCTGTTAGAGTACATTTCATCAATGAAAATATGAGATAAGTCCTCTCTAGTCTAATGTTTATATGTGACCCTTATGCTTCTGTTGCTTTAGTGCAATAGTAGTCCAACTAAAGAGCTTGCGTTTGACTTGGTAGGATATGCATAAACTTTTATTGTAAGTTTTGTAACTCTCCATAAAAATCAAAAGGCCTAGATACATAAGATAATGGCAACGTTTCTTTTGCCTTCTCATACAAGAAAATACAATATAAGCAAAGGCCCATGTGCCTATATAAAACCCTAACCTCTGTCTTTTCACTTTCTCTTTAGAATAAAATCAAAAACTCACCAAAGACAATTTAAGAAATAAGAAAAGACCACACGCTGCATTTTCTTGTAATAGGATTTGTGATTCATCTATGGTTTACGAACGCTTATAAGCTTGACATCGTCGATGACAGGCCCACACAATGACGAGAAATCATCGCTTCTCATGGCATAGAAAGTGCTGTAGAACATAATTCTTGATCGGCTCGAAACCGCCACAAACCGGATAGAAGCTCGTTTAAACCCTCCGGTGCCTTGCGACTCGTAAGGGACCTTAAGTGTCTCTTTTCCCGCAAAAGCCTCAACCACCATTGATCCTTTGCAAGCATTGTTGGCGTCTCCAACCGCAAAAGACAGCACGTAAGTTTTCCCAATGATGGTACGAACCACTTGAGCAATGGCGCTCTCTTTACCCGCTACAAGCTCAATAGCTCGGCGACCCTGTGGGACTGAGAAATGCTCAATGTCTACGTACTTGACAGCCTTGAGAGACTCCACCATCCAGCCAGGTAAAGGAGAGTGGTCATCTTCTATGAACGGTGGGATCAAAACTCCCGTTGTCGCGCCTGGTAGTACTAATGGACCTTCTTCAAATCCTCCGTTTTTCAAAATGTTCTCTGCCATATCAAACATAGAAAAATCATCACTATTCCATATATATCATAACACCAAATGTTCAAGAATCATAAAAGCAGAGTATTTATTATAGTAATTAGCTTACTATTAGTTGGTCGTGGAGGGTAAAGAGATCTCATGGCGACACCATCAATAAGTGGACCACAAGCTGGATCTTCCTCAACACCAGGATTATGAATCACAACTTCAGCAACTTCACTCTCAGCTTGAAACGCCCAAGCATACAAATCCCACCCACTACTACTATAAACCGTCTGCACCGGAATCACACCGGAGTCAGGTGCTACAGATATGTTAAGTCTCTCGTCTTGAGCACAAGTCCTAGCAGCACTAAAAGTGAGCGAGTAATACATTCCTTTAACCACTTTAAGTCTTTGTTTGATCGATGCTTCGTTCCCTAGCCGGACTGCGAATTTACCGGCGGGAACAACGAGAAGCATGTCTCCTTGTTTATGTCCTGATTTGATGTATTCGACGAATCCTGTGACTTCCCAGTTTGGTATTGCTAGTTTGTTTAGTATTTCTGTTCCTTTCATGTCTGATGGTTTTGGTCCTAGCTCGAAGTCTCCGTTTGGTAACATGCCTGTGGAAATGACCGAATTGTCCTTGTGAATATTAGGAATTTTAAAAAAGAAAAAGATTTATAGAGCACGTGAGGTGTGTCCGAAGACAGCCTAACTGGTCCTAAGGTAACATGAACTAAAGGACCTACTCTCAACTTCATTGATTGGAAATGTCCAAAAACTTTAGTGTGTTGTGTTTGTGTCAGAAACATGGGCCAAAACTGTAATTTTTATTACATTGGCTTCTTAAAAAATCTAAATTCTAAAGCGTAACAAAACGATTTTTTTTTTTCATTTTTGTTTGTTAAAATAAGTACTATCGCTAGCAGAGGCAGGTTCGTACGAGTGATATCATCGTAACCAACCACTTTGAAGAAATTTAATGAAATTTTTTGGTTTCCAGCATTATATTGATTATTCATATCACAAATATAATCAAAAGATTTTCTTTTCTCGATTCTTTATAAAATTCTGAGTAAATGAGTTTTTGTTCCCATTAATTTGTGAGAAAAGAAAATATGTGAAAAAAGAAATGAAATTGCCATAATTTACTGTACATAAAGGTTGGAAATTGGAATTGGGGTACAATTTAAGTTTTTTTTCTTCTTCAAAGTAATTTTAAGATACTTTAAAGTAGTAAATCGGAATTGGGGAAGAAAAATGCATTTATGTAATGAATTTTTGTGAATGTATGGGTGTAAAAAAAGTTACCGTCACGGAAGGAGACGGTGGACTTAGAGGCGGTTGCGGTGGCGATGAAAAGAAGGAAGAAGGACACGACGGTGACGCCTCCCATTTTGACGGAAGAGAGAAAGAGATGAGTGTAAAATGTAATTGGCAAAGAGAGTTGTGGCTATTGCTTATAAGGAGAGGGAGCTATAAAAATGACCTTGGAGGTTGTAATATATTACGAGTGTGTGCCACTGAGGCTAGTTGGAGTATCCCACGTGGGGTTGTGACGCTATTCCTTTCCAGAGATTTGGAACCTTATTGACCATTTGGGGTTACTTCAGGAATTAAAATTTTGTAAAAAAAAAAGTATTTTTGCTGTTTATATAGTCAAGCTCTGTTTAGGCGGTGACTGAGGAAGCCAGAAGTGTCCAATTGGGACATGTTTATAGATGATTAGAGGTAATTGCGTATAAACAGGTAATGGGCGGGAGTATTTAAATGTACTACTAGAAATATACGGAATAAAATACTAAACTTATTTAAATACGGTAACGGATCGAATTCGGATAATTTTAATCGTTAAATTTACAAATCGAATTTTCTTTTGATCAAGATCACATCTTTAAAATATGAATATTTCGAATAATTTTGAGAAATTTAGAATATGTTCTAATATCTATTTCTTTTTTTTTTTTTTCTTTTTTTTGTTCATCCGAAATTAATCTATTTCATTATACATGTTTGTTAGGTTAAATTAAATTGTCGATTTTTTTTAATGGGTATAGGACGGACAGACGGACGGTGAAAAATAACACGGGACAGTTATATTGCAGAACATGGTTATATGACGGGACGTGTTTGAATAAAAAAAATTTAAACATCATTAACCCGCTGCTTCAATACGGATTAAATCTTCATTTTATTATTTTTAACACTACCAATATTAGACATATTGAATGATCCTGATTAAAATAAAATTATATAAAAAATAAATTATTCTATGATACACCGTTATTAAATAATTCTAAATTATAAAATATAAATATCTTATAAATTGATACAATTTTCAACTTTTATATATAATATATAACAATTAAATTAAAAAATATTAATTTTAAAAACAAATCGCCCGCGGTATACCGCATGTTAAAATCTAATACTAAACTTATTAAAATACAGTAACGGAGCGGATTCGGATAATTTTAATCGTTAAATTTACAAATCGAATTTTCGCTAGTTTTGATAAAGATCACATCTTTTAGATATGAATATTTCGAATAATTTTGAGAAATTTAAAATATGTTCTAATATCTAATTCATTATACATGTTTGTTAGGATAAATTAAATTGTCGACTTTTTTTGAATGGGTATAGGACGGACCGACGGATGGTGGAAAAAGTGTTGCAAAACTGTCATAGACTAAAGTAGGCATGGGCATATGGGTAATCCGTTCGGGTTCGGGTTAAATGGGTAATAAATTTACGACCCATTCGAGTATTTCTAAACATTCGGTTTCGGTCCGGTTCGGATATTGTCGGGTTCGGGTCGGTTTTGGTAAAAAAATTTAGACCCTATAAATACCCGAAAAATATGGGTACCCGTTCGGTTCGGGTATTTTATATGTAAAATGTCGGGTTTTGTACGTAAAATATCGGGTACTCGAAAAAAACTTTAAAAATTTGTTAAATTTTAATAAATTTAGTTATATTTGAATACATTTTGCTAAATTTTGACAAACATAACAAATAATTTTTGGATAGTTTGGTTGTTTTGGGTATTTAAGTCTAAAGTTAATTGACGTATTTAGATTTATAATTGTAATTCTAGATTATTAAATTATATTAAAATTATATATACTTAATATTTTGGATATTTAATTATATGTTCGGATATTTGGGTACCTTGTTTGGGTAATGGGTAATACTCGGACCGATCCGATACCTACGAGTTTACAAAAACTGTACCCAATGAAATAATTTCCTCTTATCCGTACCCGCACCGAACCGGCTTTTTCGGTCTGGGTATCGGTCCAGATTTTGGATCCGGTTTTTTTGCCCAGGCATAGACCAAAGACTACCAAAAACAAAAACACTAAATATACTATAAACACTTACGTCTAAGATTGTGAAAATAATTGACATTTTTCTTTGGCAATCTTACATCTGAATCTACGTGACAAAGATGATTAATTATGATAATAGCTAGGAAATGCCAAATTGGTCGTTTAGATCATCGGTGGAGAGATACTATTACTAGGAGAATCGTTTATCGTGGCATGTGTTACACCACTTACACCCAAAAATATTTTCCTTTCGAAACTTTTTTTTTTTTTTGTCTTCTTGGTGCGCTTTTTTGTTTTGTTTCTTGGCTGTATTTTGAAAATAATAAAATTGAGAAATGTGTATGGTATTAAGGGCGCCGTTCAGTGGCTAAGAATGCGGTTTCCAAAGTCGGCCATGAAATTGTCCTCAGAAAAATTCAGAATGGTGTCTTCTTCTCATTCTTATCGGCCCAAGAACCGGGAATTGTATTATTTTCATTTTTAAAATTATCCAAATTCACTTCTAACTGTCTTAATGTTCGGTTTTTGGACTGTAGCACCGCCAAAACCACCAATATATGCATTTCTTACTCTTACAGACCAGTTTTTTATAATTCTATATAATGTGCTTTATGTTCTCGGTCTTAAATTGTATGTTTATCTCAGTGGCCAAATCATTAAACTAACTAGATGTGTAACATGTGTTGCTCTCTCCTTATTGTTATGTTCTGTGTGTGTTGTAAGAACGCTTTACGAAGACGCTCGCTCACTAGAACATGTGTATGTGTTGAGAATGAGGAGGTACGCCACTTCACATCAGTGGCGGAGACAGAATTGTTTTTAACCGGGGTCAGAAAAATATTTAAAAAATAGTTTACAAACTCTTAAAGAAAAAATTTATAACAAGCATATCATATCCCAAAAGAATTAGAATTTTTTAGAAAACAATAAAAGCAAAGGAAGTATCCTTGATTTAAAGAGGCCAAAAATTTAGGGGTTTTCTCCTTCGTCAATAGGAGAGGAAGAGACAATAGACTTTGTTTATTGTTTAGTTTACTATCAGAAATATAATTTAGGTGTATTTCTTTGTTAATCCATGTAAATCATTAAAAATTGTATTATTCTTTTGGGTTTCGTTTGTAAGTGGAATCAATTTTTGAAAATATTGGACTTTTTATGTAAGTAAATTAGTTTTGGATTGGTTCAATGGGGTCAATTGATAATTCTAGTTGGGTTCATTAGTTTTAACATTAAAACATATAACAGAATTTTAGAAAGTAGTTGTGGTCAGCTGATCCCATTATCTATATGGTGCCTCCGCCCCTGCTTCACATGGTCATGGTCGCATCCTCGCATGGGCAAATGTTCTAACGTTGATATGGCATCAAAGATTTGGACACCTTTCTATTAATATACCTTTTCTTTTCTTTCTTTCTAGGAAATAGTATAGTATTGCGCGCATTAATTTCAATACTATAGTAGTCTCTTGCGTTAGTTGTTTGGTGTAAAAATTTCAAAATGCCAATTAAATATATCAATTGAAAGCTTATGAAATTTAACAACTTTGATCATCTATAAAAAAAGTAACACGTAGCTCCAATGAAAGAATTGTTTCTGATGGATCCAATATAAATCTTGATTAATTACGACTTTAAGACCCAAGTTCGGACAAACTACAATTACTATTTAAAATGTTGAATCTAAAAAAGAAATATTAGAGTATAATACGATGGAGAGAAGAACCGAAAAAAGACGAGGAACCGTCGAAAACGTGGGTGGGGCATGGGTAACGAACGCAGTGGAACCCATAGAAAAAAGAAGAGATCATAGCAAATGGCAGGATCATGGCTTTGTCTCCTCGTCCTTGTACACTTCTTTTACTCTTTCACGGGCCCATTGCCTCATGACTCGATCTCTTGTACAAAAAAAGCTATCGATAACCTTTTTTTATATATTAGTAGGTCCGTTATAATTATAGAATTTATATTAGTAAGGACAAAATACTATTTGAGGTACGTTGTATTCATATAATTTACGTAGTATTTATTAGGTAGGGAAGTTGAATCCAAAAATTTTGTTTGATTTCGGTTCCAGATCTTAAGAAAATGTGTAAAAAGTTTTCAATCTTTATAACAAAAAAAGGTTCAAATCGATTTTTCGGATCAAATCGCTTTTTGTTCGAGATAAAAAATCTCTAGTACTATTATTAGGTAAATCAATTTAAAAATGTATAGTTCAAAACCAAAGTCAACAATATAGACAGTTAAGTTTTGAGCATGATACTGAATTTCTTTATTGTGCAAAGATACTGAAAATTTAAGTTATTAGAAACCGTTTTTTTTTTTAATTCTCACTTTTTGAATTATGCATAATCTTAGTTTGCTGCTCTAAATTCGAACTTAGAAGCACCAAAATCCTCTCAAAAACCGCATAAGAGACAAATGATAGTAAGACTGATTGGTGGAACTGTTGCCATAAACTATTGCTTTAACATTTAGCTACATAATTTTTGGCTTTTGGAAAATATGAGTACAACTATATAAAAAAATAATGCAATAGAATAAAGAAGTTAATAAATCTCCACAAAACAAAACAAAAAATAAACTATTTAATAATCATCGATAATTATTAATTATTGGCAATTTGGCATTTGGCAAGTGAGAGAAAAGAATAGGAGGAAGTCTACTCACATTTAATTTAACATTGTCATTTTTTTTCTGTTAAGTAATTCATTAATGAATTAGGCCAAGGACCCTCCTGTGCTAATGTGACTCACATGGAAATGTCTTCAAATACAAATCCATATCGTTCTCTACTGACACCACTCTATTAAATACTTTAATACCTTATCTTATATACTTATCTACCTCAACACTTATTCACCAGACCGTGCAAAGCATCGTTGATTCATGTAAAAATTGTTTAAAAGTGGCATCTTTTGAGGAGTTATGTAAACATTAACACTTACCTCCTTTGTGTTGCACCAGGACTCTATTTTATGCAATCCATATCTCATAAAACAGCAAGAAGATAATGCTTTAGTTATAGTGCAAGAGACTAACAAGCTTAAGGAATGGTTCTTTGGTAGAGAGGTAAAGCTCCTAAAGCCTCTCGCTCAGCTCTCTCCCGCTTCACTTGCAAATGAAGTATCGTGTGTAAGAACTTTGCAATAGTATTCCCCAACACTACAAGATAGAGAAAAGTTCATGATACAAGTTCATTAAGAATAAGCAAGTAGTGGATGGAGAAAACATATATAGTTTTGATCATTAGCAGCAGAAGATATCAATATGAATATTTGTGTATATTATATCGAAATTGGGTATTTTGCACTGACAGAAGAAAGATAGGCTTAATCCTGTTTTTCGTCTTACTAGAAGTTACATATGTTACAATATTACACAACTTATAAGGTTAAGATTATGATATAAAACTATACTATGGAACCAAAAAGCTAATTATGTAAGGTTTGTTCGCATAAGGGCTCTTTAAACACAAGAGTATTCTTGATCCTTATACAAGTTTTATGTTCAATCTTGCAAGATCCATTTAAACTACAAACTTGAATACTTTTATGGGGGATTATCAAATTCCTCAATATGTTGCAACGATACACTATGTCTCATTGATCTAAACGACTAAAAACATATGCCTTAGACCATATTTTTATCAAATATAGAAAAAAATTGGTGGTTCCCTTGTTGACATTTTCCAACTCGTTGACATTTTATAACACGTTGACATTTTAACAAATTGACTTAGACGTCCATATACTCGATGGATCATTCCCGAACCTTGAAGCTCGATGGATTAGATCTAGATAAGTACGGAAAATATTTTTCTTCCTCAAAACTCTGTTTCACTGTCAAGAAAGCGGATAGTATCGGCATGGGAAACTGTTTCTCCCTTTTAACCGAAAGATTTGCTACAAGTCCAGGTATATATATATGAATCTGTGTGTTTACTATGTGATAATGTGTAGATAGATATTGTTAAGCTCTAGATGTCAATGTGCAGTGGAGGAAGGTGTGAAAGTATTCACTATGGTGGAGCTGAAGAAAGCGACCAAGAATTTCGGAAAAGAGAGGGTAATAGGAGACAGCTATGGCGAAGTAGTGAGGGGATATATCAATCCCAAGACTTTATCTCCAGCTAAGGAAGGTGTTGGCATGGCCGTCGCCGTTAAGAGATTTTACTTAAAATATGAGGAAGCCTTGCAAAAGTGCCTTGTAAGTAGTTATCATCTACGAGAGACTGTATCACACATGTATAGATATCGTTGTGTTCTCAACATTACAGCTGAGGTTTTGTAGGTTGACTTGGAGATTCTGCGACATAACTCTCATCCAAGCTTGGTGAAGCTCATTGGTTATGGTTATGGTTATGATCATGAAAAGTTGTTCATTGTTTCTGAATACTTTCCAAACGGAAGCTTAGAACGTTACATTTTTAGGAGTAAGCAAGCTAGAAAATTGTATTGAGCGTCTTTTTTAGATTCATCTCTTTTTGGCCTTAATGTGTTGTATCGTATAACAGAGAGTCGTCCAAAGTCATTGCCGTGGGAGACACGGCTTAAGATATCAATAGAAGGGGCTCGGTGTCTTGCCTTCTTGCACTCTAGGAAAAAAGACGGTCTCTATCGCACATGTCTCACTGCTTGTAATATCCTGCTTGATTCGGTATGGATTCGCTTACCATTTTTTTGAATACTTCCTCCTTAACTTACAAATGATAGCTATGGGGGGTATGCAGGAGTTCAACGCAAGAGTTTCTTGTTTTAGACTCAAAATGGTAGATTCTCTCGAAGACTGTTCACACACCCCCTCTTATGCCGATGGATCATCCAGAATTTACTATGCACCTCTTGAATACATATTCTCAGGCAACAATCTTCTGTTTCCTCCTTCAGTTCTCTCTCAAGTTAGAAATGACCATTAAATTCGAACACTAACCTTAGACTGATGCAGGGATATCGCACATGGCAGGCGATGTATACAGCTTCGGTGTTATACTACTTGAGATCTTAACTGGTTTGAGAAACCCGTGCATCATCCTAGCAAAGCAAGCAACACAAAATGGAAAAGAAAACATTGCAGAGATGATTGATCCAGATTTAGAGAATAGCTATCCTCTTGCAGCGGGAAAACTTATGTGCGAGCTTAGTAAACAATGCCTTGAGGACAACCCGAAGATAAGACCAACCATGCAAGAAGTGCTAGATAATCTGAATGCTATAGGCCAGATTTGAGAGGACAAACTATATAAGGGTTATAAATTCTGAAAACATTGTTCCCACTATAAGATAGTTATAATATAGTCAAACTATGCATATGCACAATATACAACACTGAAAAGGATTGTGGTTCAAAGGTTACACGCCTCTCTCCAGAGCTCCTCTGAGGAACTTTGAAAACATTCCCAAAAGCTAGCTTAAGGGATTGAGTGTACTTAGGTCTTTTATATAGCATTGATTTACTCTCCTCCTATCCGGTGTGGGATATTTTACCCGTATCTCTATAATAGCTCAATCAAGCTTACATTACACATCCAATTCAATATCATATAATGTCTTACATAAGTTCAGTGTTCACATGAACCATACATAACCATACAATAGCAAATTGAGGCCTAAAGAGTACTAAAACAGAGAGAAGATTAGGATCTGTTTGGTTAAATGACCCTACTATAAGCACAAGAGAGACAAACTCACAAACATGCTTAAGGAATGGTTCTTTGGTAGAGAGGTAAAGCTCCCAAAGCCTCTCGCTCAGCTCTCTCCCGCTTCACCTGCACATGAAGTATCATATGTAAGAACTTTGCTATATGAATCTTCTCACCACTACAAGATAGATAATACCAAAGTTCATGATACATAATTCATTAGACGGCGAAAACAATGGGACTTATTCAATCTTGATCATTAATCTTGCAGCACAAAATATGAATATGACTACAAAATTAGTAACCCTGTTTTCGTTCTTACGCAAAATTACATGGGACTTACAAGTGCCAAAATGTCTTGGAGGTAACTCCTGAATGGTGTCTGCATTGCCTGTGAAATTACAGAGACAAAGAAAGAAAAAAGGATTACATAAACTTCTATCTCACAGCTAAAAGAACTTCACTATCTCAAAAACACTTCTTTCATGGACTACTACTATATTTGGAAAGCTTCCCTCAACCACAAGGAACCAAAAGGTTTATTGTGTTCACCAAAACAGCTCTTTGAAGACAGAGTGTTCTTGATCCTAATACAAGTCTTAAGTCCATAGCTATATAACTCTTAACTCTGTTCTCACTTAGTTAGAGACATACATACCTGAAGATTATCTGGGAGGTACTCGTGTTTCATAGAAAGATCCATTGCACGCTTTAAACGCTGGTTCCGAGCATCAACGATCTCTCTCGGTAACCGATTAAGAGCTTCCTTAATATCCAAGTCATACAAAGGATCATATAGATCGTCGTATCTAAGACCTAAAATTCGTAAAATCCACAAAATTCCCAAAATCAGCCAGGAGAAGAAAACTAGGGTTTGGTTTCTAGGGTAAGAGAGAAAGAAACAGTACCGTATCTGCGAAGGCGATTAGAAACAGACTTCATATGCATACGAGCTAAGAAATTCTTCCTGGGATCAACTAGTCTCTGGAGAAACGACGCCATTATCTTCTTCGATTGTGTTGAAACTTGAAACCTTTCGCTGTTTGTAATTTAACCCGGGAACGAAGGAGGAAGAAGCATCCAGAGACATCTGATTAAACGGCGTCGTACGTAACTCTTACTAAAAACGGCATCGTATGTACTCTTATTAAAAACCAGCGTCGTATGATTCGCCGAATAAAACGTTTGTCATCGTTGACTTTTAACGCGTTTGCGTTTACTTACCAACGCGTTTACTAATTACTAGTTGGTCGATTTAAGATTTCGTATTCTCCATCAAACTTTAGTGTTAAGAAAACTTTCAGATTATTGGAATGGGAAATTGTCTCTCAGCTTCGACACCTCCCACCCAACCAAATGCTCCCATTTCAGGTATTTAAATTAATCTCTGCGAATTGAAGTATTTTGATTGATTTGAATGTTACTATAATGGATACATATATATAAGTTTTGTTATAATATATGTATAGTGGAGGAGGGTGTGAAAGTCTTCACGGTGGCAGAGCTGAAGAAAGCGACTAATGATTTCGGAAACCAGATGGAAATAGGAGAGAGCTTGGGATATCTCAATCCCAAGACGTTGTCTCCGGCCAAGAAAGGTGTTGGCATGGCCGTCGCGGTCAAGAAAATTTACCTAGCCAATGAACAAGCTTTTCAAGATTGGCTTGTAAGTAATTATATCATCTACGTACCAAACAGATTCATATATATATGTATGTGGATAAAGTTTCTTATTAACTTTTTTTTCTTTAAAAAAATTGGACTTTTTTATCTTAGGAAATTTTATTGATGTTTTTGGACCCATAATAAACGCTTATGTTGCCTAGAGACGGGCATGTATGTCTTAACATTAGAGCTGATATTTTTGTAGGTTGACGTAGAGTTTCTAAGACATAATTCTCATCCAAGCTTGGTGAAACTCATTGGCTATGGTTATGATCGTGATATGTTGTTTATTGTTTCTGAATACTTTCCGAATGGAAGCTTAGGAAGTTACATCGATAGAGGTAAGGAAGTTAAGTTTATTCATCTTCTTTTCTTCATTATATTTTGTAAGTAGAGTCAGTGCCGGCCCGATCAATTTGGGTGCCCTAAGCAAAATTAAAGCCTATAAATTTTTTTTTTTTTAAATTAGATTTTTACCCTTGAAAAAATGTTGTAGTTGTCTCTAAAAACCCACAATATTTTTAAAAGGCCCTACAAAAATTATTGTATATAAGAAAACTTAACAAATTTTTAGGTAAAAAGGCCCTCAAAATTTTGAGACCCTAATCGGTGGCTTCACTGGCTTGTCCTCTCCGCCGGCCTGAGTAGAGTCAAAGCAAGAAGATTATTTGTTGCTCTTAATAAAGAGCTTTATAAAATAGATAAATAAGATAAAAAAATGAGACAACTCCTTAGAGCTTTATTTACTGTAAGAGAGGAAAAGACTAATTGAAAGCTAAATGATTCTTGGATTAATAATTTTATATCTCCGAAGAAAGAGAGTTGCTCAAAGAGGCAACTCTTCTTATAGTTAACTTCATATATTGATGTTCGTTACTATATATATATATATATATATATATATATATATATATATATATATTTGAATCTACTTTCTTGAATAACTTAACTACATGAGTTTGTATTGAATTGGTCTAAACTTATAACCTTGGGCTTGTCATGTTTGATTCAATACATTTACCATTGTGTGTCCACATTTCACTAGAAGTACTAATTCAGGGTGAACAAAGTTTTATTTCTTGCAAGCTCACCACATGTTAATTGTTAAACACCCGAGCGAAAATCGAAGTGGTCCACACGCAAAGTTTGCTCACAGTAGAATGTGGAATCCAATTCTGGAGCTGTCATACGCTCTTAACCTTAGATCCAATACTAATTCATCTTCCTTTTGGCTTTATTAATGGTTTATACAATATCACAGATAGTCGTCCAAAGTCATTACCGTGGGAGACACGACTCAAGATATCCATAGGAGCGGCTCAGTGTCTTGCCTTCTTGCACTCTAGGAAGCAAGCCGGCCTCTACCGCAGATATCTCACTGCTTCGAAAATCCTGCTCGATTCAGTACAGATTCACCTTGCTTTTTTTTTTTTTTCTTGATTACTTGCTCCTTACCTTACAAATGACATGTATTGGATATGCAGGACTTCAACGCAAGAGTTTCCTATTTTGGAAAGCCAAAAGTTTCTCTCGATGAACTGGTACACACCAGAGGGTTTGCAAATGTAGCACCTAGATATCAATACCCACCTCCCGAATACATACTCTCAGGCAACAATCTTCTGGTTCATCCTTATATATATCTTAAAGTTAAAAGTGACCATTAAATTCAAAGAGACTAACTTTAATTGATTGCAATAACCAAATGAAGGGATGTCAAACATGGCGGGCGATGTGTACAGCTTTGGTGTTATACTACTTAAAATGTTAACTGGTTTAGGAAAGCACCTTATAATCTCAGTAAAGCGAGAGATAAAAAATAAAAAGGACAACATTGAGGCGATGATCGATCCAGATTTGAAGAATAGCTATCCTCTTGAAGCGGGAAGACTTATGTGCGAGCTTATTAAACAATGCCTTGAGGTAGACCCGAAGATACGACCAACCATGCAAGAAGTGCTAGATAATCTGAATGCTATAGCCCTGTTTTGAGGACAAATTATATTAAGGGTTATAAATGCTGAAAACATTGTTTCACTATAAGACAGTTATAACAACTCGTATATGACGAGAAGTGTTAAGAAACAAAACCTAATTCTCCTTTCTTATCCACTCAAGAACAGATCTAAGCTAATCAACTTTGAATCTTTACACTAATACAATGATCACTATTTTCTTCGACCTCTCTCTTTAAGAAAGCGACTAAGTATTTGGGAAAGGGGATGATAATAAGATAGTGCCTCGGAAAATCCACAATAATGAGGGGATACATCAATCTCAAGACGTTATCTCTGGCCAAGGAAGATGTTGGCATAGCCGTCACCGTTATGACTTATGAGTTATCACTCAGCCGATGAACAACTTTTTCAAGAGTGGCTTGTAAGTAATTATCATATCTACAAGACATTTATATCTATGTTGCTAGGTTTAAGTTGGAGCTGAGTCTTTGTAGGCTGAGGTAGAGTTTCTACGACATAACTCTTATCCAAACTTGGTGAAGCTCATTGGCTACGGTTATGACTTATGACCGTAATACATTGTTCATCGTTTCTGAATATTTTCCAAACGGAAAGTTAGAGCGTCACATCTATAGAGGTAACGAAGTTAAATACAAAGTTTATTCGTTATCTTTTTGGATTTAATAGTTCATATAAATATCACAAAGACTCCTCCAAAATCATTACCGTGGGCGACACGGCTTAAGATATCTATAGGAGTGGCTCAGGGTCTTGCCTTCTTTCACTCTAGGAAGAATACCGGCCTCTACCGTGGAAATCTCACACCCGTTAAAATCTTGCTAGATTCGGTATGGATTTGCCTCGGCTTTTCCCTACCTTACTATATGGCATGTATTGATAATGTAGGATTTCAGCGCAAGAGTTTTTTTATTTTGGACTCAAGTTGATAGACTATGAAGAGCAAGTCTTTTCATATGTAGATGAACCAGCTAGATGTCACTACACACCTCTCAAATACATAGGCTCAGGCAACAATCTTTTGCGTCCTCTTTCTCTCTTAAGCTACAATGACTATTAAAGTTTAAAGACACTAAGTTTTACCAATTTTGCAATTACCATATACATGCAGGGATGCGAATAGCGTGCGATGTTTACAGCTTTGGTGTTATACTACTCGAGATCTTAACTGGTCTTGAAATTACGCGCATTAACCTTGCAAAACAAGTAATACGAGATGACAAGGTATTCATGGCGGAGGTGATCGATTTGGATTTAGAGAATATATATCCTTATGAAGAGGGAAGACCTATGTACAAGATTATAAAAAAATGCCTTAAGCGTCACCCGTATAAACGACCTCTGATGCAACAAGTACTGGATAATTTGAATGCGATAGCTCAGATTTGAGGACAAACTAAGGGTTATAACTGCTGCCAACATAGTTTCACTATAAGGAAAACCATAACATAGTCAATGTATGTGTATACAAAAACAGCTGCAAAAGATTATTTTTTAATGTGGTTCAAAGGTTACACGCTTCTCTTCAGGCTCCGGATGCACCTGAAACAAGATTCTTGTTTATGCATTTTTTTAATATCAATTCTTGGATTGAGTATAATAAATATGAAAGATTTTGATTACCTCTTTAAAACTTATGGTTCGGATCCTTATTTCACCTCTGCTTGTAGTCAGCTCATCCAATATCTCCGCGTCGTAGAATTCATCTTCACCTTCTGATAAATGATGAGAAGACCCTAGTTTCTGCTCACGAAACAGAAACCTCTTGACTCAATTGAAAGTTTGAAACTCATTAAGAGACCAGAACATACAAAAGCGAAAAAAGCTTTACCCGGTATGCGAAACTTGAGTGTTGTTGTATAGGTGCTGCTACTATTTCTTCATAGTCAGAAGCATCTAGCACTTGAAGATGTTGGGGATGGAATAACTTGGGAAGCAAGTGTTCTCTTATACTTATGAGTAGAAAGAAGAGCGCCGGGAAAAATATCCCGGCCATATGAATCCATGTCATACCATAGCACAAGAGAAAATAAACCAACTGGAAAAGTGTGAATGTTACAATCACTCTGTATGGTACTAACTCCACAAATGAAGCATGTACTCCTTCCAAGACTCTGCATTAGATGATGAAACCAGTGATTAAGAAAAGCAGATCTTTCTAAAAATAGACTAAAGGAAAGGATTTATATTAACTAACTTGAAAAGACGGCTAGGAGGAATAAAGAGAAGCAACAATCTCTCCCAGAATTGGTTTCCCGGGAGACTGTCTATCGCCATATAAGCAAAGTAACCCCAAAGTATTGAACTTGGGATCATTTTGATGACTGGCACTGCAAGAAGTGTTAAACCAACAAGAACTGATTGCAAAAGATTGCTCACTCTTTGCTCGTTTACTCTAACCGGCAAGTTAGCCTCTATATGCACATCCGGATCGAATTTTCCTTTTGTATCCGCTCCTTGGTCCGGTCTCATTACAACTTCTTTCAACTCTTTTAAATCTGTTGCTACTGAATTATCCTGCAAAATTTTTTTAACTCTTTTTTACTTAAAACCTTTTCTTTCCATAGATATAGGAGAATGCATTATAATTAATAACCTGAGGTGGGCATGTCTCCATCTCTATAAACACTGATTGCATTCTTCCATATATTTCTGATTTGCTAGCTTTCATTTTCATACACTCCTTTGCTTTCTTCACCATTTTCTTGCGTGTCAGCTGCCAAAAAAAAAATCATCATCTCTGTTTCAACTCTTCTTTTTTTCATATGTATTTGTTTTTACCTGACGATTGAGAACTGCAAGACTCTTTGTGTGCATTGGAGCCTGAGGAAGAACACCATTTGAAGGAGGAAGTCCAAGTAGTCCACATATCAAAGTCTATAAAACCACCATAACAACAAGATTCAATTGGTTTCTCCATGAAGAAAGTATCTTTAAATCAGTTTTAAGAACATTAAAAAACTAACCATAATTCCAAGCAAGAAGATGTCATAGTGATAAGCAGAAGGATTCTTTAGATTAAACTCTTTCTGTTGTGCCATTTGTGAAGCTACACTATGGTCGAAGAAGTAAAGTCCTGCTATCATCACACCGGGTATAAACGCAGCAAATATATACATTACCGGTACCTTACCCATGTCCTGTATATAAGAAGTTTTGCATGATATTTCTATAAGTTTTGCATTTGGATTGATCATTGAATCATTTTTTTTCATATATATTTAAAATCTTACCTTGATTACAGTCCAATGATACAATGAAGCTGGCTCCCATGGAAGAGGACAGAACAGTCTCCGAGGAACACTTGGAAGTACTTCACTAGGAATTGTGTAAGACAATGCCGTCCATAACAAGACCATTAAAGGAACACCGTAATCTCCAATGAAACTCCGAAGCCATCCTGTTTTTAAGTGGTCTAAGTGAATATCAATGTACACATATCATGAACGAACGTAAATAGACAATAACGTACCAAAGCCGTATTTCCAAGATTTTGCTCTTCTACTCTTTAGCGCGGTGAATACAAGGCCTAACGAGAAAATTACCGCGAGCAACCCATTTGCATACAACAAGAGGAAATGAGATTTCCCTGTTTCTTGATTTTTAATTTCGGGGGCGTTAAACTCGCTGATCAATCCCTGAAAATGTATCATAACTAGGCATGTTACTTGTTGACTGATTAACCTGGAAAATGAAGTTGGTTATTTACCTTGATAGCTTCTTGTAAAAACAGAACAGCAATCAACATGCCAAAAAGTTCCCCAGCGATTCTCGTAAACCTCGTGATGATTGTGCCCGCGTTAAATATCGAAAGAAGGATAAGCAAAACTGAAGTCCATACACAAACCCTGCGGAAACATATAACAACAAACTCTTAGAAAACAGATTACATTCACTAACAATACTATTTATTTTCTGTGATCATTACCATGCAACCCAAGCTAGGTAAAGTTCTCGACCGATATCCGGTCTACTAATGCAGAAACTATAAAGATAAGTATACATAATGATGGTTGGCTCTGCAACCCCAAGTATCAACAATGGTTGTCCACCAAAAATCGCATGGATGATTCCGCATATCGAAGTAGAAGCTAATGTTTCCACTGCACTTAGAGCTCCGCCTTTTAACCACAAGTTAAGTAAAAATCATCAATGGTAATTCTCTAGGAGATTCATAAAAAAAAAAGCAACATGGAAAAGAAATATTTATATATATATATACCTGTATGTTTACTTAATTGCTCACCAAAGGCAACTACAGGAAGAGACGATGCAAAGAAAATATAGCAAGTCGGAGCCAAAATTCTAGTGAAACATTGAAATCAAGAATTCAATGTTTAGCATCAATTTACATTTCAAGAAAGATTGAAATTTAATTAACTTACCTTATACCGGTTTTTATGCCACGAATCCAATCTTGTTTGTAACATTTTCGTCTACCTTCGATATCTCGAAGTATTCCCTGAAATGGACCTCCTTCTCCTTCACTCTCCATTGCTGCATCAATCCGGAGTACCTAGCGTGTTACACACGCATTCACAATTACAACCTAAAACAGCATAATTCTAGAGAAATTGAAACTTCAATAGATCATTAGAAATAAGCTTCTAAACATATATTGATGAATCGACTTCGACATACCTGGAAAGCTCAAGAATCGAGGAATATGTTAGACATAGAAGGAAGAAATCAAAGGAAATTCAAAAAGACAAGACAGAGAAACTTGTATTGATAAAAATAAAAACATGATTAATAGTAAACCGCGTAATTTTTCCACACATGATTCTAACTTCTAACAGTTTCAACAATAATGGTGTTATGAAAACTAATTAAACTCCATGACACGTTAGCCTGGTTAGTTAGTTTTGATGATAAATAGTTTGACCTTTATTTGGTTGATAAAACCTAATTAGATTTTCTAAATTAATACTAAGTATTAGTGTTTTCTAAATTAGCGTTCTTTGTCAAAGCGTTCACTCAAAAACTTTTTGAGTATGCATGTGACCTAAACGTTTTCATCCATTGAGTAGAGAATCTATTAGTGGAAATGACAAAATTAAATTTTAATTAGAAAATGTTGATGTGTAATTTTTCTTGCCAGTTGATGAACGGGTTTTGAAAATTTTAAACACTTAACTTAACCATTGTAACTTTATATATTCTTATGAATATTCCATATGCATTACACAATCTTTTTTAGTTTACATTACATTATCTTAATAAATATTACACAAACTAGAGCAATTATTGTAATAACTAATGAAAAAACTTTAGACGTCCATCTAGATTTCTTGATTTGCCATTGGAGCTACTTGTAGATTCACCCTTTGTCGGTAACGTATTATGCACCGGTAGATAACTCCGACGACAATAATTAGTAAGACTATAACCAAAAGTATAACATAGAATCAATGTTGAAGAATTCGCTAGGCGCTAAACAAGCGTGCGTGACCTGTCGTTTAGTGCTTGGAATGTTTATTCATAAGTTAGACGATTTTAAGCAGTTTAAACATTTACAATATAACACATTATAAATATGATTTCTTATTAGATAAAATTTAGTTTTTAAAGTTGCTAACTAACATGATCACCACGTTTGCAACAACCCAGTATTTAGCCTCCTTTAAAAAGACAATGCAATACCACTTTTGCTTTGTCCAAATTACAGTAAGATTTTTAAAAATTAAAAGTTATTATCAATTCTAACGTGTCAACTTAATACATAGAGAGATGTTTCTTTGTTTCCTTCTAGAAACATAGTTTGAGTCTTTGACAATCTCGCGTGCTTGTAAATTGTTTAGAACAAAAAAAGTAAACTAATGGTTTAATGATACTCCTACAAGACTATTTGCCTTCTAAAATCCATTAAAAGTTCAAATATATCTAAGAAACTCTCTTTAAATTAAAATTCTAATAAATACTAATTAACTCTACGAAACCAACAATAATCCGGCCGAAGCCGATAATAAACCTAACCAACCGAAACCACACCTTGGCCTTCCAAGATTCCGGCTACCGCTTGAACGATGGTGGTGCGACATACCCGAAAAAAACGGATACCCGCCTAGCCCACCGCGAGATTGCCTTAGACGGTCGTATCCGCCACCACGTCCTCCTCCTACCTTACCGCCACCACGTCCTCCTCCTCCCTTACCGCCACCGCCTTTTCGGATAAAGACTGCTAATTTCGACGTCTTCTCACCGTAGCCAATAACACCTTCTGGCTTGGATATGGTGGAAACATGGCTGGTGTCAACGGAGGCTAGACGTAAGGATCGTGAGTCTACAACGGAAACAAAGTTGTGATGCAAATAAAGAACGAAGAGAAAATAGAAAAGCAACGACGTTTTTGTCAAACCCATGTTTATGCTTGTGCCTTCTCAGCCCCTCTTTTTTTGACGTTTTACATATATATAAGGGTCATCGAATTTTACGTTTCCGTTCTTAGTTGGGAAACAACAAATTTTATTCGTGAAATAGAAAAATGAGAATTGTGAGAAATCAGACGCGGTAGATCTTTCTGCAAATTTGACATTGAAATTATTTGCCAATTTTATTTATCTGTTAATTTTTGGTAATATTAGTTATTTCTACAATTTATACTGAATTCATCAAGTTTTATATTGTCATTTTGGTGTTTATTTTCTTATTCTTAGAGAATAATAATTATTTTTCAATTAAAAACCAATAGTGGTGGAAAAAAGCCAAAATGAAATTACATGCTTTAGATAATCTCACTAATATTTTATTCATGGATTGGTGAACAAATTTTAAAATGTGAGTTATAAATGTTTTTAAATACGGTGTGGTTGGGTTGGATACAATGTAAAAATGTTTCTTCTTATGCAAGCTCTCTCGGAGCTATGGATGTAACAACGATAGCAACAAAGGCCTTGAAGAAGATGATGATGGTGCTCATGGAGGTCTTCATATTTGCTCTTGGCTTCTCGATCGATCTTGGGGTTTATACTGAAACTTGTTTGACATTTATTTCTTTCAGTTTTTATTAAGGGTTTCTATTTTTTTTTTTCCTAGGCATATCAGTTTTCACTTAGTAATACCAGTTAATTTTAACTTATCTAAGCTAAGATTGGATAAAAGAAACATGGCAATATAATTCAATAATTTAGTTACTGATCAGACTAGATCATCAAGTAACAAATCTTCTATACTTTATATAGCAATTAGTCAAGTCATATACAATGTATTTGCATTATTTGCTACAACGCTGAAAATTAGAGAAAATAGTTTCCCAATTACATTTATATCACAACAATATTTTTTAAAAATTTTGATCTCAAATTACAGAATCTCGTTGACGTCAATTTAATCTCTAAAGATTTTTATTTCAAATTTCATATATCAAAAACTGACAATATTTAGACTTTTATGACTCCATTAATTGTATAAAATGTCATTTATTGATTCAAATAATAAAAGCTGGAAAGGTTACAACATATAATCCCCAAGTCTCTTTGACTTCTTCTTCTTCTTCACTTCTCCAATCATTCACTTCTTTCAAAAGTCTCTCATAACCTCTCACTTGACTTGTATCTACCGAAGCTTCTTTGATCTAAAAGTAAGTTTTCTCTGCCGCCTCTATCTCCTCTTTTTCGCTGGTACTTTGTTTTGAGATCTCTACACATTTAGTTTTGTATTGGTATTGGTGAGGATGACTTGTGCAAAACTCGCGGTCTCCTTTTGTTTCTTAATATTTTCATTGATTTTTTTTTGTCTATATATAGATTTTCCGAAGTTGTTTGCCGAATTGCCGATCACCATAAACTTTTTAGGAGTATGTAATGAAAAGATTTGAGTAAAAAGTACACTAAAGGTTCATCGATCCGTTTATTGATTAAATTGTTTACTTTGAATGAAGGAAAAAAAATATACTAATTACAATCATGACAAATGGTGGTGGTGGCGGCAACGGTGGTGGCGGAAACAACGGAGCAGCAAACCGGACGGAGGAGTTACAACCCCACCCGGTGAAAGAACAACTCCCCGGAATCCAATACTGCGTCAACAGTCCTCCTCCTTGGTGTAAGTTTCGTTTTATTGAATTTTGGTTATTAACTTATTATTTTAATTTATTTATTTTATATCTTATTAGTGTGTGTGTGTGTGTGTAAATGTAATATTTTTGGTGTTTGCAGTTGAAGCCGTAGTGTTGGGTTTCCAGCATTATTTGTTGAGTCTTGGCATCACAGTTCTCATTCCAAGTCTATTAGTTCCACTCATGGGAGGTGGTGATGTAAGTTGAGATGTCTTTATTTTTTTGAAAATTATTAAAACATCTTACATAACTATTAACAAACCTCAACACACACAAATATGCTCTTCCAGATTTTGATTTTAAAAATATGATTTTGTTTTTTTAGTTACTATTTCACTTTATTTTTTGGAGTTGGTTAATTACTATGTTTTCAAAATTTGGGTTATGATACTCTTTCGGTTAGAAAAACAAAATTTCTATTAAATTCTTGTAAATATTAAATTTTCTATACATACATTTTGATTTTTTTTTCTATATATGTTTTGACATTTTCAGGCAGAAAAAGTTAAAGTAATACAAACATTACTATTTGTGTCTGGATTAACAACATTGTTCCAGTCTTTCTTTGGAACTCGATTGCCTGTGATAGCTGCGGCTTCTTATGCCTATATCATACCTATCACTTCCATCATTTATTCGACCCGATTCACTTACTACACTGATCCTTTTGAAGTAAGTCTTATAACATTAGTATTATTATCATTAATTTTACAAACTATATTGTACTAATAATAAATTGTTTGATGTATATAACATAACTAATCAGAGGTTTGTGAGAACAATGAGAAGCATACAAGGAGCTTTGATTATAACCGGATGTTTCCAAGTTCTTGTATGTTTTCTAGGCGTATGGAGAAATATTGTTAGGTAAATTACTTAATATTATTTTGCCAAAGGAGACATACCTTATTATGTTTCTAACATTAAACATGAATGTATTTTTTATTTGCGCTCATTAGATTTCTAAGCCCACTCTCCATTGCTCCTTTGGCAACATTTACCGGATTGGGACTCTACCACATTGGCTTCCCTTTGGTATGTGTATACCCAAATGTTTTTATTAATTATTGAATAATTATGTAGAGTTATAATATGATGCAAAAATCTTTCATTTTTCAGTTAGCAAGATGCGTTGAAGTAGGACTTCCTGGGTTGATCTTACTTGTTTTTGTCACTCAGGTAAAGTTCTAACCGTTGTTTCTTAGCTTTCTTTTGTTTTAAATCCTTACACAATTAGAAAAAAATAAAATATAGATCATCGAAAAACACTAATTTAGCCAACGCAATTTATTTTGGTTACGTGTACATTTTACATGTCACTTTTTAATTTTTAAGTTTACGTAAACTATTTTTGTTAAGAGTATTTTTATCTTATGCTTGGCTTTGGCATTTACAATTAACAAAATAATTTATTTTTTGTCGGGTGCAGTACTTACCGCGTTTTTTGAAGATGAAAAAAGGGGCGATGATTTGGGATGGAAACAGATGCGACCGCTATGGGATGATGTTATGCATTCCAGTGGTATGGTTGTTCGCTCAGCTACTCACATCGAGTGGTGTTTATGACCACAAGTCTCAGACTACTCAAACCAGTTGTCGTACAGATCGTACTGGTCTCATCACCAACACTCCTTGGTCAGTTCTTCTATTTGAAATGTTCATTTTTTTCCATGTAGAGATTTCACTATTTTGGTATTCATAATTTATCTTTATTCTTTTAATGTGAATAATAGGATATACATACCATATCCTTTTCAATGGGGAAGCCCAACTTTCGACATCACTGATTCCTTTGCGATGATGGCTGCGTCTTTCGTCACTCTCTTCGAGGTTAAACTTTATTCTTATACATAAAATTGAAATTAAAAATCATTGAAAATAATATTTAGAGTACTATGAAGAGTGATAAATTTTATGTACTATTGTAGTCGACTGGTTTGTTCTATGCATCAGCAAGATATGGAAGTGCGACGCCGATTCCACCATCGGTTGTTAGTCGTGGTAATGGCTGGCTGGTTAGTCTAACAAAAACTTAATCAAGTCACATTTAAAAAAAACATACTTTTTTATACCGTTTATTAACTATTTATTTCATCATCTTATGAATATTTGAATAAATATCTTGTAGGGAGTTGGCGTATTACTCAATGGCATGCTTGGAGGCATCACGGGGATCACAACATCAACGTAACGAAACTTATCTATAAATTACAAATTTTTAATTTTTTGAGCATTTATCTTTAGTATATAATATATAAAGTATACTAACTAAAGACTAATGATATGATTTTGATATGGGTGTACCTTAATATTCAGAGAAAATGTTGGACTTTTGGCAATGACTAAGATTGGGAGTAGAAGAGTGATACAAATATCAGCTGCCTTCATGCTTTTTTTCTCTATTTTTGGTAAAAGAATTTCTTATAACCTATTATAATCTTTAAATGATTTTTTGAATTGTTTACTGATTTGATAACTTATTTATTTTAATCAAAATGCAGGAAAGTTTGGAGCGTTTTTCGCGTCAATACCATTACCAATCATGGCATCTCTTTATTGCATCGTATTGTGTTTTGTATGTAAGTCTCTTTATCTATTACACTTATAATTTCTTTAAAGTGTAAAATTACATTTTATATTAATATATGTATTTATTACTAAAAATAAAATAAAATTTAATTGGTTGCAGCTTCCGCGGGACTTAGTTTTCTACAATTCTGCAACCTCAATAGCTTCAACACCAAATTCATTGTAGGATTTTCTTTTTTCATGGCTATTTCAATCCCTCAATATTTCAGAGAATATTACAATGGAGGTTGGCGGTCTGATCATCGCTCGAATTGGGTAAATTACATCTTCTTATATACTTTAAAGCACATTTTTAAAATTACAAATGCTTTTTTATAACTTAACAAATTGAAAATTATTTTGTGTAAATACAAAACAGTTGGAAGATGTGATAAGAGTGATATTCATGTCCCACACAACGGTTGCGGCAATAATAGCGATAGTGCTTGATTGCACATTGTGTCGTGAAAACGATGAAGCCAAGAAAGATTGCGGACTGAAATGGTGGGATAAATTTCGACTATTCAATCTTGACGTGCGAAACGATGAGTTTTACGGTCTACCTTGCAACCTCAACAAATTCTTCCCTTCTCATTGAAACTTTCACTAATATCTTCTTCTATTCTTTTGTCTTTTTGAATGTTTCCTCTCTCTTTCTTTATGTCTATCTAGAAGTTTAGAGTGCTAATATATTTTCTTACAATTTATTCATCTAGTTACATATATATCTTCAAATATTTTATAAGAAGCTTTAATAGTTTGTTCGATTATTGCATATATGGAGCTTAATTTGTTTAAATTATTTAAGCCGTAATTTCTCATTTTTTAATTTATATACTAGATTAACCAACTTCTTATATCTAATGATGCATAGACTGATATCTTAACCTCCAACACTTTCAAGATTTCTTAGCATTTATTTAATGGTTTTTGATAATGTAATTACTGAAAACAATCTTAACATATTATATCAAGTAAAATCCTTCTTAGAAACAAATAAAAATTCCATTTTACAAAACTGCTTTGGCACTACTAGAAAGTCAGACATTCTATTTCTATCAACATTGGTGATTTTTTTCCCATAAATTCACACATTTTTTCTGTAAATATTATCCAAAAAAAAGAAAAGAAAAAAGATCAAACATATGTGTCAAGACTCAGGATTAGAACCACCACCATCTCCCTTCTTGTTAGCCATTGTGTACTTAAGAATCTCCAGAAATAAACAAAACTTGAACATTTCAATACATTCGTAATCACAACCGTTACAAATGCATTGTGACAGTCTCTTAAATCACAATGAACGTAATCTCAAACTGAGAGAGAGACATACATGTCTAAGCATTTGATTTTCATTCTACAAAGTTGAAATTTTTTCTTCAATTTCAGAGTTTTTATTCTCCAAAGCTTGATGATCTCTCACTGCTTTATGGTAAAGAGCTTGCAGCTAAAGAACTTGTAGTTTGTTCATGCATTTTCTTACTTTACGTAGAGATAATTCTAACGATGAAGAAAGTGAAAAGAGCGGTGATAAGCTCAAATTAACCTTAAGCAAATCCCTCAAATAAAGAGAGAGTCGTAGTACTTAAGGGTCAGATTCACAAAATTATTTTGTTCACACAAAAAGTTAACAGTTTCGAAATTAAGATAAACAGAACAAGTAAATTAATAGACAGAAAAAGCAATTAAATCGAGTGTAAATTAAGATGGGGAAAAATGTCAGGTTCACGGAATTTCTCAGAAAATATCTAAATTGTAGATCTACCAATATTGTTAGAAATTATTAAATAGCGTTCTAGAACTCAAATCACAAAACTATAATCAACCAACTCTCGTGTGTATTGAATATATATATGCCTAATAGTAGGAATTCTAACTCTCGTCTGTAAATCCCAAAACTAAACAAGCATTAACGATCAAGTTTGACATGTTCACAAAAGTATCTAAACCAACTCTAGTCTGAGAATATCTACTTTTGCTCACCTAAGATAGTTCAGGTAATAAGCGCACTCTCTTGTCTAATTATTATCCTAAGATCAAATTCTAGTTAGCTACTCTAGAATTAGCATTAAGATCAATCAAAGATGAAGAACTATAAAGATATTATCCTAACTAGTAATCGATCTAACAATTCATCTAAATCCCTATTGAGAATCCCTAAACCTAACAAGAGAACTACTCAGACATGATCATGGTAACAGAAAACATGATTTGACTATAAAGCATAAAAGAAATAAAAAAAAGAATAGAGATAGATCAGCCGTTGATCTGATAAATGGTATATGTAGACGCCAATTAGTTTCCTCTAACAAAGAGATTTGGCCCATACCTTTTTTAAGATGACCAAGACAACTTGAAAGCTTTTATTTGAAGTTTTCATGGCTAAAGAACCAAATCTCTATAAGCCAAAACCATAAAAAAATTTAATTAGTGTTAATATGCAAATTTTATTCATTTTGTTTTCTAAGAACTTATTTTAGAATAGTTTGTTATTTACATTTTAGAATAAGTTTATTAAATACCAAATCTAAAGATTACACCAGCAAATGTCAAATTCAACAAGAGTTTCCTTCTGAACCATCATAATTGAAAAAATAACTTAGTCGAGTACAATAAAATCGTTTTACTGTGTACCAATTCTTATTCCATAACATTTTGGACTATCTATCAAATTCTCGATAGGAAAAGAATTGATTCTACGTTTGTTCATAGTTAGAGAATTCAAGCATGAGAAAATATTGATTCCATTTTTTATAATCTCATGCCATAAGTCAAGTCGAATATATTCGATCCATTTTAACACCCCTATATATCGAACCAACCAATCTGCCATTTAAATTCTTGTGAGAATATTTTGACTTTATAATAGATTGATGGAGCAATAAGGTGTGAGATATCCTAACGAGTTAATGAAACAAATGAGTTGGATTGTAATAGATAGGTCAAATGTTGGGTTATTATGGATTGTATTATCTATTTGACATATGAATTTTTCAAAAAGTTAAAAACTATATCTTGTAAAGAATATGAGAAACATAATATATTTTTGACGTTAATTCTAAATGTAAATTTTACATTCTAAAAAGATATGAGAAAAAATAAAAGTGGAGAGAAGACAAAGAAATTGCTTTTTTCTTAGCAAATTTGAAGAGTGTTTTTTAAAAAAAAAATCTTTACTCATTACTTTTAATTAATTTTTATATAATTATAGACTATCTCTATATTCTAAATTAAGTTGTTAGTAGAAAAAATAGAATTTAACCTTGATAACAAAAAAGAGTTAAGTAACTTAATTGTATAATAGTTTCATATGATTAATTCAGAATAATATTCTTATTTATTAAATACCCGGTCTAAAGATTACAATGTAATGTGTTAAACTCAACAAGAGTTTCCGCCTGGACCACCATAATTGAAAAAGAAACCGAGTCGAGTTCGATGAAATGGTTTCACCTTACCATTTACATTTTAATGGTAAAATCATTAAGAATATTTACATGAGTGTTTACAAAAAGAATCATTAAGAATATTTACAAAAAGAAACCGAGTCGAGTTCGATTAAAATCATGTTTAATATTTACATTTTTTTTAGTATTAAGAATAAATAATTTTAAGAAAAAAAAAATGTTCACATGCACACCTTCCAAAATGCATACGTCCAAAGTTGTCCGGTGCGAAAGAAACCTGGATTTATCTGTCAAAATGATTAGCAATACTTTAATACAATAAAATATTAATAATAAGTGATTTTTTTAGAAACCTAAAAATAAAAACCTACAATATAACCCGCTTGGATAAAATTTTCTTGGTTATTCAATAGACTGCCTATAAATATTTGGCTATATGAAATCTGATATCGTCCAACGTTTAGCGCAAATCCATCATACCAAGCTTCTACACCATAAAATGGACCAGCTTGTGACCTTACTCCAGCAATCTACCAAGAGCCAGTTATATTGACATTACTAGTTGAAATACACAAAAATAATTAGATCTAGTGTATAAGAAGAAAATTAAATGTTTACATGTGCTCCAGAACTATGGGTTGAAAGCGGATGGAAATATTTTTCGGCGAAAAGTTTATGCCTTGATGTTGTATTCATTTGAGTTTCTCAATATAGGAACGGTTCCATCAGGACAACCTGTTTTCTTCGAATATGATTTGTTGTTCCCAATGTGATTCCTCAATTCAGTTCTTGAAATTGATGGTTTCATCTTTTCAAAAAATAAAATTTATAGTCAAATTTAAAATCACATTTTATAAAAGTTAATTAAAAAATAATCAAAATCATGTAGGAGACGAATTTTTGAAAGGTCTATGCACCTGGATTGTGTTGTTTTGGAGCAAGGGATGATTAAGTCCTGGTTGCTTAAAAATATCTACACAATCGTATGTAGCATTTTCACTTATCTGTCAATATCCAAAAACAAAAAGACATGAGACGATCTTGAACTCAATCCATGATATAAGAAAAAAAAAGAAGATGTTAATTCAATTAAATATATCAAAATAATTAGGGACACAAGTGTCTCAAGTTCTCAAAATATTAACACTGACCTTGAAGGATCTGAGAGGCAACGTATTTTGATCTGAACGAACTAGGGGCCTAGGGCTGCTACGAACAATAGATGCAAGAGAGTTATCTTAATTGTTGTAGACATTTTATAGTTATGTTTCTTCAAGAATGAAAACACTATGTTACTTATATATACATATTATAAGCACTACGTATGTTTGACTTTTCTAAAAGTAATTAATACATTCTAACTAAGAAAATACAAATATTTGACTGTAAATATTATGGAAACATTTTGTACGAAAATTTTGGAGTCTCATATTATGAACGTGAGTAGCAAGAAGGACAAGATCATTATCATATATTTAACTATATAACGTAAATGATTATTGAATGGGGAATAATCGTACTTTGGCCAGAAAGTGAAAAGGATTTACTTATTACGTTATCAATAATAAATAATTTATCGTCAATTAAACAAAAAATTCGTAATCAGTGTGTTGTTGACTATTGACCCAGTTTATTATTGTCTTTTTTTTTTTTTTTTTTTTAACGTCTTTCATATAATAATATAAAACCAGAAGTATAAAACAGAGTCAATCGAAACATAGGACATAATAAACCAAAGGAGAAAGAAGGCATTAAAAAACAGAGCAAAGAAGATTACAAGAGAACCTCATGCTGAAGCTATGCGTTCTCTCTCAATCCGGTCGTGGAGCCAAGATGGACCTCCTAGCGCAAGATACGATGTAAACCGTCCCTCCTTCGTGACACTACAAGCAATATCCCTGGCCAAAGTATTGGCTTTCGGTGAAGAGAGGTGAAAGCTTACCTACCCCATCACCCGTATTGCTTGTAAGATTTTATCGGGCTGGGAACGATACTTCGGCCATTCCAAAGGATTCTCCAATGCCATCACTGCCGCGTTACAATCCGACCAGATTTCGCAGTTGTTAATATGAAGATCATGAAGACTGCGAAGACACCACAATAGGCAGTGTAGTTCTGTAGAGAGTCTGTTCATTCTTGGAAGAAAAGCATCTCTAGCATGAAATAGAGCATTGCCTAAGTGGTTCCTTAAAATCCAAGCACCCCCACAGTGAGCCGTAACACTTACCCAAGAAGCATGAATGTTGCATTTTAAAATCCCTAAAGGAGGCTTCAACCACCTTAAAACCTGTCTACCTCCACGGCTAGCCTCCTCTGCGGTTTCAAGATTAGTATTGTGGTTAAGTGTAGTCCATTCTTCCATTTCCTCTAAAGCCGTGGCAATGATAATATGAGGATCAATTCATCTCTGATTTTTACTATATTTTGTAATTTCGAACTCCATTCAAAATACTTATATATATATATAATATTGTCTGGTGGATATTACCATTCATATAAAATTTAATATTGGACATCTATAAATATGATTACATTTTGATACTATACAATACTAGTATTAAGAGTATCTAAATATTTTAAAACTAATAAAGTGATAAAGAAATGTAATCAAATGATCATAAAAATAATTAATTTAGAGAAAACAAAAATAAATGATTATATGATATGATATTATCGTTCTTTTTTTTTTTCCGTCATGATAGAATCGGATAAACTCCTAACTCCTACTCCAGTGTTCTTCCTCTGACGCTAAGTCCTTCTTTTTATAGCCATGATGTGACAACTCAATCCTCTTTAGAATTGATATGGGACGGATAGGTCATACGTGCTTTGTGGCGGCGGGAGCATTGTACGGAGGGGCCGACTTCCTGGCAGATCGATTGCAAATTGGCCGACTTCTTGGCAAATCGATAACAGATGGGCCGACTTCCGTTGACCTGGTCAATGTCCCTGGAGCTGGTCATCATTTTCTGATGGGCCAAGCGAGTGTTGGTGGGACGAAGCCCATATCCAACATCTAGTCAACTTTTTGCAACAACTAATGTACAAGACGATCCTAAAGAGGATTGACCTAACCCTCCACAGATGTTGGTTTTTTCTGTTTTTTTTTTAATGTAGAGACCTCGTTGTACTCCACATTGTTCTCTAGTCAACTTTTTGCACCAACAAGGTCTCTACAGAATCAATTGGATCTGAATAGAGTGGTAAAACATCCCCAAGTGAAACAATAGAACCTGAAGCAGAACTCATCGTCTCCTGATCATTCCTTCTGTAAAGTGGATGATCCTTGAAATTTTCTCGATGAAGGCAATGAACTCTGAAAACATTAGAAAAGAAAGCCCAAATGGTCTCATCGTATTCACGTCAAACACGCCAGAGCCCTTACTCTGTTACTCATCAACCCTAAACCCTCAGGCACGGCATCTTCTTTATCCTTTTATCCCTAAAAAGTGATTGGGACTGGGAGGAGACCAATTCAGGTTTTTTGGGTTCCAAGAATATTACTTTTTAGAGTTCGGTTCAGGTTCTGCCATTCTCAATCTCATGTAGAAGATGGATTGGCGGCCTTTGTATATATTATCTCGATCTTTTGTTCATGTTGTAATTCTTTATTTTTTTTTAAGTTAAATTTTTTTTTGTTGTGATTCTTTTTTAATTTCCTCTATGGGTTGTTCAAATGTTTTGGTTCATGGATGTGCTTAAGTTGGAAAATCGTGATCTGTGAATAATGCCTTATAAGGAGTTAGCAAACTGGACATGACGAAGGATTGTTGAAATTCATAAAATCTTGATCGTTTTTTATGGAGTATCAAATTGAGTGCTAGTCACGCAAAGAATCTGACCATCGTGGCTTCCAATGCCATAATTAACTTCAATGCGGGAAATCAGAGAAATTTTTTTAAAAAAAAATCAATTATTCAACAAATTCATTTCGAAGTTTTCAATTAATCAAGGCAAGTGTGTCCTTCGTTACAAACTTATTATGTTCAAGATAGTACACCTACTCTTTGATCATGCGTCTATCTAAAATTCTAAATGCATTAGCATCAATATATTACCACATAGATGTTCTGTCTCTCCATGCTCTGTCAGAATTCTTGGAAATTGTGTTCTAAAGCGACGCCAGATTTTGATACATAAATACTAAACTTTAACGTTGTTTAATAGAACGAGTACGACGCCAAAAAAACGTTTTAAGTTGGTTCCAAAACGACGTTAAGAAAATGACGTATCTTACCGTCATGTTGTAGGGTCACAATAATAATATTTTTTTTGGTACTTAATTGATCTCATGATCTATGATCAATTAAATCTCAAAAGATTTCTATTTCAAATTTCATATATCAAAAACTGACATTATTAAGACTCTTATTACGACATTAAATTGAATAATATGTCATATAATCATTTAAATAATTTAAAAGTTAGGCAAAGACTTTTAATCCCCAAATTAGAAAGCTTCTTCCATCGTTTTTAAAAAGTAAGTTTTCTCCTATATAATCGATTGACTAAAACAAAAATTATAATTCTTATGCATCTTTCGTTGATCTCTGCAGAAATTGTTGTGTTCTTGATTATGAAAATTTTGGTATTGGTCAGGTTGACTAATGCAAAACTCTGAGCCTCCTTGTGTTACCATAACATTTTCATTGATTTCTTTTATTACGTTATCTATATTTAGGATTGATGTTTTAAAAAACAGTTTACGATATATCAAAATATTTCTTCTATATTTTTCTATATGATTTTCTGCAGTTGTTAGTCGATCACGTTAACTCTTTTAGTAAATGTAATGAGAAAGATTGATAATTAACATGGTGTACTAACAATTTCATATTTATTAATTTAAAATAAGTTTATTAAAAGCCATTTTAAAAAGACTACATTGGCAAATGTCAAACTCCGCAAGAATTTCCTCCTGGACCACCATAATTAAAAGTAAAGTCGAGTAGTTTTACTTTATCGGTTCTTATGCCATAACATTTTGGACTATCTAGCAACTTCTCCATAGGAAAAGAATCGATTCTACGTTGTTCATAGTTGGAATTCAAGACTTCAATATTTGCAAACATTGCTGATTCCTTTCGGTCTCCAGTCGGAAATTTACCATTACCCATTGGAGGACTTGAACCTTGATGAGAAGCTTGAACTGCACCTCCAACTCCAACCATATTTGCACCAGTACCTATTAGGTTAAATAATTCTTTTGGCCAATATCCGACATCTATGTTCGGTGCATTTAGTATCAGTTTTGTAATCCACCAGTTTCCTGTTTGTTTATCCTTTTAGTGTATAAGATAAAAAAAAAAAATCATTAAAAATTGAAGAACAAAATAATGTGCTAATCAAATTACTTTAAGAGTAGTGTGTTCGAACAACACAGGTTATAGTCACTATATATTTCAATTCATAAAGTTAATTTTAAAATTCATAAATCCTCCAAAACTAAGTGGGAATGACATATGTGAAAATTAAGAAAATCATTCATTCTTAAGCATGTTTTAGCTTAAAAATCTAACATTTAAAAATTGCAGATTTAATATATCATTATTAACACCAAAAATAACTATAAAAAAGTTTACAAAATATAAAATTAATTTTAAATTTTGCATAATAATATAAGAATCAAAGAGAATAAAAAAAAATCCTTAAAACAGTTTATAAAAATAACATAATGACTATTTAAATGGTTTACAAAATAAATGAATTAGTATTAAAGACTTGAAAAATCACCTGGTGGATGGAGTAATGCAACAAATGTTCGTGTGGCTGGTCCAAGGGCTGGGCTATGGGAACCTCCTGTGATACTTGAACAAACCCTGGACATGCCGTATTATAACATCCTTTTCCATTTTCACCCTATAAAAATATTGAATATTTCAATGGTATTTGATTTAACAATTTTTGCTTATATAGAAACCATAAATAATTTCTTTCACATGCAGACCTTCCAAAATCCATATGACCAAACATCTCCATCGCCAAATAGACTTGGATTTATCTAAAAAAAAACTTTTATATACTTTAAGACTATACCTAGAGAATTAACGAGTGGATAAAGCAAAAAAAAAACAATAAAAAATGTAAAGCTTACCATCCAACCTGCTTGGATAAAATTGACCTTATTGTTCAAACCACTGCCTACATATAATTGAGCATATGAGGCTTGATCTCTTTCGATGTTTATGTTATGTATACTAAATGAAGCTTCTACACCGTGATATGGACCATTTTGTGACTTCACTCCAGCAATCTACCAAAAAACCGGTTATAGTGACATATATACACATAACTAATACTTGAAATATACATACAAAAAAGTATCATAGCTAAGCAAATAAGAAAAAAAATTGAAAGCTTACATGTGTTCCAGGACTATCGCCTGATAGCGGATAGACATACTTCTCGGCAAAAAGTTGTGCATTGGTGATATATTCTTTTGAATTTCTTAATATAGGAACGGTGCCATGTGGACAGCCCATTTTATTCTTATATGTTTTAGTGTTGTCAGTTTGATTCTTTAATTCATGTCTTGCAAATGATGGTTTCATCTATTCAAAAAATAAATTATATAGTCAAATTTAAATTCAATTTTTATAAGAGTAAAATGTTCATAGGAGACAAATTTCTGAAACGTCCATGAACCTGGATTTTGTGATTTTGGAGCAAGGGATGCTCAAGTCCCGGTTGCTTATAAATGTTAATGCAGTCATATGTTACATTTTCACGTATCTGCCAATAACAAAAAAACAATCAAGCTTTTTATAACAAAAATAAACAAGGCGATGTTGAACTCCGTCCATGACATATCCGACTATAGATACGTTGATGTTGGACTAATTTCTTTTGTTTCAAAACTGACCTTGAAGGTTCTGAGAGGTACCATATTTGGATCCGAACGAATTAGGGCTGGTGAGAACAAAAAAGGTAAGAGATTCATAACAAGAGCAATCCTAACTCCTGTAGACATTAATTAGTTTTGTTTCCTCAAGACTGAAAACACTATGTTATTTTATTTATATATATATATATTACGATCTCAAGAAGAGAAAATCAACAATACGATAAAGTAGATATAAATGTTTGACTGAACTTATTATGGAAACGTTATATACGAAAATTATGGAGCCTCATATTATAAACAAAATTTAGAAGAAGAACAAGATCATTAAATAAGGTGGGAAATGGTAGAACTTTGACCGTAAACGAAAAAAAACAAAAGGCACCTTTTATCATAATGCCCTTACTAATAACAAAAAGAAATTAGAATAGGAATATATTATAATTGTATTTCAAAATAATTAATTGAAGAAGTAACTAATATTTCAGATTTAGTTTTCATAAAATCTTTTAATAAGATTTTGAAGATTACAAACCAATTTCTAAAAGATAAAATTAACTTATTTATGACAATATTCATTAATATTATATATGTATATATATATATATAAATCAAAAAAATTTATTCATTTTATAGATATTATATATTAACCCTTATAGATATCAATATTTTGATTTTTCACTATATAAATTATATAGAAATCTCCACTATTAATTGAAAATATTAAAAATAGTAATTATATATATATAAGTTATTTAAGTAAAGAAATTTAAAATTATAAATATTACATAAAATACTAACATAAAAATTCTCTAAAATAATAATTTAAGTAAAGTCATTAATGACAAAAAGATCAAATTAAAAGTTTGGCAATCTAATTAGTTTTCAAAACAATTAATAAAATCTGAAAATATTTAGTAGCTAATCAAATGGGTTAATTGAATAAAGAAGATTTCATGTCAAAGTATGTCAAGTTAATTATTTTTAATCATTATATTTCAAATTTCTTCATTGTTTGATTTTATTTTTTTGAGAAAATTAAATCATCATATCATCCATATAATAATAAAAAAATGTAGATTTTGTTGTTGCATATACTATAATTTAAATTTTGAAAACTGAACATAAATTATTCAACATGTGAAAATATTTAATAGTCATACATGGAATGGAGATGAGTGGTAGACTGGTAGTCCAAAAACTTAAGGAAGACCAAAATGTTGAAAAAAATAAATCATAAGCGTATGAAACCTCACTTAATATGCGTTTATATTTTAAAGTTTTTGATTTAGTATATGAAGACCAACGTATACCAAGTGTAAAATTGAATGGTTAATTAGAGTGAAACAGAATATCATACAATATAACTAATATTTTTTTCTTTGCCAACTCTTTATGCTAATAATTGTAGTATTGGGTAAAACGGCAAAAATCAACCCAAACATTTTGCAAAATGTCTTTCTATATATACTCAAAGAATGATACCAAGCATTTTTAAACATGAACCAACAGAAAATTTAGATGACCTACTTGAACCGTAAGTCCTTTAACTGTTTCCTCCTTTGACCTATACGGTGTTAGTCAACCGTCTAACGGTACTGAATTAGACGTGTGATATGAAGTGTGGCTAAACAAAACGATGTAGTTTTTGTCGGTTTAGTTGTATTGTGTACACAAAAATGATGTTGTGCACACAAAAATGATGTTGTTTTGGTATTAAAGATAAAATCGATATTGGAGATAAAACTACCAAATATTGATTTTATCCCTAATTTCAAAACAACATCATTTTTTAGTTCAGATATAAAACATTTGGTGAATGTCTTATATAGGAGTCTTAACTACAGAGTCTTAACTACAGGCTCAACCCACCCATAAAGCAGAGCAGCCAAACCATTTACTTTAGGCCACAAAATATAAAAAAAGTTTTTAGGGCCATATTATTAAGAATCTTCCTTAGTCTTGTTGTTATGTAGTCTTTAAATTAGTGTCATGTCCCGAGTTTGAGTCTCTTCTCTAACAGTTTTTTTTTTAAATTTTAATAATAGTTTTAAATAGAAAATTATATTATTGAAGTATGCATTAAGCACCAAAAATCGAAGGACCGGGCCTGCTTAACTAATAATGCAATTATTATTGTTTAATACATTCAAAAATATTTGATACTTTGATTCCATAAGAAAATTGAAAATATGTAACTAAATTGAATTAAATTATTTCTTGAAAAATATTAGTATTATATATATCATAAATTTTAAATTACAAGTTTAAGAGAGAAAATTTAACTAGAAAATAAGGATCCAGTAGATCCTTTAGTGTTCTACCTCATACTCCTTATTGTCATTGTCCTGAATATATGTATCTCGTGGGGGTCGGAAACACTTGTTGATCTCTTCTTTACTCATTACTTTTAATTAATTTTTATATAATTATAGACTATCTCTATATTCTAAATTAAGTTGTTAGCAGACAAAATAGAATTTAACCTTGATAACAAAAAAGAGTTAAGTAACTTAATTGTATAATAGTTTCATATGATTAATTCAGAATAATATTCTTATTTATTAAATACCCGGTCTAAAGATTACAATGTAATGTGTTAAACTCAACAAGAGTTTCCGCCTGGACCACCATAATTGAAAAAGAAACCGAGTCGAGTTCGATGAAATGGTTTCACCTTACCAATCTTACCCCATAACATTTTGGACTATATACCATAATCTCAGTAGGAAAAGAATTCATTTTACGATTGTTATAGTTGGAATCCAAAACTTCAATATTTGTAACCAATGCTGAGTCTAAGCGGCCTCCCACTGGAAAATTACCATTACCCATCGGGGGACTTTCACCTGAACCAGAAGCTTGTACTGCACCCCCAACTCCAACCGTAGTAGCACCATTGTCAATAAGATTAAAGAGCTCTTTTGACCAATATCCAATATCTTCGTTAGGTCCATTCGATATTGAGTAAGCCACCAATTTCTAGTTCCTTTATCCTTTTTCATACATTAAAAAATGAAACAAATGCATTTTGTTAAAAAAACAAAAAAGAATATGCTAGTACATTACTTTAAAAGCTAAGTGTTATTATATAATCAAATACATCTTAATATGATTCATAATGAGAAATAAATAAATAAAATCTGGAAATATAATACCTGATGGATGGACCAACGCGACCAATCAGGGACTCCTGGCTTAAGGTCTATGGGTTGGACTATGGGAAATTTTCTCGAAACCTGAATAAACCCATCAAATGCTGTATTGTAACATCCTTTTCCATCTTTACCCTATTAAAATCATGTTTAATATTTACAATTTTAGTATTAAGAATAAATAATTTTAAGAAAAAAAAATGTTCACATGCACACCTTCCAAAATGCATACGTCCAAAGTTGTCCGGTGCGAAAGAAACCTGGATTTATCTGTCAAAATGATTTGCAATACTTTAATACAATGAAATATTAATAAATGATTATTTTTTAAAACCTATAAAATAAAAACCTACAATATAACCCGCTTGGATAAAATTGTTTTGGTTATTCAATCGACTGCCTATAAATATTTGGCTATATGAAATCTGATATCGTCCAACGTTTAGCGCATATCCATCATACCAAGCTTCTACACCATGAAATGGACCAGCACGTGACCTTACTCCAGCAATCTACCAAGAGCCAGTTATATTGACATTACTACTTGAAATACACAAAAATAATTAGATCTAATGTATAAGGAGAAAATTGAATGTTTACATGTGCTCCAGAACTATGGGTTGACAGGGGATGGAAATATTTTTCGGAGAAAAGTTGTGCCTTGATGTTGTATCATTTGAGGTTCTCAATATAGGAACGGTTCCATCTGGACAACTTGTTTTCTTCGAATATGATTTGTTGTTGCCAATGTGATTCCTTAATTTAATTCTTGAAATTGATGGTTTCATCTTTTCAAAGAATAAAATTTATAGTCAAATTTAAAATCACATTTTATAAAAATAAATTAAAAAAAAATCAAAATCATGTAGGAGACGAATTTTTTAAAGGTCGATGCACCTGGATTGTGTGGTTTTGGAGCAAGGGATGATTAAGTCCTGGTTGCTTAAAAATATCTACACAATCGTATTTAGCATTTTCACTTATCTGTCAATATCCAAAAACAAAAAGACATGAGACGATCTTGAACTCAATCCATGATATAAGAAAAAAAAAAAAAGATGTTAATTCAATTAAATATATCAAAATAATGAGGGACACAAGTGTCTCAAGTTCTCAAAATATTAACACTGACCTTGAAGGATCTGAGAGGCAACGTATTTTGATCTGAACGAACTAGGGCTGCTACGAACAATAGATGCAAGAGATTCAAAACCAGAGTTATCTTAATTGTTGTAGACATTTTATAGTTATGTTTCTTCAAGAATGAAAACACTATGTTACTTATATATACATATTATAAGCACTACGTATGTTTGACTTTTCTAAAAGTAATTAATACATTCTAACTAAGAAAATACAAATATTTGACTGTAAATATTATGGAAACATTTTGTACGAAAATTTTGGAGTCTCATATTATGAACGTGATTAGCAAGAAGGACAAGATCATTATCATATAGTTAACTATATAACGTAAATGATTATTGAATGGGGAATAATCGTACTTTGGCCAGAAAGTGAAAAGGATTTACTTATTACGTTATCAATAATAAATAATTTATCGTCAATTAAACAAAAAATTCGTAATCAGTGTGTTGTTGACTATTGACCCAGTTTATTATTGTCTTTTGTTTAGTTTATGTTTATGTGTAGTCAATTCATCTCTGATTTTTACTATATTTTGTAATTTCGAACTCCATTCAAAATACTTATATATATATATAATATTGTCTGGTGGATATTACCATTCATATAAAATTTAATATTGGACATCTATAAATATGATTACATTTTGATACTATACAATACTAGTATTAAGAGTATATAAATATTTTTAAACTAATAAAGTGATAAAGAAATGTAATCAAATGATCATAAAATAATTAATTTAGAGAAAACAACAATAAATGATTATATGATATGATATTATCTTTGTTTCTTTTTTTTCGTCATGATAGAATCGGATAAACTCCTGACTTCTACTCCAGTTAACTTGTTCTTCCTCTGAAGCTAGGTCCCTCTTTTTATGGGATTATTATCTAAAAAACCATTTTTGCTCAACCATTTTTCAAAATTGTCATTTTCTCAACATTCTTTCAAATTTGCCATTTTTGCCATTTTTAAAAACTAAAAATTTGGAAAAATAATTTTATAAAGCATATACTTTATAACAAAAACTATACCCTACAAAAAAATGGAACTTAATAAACCTAAGCATTATGTGTAAATTTGTGTTTTTGTTTACAAGAAAATGGCAATTTTCAAATTTTTTTGATAAAATGGCAAATTCTATAAAAGCCATCAAAATAAATCCTTCATTCGTAATTGATTCCTCCTTTTATAGCCATGATGTGACAACTTAATCCTCTTTAGGATCGATGTGGGACTGCTAGGTCACATGTGCTTTGTGGCGGCGTAGCGTTGTACGGAGGGGCCGACTTCCTGGCAGATCGAATGCAAATTGGCCGACTTCTTGGCAAATCGATGACAGATGGGCCGACTTCTGTTGACCTGCTTGGTGAACGTCCCTGGAGCTGGTCATCATTTTCTGATGGGCCGAGCAAATGTTGGTGGGACGAAACCCATATCAACATCTAGTCAATTTTTTGCAACAACTAATATACAATAAGGTCTCTACATAAAAAAAAAATAAAAATAAAAAAAATAAAAAAATAAAAAAATACCAGGTCCAAGACGTTACGGGCAAGGCAGGGACGGCTTGCCGTGGATGGGACGACAAAGATTTAGATATGGGGACGTTTCCACAACGTCTCGAGCAAAAACTGGCGTCTCTAATATGTAAACATATTAATTAATATAAATACATGTTTTCCAAAAATATTTAAAAAGAAGTTAAGGGTAAAAATAGTTTACTAGGGTTTTTAAGAACTTTTCTCACGCCTCTCCCTGCCTCCTCACGTCATTTTGAAACTTTGACTCTTCGCCTCAATTTCCACTAGGCCTGGGCATTCGGATTTCAGATCGGATTCGGATCGGATATATTCGGATCGGATATATTCGGATTCGGATCATTCGGGTATGAGAGTTTATTATCCGTTCGGATTTTATGACTTTTCGGTTCGGTTTCGGTTCGGATATATTCGGATTCGGATAATTTGGATAGAAGAATTTATTATCCGTTCGGATTTTATGAGTCATCGATTCGGTTTTGGTTCGGATGTGTGTCGGATTCGGATCGGTTTTCGGGAAAAAAAACTAAAAAATTGTTCAATTTAAATAAAAATTGGTTTAATCTTACTAAAATTTGGTGAAATTTTGTAAAAATATGTATAATTTTAACAAATATAACTAAAAAATTTCTGAAATATAGGTTATTTAGGATATTTTTGTTATTTGCTATAAAATTAAAATTAAATATAACTAATATTTTTGGATATTTAATTTTATTTTCGGTTTTCGGATATCCTTTCGGTTTTCGGTTCGGATCGGATTCGGTTCGGGTAATTCGGATAGGAGAATTCATTATCCATTCGGGTTTTGTGACTCTTCGGTTCGGATTCGGTTCCGGATTTTTCGGATCGGTTTCGGATCGGTTTTCGGATTTCGGGTTTTATGCCCAGGCCTAATTTCCACAATCCATCTCTTCACGTCATTCACCGGACCGGAGCTTTTGTAATCGTCCTTTTCTTTTACCTTGCTTTTGTAATTGTCGTTTCTTTTCAACTTTTTTATTTATTCACTACAAAATATACGATGGATAACGTCAATTTACTAGAATCACTTCGTTAACCGACGTAAGATTTTTTGGTGCAAGGAATTTGGCGTCGGTTTACTAACCGACTAAAATATTGGTTCATAAAATTCGTGTTTTCCTTTTTTAAATGTCAAAATTTGTTGATGAATCATATGAGGACCCACTAAAGGAGGGTTCACTACGTAAATCGAGTCTAAAATTTATTTGGTTTATTATCTTATGCTAGAGAGTTTTACAAACTTTTTTTGTAAATGACGTTAAAGTCAGACAATATTAACGTCATACAATAATACGACGGTCTTCAAACCGACAGTATTAGTTTTAAGTCAATTTCTAACCGACGTTACACTCAATATTAAACGACGTTACTTTCCGTGTTTTTTGTAGTGATTGGTTTGTTTGTTTTTTAGATTTTATTTCATGGTATGGTGCAGTTTGCTTATACTCCCTCCGTTTCGTTTTAGTTGTCGTTTAAGGTTTTCTCACACAAATTAAGAAAAACATTAAATTTTCAGTTTTACCCTTTATTAATATATTTTATATAAAAATTCATTGGCCGAAACATTAAAACAATAGGGATAAAACTGGAATTTTCACCAAACATTTGCATCGAAAACCTAAAACGACAACTATTATGAAACAAAATTTTAATTCTAAAACGACAAGTAAAACGAAACGGAGGGAGTATAAAGTAATGACGTTTTAAGAATCAAGTGATAATATTGGTAGTACGTTCTACTAACATGTCAAATCAAAGTGGAGAAAATTTATCATGAACTTATGTCTAAATTAGAGAAATAAATAGTAATAGGAGTGGAAATAAATAGCTTATGCATATGTCTCCACTGTTTCTCTTCTGAGTTTCTCGGAACTCCTATTTATCTTTGTAAACGCGGTTTCTTTTGAATGAAGGAAACTATGTTTTTGCATTTAAAAATAAAAAAAAAGTAGTAGGAGTGGAAAATGGGGCTTTCAGTGTAATATGAATGAGCGCATGTGCTTGAGACGTAGGAAGGTAAGAGGTCAAAATCCCATTTCACAAGACTCATAAACCACTTTATTTGCCCAAGTCTCTTTTCCATGTTATTGTTCTCTAGTCAACTTTTTGCACCAACTAATATACAACAAGGTCTCTACATAAAAAAACAAGGTCTCTACAGAATCAATTGGATCTGAATAGAGTGGTAAAACATCTCCAAGTGAAACAGTAGAACCTGAAGCAGAACTCATCGTCTCCTGATCATTCTTTTTGTAAAGCGGATGATCCTTGAAATTTTCTCGATGGAAGCAATGAACCCTTATCATTCTTATTCCATAACATTTTGGACTATATATCGATCAAATTCTCTATAGGAAAAAAATCGATTCTAAGTTGTTCATAGTTGGAGAATTCAAGCATGAGAAAATTTTGATTCCATGCTTTTATGCAGATCTTTTATAATCAAAATTAAATTATGCAGATGAAATCAAACTTTGGACGTTAATATTTAATCAATAGTAGAGATTTCTGATGATATATATAGTTTTCATGCAGATGACCACGTATGTTGGACCGCAACGGAATAATGTAATTAATTATTAATCCTATGTATATTTAGTTCTTTCCATTGTCTTGCTCTTTAGTGATTGCATGGGCGATAGTATGCTGGTGTATTGCAAGGTACCGGAGATGAAATAACCTGATACAGAGTTCTCCAGCGGCACAAGGCATAGAAATACTGTGAATATTAGTGCTTTTGAATAATTAAAAACAATATATGTTTAATATTAATGTTACAACTTCGCCATACATGTAATACTTTTGGCATTTTAATAATTACTTTTGCGTCCTATTATGTGAATTGGCGGTTGCTTATAGTAAAGTTAGCTTATTAATCTAGTAATTTCATGATTAAGAGACGTGTCAATAGATTCATTGATCGAACCAACCAACCCGCCCCTTAAATTCTTGTGAGTTGAATATTTTGAGTTTAGAATAGATTGATCAAATAGGATTGATATCCTAAAGAGTTAATAAATCAAATGAGTTGGATTGTAATCAAATAGGTAGGGACGTAGGGTTATATTGGATTATATGATCTACTTGACTCATCATTGCAAAAACGTAAAAAAAACTAACTTAAGTATATAAAAATTCATATTATCAATTTAGAATAGTTTATCAAACGCCAAATCTAAAGTTTACATTGGAAAATGTCAAAAACCACAAGAGTTTCCTCCCAAACCACTATAATTAAGAAAAAAAATCGAGTATAGTTTCACTTTACCAATTTTCAGCCTATAACATTTTGGATTATTTAGCAACTTCTCTATGAGAAAAGAATTGATTCTACGCACTTGGTTTGTTACATATGGTGGAAATTTTTTTAAAAGAGGTAAACAATAAAAATACGGTAATTAAAGTAGACATTGAAAAGCTGATAAAAAATAAGCAAACAATAAGAAAAAAATAAGCAAAACATAAGGAAACTTTGAAGTAATTATTTATTTAAAGTAATTAACAAATTTATGATTTCAGCTCTGCAAAGGAAACTACAAACTATTTCTATAGACTTATCAGTTTATGATTTATCTATTTATCACTTTTAGACTGTGATAGATAGATTTATGAGTCATTATATATAAAATGTTTTTATGATTTTATCTATTTATCACTTTTAAAAGAAACGACAAAATACTTATATATATATATATATATATATATATATATCAGGTAAAAATACCATTATATGAAATTTAATACTAAACATTTATTAATACGATTACATTTTGATACTAGTAAAATGAAACGAAACAATGTAAAAGCGTGAATACATTATTTTTCAATTATTTTAAGGGAATTTATAGTAGGTGGGTAGTTTTATTTCAGCTACTTTTATTCAGCTAAACCTGTCATCCAATCATACCCAAAATATTGTGTTTAGGTTCCTTATTTAGGATTTACTAGGGTTTAGTTTTTATTTTTTAGATTTTTTTATGTCCACATTTTTGTTGTTATGTACAAAACGTTGTATTTTTAAAATGCAACGAGATTTTAAAATTAGAGTTTACTGTAATCTAGCTGTAAGGTAGCTAAGATATTTTGTTTGGGTTCCCTCTTTAGGGTTTAGTTTTCTCATTTTAGATCTTTTAGATACTTTATATGGATTGTATAATGTGAAATAATTGCTTTAGCTTCACCAATTTTTGATTTAGCGTTCTCTCATTTCAAATATTATCATCTCCTAAGGTAATTAAAACCATTATGTTTAGGTTTCTTATTTACTATTTAGAATATATATATATTTTTTAGCGTTCTCTCATCATTGACTAAGGGCCTGACTGGTTTAAACGCAGCAGTTGCGGTTACGGTTGCGGTTGCGGGAGTTTGCGGAAGCGGGCGGTTGCGGCTTTAAGCGTTATCAAGCGTTTTGAACGACTGGTTTAGCGTTTGAAAATTAGTGCGTTTGCAGGAGTTTTATGACTGGTAAACCAGCGGGTGCGATATCAGTTAAATAAAAAAATGACCAAAATAAATATAAAATATTTCAAAAAAAAAAAAAAAAACACCAATATATTATGATGATAATATTAGAAAAATTGAACATGCTTAATAATTAAAACCATAAATAAAGTACTAAATAATTATTCAAAAATAAAGAAATTTTGTAACAAGATAGTACTTTATGCATCTGGTTTAACATAAAAAATTGCATCAAGTAATGGGAAAAACTGTAAATAACGTTGAATTCAATCAAAAAGCAAGTGAGTTTCTATTCGAGAAAACAAATCGAAACATATATTCAATCAAAAAGCTAAGCAATACGTAATGAAAATAAAAAAAACGATGCCATGAAAAATATTCAAAAAGTTATACATGAGGTGATAAATGAATAAAAGGATATATGATACTTACATTTGGTTATTAATTTTCATCAGTTTGGATGGAAAACATTGAGAGAATAGAGTTTCAGAATATTATTAGGGTTTCTGATGAGAACGTGATACAAAGATGAAAGATATATATAGAATTAATATATATTATAATAATTATAAGTAAATGTTTAATTTTTTTTTTAATCCAACCGCTACCGCCCGCAACCGCAAACGCTTGCGGGAAGGAGCTTTTGAAATTCAGCGATTTCGAGCGGTTCGAAGCGGGACGGAGCGGTTTCTTTGATTGGTACCAACCGCTAACAACCGCAACCGACCGCTAGTAACCGCTAGGAGGGTGCTAGCGGGATAACCAATCAAGCCCTAAGATATAAAGTTCTCACGTCTATTTCCTACAATAACTAGAAGGGTGCTAGCGGGATAACCAATCAAGCCCTAAGATATAAAGTTCTCACGTCTATTTCCTACAATAACTAGAAACTAAAACTAGTTTTCCTAACAAGAACTAGAAACTAAAACTAATTATTTCTTACAATAATTTCTATGTTATTTTCCATATTTATTTTTAGAAGCACACATAAACCTCAAAAATAATTCATGTACACAAATCAAATATAGAATCAATTACGAAATAAAGCATTAGGAATCTTCTATAATTTAAGGCCACAAATGATATAGAAACAATAATTAGTTACAATTTTTGGATTTTTCTATAGATTAGATTAAAGGATTGTTGTTAGCATTAATTGTTTTTGTTTCTTAAATGGAAATTAGCAGATGAGCGAAGGTATGGAAAGATAAACTTTTAAGAGAATAATTTATGATCTAAATTTTATGAGCGAATATAGGATGGAGTAAATTTTTAGAATTAAAGTCTAATTTAGAAAATAAAAGAAAGGGTCAACGTCTAATTTAGGGATCCGCTTGTTTTTAAATCTGGGCTAATACTAACCCACTTGGGTTGTTTTTAAGGATCTGAGGCGTTATTTCCGGGTCGGTTTCTCGATTGGGTCGGGTCAGATTAAATGGAGAGTTAAATATGCGATTTTTCAGTTTTTGTATACGCTTAGTGTTAAGTAGTAATCCTCTGAACACCTCTTCGAACGCCATCATTCGCAAGATCTCAAGGTACCTTCTTTTTTCTTCGCAAGATCTCAAGGTACCTTCTTCCTCTTCTTCTTCTTCCTCTTCTTCTTCTTCCTCTTCTTCTTCTTCCTCTTACTCTGCTTCTTCTTCCTCTGCTTCTTCTTCCTCTTCTTCTTCTTCCTCTGCGTCTTCTTCTTCTTCCTCTGCTTCTTCTTTCTTCTTCCTCTGCGTCTTCTTCCTTTAATCTGAAATTATCTTTTTCTGTAATCTTGTTCTTGGGAAATGCTAAAATTACTGTTGTTTTCAGATGGGCATGGATGGCGGACCAGATGTGAGCGACCCAGTTCCGGTGGGCGTTTTCTACCTCATCCTTCTTGGGGTTTTCCTTGTACTCTTCATTGGCGCCTCCGTCTACTGCTTCATCAAGAGGCGCCAGACAAAACAGATTTTTCAAATTAGGCCAGAAATTGAACTGGCCTAATTTGAATTAAAGTCTAATTTAGAAAATAAAAGAAAGGGCCTACGTCTAATCTAGGGATCCGCTTGTTTTTAAATATGGGCTAATACTAACCCACTTGGGTTGTTTTTAAGGATCCGCGGCGTTATTTCCGGGTCGGTTTCTCGATTGGGTCGGGTCGGATTAAATGGAGAGTTAAATATGTGATTTTTCAGTTTTTGTATACGCTTAGTGTTAAGTAGTAATCCCATCATTCTCCTCTGAACACCTCTTCGAACGCCATCATTCGCAAGATCTCAAGGTACCTTCTTCCTCTTCTTCTTCTTCCTCTTCCTCTTCTTCTTCGTTCTCTTCCTCTTCTTCCTCTTCCTCTTCTTCTTCTTCCTCTTCCTCTTCTTCTTCGTTCTCTTCCTCTTCTTCCTCTTCCTCTTCTTTCTTCTTCCTCTGCTTCTTCTTCCTCTTCTTCTTCTTCCTCTTACTCTGCTTCTTCTTCCTCTTCTTCTTCTTCCTCTTCCTCTTCTTCTTCTTCCTCTGCTTCTTCTTCCTCTTCTTCTTCTTCCTCTGCGTCTTCTTCCTTTAATTTTTTATCCTTTTACTTATTAAATCTATAGCTGGTTTAGTTATGGTTTAGTTTGGTTAGTATCTTTGGTTTAGTTTACCTTGTATTTAAGCTTTCTCTTGTATTCATTTTATCGTTGAATAAATAAATTATCTTTTCCTGTAATCTTGTTCTTGGGAAATGCTGAAATTACTGTTGTTTTCAGATGGGCATGGATGGCGGACCGGACGTGAGCGACTGTTGGTGCAGGAATTAGGACCTCCGACAATACCGACATAAACCGGACGAACTACTAATCGAATTGAGAATTCAATCTAAACCGGGGAATCCCGGTTAAGCCTGTAAATGGGTTGAAGAAGCAGATCGCCAGGCGAGCTCGACTGAAGGATGGGAGATCGCCCGCAACCGACTTCTTCGTTCAAGAAAAAGGAGATTTTCCCAAAGGATTAAAGAGAATCCCGAAAAGAAAGGAAAGATTGAAGATTTAACTTTATCAAATTAGAATATTAACTTATCTCTAAACCGCCTAAAACCTGTATAAATAGAGGGGTCTGTCCTCTATTCAAGGGACGCGCAACTTTGCACTAAAAACCCTAATTGTTCTTGAGCTAAACCCTAGTGTTGTCTCTAAGCAATAAAATTCACCCTTCTTTTTGAGTCTTTGATCCGAGTTTGCAAAATAGAGTTATTGAATTTGTTTTCCTTCTTTAAACAAATTCATTGTGTGATTTTCAGAATCAACAGCGACCCATTTCCAGTGGGCGTTTTCTACCTCATCCTCCTTGGGGTTTTCTTTGTACTCTTCATAGGCGCATGCGTCTACTGCTTTATCAAGAGGCGCCAGACAAAACAGATTTTTCAAATTAGGCCAGAAATTGAACTGGCTTAAATTCTCATGTATTTATATTATTTCTGCTGTTATATCACTACAAAAAAAAGAGTAGATTGTATCACTTAAATAATATTACAAAAACAAGTGATTTTAATTTAAATTTCTTATTAATAAATGATACAAAATAAGTGGTTTCACATCAATTATTAAAATTGATGTTATTATTGAATTATTTGACATCAATTCAATTAAAATGATACAAATTTATATTAGTTTGCATCACTTGAAAAATATTGACACAAAATATGAATTCACATCAGTTATTTAATTGATGCATATACTAATTTTATTCACATCACTTAAAAATGATACAAAATTAACATCAATTAAAAGATGATACAAATTTATATTAGTTTGCATCACACCAAAAAACTGATACAAATATTGATTGATTCACATCGATTATTTAGTTGATGTATATAATAATTTTATTCATATCACTTAAAAAATGATACAAAATTAACATTAATTAAAGAAAAGATATAAAATTGATATATCAGTAATAAAATACTGTAATTAACACAGATTTGATAATGATAACACGTAGGCTTTTAGTTAGTTACTTATAAACACGTATGTGTTATAATACATCATATTGGACTTATAACCGGGCCCAATAAGCCCATCAGGGTTATTAATTATGTACTCTAAAACCCTAGGTTTATATGCCTATATATATGTATCATTATTCATGGAATGGAATAAGATAACAATAAGTTTCACAACACGTTATCAGCACGAGTTTGCTCTTAACAACCCTAACCCTAAAAAATCGCAAAATACTGTTCATCGCCGATACTGTTCATCGCCGATACTGTTCATCGACGACACTGTTCATCGCGACACTGTTCATCGCGATACTGTTCATCGCGGTACTGTTCATCGTGGTACTGTTTGCGGTTCGTTGCAGCAGCGTGAGTTACCGAGGTCTTTAGCTCCCGGTTCTAGTCCATACAACCCCATAAGGTGAAAGGTAATATCAACTGGAAATCATTCTCGGTTAACCCTAAACCGGAAATCATTCTCGGTTAACTCCTAAACCCGAATATCAATTCGGTTCATCGGTTAAACCGATTATCAAACCGGTTCCAAAATAATAACCGGATCTCAATCTGAGTAAACCGGTTCAAACTGGTTATTCTAAACCAGAAATCAATTCGGCCCAAACTGGAATCTAATATTTCGGTCCAACTTTAAACCATTAAACCGAACTTATGTTCCGTATCCTTAAAATTTACGATTTCCGAGAAAGTTTCCTAAAATAGATACTTTCCTCAAATAGCAAATGACCCGGAATGAAAACTTTCCTCATTTAGAAAGTTTCCCAAATTAGAAACTTTCCTCATTTAGAAGGTTTCCTCAAATAGAAACTTTCCTCATTTAGAAAGTTTTCCTCAAATAGAAACTTTCCTCATTTAGAAAGTTTCCCAAATTAGAAACTTTCCTCATTTAGAAGGTTTCCTCAAATAGAAATTTTCCTCATTTAGAAAGTTTCCCAAATTAGAAACTTTCCTCATTTAGAAGGTTTCCTCAAATAGAAACTTTCCTCATTTAGAAGGTTTCCTAAAATAGAAACATTCCTCAAATAGCAAATGACCCGGAATGAAAACTTTCCTCATTTAGAAAGTTTCCCAAATTAGAAACTTTCCTCATTTAGAAGGTTTCCTCAAATAGAAACTTTCCTCATTTAGAAAGTTTTTCTCAAATAGAAACTTTCCTCATTTAGAAAGTTTCCCAAATTAGAAACTTTCCTCAAATATAAAGTTTCCTAAAATCGAAAATTTTATTACATTCATATAACTATTATGAAATCAATTTCATGTTTTTCAGATGTCAAACATTCAGAAAGTTGAGTTCGAGGCCCTCAAGGTCTCCGGTGAAAACTATCTCGAATGGGCCCTGGACACCAAGATTTTCCTCAACTCAAAGGGACTGGGTGAGTGTATCAAAGCGGATAACACCGCATCTGATAAAGACCGGTCCCAGGCGATATTTCATATCCGCCATCATTTGGCCGCGAGCCTCAAACAGCAATATCTCACTCTTGAGAACCCACTCGAACTTTGGGTGGCCCTGAAAAAACGGTATGATCACCAGAAAACGGTGCTCTTGCCACAAGCCAAGTTTGACTGGAAGGAACTCCGGTTCCAAGATTACAAATCTGTGCATGACTACAACTCCGAACTCTTTCGGATAGTTTCAATCATGAAACTATGTGGTGAAGAGGTGTCTGATAATGATCTCCTCGAGAAAACATTATCCACCTTCCATACCCAAAACATTATGTTTCAGCAGCAATATCGTGCAATGAAACATACATTGTACGAAGATTTGTTATCTTGTTTGCTCTTGGCCGAGAAAAACAACAAGCTGTTAATGAGGAACAGTGCCCAGAGGCCCTCGGGATCGGCTCCAGTACCAGTTTCCCGCAAAGAATCCTACAATGTCCAGCGAGACAGATCCTCAGATCGTGGCCATGGACATGGGAATGGACGTGGGAATGGACGTGGAAAGCGTGGACGCGGAAACGGACGTGGCAACCGACATAACCTCAGTTATGGTTCCGGTAGAGGCCGTGGTATCTCTAAACCAAACCGCCCTGCCCACCCAACCAATTAGTCTGCCTGTACCAGATGCGGAATGTTCAATCACTGGACAAAGAACTGTCGTACTCCCAAGTTTCATTGCGATTTGTATCAGAAACATGGGAAAGCACCTGCTGAAGCTAACATGGCCCAGCAAGTTGATGCTAACGACACCACCACCGAGCCGACCGATCTCATGGACTACGAGACCTCAGATCTCCTCGATTGATTCTATCATCTGAACACTTGCTTATTTTGATTTTGTTTCTTTTCATTTTGGGGATTTGTTTTAAAAGATATCAGACTTAATGGTTTCCACATAGAAACCCAGGGTGAAGGGAATAAAGAATCCCTACTGATCACTAAGATCACACTTGGCCATAAACAAGTCCTCGAGACTATACCCGCTTTATCTACTGGCCTTTACTATGCCAAGGTCAGTATGATTGAGGCTAATAATGCTCTCAAAGCCCGGTTCCAAGACTACACTATTTGGCACGACCGGCTTGGTCATCCCGGTACAACCATGATGCGTAAATTAATCCAAAATTCTCAAGGTCAGATCTCCTCGATGGATTCGATCAATCTGAACACTTGCTTATGTGCACAGCTTGCTCCCAATGGGGATTTGTTTTAAAGATATCAGACTTAATGGTTTCCACATAGAAACCCAGGGTGAAGGGAATAAAGAATCCCTACTGATCACTAAGATCACACTTGGCCATAAACAAGTCCTCGAGACTATACCCGCTTTATCTACTGGCCTTTACTATGCCAAGGTCAGTATGATTGAGGCTAATAATGCTCTCAAAGCCCGGTTCCAAGACTACACTATTTGGCACGACCGGCTTGGTCATCCCGGTACAACCATGATGCGTAAATTAATCCAAAGTTCTCAAGGACACACTCTTCGAAAAAACCGAGTCTTCCCTCAGCACCTCATGTGCACAGCTTGCTCCCAAGGGAAGTTGATCACTCGGCCTTCACAGTAAAAGTGTCCAAAGAGACATTGCATTTTCTGGAAAGAATCCAAGGAGATATCTGTGGTCCCATTCACCCACCTTCTGGGACATTCCGGTACTTCATGGTACTAATAGATGCTTCGACCCGTTGGTCGTATGTATGCCTGTTGTCTTCTCGGAACCAAGCTTTTGCTAGGTTGTTGGCTCAAATCATCAGATTACGAGCCCACTTTCCAGACTTCCCACTAAAGACTATACGTCTTGATAATGCTGGTGAATTCACTTCCCAAGCGTTTAATGATTACTGTATGGCCATGGGGGTGACCGTTGAACATCCTGTGGCACATGTCCATACTCAGAATGGACTTGCTGAATCATTCATTAAACGAATCCAATGGATTGCTCGACCATTACTCATGAGGTCAAAACTCCCTGTCTCAGCTTGGGGACATGCAGTATTACATGCTGCTGAACTAATACGCATCCGACCATCTAGTGAGCATAGATATTCCCCATCCCAATTATTACAGGGTCATGAGCCAGACATCTCCCATCTCAAAACATTTGGGTGCTCAGTCTATGTACCCATTGCTCTACCACATAGAACCAAAATGGGACCTCAAAGGAGGATGGGAATATATGTTGGTTTTGATTCTCCCACCATCATCAAATATCTCGAGCCGACCACTGGAGACCTATTTAAGGCCAGATATGCGGATTGCCAATTTGATGAATCGGTATATCCAACATTGGGTGGAGAGAAACACAAGCTGGTCAAAGAGCTATCATGGAATCAAACATCCTTAAATTGGCAAGATCCTCGGACTCTAGAATGTGATTCGGAGATCCAAAAGATTATACACTATCAAAAGCTAGCTAATCAATTGCCAGATTCCTTTGCTGACCCGAACAAAGTAACCAAATCGTACATACCAGCTTGTAATGCACCAGTACGAATCACTGTTCCAACGGGACAAGTTCAAGTTGCTACAGAGTCTGCATCACGAAATAAACGTGGCAGACCTCTAGGTTCCAAAGACAAGAATCCACGGAAATCAAAGAAAGGTGCAATAGTTGAAACCGGGATTCCCAATATAACAGACATAGCGCGCGCTGAGACTCACTCTAATGAACCACCAGAAGAGGTTCGGGACGCCGAATCTCTAGGTTCTGACGAGATCGATAACAATGAGATCTCTATCAATTACAACATGTCTGGAACCCAATGGAACAGAAAAGAAGTCGACTTAAATGCACTCTTTGCATACAAAGTAGCACTTGATATTGCGAACACGCAAGAGGATCTAGAACCCACGTCTATCATAGAGTGCACTCATAGAACAGACTGGCTAAAATGGAAAGAAGCCATAAACGTGGAGTTAAAGAGTCTCAAACTCAGAAATGTGTTTGGTCCGATCATCCGGACACCATTCAATGTCAAACCAGTGGGCTATAAATGGGTCTTTGTGCGTAAAAGAAACGAACTCGGTGAAGTCGTTCGCTATAAAGCACGGCTTGTAGCACAAGGATTCTCACAGAGACCCGGAATCGATTATGAGGAGACTTATTCTCCGGTGGTGGATGCAACTACTTTTCGATTCTTCATAAGTCTGGCCATAAGAGAAAATCTAGATTTGCGGTTAATGGATGTTGTCACCGCATATCTCTATGGGCCCCTCGACAATGAAATATACATGAGATTACCAGATGGCATAGAGCTTAAAGATAAGCATGCATCTCGAGATCAATACTGCATCAGGCTGAACAAATCCTTGTATGGACTGAAACAAAGTGGACGTATGTGGTATAACCGGTTAAGCGAATATCTCATCAGAGAAGGCTACAAAAACGATCCCATCAGTCCATGCATTTTCATCAAGAAATACTCAAACAAAGGATTTGTAATCATAGTAGTTTACGTGGATGACCTAAACATCCTCGGAACATCTGGTGAAATCTCCCAAACAGTCGACTGCTTGAAAGCAGAATTCGAAATGAAAGACCTAGGTAAAACTAAATTCTGTTTGGGTTTACAACTTGAGTACGTTAAAGGAGGAATCCTTGTGCATCAAGTGGCTTACATTGAAAAAGTACTCAAGCGATTCAATATGGACCAGGCCCACCCATTGAACAGCCCAATGGTTGTCCGGAGCCTAGGATTGGACAGTGATCCATTTGGTCCCAAGAAGGACGATGAAGAAATTCTCGGTCCAGAAAAGCCATACCTCAGTGCTGTAGGAGCGTTAATGTACTTGGCTAGTCACACTAGACCAGACATTTGTTTTGCCGTGAACCTCCTAGCTCGCTTCAGCTCATGTCCAACTCAGAGGCACTGGAATGGTATCAAACACCTCCTAAGATACCTTCAAGGTACTAAAGACTTAGGACTGTTTTACACTAACCACAACAAGGATGGACTAGTTGGTTTTGCTGACGCAGGTTATCAATCAGATCCGCACAATGCCAAGTCTCAAACTGGTTATGTGTTCACGCATGGAGGAACAGCTATCTCTTGGAGATCGATAAAGCAGACAATCACTACCACTTCATCAAACCATGCAGAACTTTTGGCCATTCACGAAGCCAGCAGAGAATGTGTTTGGCTACGATCCATGACTCAGCACATCCGATCAGATTATGGTATGAAAGAAGATAAGGAGCCCACGGTTATGTTTGAAGACAACGCGGCTTGCATTGCTCAACTCAAGGAAGGTTATATCAAAGGAGATCGGACGAAGCACATCCTACCGAAATTCTTCTCAACCTCGGATTGGCAGAAGGATGGTACGATCAGCGTTCAACAGGTCCGATCATGCGATAACTCCGCCGACCTTTTCACCAAATCATTGCCCGTTTCAACACTCCGGAAGCTCATCCAACAAATAGGAATGCGTAGACTTAGAGATCTACGGTGATGCTCTAATCAGGGGGAGTAATGCGTGTTGTACTCTTTTTCCTTCACCATGGTTTTTCCCACTGGGTTTTCCTGGTAAGGTTTTAATGAGGCAACATTTCCCAGCGTATTATCGAGATCCCGATTGACCATCAGGTCCGGTTACTCCGTCCAAGGGGGAGTGTTATAATACATCATATTGGACTTATAACCGGGCCCAATAAGCCCATCAGGGTTATTCATTATGTACTCTAAAACCCTAGATTTATATGCCTATATATATGTATCATTATTCATGGAATGGAATAAGATAACAATAAGTTTCACAACAGTATGCTCTTTTTGATTATTTTTCGACTTGTATTACTCGTTTAATTAAATATCAATTTTTATCAAAAATGCAGAATGTTTTTTTTTATATTCCTAACCTTTTATTGTTTGTCTTCAATTTTGTATTATCTATAACAAAAATGTTTCCACTACTCAATATAGTCATTAACCACGATCTCTGTAACTACTCAAATAAAAATATTGTAGGTGATTATAAATAAAATTAAAAAGCTTTTTCTTTTAGTATAAAATCTTATGTTAATTTGTTTTTCTAAAATCAGCAGAAACAAAAAAAAAACGGAGAGTGACAAGAACACAAAACTTTTCTCAAGTCCACAGAAATTCTTCTTTCATTGACGCCAAACAACTTTTGGTGAATCAGTTATGTTCAACAAAGTCATATCGCTCATTTATTCAAAGGCAAACACTTGTTTTCTATAATCTATATTGTTGATTTCTCAAATACAACTCTTACTAGATCATGATCCGTGTTATAAAGCACGGGATTAAATAATTTGTATAAATCAAATTGTATATTCTTTTTGAAGAAATAAGTAATAATATAGTACAATAGTATAGTATAAAAGTGATGCCACATAATATTTTATTTTTATTACTATTTGGATATAATATTGTATATTTTGTTTGTAGAACTAAATATTAATATAGTAATAAATTTTAAATATATATTCTATATCATATTGGATTATTTTATTATAGGAATTAAATGTTGTATAATCTTAACTTGGTTGACAAACATGACTTGGTAATAAAGAAGGAGAGAATATTATATTGTATATAAAATGTTTTTAGCTGCATTAGAATTGTATTTTTGTTTATATGAGATTAACAATTTATTTGGTTCAATTAGGTATTCATAATTGCATTGTGTCATTGAGAAAAAAAAATATATTTGTATTATGTTAAAGTTTTTACGTGGGCTGTATTGAGATTTGTTTTCTCAGTGCCAAATGTATTTGGTCCAGTATCATAGAATATGACCAGCGGGATAAATAAATTTTTTTTTTGTTTTTGTTTTTTATAATTTGATTATTTGTGTTGTATATATTTGATAAGAAATTTTTTTTTGTTTATAATCTTATGATTGATTGTATTTGATTTGTAATAAAGTTCGATTTTACTCCACGGTACACCACATATCGATATTTGTGTAACTAAAAAGTTTAAATTTTAAGTTATAATTTTTTTGTTAATATTATTTTTTATAGTGTGTTTAAGATTATATAATTGTATTTGAATGTTAGTTCTACGATTTTACCCATGGTATACCGTTCCATATTAATATCGACCTAAACCTGTCCTACCATAAACCCCTGTGAAACTAAACATCATTTTGTTATTTTACTTTTTAATAAAATTTTATTCGAAAAATTTATATAGAGAAACTACATAACATGCAAAAATATTTGACATAAAATCCTTACTATTTTATTGTCTCTTCAACATCGTTGGTTGCCAATATATAATACCTAAAATAATAATTAACCAAATAATATTAAATGTATACAGAAAATCATATCAAAAATTAAGAAAATGTTTATTATAATATTAATCAATAAAATTACGTGGATAGGAATTAGAAATATTTGAAACATACAAAACCTTCTCAAGTGTTTCACTTTGATTTTTTTTTTTAATTCCAGATTCCCAATACACATGCTCATTGAATCAGACTTTGGATGAGACTCTTTGGATGTAGATCTGAAAGAAATCATCAAGTCAAGAAATGTGAGAAAAAACAAAATAAAAGGTATTCAAATTCAGCTAAAAAAATTAAAAAATTCAGCTAAATTAATAGATTAGAAAAATCGCCTTGTCAGTAGAAGCAAACTCATACAATAGGAAAAACAATCATTCAATAGTCTCTCTAACATACATGTAGGTGAATAATTCATCGTTTTGAGAAACGTAATAAAAACCTTTAAAATTGCTATGTGAGTGCTTCAGTGGATTACTATATTTATAGGCATAAGAGAGTCGGTAGAAATTTTAGATTTGATAAAATGAAATCTAAAATAATATATTTCAAATTAAAGTTTTAATTTAACATTTGTGGAATATGCTAAAATTTAAAAGATGAGGATATATAGTTAAGATATAATTTGGATAGTATCTATATTTCTTTGGTACTATATGCGTAAACTAAGCAATATATTTATGTTAAGATTTCAAAAAATAATTAGATTTCAGAAAATATTTATTGTTTCCTAAATCCAAGTTATCGTGTGATAATCATGTCAATAATTAAGGAAACGTTTATTATAATATTAACCAATGAAATTACGTGGATAGGAATTTACGTCAAAATAAAGATTTAATAGTTAATGATACTATATTTTAGGAACTAAATATATTTTGTTAACTTGTTTGATTATTGTTTGTTAAATTATATGGAATTTGAATTTGAATATTTAAGTTACTCGAAATTATCCAAAACCGTTATAGAAACTACTTAGATTTAGTATTAATATGAATTTCAATTTTGGTAACTTAATATGTGTGAGAATAATTTTCGCCAATATATAAATACATTTTTTAATAACATTTTCGAAAACATGTTGAATAATAGATTACTATATAATATTTTTAATAACATTTCGAATTATATGAATTGTGTTGTTTTTTCGAAATGTTTTTCAAATTATATGAATTATATAAACAAAATCTTTTGATATCTTTAAACCCGTTTGACCGGTTGACCCGTTAATATATATTAGTGAAATAGAATAAAATGATTATAATTAGAAATCTCTAATGGCATATATTGTAATTTCTTATAAAATCTAAGTTATGACTCTTAGGATGTACTTCCCAAATATTAGTATAGTATTTTTCTCTGTTATTTTCTTTTTCATACTTAGAAAATCTGAAGATGAAGGAACAACATCACCTAGACAATGGAAAGGAAAAAGCATGGATTAAAATCAAAATATGTTTCATAAAACACATCAACATGAAGAAATCATAGCTCAGTCATGATCTAAGTTCATATCAATTGCTTTTTTCTCTTTTGTAAAATCGTTGATACTCTGTATTATCATCACCAGAAAAAAATCACTTAAATAAACTGATGTAAAAAAAGTTAACATCATTTTTTTAACCGAAACAAATACTAACATCGTTTAAATAAATTGATGTAAAAGTTAACATCGTTTTTTTGCAATTGATACATATTGACAACGTTACAATAATCAATGTCAATATTTTGGATATTAACATCGGTTACTAATAAACCGACACAAATTATTTGCATCACTACTTTCAGAGTCACTTATTTAAGTGATGTAAAAGTTATTTACATCATTTATAACTAATACAAATATATAAACTAAATGATGTAAAACAACCTTTTTGTAGTGTATATACATTAATGTTCCTAAATTCTCATGTATTTACGGCAATGCCATTTACATTATATTAATTAAATAATTAAAAAGAAAATTAATTTGTCTTTCTTGCATCTTTTTGGTGGAAACACAAATCCAGAAAATTAACTTGCTTCTCTTTTTCTCATCACTCTCTGTATTTCGTCATTTATGTTTCTCAAAACCCAAAATCCAGACAACCCTAATAGGATTGGCCGATTGGGTGACTAATTTTCATAATTGGTCCCAGTGGCGGAACCAGAAATAAATTTGATAGGGGTCAATAGAAAAAAAATTAATAGAAGGGGTGCAAAAACATGATTTGAAGATAAGTTAATGGGGTCAACATTAACATTTTAAACAAAATTATCAACAAATAATTAAGGCTAATAAACAAAATTTCTTAAAAGTTATGGGGGTCAAGTGACCCCCTACTAACACCCTACCTCCGACACTGATTGGTCCAGACAAATCCATTCATTCGATGTTTTGCTTCAAGATGAGTTTAATTACTTATTTTAACTAATTAATTTGTGGGTTCTAGAATTTTATTAGCATAACTTTTTTTATTTACTGGGATCTAATTCTCTAAATCTACTCTATTGACGAAGAATGGCACGGATACCGTCCAAGATACTAGCCCACGGGCCTAGCTTAATAAGGTGTATAGCGAAGCGGGCTTGCAAACATAAAATGAAGCCCCAAAAAGCGGGCCTTGCGGGTATGGCCCGTTCATGTGGCGGGTCAAGCGGATTTTGCCCATGGCGGGTTGCGGGTTTGCGGGTGACCCGCAAAATTGAAATACAAAACACGTTTTTCTTTTTTCTTTCTAATTTCTTCTACGATGATCGAAATCTTGATTAATTTGGCTAAAAATTCAATTATTTCTTCTCCTATCAGTTTCGTTTCGAATCATCTCTTACTTAAATTCATCTCCTGCTTCAGTCCATCTCTATATCTCGATTAATTGAACTAATTTTTGTGGTAAATCTGCAGTTATGAACAATAAATCTTTTTCCAAACTCGTCGATTCTAAAACCATTACACTTTCTTTTCAATCCTTCAAGGTATAATAATTCAATTTATGTAAATCTGGGTTTGCAATTAAATCATAAATGATCTAACTTAGGGTTTAAAAATTAGATCTTTGCTTTAATTTACCTCAATTTTACAAATTGAATCTGGAGTCGTTTGATTTTGCGAGAACATAATCCAATCGATTGTGGATGATGAAGATGGTTATTGAATTTGAGATTAAGGTTTTTATTTGTGTTTTAGTTCAAGTTTCAGATTTCAATTTGGGGAGAGTAGTTGCAGGTTTTTAATGAGTTGCGGATTTATTTTAGGGTGGTTTGAATAGAGAAATCTAACTAATTTGCCATTTAATGTTCAAAAACTTAGCAAAAATGCCACAAAACATAAATCTTTCCAAATATGCCATAATGGTGGACAATATTTCTTGTCTACTCAAATTTTTGTATGTCGTTTTGAATTCTTGTCTACCAAAAGTCTGTTGTTTTAAAAGTGGACAAGATTTTTTGTCTACCAAATATCTTCTCAATATGTTGTTTCAAAGGTGGAAAACATTTTTTGTCTACTAAAAATTTTCGGTTCAAAGTCTTGTCTACAATTATGGCACATTTGAAAAGACAAATGTTTTGTTGCAATTTCTGTAAGTTTTGCTACAGTATATGGCATATTAGACCAAAATCCATTTTGAATACTACCTTGTTTTCAGTTATACTTTGAAATATAACATTTTTCTATTTTTTTAAATTAAAAACTACAATTATATATAAAATGAAAATTTTGTTCAAATTGAAATTTAAAGCTATATTTTTATAAATAAAACAAATTGAAATTTAGAGAAAAAAAATATACTAAATTCGAAATAATATGAATCATGATTATATATAAATATTTTTTAACACAAAAATAGTTTATTTATTTTATATATTAAATTTTAACAAGATTATATTTAAAATATTATAAAATATTATAAAATCTATCGCTTAATATTTATCATATTATATAAAGAAAAAAATCTCCAACGTAGCAAACATATTTTTTAACTCAACATATTATCAAAGTTGCTTCAATTAAACGATTCTCTTTGATTTTTTCTTTTTGCAAAGTAAACTATTTTATGTGTTTTCAATAATAATGAATCATTAAAATCTGCACCATATGACTTAACAAAAAATCATGACTTAACATTGGTAGAATGCTATTATTCATTATTGTTCTGAAAAAATATTTAGGATAATGAATCTTTGGAACTATTAGTTATATAACATTCAAAGTAACAAAACAACATCCATGGTGAAAGACGAACATGATTTGGTCAACGGACAACTTTGTTTAGATATTTAATTATTACCAATTAATTGATTGCATATTAAAAATATAGATCCTTTTGCTTAATTATTATTAAGTTTCAATAAGATTTTTTTAGTAGTTTTATATATATATATATTTTAAAACTGTTTTTAAAAGAAAAACAAATAGAGAGTATTTTTCAAAAGTGTAAACAAAAAGAGGGTATTTTTCCAAATTTACTCTTATATTGACTTGAGTTCATTTCCAGTCTCGGATTTGAGTTTAATTCGGGAAAAAAAAACAAAAAAAAACCGCCTTCTATTTTTTTTTGGTCATTTAATACGTGTAGTTTTAAAATTGGAATAAAAATACTTCGTTTAATTGTTGTTGTCTTTTAAATTCTTTGTATTTTTAATTTAGTAGATTCGTACCTCTCCGTTAACGGCTGTTAACGATGGTGACAGAATTGCTAACTGTGTTAAAATTTAACCCATAAAGTTTACGTATATATATACAATTTCTTTTTACAAATATACGAATATATCGCCTTTGTCTATTGGTTAAACGTTGGTTGAAAAATCCTCTTTTTTACAAATATACGAATAGAGTTCGAGGCCTACCTCCGCTTTTTTTGAGCGTTTTTTTTTTTTTTTACTCGTCTTATTCATTTTTCAAAACTCTATGTTCTCACTGTAAACTCTAGATCTTCTTATTTCTCAATTTCTTGTAAATGTGACTGAGAAAATAAATGAATATCATATTGAGACTGCCTTCTCTCAGTACAGCAACGTTGTTGATTCCAAGATCTGTTACACACCCAGATCGGATTTCAAGTGATTTTGATGATCTCATTCTCGACAGATCTGTTCGATCTTATGTTTCTCTGTTACTTGATTCCATTAATCTATTATAGAAGACGAAGTCCAATTTAGGATTATTGAAATTGAGAAGTAAAAAGATCTAAGGTTTACAGTGTGAAGAGCAAACAGAGAGATTTATGAAGAATGAAGAAGAATAGTAAAAAAAAAAAAACACGCAAGAATTTCTCTTGTTTGGTTTCATATATAAACGTAAATATCATGAGTTAAGTTTTAACTACAGTCAGCAATTCCGTAACCATCGTTAACGGTACAAATCTACCAAAATTTAGTATGAAGAGTAAATTATACAAAAAATAGATTGGGTTCTAAAATATTAGAAAAAAAAATTGTGACGATGTTCATGTTCCTCTTCAATATTAGAAAAAAAAAATTGTAACAAAACATAGATTGGGTTTTAGTAAATTGTCTAATGGGCTTTTAGTTTTTTTTTTTTTTTTTTCATCAGGCTTTTAGGTTATGAAACGGTTTAAGCATGGGGCACATTGAATAGTGTAAGGAGGAACAGATGCAATAGAATAGAGCGCGTAACGGCTGATTAAATCTCGGATTAAAAAAAAGAGAATTTACCACAACAACAAGACCAGACGTCAAAGTGTCAGAAAAACCACTCTGTCAGTGTCACTTACTTCCCAATAAAAATCCAAAAGTTTATCATTTGTCCTTTGACCATAAAAAAAAAAAAATCATTTGTCCAAATCCCAAAGTCTCTTTCTCTTTTTTTTTTCAACTTAAAACAAAAACAAAAAGTTTAATATCTGAAATTCGAAACGAGACCACAAAAATCCCGCTCACGCTCCTCCTATTTCAACACACTCTCTCTTCGCCATTGTAGATCATTCTTAATCTCTAAAGGTATCACATCATTTTACACGTCTCTCATTTCGATCGATGATTTGTTTTATTTTTTTCGTTCATAATTTGAGGTTTTTGGTTTGTAGATCTGTTTTTTTCTCTCTGTTTTTATTTTTCTAAGTGTTTGTAGTTTTTTTTTTTTTTGGTATGTTTATGTTTTACTGAATTCAGACAATGATTTGATCTCTTGTGTGTGTGTTTTTTGTTTCTTGTTATTGTCACGGAAACATTTAAGAAAAATGATCAAAAATTTGATGTTACATATGGTCGGGGAGGTTAATTTTTGTATAGAATTTTTTTTGGGTCATAGATGAAATTTGATGTTAGAAACTTGATTTACTTGTTTGAAGTTCTTCCACTCAATTTCTCTCAAGCTAATGACGTTGAGATCTGATCTCACTAAGTGAGCATGCCAGTTTTATTGAAATTGAATTTTGCTATTCATTTATTCCATTCTTTAATACTGATTGATTTTGTTTAATGTAATAATATTTTGAAGACTAGATTCTGTTGACTCTGCAGGTTTTGACTTGGGGAGTTCCAGTTTAAAATTATGTATAGAGTTTCTTCAAAGCACCCTAATGCCACGAAGGAAGCAATCTCTACTACGAAAATTCGAGATAATAATGTGAGAATCACTAGATCAAAAGCTAAAGCCTTAGGAGTGTCAATGTCTCCCTCAAAACCCGCTTTTAAACAGGAACCAAAGCGTGTTGCTAGACCGAGTAACAAACGAATGGCATCGGATGTTACTGCCTATAAGCATAAGAGACGGGCGGTGCTCAAGGATGTGACTAACACTTTGGCAGAACGTGCAGAAGGCGATATTAAGGTAACGGTTTCTTATGCTTGGTGTTTGTTTTCCTTTAGAGTTTCTACTTACTGATACAACGTGACAGGCTTGTAAGCATGGTCAAAAAGAGACTAAGCAAATATCAGAAGATGGTTTGGTAGATGTGGATGCCGAAAAATCGAAATTAGCAGAAGATTTATCAAAGATTAGAATGGTTGAATCTTTAGATGCCTCTGCTCCAAAGCAAAGTAAGAAACTTCACTACTAAAGAATGCAATGATAGAATTCAAAAATGCTGGAAAAAAATAGTATCATATTTCAAACCTCTCAGAGAATCTTATTTTCAAAAATAGTATCATATTTCAAAAAAATAGTATCATATTTTAAATGAAGCATATACCAAAATGTTTGTTACTAAAATTTACTGGATTGTGCAGAAGAAGATGGATCGGATGTCGCGGATTATCTTCAGATTGTAGATATAGATTCCAATGTCCAAGATCCCCAGTTTTGTAGCTTGTATGCTGCAAGTATATATGATAGGAGTCATGTTGCAGAGGTTTGCATTACATAATCCAAATACTTGGTCTTATTCTATCTTCTCAAAAGATGATTACGTTTTGATATTTTGAGTTATTTATATTACCACTACTTTTTGTACAGCTTGAACAAAGACCTTCAACTAGTTATATGGTGCAAGTGCAGCGAGATATCGATCCAAACATGCGCGGAATTCTGATTGATTGGCTTGTGGAGGTAGGAATACAATATTTGCAATGCATAGTTTTACTTGAAGTTGTGGAGCAAATTTAAAATTGAATTGTTAAACTAAGAAACTCTATTGATGTTATTTCTTTCAGGTTTCTGAAGAGTACAAGCTGACTTCAGATTCACTTTACCTTACCGTGAATCTAATTGATCGATTCATGTCTCATAATTACATTGAAAAGCAGAGGCTTCAGCTACTAGGTGTCACTTGTATGCTAATAGCCTCGTAAGTTCCCATTTATATTCTTTCCTCAATTTCAAGTTATAGAAGGAAATTTCATTTAGCAGCATTCACAATGCAATGAGTGTAAAACTGAAGTATAAGTGGATGCAGAGGAACACATGTTTGAAGCTCTGAAATGCATTCTAGGAATAAAATTCCAAGTTTCACTCTGGAATTTATAGTTAATTGTAGATTATTACTTCTCCATTAACTAATACATTGTTCCTTGTAACTTGTTGTTGAAGAAAATACGAAGAGATTTGTGCACCGCGGTTGGAGGAGTTTTGCTTCATTACAGACAATACATACACAAGACTAGAAGTAATTAACTAACATGCAGACTCCATCTATATTAGTGTCATCTAAGATGATTCACTTTTGTTAAAAATATTTTTGTAAACACCATTATTTTCAGGTACTAAGTATGGAGATTCAAGTTTTAAACTTTCTACATTTTCGGTTATCAGTTCCCACCACCAAAACGTTTCTCAGGTAAAACACTAAACACATCAAAATGCACCATTACTCAAACATTGTCTGTCTCTTTAACGTTTTCAAAACATTATAAATTCAATTTCTTCTTCTGTGTTTAAGGCGGTTCATTCACGCAGCTCAAGCGTCTGATAAGGTTGGTTACATTGATTCATGTCACAAATCATTCTCAGAATTTTAAATAACTTGGAATCAGTAAACTGATTTTTTTTTTTTTTTGTTCACAGGTTCCCCTTATTGAGATGGAGTTCTTAGCAAACTATTTCGCGGAACTAACTCTCACAGAATATACTTTCCTAAGGTTCCTACCATCCCTAATTGCCGCTTCAGCGGTTTTCTTAGCAAGATGGACACTCGACCAATCTAACCATCCTTGGGTAAGTGAGCTCACATTTCTTCATTGTGAATTTTTTTACCTCATTGAAACAATTTTGATGATGTGAATGTTATTGCTTACAGAACCCAACTCTACAGCACTATACCAGATATAAAACATCCGCTCTAAAAAACACGGTACTTGCAATGGAGGATTTGCAACTCAACACCAGTGGAAGCACCCTTATCGCTATACGAACCAAATACAACCAACAAAAGGTACAATGAAATCTAAGAAAGTGGACACTGAATTTGGTCTCTAATTCTGTATAAATTTTGACAGTTTAAAAGAGTGGCAACACTAACATCTCCTGAACGTGTCACAACACTCTTCTCAAGATGAAACCGCGGATTTTGGATTCTCCTGATATGACCAAGTCAGCACAACTCTCTGGCTTCAGCATTTTGTATCAGGTGGATCAGTCCTAGTTTCAGACACCAGTTTTGGTCTCTACAGTTATGGAATAGTTTGACACATTGAGATTGTCCTTTTACAGTAAAAATGTTATAGAATTTTGTAGACTCATTAATAAAGCAAGTGTTCATGAGCCATTGTAAAAATCAGTACAAAGTCATGTCTGTTCTGATCTTACACTTCTACTAGATCATAACCCATGCTGGAACAGCACGGATGAAATTTTAATTTTTAAATATTTATATAAAGTTGGATTATTGTTTGTTTTATAGTACAATTTTAATAATTCTTTACATAGTACAATGACATATAAGGAATTTTTATTTTATTTTGTTTGATGAGAAAATATTAGAGGTGGGGTACGGTTTTTCGGTTTAGTATCGTTTTTTCGTTTTGTAGAAAGTGAAACCATATAGAAACCGTATGTAATTCGGTTTAGTTACAGTTCGATTACGGTTTTTTACGTTTTTTGGTTAAAAATAAAACGTATGTATTTGATATATGCTAGTAGTAAGTGAAAAACAATTGCGTATATAATAAACATATTTTGGTATATAATAAGATTAAATTCAACCCGTGCATACCTATATTTTTATTTTAGAATCCCAATAAAAAAATTGTGTGCACAATCCATCATTCATTATTTCATATATACTTATAGAATCAAAATTTTAAATATTTAGAGGTGTCAAACCTTATTTAACTCATCTCATCATATAATCTTAACATGGTTTCGGTTATAAAGATCATAACTCTTTTTATCATATAATACATTACATTTAACCTGGTACTTGCTATAAATATTTTAAATATTTATGCTTTGAAAAATGAAATTAGAGTATTTATAACTTTTATCTTTTGATTTATTAAATATTTATGATATTCTTTAAAATATTATATTAAACTATTTTTAAATTTTTCCAAAGTAAAATGTTTTTTTCTTTTTTATTGTAGAATATAAAATTAAGAATTTTTTAAAAATAATTGTATGAACTTAAATATAAATATTCAAATAGTTATAAGGATCATAACTCATTTCATCATATAATACATTATATTTAATCCACCGTCTATTATAAATATTTTTTAAATATATATGTTTTAAGAAAACCAAATTAGTGTATGTATAATTTTTAATTTTTTTTATTTATTAAGTATTGATGATATTTGTTTTTAAATATCAAGTAAAACTATTTTTTCATATTCCAAATTAAAATATTTAAAATTTTATCGTAGTATATAAAATTATATATTTTTAAAAAATATATGAAATTGAATATAATTACTCAAATTCTGACCCGTTATTCAGGCGGAATTTTTGTTGAATTTATTTTTGTTTAAAAGAAATATATTATCCAAGTCTAAATTTTTGACTCGTTAAATTTTTTTTCATAAATTGAATAATTTATATTCGTTTTTAAAAATTCAAATTATGACATATGCAGAAAAAATCTATTTTTTATTATTATATGGATGATATGATTATTTATTTGTTTTACAATAACATAATCATATAAAGATGAGATGTGAAATATAATGATTAATAACAAATCTCTACACTATTAAAAGAGAAGTACAAATGAAAATAGGTCGGGTTAAAATCAGAAAATTGACCCGAAATTGTGAAATCGGATCTTTAAAATTTTTTTGGAATATAAATTCGAATTAATAATGAAAAATTGAAATAAAATCAAATATTTATGGAAATAAAATCAAATATTTATGGAAATAAAATAAAATCTGATTGTACTTATGGTAACTAATAATAAAAGCATATTCCGAACAATATTATACATTAATTACGTATAATAAATTTGTTCATATATTTTTGGGACTAATTCCATAACAATCAATGTTTTTGTCATTAATTTCGCTCATTTTAGCCAATTATCATTAATTAAAAGATATTTTATTTGCTTCTAAAGATTTCTAGAAAATTTATCACAAATAACCCATCTGTTTTATAAATTAAATTGATATTTTTATTTTGGTCGTGTAAATTAAATAGATATTTTTATTTTGGTCGTGTAAATTAAATAGATATGAAATCCATGTAACTAATTTTAATTTAATTAGATTAAATCGAAATTATGATATTTTCATACCTATAGCTTACCAAAGAAGTTTAATTTTCAATTTATAAAGATTTTTTGAATATGATTTTAGAATTATTCAACAAGATGATAAGTATTTATTAAATTTTGTGAATCAGGAAAAATAATAATTAATTTTTAATCATTATACTTCATATTTCAATCTCTCATCTAACAAATAAGATACATATTCTATTATTACTATGTCCAAACTTCATTTTGTTGTATGACTAAATAATATTCCCATTAGAACTGTCAAAGCGAGTTGATTCGTCCCGTTGAGTCCGTTTTGCGATAGACAAAAAATATTTTCACTTGTGTTAGTCGGTCCGCATGACCCGCGGGTAGCATATATGAAATACAAACCCATCCCACGAATGTATGCGGATTTGCGGGATTGTCCATGGATTTTGTTTAAATAAATTTAAAGTAACCAAAATTTAAAATACTACTAAAATAAATAAATAAATAAAAATACTATTAAAAGTTTGTTTAAATTACCACATGTTGAATAAATTATAATTTTATCAATAAATACTAATATGGGGGCTGATCCGCCAACCCGCGGATGAAAACCGATTAAACTTATGACCCACTGCGAATTAATCCATGTAGCCCGCTTATTTGCGGGTTTAATATATTTTCCCAAATCTTCCCCATAGTGAGATGATGTGGGCTCGACCCGCGGTTTTTGACCTATTTTGACTGCTCTAATTCCCATGAATCGTCTAATTTTAGAATTTTAAAACACAAAATTCTATTTTGTAAATCATAATTAATACGATGGGTATATTTATAAATAATTTTATATTTTCTCTACAATTCGTTATTATGAATATTTATAAGTATACTACACGATTCGTTCTACTAAAAAACACACACAATATTAAACGCAACGTATGTAAACCAATATTCTCCTGCGGTGGACCGCGGGTCCGATCCTAGTTAATATGGTAAGTTAGATATCAAATCTTATATATTCATTTTGATTGGTCATTTAAAAATAATAATAATAATTTATTTTTTGTTTTTATAATTAAATTGTATAAATTGACTTGTTTATCCTTAATAAGATGAATTAATTTACTCCTGAAATTTTATCTCTAATGGCATTTTTAAGTAATTTTTTACAAAAAGAAAGGTTAGTTAAAGGTATCTTATAAAGTGTACTCTCTAAATAATAGTATAGGATATTCAAAATATAAAATGTTTTTATTTATTTAGTTTTGGTTACCAAGTGATGTTCCAATGGTAATTACATACCATTGGGCTTCTTGCTAACGAGAGGCCCAAAAAAATCTTCACAATAAACAAATATTAAAACCCTTTTGTTTCTTGTTCAAGAAACTCGACCTAATAAGCAATAACAGATTCTCAAATCACAATCTGCATCCCAAAACCTCGATCACCAGTTCACAACAATTACACAAACTTCGATTCCCGAAACTGTAGCTAACTCAACAAGCAATAAGACGCGGTTGATACTTTGGTTGAAGTTTGGAAGCATGGTGACTCTCTGGTCGGAGATCCCTATGGACATCTTGAGATCTGTGTTCGAACGTTTGAGTTTTGTGGATTTCCACCGCGCTAAGATCGTGTGTTCGAATTGGTATTCGTGTTCGAAACAAACTTTGCCTCGAAAAAACACATCTCCATGGCTGATTCTCTTTCCAGAGGAGGATGGTAATTGTGCTTTGTATAACCCGGAGGAAGCTAGGGTTTACAAAACCAAGAGAGACTTATCAAGATTTCGATTCTTGGCAAACTCAGGTAAATGGTTCTTAGTTCTAGATTCTAAATTCAATCTTTATATCATAGATTTGTTTAGCGAGAAAAATATCGATCTTCCACCTCTAGAGTCATTCAAAGGTAACAAGTATAATCTTAAGAGAGTCGGAGATAAAAAGATCAAAGAGGTAAGATTAGAAATCGGATATACCTCTTTTGTCATCCTAAAAGCGAAATATCTGAGAGGTCTTTTGTGGGTAGACGAGAAGAAGGAAGAGTACGTTGTTGTTTGGTACTTCAGTGACAAGTATAAGATTGATTATTCAGCCTTTTGCAAGAATGGGGAAGATCATTACCATGAGATTCCAACATACTTTGGCATATCTGATATGGTACTTACATCTTATGGTGACAGTCTTTACATCTTAAACACTAGTGATTACATTGAAAAACTTGATTTGTCTGGACAAGAAGGTTTCAAGGATGTGTCCAAGAATGAGGCTATATTTTTACGATTTCGTTTGCCAGGTCTTCCAAGGGATTTTAAATTCACATATGATGCAAAGGGTAGCAATAGCATTGCTGTTACATCATCAGGAGAAGTTTTGTTAGTCATGAACATCTTTTCCGAGTCAACAAGGCGTAGGATCTTCTTTCTCTACAAGGATCCGGGTGGGAGCATTTACAACAAGCTTGTTGAGGTAGATTCTTTAGGTAATGAGGCCCTGCTTCTGGATTTGGGTATAACCGTTCCTGCTGATGGTGACCTTGGTATCGAACCAAACTCTATCTATTTCACTCGTCATGATCGTGTCCGTTACCAGAAACGTTCATGCCCGGACATCTGTGTGTTCAATCTTGAAACAAAGACCCTCAGACGTTTCCCCGGTCTCTCCAACTTAAAGCTCACGGATGCTCGATGGTTTCTCCCGTCTTGATTTGTTTCTTTTTACTGCAATTTGGTGTTCTTGAGAAATGAACCACACTTTTGGTGCTTTAAAAATATTCTCAGGACCAGAAGGCTTTGTAGTTAGCAGTCTTGACATAAATTAAACATCATAAGTTAAGGCATCTCTTCATAGACACTGAACATGTTTACTTGAAAATAATACAAATTGGGATTTTCTCTTGTGCCAACCTTTTCCTGTGTTTAGTGACCATATCAAAAGTCAAAACTAATACTTTTGGAATAATGTGAAAAGCCTATCGGATACGGCCATGTAGGGTACTGTAAACCCCATCATATATATGAAAAACCCATTTAAACAAACATCTATCAAGACAACATTTGTTGAAAACTTGGCTTTCCATTAACACGTATACATGTCTTTCATAATATCACATTAAAGATGAATATTAGGTATTTTTTATCGTAAATAAACGGGAGTGATTTATAATAAATAAATACTCTAAAATAGTACTAATACAACAAGTTTTATAGAAAATTAAAATACATACTCCACAAATTTCCAAAATTAGCATTAGTAAGTTTACACAATAACTATTTTACCCTTTTCTAATTATCTAAAATAATAACATGAATTACAATTTAAAATCATGATTAATTTACAATCATATGAAACTTCAAACGTCAATCAAATTTTTATACTAGTCATTTTGATATTAATTTTGTTGTATTTTTGGAACTTTAGATATTGTGTACTAAATTTGGTAACAAAACTTGTTTTAGTGCTGTTTGTGAGAATTGGCCATTTCTAAACCAATATTTTTATTATTATTCATATAATTAAACATTTATTGAATTATCTTAGCTATAACCAATATAATGAAATTTAGAATTGTTATAGAAATTTTAAATAACTCAAAACTGATCTTTGTTAAACATCTAAATATTGAAAACAACAAAAGGATTACCACCGCACCTTTCCTGCATCCCCTTGTACCATTTGCCTTCATAGACTCATATATTCATGTGGCTGTCACATCCTTATATATATATTTCAACTTATTCATTTAATTTTGTACGTTTAGAATATGTTGGTGAATTCATTTATTCAAGCTTAAGGTTTAAATCGTTCTTGTCTCCTTTACGTTCATAACATTTAATGGACAACCACTACTCTAAATATCCGTGGACTTTACCACGCTACGCACCGACAATTCTCTAGCCTTTTCATTAATTGATCAGTAAAACTTCTACAAAAGTGTTTAGTTATTCTCAGAAATTTTTACCGATAGTAACATAACCGTAGATGATCGAAAAAGATTTAGGTGAGCATTTGGCTGTGTGTATATATAACTGAGATCTGTTTGTGTCGAATTAGTAGATCTATAAGAAATCGAACAATAAAAATTATAATGATGAACGAAACTTGTTTTGACGTAGTTTTCACGTCATTATTTAGGTTATCTGGTAGTAAAATTTAATACAACATTTAATTTGAATTGCTATGTAACTCGGAATAAATTCGAGGGCAAGATGTGATCAGTCTTCTATAATCTTTACAAAAAAATCAGTATGAGTTAATATAGGATTATAAATAGAAAGACATCTATGAATAATTGAATACACATGGGACATCATTATTATAATTAACTATACGATTTATGCATTTGGTTACCAAAATCCACTAGGCTTCGTAATTGGTTGTATCAGTGTCCATTCGATAGTTTGCATTACCGTTAAACACTTAAACAATAAAACGTGATCTATTTATAAAACGTAAACATTTCTTCTTATCAAATATTCACATAAGTAATGAAGAAAAGAGACAAATTGATAGATTTTTACGTTCCGTAGGCAATAAGAAAGATGATCACTTGGTACCATTTTATGGTATGGACTATGGACCGACACCAAGTATTTGTACGTTGTAGATTAATTATGTGTTTAGCAAAACAAGTATTTGTGCTTGGACTATCTTGTCATGTAGTTTTTTAACGTTATATATAACCAATAACCCCACATGACACGGGAAAGAGAGAGGACAGACAATAAATACCATAAAAATAGTAGAGAGGACGTGGGAAAAGCAGAGGGTTAATAAGTGAGTAGTTGGAGGTAGAAAGATCAGAGACGAGGAATCTCTCTCCCTCTCTGTCTCTTTCTCTCCTATTCTTAGTTCGTGTCAGAAACACACTGAGAGATTAAGAACCCTAATTTAAAACAACAGAATGGTACATTCGAAGAAGTTCCGAGGTGTCCGCCAACGTCAGTGGGGTTCTTGGGTCTCTGAGATTCGTCATCCTCTCTTGTCAGTTCTCTCTCCCTCTATCTATAAACAGAGACAACATTATAAATATGTTTATGCAAGAACTAAATAGTAATATACAAGTCTATACTATGTGTAGAGTTTACATTTTTGGTGTACGTGTAGGGCAAATTTTCTGATCTTTTACGAATGACTATTATTGATTATATTTCCGAAGATTCATGCAATAACTCTTGTAATAACATGCATATTTGTTTAAGTCGTTTTCCTTATTTTTGTCCAATTAAAAAGACACGTTTATTAACGTATACATATGTTAAGTATTTGTAGTTTTGGACCTTTGGTGTGTTGTATTTGAAATTTTGAGTGTACATAAATAAATGCTTTGTCATATCATTGATACTGATGTATTTTCTATGTCTTAAACATGTATTTAGGGGCAATTGTGAATCATATATCTTGGTATTTGTGATTCGTACTTTTTCATCCAAATCAACATATTTTAAAATCCATATATGCTCTGCCTCTTCAACTAGCCCGCTATCAATTTGACCTGATATATACTCCTTCCGTTTCGTTTTAGTTATCGTTTAATGTTTTTTTCACACAAATTAAAAAAAGCATTAAATTTTCTGTTTTACCCTTTATTAATATATTTTATAAAAAATTTCATTGGCCAAAACAATAAAACAGTAGGGATAAAACTGGAATTTTCACTAAACATTTGCATTGAAAACCTAAAACGACAACTATTATGAAACAAAATTTAAATCCTAAAATGACAACTAAACTAAAACGGAGGGAGTATATTCTTTGGTTAAATCTGTTTCATCTATATATAGTAATAAAATACATTAGTCATTAGCTATATCATTTTATTAAAAACTGAAAAACCTTAATTACTAGTAGCAAAGAATTGGGATGGAAAGAACACTACTCACTAGTATAAACTTTCCTCAAAAAGAAAACGATTTTTTTATCAGTAACATGATATAACAATTTTGTTGTGTTTGTTTCAATACTTGTAAGTTTGAATATAATTTGTGTTTTTTGTTTACGTAACTAATGTGAGTTTATGTGAGCTATCAGGAAGAGAAGAGTGTGGCTAGGAACATTCGACACGGCGGAAACAGCGGCTAGAGCCTATGACCAAGCCGCGATTCTAATGAACGGCCAGAACGCGAAGACTAACTTCCCCATCATCAAATCCAACGGTTCAGATTCCTTGGGGGTTAACTCTACGTTAAGGTCTCCCAAATCATTATCTGAACTATTGAACGCTAAGCTAAGGAAGAACTGTAAAGACCAGACACCGTATCTGACGTGTCTCCGCCTCGACAACGACAGCTCACACATCGGCGTCTGGCAGAACCGCGCCGGGTCGAAAACCAGTCCAAATTGGGTCAAGCTTGTTGAACTAGATGACAGTGTTAACGCACGTCCCGGTGGTGATATTGGGACTAATAAGATGAAGAAACGAAACGATGACGTTCAGGAAGATGATCAAATGGCAATGCAGATGATCGAGGAGTTACTTAACTGGACCGGTCCTGCTTCTGGATCCATTGCACAGGTCTAAAGGAGAATCATTGAATGATAATATATAATATAGTTGAGGGTTAATAATAATCGAGGGTATAAGTAATAATTACGTAGCTTTTTAATTAATAATTTTCGAACATATATATGATAGCTCTATAGATAGAAATAAGTACGTATATATACGTAAACATTTTTCTTTCCAATATACTATATGTTGTGGTTTTAAACTGATGGCTATTTTTTTATTTAATTATTTATGGAGTGGTTGATATTTTCTGTTAGAATTTGTCGACATGATATAATTGCTGGAGACTAGTCATGATGATAAGAACTTAAGAAGACAAGTGGTAGGATGATAATTAACTAGTTTAACAAGTAATGCAAGGTCTTTTTGGTGACAGACATGGTTACTAAGATCAGAGAGGATGCTGATAATTGGTTTCTGGCACAGCAAGTTGACAAAGAGGAGGAATCAAAAGTGCTAAAGTCGACTGCTGGTACAAAGAAGTTTTGGAGACCACCTGATAGGCCATGGTTAAAATGCAACTTTGCTTATTAAGGAACTGGGAAGGTACAGTCCTACTTCATAGTAGACGAGCTTTCAGTTCTGTTTTGTCTAAGTTGGATGCGGAATTTGAGTGTTGGCTCTGGGTTTTGGAGAGTTTGAAGAGCCTCAAGATTAGAAGAGTTATCTTTGCTGCAGAGGCAACTCACTTGATGGAGGCGGTGCTCAGACCTGAAGCGTGGCCTTCTTTCAAGTATCACTCCGAGTTGGTTTTAAAAGGTTTAATGCTTATTCCTTCGTGGAAGCTACACAAATTAAAGAGGATAGAAAGGCAAATAATGGTGCTTTCCTTATTGCTCGTAGCGTGACAAGAGAGGATCGAAGCCAAGCATATGTAGCCTCGGGCTACCTTTTTTGGTTACATGAAGTGTTCGCAAATGAGATGTGCATTACTTGATTGTAATGGCTTTTTGTCGTCTCGGTTTGTGATTGTCTTTGATCCTTTCTTTTTTGTGTTCGTTTGACTGGTTGTAATTAAACGTCTTGTTCATCAATCCATGGTATCATTCAGACGAAAAAAAAAAAAAAATGAACATTAAATGTGAAAGAGATTTTTCACTTTTGTTAAACACATCTGCGAATCAGATTCTTGTGATTCGAGTGTTAGTCCTACCTAGACTAAGAAAGGTTTTACTATTTTAACATGGTTACCTGGGTTGGGTAAAGTTCATGTCCTGTCCTTTTCCGTCTTGTCCCATTTCTGTTTCAGAATTTTCATACGAAATTTTATACCTTAATTCCCATTAAGAAATAGGATTATTAATTCCCTAAGTCTCATCTGCAACGTAATAAAATCTTTTTATTATGTACATATACATATATATATTCCTGCAAAGTGTCCTGGTAAACTTTAGCAATGTTGTATTGTGGTTGGCTTTGTTCTACAATGTTGCTGCGAGTGATTTTAGCACGTCGTGGTTCTTTAGATGTCTTCGTTCACACCTTATCATTTGCTTTGCTTATTGTGATTTATAACCTTTCCCTTTGATAGTTTCCATTTAATTTAGGGTAATATTACTAACTATCTAAATTTGACACATAAATTAAGAAACTAGCAGAGAGAGAAAATTATGTCGGAAAACAGCATGGACCCACCTTGTCTAAAGAGGTGAAATAACAAAACCATCCTCCGTTTGTTTTGAGATCTACAGTAGGCGACATTGTTTCGTGATATTTTTCAAAATAGCACGTAAGATCTAAATTTCACATGTTATATTTAACTAAAATACATGCTATTTAAAAAAACGTAGTGAATTTTTAAGAAAAAACATTGTTACGTAGTGTTTTTTAAAAAAAAAACATTGTTATGGAAAAATTAAACTTGAATAGAATCTTTTTATAAAGATATAACATGTGATCTTAATAAAACCCGTGAATTACTAGAAAATAAGAATCTTTTTTTAAAGAAATTACATGTGATCATAATTAAAAACGTGTATTACTACAAAATAACATGATAGCGAAAGATATTAAACTGAATAGAGTGTTTTTTCAAAGAAATAACATGTGATCTTAATAAAAACCGTGAATTACTAGAAAATAAGAATCTTTTTTAAAAGAAAATCACATGTGATCATAATAAAAAAACGTGTATTACTATAAAATAACATGATAGAGAAAGATATTAAACTGAATAGAGTGTTTTTTCAAAAAATATCATGTGCTCTTTATAAATAACGTGTAAAACCGGAAAATAATATGATAAAAAGAGATATATTATTCTATCACATGTAATTCAAGAAAAAAACATGTTATAAAGGACATGTGTGTAATTACACGTGCTTTCCGACATCCAACAGACAAAGTACTATAGCTCATGGCTATTTTCTTAATTCTTTTTGAATCCATGGCTATTTACTATAAATTCTCTTTAATTTAAGGTTCTTGCTTCCCTTTTTTAGACTAAGTTTCCGGGGATATATTGTTTTTCTGTTTGCTGTTGTAATTCAAACTCGTATCCTTCTTTGGTTATTCTAATTAAAACCGATGAAAAAAAAAAACTTTAGCTATGTAGCATTGCTTATAGAATTTTATTTTACAACAATGATTATGATATTTGATTTTTTAAAAAAATTTTTTTACTTAGGCATGTACGTGATGATAATAAAGGCGATTTTGACATTGTTTTTTTTTTGTTTTTTTTTTTTGTTTTGACATAGTTTCACAGACAAGTTTAAGTAAATCATCTTAACATAAAAAAAAATAGAGGTTCAAGTTAAATAAATCTAAGCCGACTAAAATAAATCAACTAGCTCAAGTTGAAACATTTTATCAAGTGCTGAAGTGCACCTCCTCCAAGTCTAGCTAGCATCTCAAGTTCATATATAATGGAGACACTTGGATTACCTGAGAAATTTTTTTTTTAATTTTATTTTATACTCCCTTTATTTCAAAATATTGGATGTTTGAGTTAAAAACACACACTTTAAGAAATTTATTTTTCTTTTAGAAAATATTATTTAATATTTAATTTTAAAAAGTTCAACTAATGATATTAAAGAATGCAGAATACAAATGGTCATAAGATATCAAATGTATTTAAAAGTTGCATAGAAAATTGTAAAACATCTTATATCTATATATATATTTTTGGAGTATCTTTAGTAAATAAATCATAGAGTTCCACCTTATTTACGAGTCTATGTCATTGACATTTATTATTTAGTTTTACAAAATTTAAATAAAAGATATTAACCAAACGATATCTTGCCTAATTTGTTTCTAAAAATCTGTACACAGTTTTTCCATATACTTCAAAAAAGAATTCCGTGAAGTTTACTCCACAAGATATGCATAAAAGTATAAAACCGATTTATAGAAAATATTTATATTAATATTTTGAATAAAAATAAAACTACTAATTTATAATAATCAAAATATTCACATAGAAAAATCATATAATTTATATGATAAATTTAAAATATATATTAGCAGTATAAATTTAAAATCAGTCAAAGAACAATATACCACGGGTGAGATCCTAAAAATTTTGGATTTTATAACAATAATAATATTGACGGGTTTATATGGGATAACGGGTTTAGGTCGATATTAATAAAGAATGGTATATCACGGATGAAATCCTAAAATTAACAATCAAAATACAATTATACAACCTTAAACACAAAATAAAACATACAATGAACAAAACAAATACAAATTAAAATATAAAAATTTTAGTTATAAGAAAATCGACCCACGGTATACCGCGGAATAAAATATTCAAAATTTTAAAATTGACCATACATCATTACTTAAAAAATGTATGTTTTCGTATCTATACTTCAAAAATTGAAACCTAAACAATAGTAATTATATACTAAATAATACATAGATAGATTTCTACATTTACAAATACAAACTAATATGATATATCTTCAGCAGTTAATCTTTTAAAAAATAATATTATATTTTTTAGAAAAATATAGTCCCGCGGTGTACCGCGGGTTAAATTCTAGTTTTGAAACAAAAATAAATCTTTAAAACATTCTATTTTTTGAAACTGAGTGAGTATACGCGATGCTGTAGTCTCTAGCTATTTCTGGATAGTTTATATTAGAGATCTAATATATTTTACAAGTACATAAACATGTAACAAATTAAAGAGTCATCTTACATCGGACAGAACATGCTGGTTTAAGTTTTAACCAGTTTTATTGGCCGGTTTAGAGTTAAACTATGTTTTGTTAGTTCAGAATTGATTGGTTTGGTCGTTATAACATTTACGGAGTATATAATTGGTTTCGTTACTTTTTTTTGACGTAATTTAGTTCATTACTTTATGATTTTATCAATTTGTGGATTTTTTTCTTCTATAATTGTATATCACTAATGAATATTGTTAAATTTCTTTTTCCAGTTGAAATATTGCTAATTATATCACTCTATTATTTCCTACTGCATTGAATACGTATACTTTACCTTCAGATTCAATAAATTGAAGTTGAACAACGACTCGAAACTATTTTTTTTATTTATAACCGAAAAAAATTATAAATTGGTGAATCACTTCCGTTACGTGACTCTCTCTCTTTTAGTAAACTCTGAAAACGTTTTTTCAGGATCTCACCAAAATTCACAAACTTCGGAGAAACCACCACCGTCTCTGCCGCAGAACCACCGTCGTAAGAGAGGCAAAAACATCACAAATATGGGGAAAGGTGGATCACTAAGCGAAGGTGTGATTAAGAACATAATCATCTCCTACACATACGTAGCAATATGGATCTTCCTAAGCTTCACCGTCATCGTCTACAACAAATACATCCTCGACAAGAAGATGTACGATTGGCCATTCCCGATCTCACTCACAATGATCCACATGTCCTTTTGCTCAACCCTAGCTTTTCTTCTAATCAAGGTCTTCAAATTTGTTGAACCGGTCTCAATGTCACGTGACACTTATCTCAGATCCGTCGTCCCGATCGGCGCGTTGTATTCACTCTCTCTTTGGCTCTCTAACTCAGCCTACATTTACCTCTCTGTCTCCTTCATTCAAATGCTCAAAGCGTTAATGCCAGTCGCGGTTTATTCAATTGGCGTGCTCTTCAAGAAAGAGGGTTTCAAATCTGAGACAATGATTAACATGCTATCGATCTCATTTGGTGTAGCCATTGCTGCTTATGGTGAAGCTAGATTCGATGTTTGGGGTGTGATTCTCCAGCTTGGTGCGGTTGCTTTCGAGGCGACACGGTTGGTAATGATTCAGATCTTGCTTACTTCTAAAGGAATCACGTTGAATCCAATCACTTCTCTTTATTACGTTGCTCCTTGTTGCTTAGCTTTCTTGTTTATCCCTTGGATTGTCGTGGAGTTTCCGATCTTGAGAGATACCTCTAGCTTCCATTTCGATTACCTCATTTTCGGGACGAATTCTTTTTGTGCGTTTGCTTTGAATCTAGCTGTGTTTCTTTTGGTTGGGAAAACCTCTGCTTTGACCATGAATGTTGCTGGTGTGGTTAAGGACTGGCTCTTGATCGCCTTTTCGTGGTCGGTCATTAAGGACACTGTGACTCCTATTAATCTTTTTGGTTATGGGATTGCTTTCTTGGGTGTTGCGTACTATAATCACGCGAAGTTACAAGCATTGAAGGCTAAAGATGCTCAGAAGACTGCTCAGCAAGTTGATGAAGAGACTGGTCGGCTTTTGGAAGAAAGGGAAGGAAATGAAGGTGGGAGAAAGAACGAGCCAGATGATTAAAAGGTGAAGATTTGGATTTTGGTAAAACTTCAGATTTTTGTTTTTGTTTTTTTTTGCTTAACATACATTTGTTGGAATAAGAGTTTGAAGGTTATAGTAGATGCCAACATTTTTTTTATTATGATAATGAGACCTAAGAATGGCATTTGGTCTAACGGGTCTTGTTTTGTTCTTCCTATGTCACTACAATTTGCCTTAGTGATATGAGAGTATCCTAGATAGTGATTCTGTTGTTATTTACCAATATTTTTCAATGAAGTTTGAGGTTTACGAGTTACTTCCATCTAGTTTTGGCTACCAATGGACTATATATTGCGTGAATCATACATACTGCAGATTGGTTATTTTTGCTTTGAAGTTGATTACTCGTTGCCTTGCACTCACACTTTTGGTAAATTTTACAGCTGGAACATTTTGGATATTCATTGAATTTTTTTTTAAAAGTATATAAGTTGATCTTTATCGATTTTTTCCATTATTGTCTTTGAAGTTTTCAGTATAAGGAAATAATTTGAAAGTCAACTAATTAATTTCCTCTTCACTATTATTAGTAAGAAATAATCATATGTTTTATTGGCTCAAACTCCTTATCCTATAAACAAAACGAAGATTATCTAGATAATGGCGTAATAGCGTGATGGTTTGTGTTAGTGTTGTTAATGTGTCATCATCTGGTTCAAACTTGACAAAATAAATGTTGTTAACAAAAATAAAAGAAGGGAAGAACTATATATTTTGTCATTTAACCACAAAATATTCCATCATAACTATGAATAAAATACAAATCTGCAACATATTTTCATTCATTTATCAAACTAATTAAAAATATCTTATTATTTTAAACTGAAAAATTATAAGATTTACATTAAATACATTAACTGTTATAAAATTTATTTATCTTCTATCTACTGTAGTTCAAATGTTTTTTCATAACCAACAATTACCCAAAACAAAACAAGTTATTCTATCCATTGAGATGCCGTAAAAAAGAAACAAGATATACAAAAACCAATGAAAATTTGATAAAAGTCAGAGTTTCACATAAAAATGGTCAAGGGAACTTTTAGAAAAAAAAGTCCATGTAGATAATAACATGGATACTCATCTAAATAAAAATAATAATGGAATGAAATTGGAATAAAGTGTATCCCTAATACATCAAGAAATGTAGACGTGAGTAGTAAGATTAATTTCCAAAGAATATTCGTTTTGGACTTCCCTTGTCTTGGGTTTGGCCTACAAGAAAAGGTTTACTTAAAACATATTGTCTCAAAACCCATGAAAGAATTCATCTCTTTCTTTCTTCTAATCCTATGTAGACTCCTCAAGTAATCAGCAACCCTAATGGCCTAATCCAAACGTTTTGTACTCAAAATTCGATTGTCTCCTTAAATTCTATCTTTACGTTTACATAACTCTAATTTGCTAAAGCCGTTGTGATCCAAAAAGATCCTCAAAAGGAAAACTTCTCGATCCATTGTGGTTTGTTTATTTGTTTTCTTTTTTGAATCATCCACTACAAAAATAGACATCCCCTTTCCACGAAAATTAAACAATACAAAAATATATATTTAAATTTGCAGGTGAAATAATGACGGAACAGTTGCTCCTTCATGGAACTCTTGAAGTGAAGATTTATAGGATCGATAAGTTGCATCAACGTTCAAGATTCAATTTATGCGGCAAGGTAATATTTAATTTCAACATTCTCTATTAGTACATCTATTTATCAAGATTAAAACAAATAAGAAATATTAGACGAAGGTTACTTGTAAAACAAAACTCAAAATGATTCATAGGAGAACAAGGAGCCGACGGGTAAAAAGACTCAATCCCAAATCAAAAGACTAACGGACTCATGCACAAATTTGTTTGGAGGAAATCTCTACGCAACCATTGACCTAGATAGGTCAAGAGTGGCTCGAACCATGATGAGACGTCATCCTAAATGGTTACAATCCTTCCATGTCTACACGGCACATTCAATCTCCAAAATCATATTCACAGTTAAAGAAGATGAACCGGTCAGTGCTAGTTTGATCGGTCGAGCTTATTTACCTGTCACTGAAGTCATCACCGGACAACCTATAGACCGATGGCTCGATATTTTAGACGAGAATAGGAGACCAATCCAAGGAGGTTCCAAACTCCATGTTCGTGTCAAGTTCAATCACGTGACACAGGACGTGAATTGGAACAAAGGAATTATATTACCTTCCTTCAATGGAGTTCCTAACGCTTATTTCAATCAAAGAGAAGGTTGCAAAGTTACACTTTACCAAGACGCTCACGTTATTCCCGAGTACCCTGATATTCTCGCGGAAGGACAAGTTATTTACAAGCATCATCGGTGTTGGGAAGAGATTTTCGATGCGATATGGGATGCAAAACATTTAATATACATTGCTGGTTGGTCGGTGAACACCGGCGTAACATTGATCAGGGATCCTAAACGGACGAGACCGGGAGGGGACCTGAAGTTAGGGGAATTGCTGAAGAAGAAAGCGGAAGAAAACGTGACCGTGTTGATGCTTGTGTGGGACGATAGAACGTCTAACGAAATTTTTAAGAGAGACGGTTTGATGATGACTCATGATCAAGAAACTTATGATTACTTCAAGAACACGAAAGTGCGTTGTGTTCTCTGTCCACGGAATCCGGATAACGGTGATAGTATTGTACAAGGGTTCGAGGTTGCTACTATGTTTTCTCACCATCAAAAAACGATTGTGGTGGACGGTGAAGTGGACGGGTCAATAACCAAGAGAAGGATAGTGAGTTTTCTTGGAGGTATTGATCTTTGTGATGGGAGATACGACACTGAGGAGCATCCTTTGTTTGGTACTTTGAATAGTGTTCATGCTAATGACTTTCACCAGCCCAACTTTGATGGCGCGTCGATTAAAAAGGGCGGTCCACGAGAGCCATGGCACGATATTCATTGCAAGCTGGATGGTCCTGCGGCGTGGGATGTTTTATACAATTTTGAGCAGAGGTGGATGAAACAAGGTATTGAAACAATTTAAAATAACTAGCTTCAACGGTTTATTTTTGCGTTTACATGTTACAATAATTGGTGATTTTTTGATATACATTTTTTTCTTTGTTGTAAATGCTAACGAAACTTAAGAAATTTTTTGTTAGAATTTGGCATTTGCATTAACATTTTAAATCAAAAATTCAATCATTAATTCATTAGAAACTTATTTTGTGTGTTTTAGGTAGTGGTAGAAGGTACCTTAAATCAATGGCACAACTCGCAGAGATCACGGTTCCGCCACTTCCGATTGTACAACCAGACAATGAAGAAGGCTGGACGGTTCAAGTTTTCCGGTCGATAGATGATGGTGCAGTTGAAGGGTTTCCAGAGGATCCACGTGAAGCTGCAAGCGTAGGACTTATAAGCGGCAAAGATAACGTGATTGAAAGAAGCATACAAGACGCTTATGTTAATGCCATAAGGAGAGCCAAACACTTCATCTACATTGAGAACCAATATTTTCTAGGAAGCTCCTTTGGATGGAACTCTAGAGACATTGATTTAAATGAGATCAATGCACTACAACTCATTCCCAAAGAGATTTCTCTCAAAATCGTGAGCAAGATCGAGGCAGGCGAGCGGTTTGCGGTGTATATAGTGATTCCTTTATGGCCTGAAGGTAAACCTGGTTCTGCATCGGTTCAAGCAATACTAGACTGGCAAAGGAGAACAATGGAGATGATGTATACTGATATAATCATTGCACTACGTAAGAAAGGTTTAGATGCTAACCCTAGAGACTACCTAACGTTTTTCTGCCTCGGGAATCGGGAAGTTGGCAAGGCGGGTGAATACTTGCCTCCAGAGAAACCAGAGCCTAATTCTGACTATGCAAGAGCTCAAGAATCTCGTCGGTTCATGATCTATGTCCACTCTAAAATGATGATTGGTAAGTCAAAAATCTATCTTTCATAACTCATAACTAGGATTGTTGTGGTGGGACAAAAGCCTATGGACCAGGTCCGTTTAGGCAGAGTTGATCTCGTTAGGCCCATTGCAACAAACCTATTGAGAACAATCAAAAAGCTTTTAACATCATAACATGGTTCATATGTATATTTGTATGCAGTTGATGATGAGTACCTAATAATAGGATCAGCCAATATAAACCAAAGGTCAATGGATGGAGGTCGAGACACAGAGATCGCGATGGGAGCATACCAACCTAGCCATCTGATATCTACTCATAACAGGAGGCCGGGGGGCCAAGTATTTAGCTTCAGGATATCACTATGGCTTGAACATCTACGAAAAACAACCGGTAAGTTTCAGTACCCCGAAAGAGAAGAGTGTATAAGATTGGTTAATGAAACGGCAGACGAGCTATGGGGACTATACTCAGCACAAGAGTATCCTCGAAATGACGATTTACCGGGGCATTTGCTTAGTTATCCTATTAACATTGGTAGCAACGGGGAAGTAACAAATCTTGCTGGGACTGAGTTCTTTCCTGATACTAACGCAAAGGTTGTAGGTGAAAAATCTAATTATCTTCCTCCAATCCTCACTTCTTAGGTGATGTAACACTTTCATAGCATAATAATCTTGAAATTAATGTGTAATTTCGGTTTCTAGTTATGCTGTTCATACTCATAATTAGTAAGGAGTTCTTAATTAATCTTCCGCATTCTCTTTTATTAAACTTACATGCCTATATAGATAGGGTACAACACCTTTGTAGATTGTCATTCAACAAACCTCAGAGTTAAACCTATTTTCACAGAATAAATAAACAACAAAATAAGAAACTAAGAACCCCACTAAAACAACAAAATCTATATAAGTGATTTTGTCCAAATTGGCTTGGTTTAAATATAGTTGGTTAGTTATTTACCTCTATACTTTTCATTAACCTTTTTTGATCAAAACATATGGATAACACCTAACTAAAAACTCTCCACACTTTTTTCATATTGTCAATAATTGAGATGGCGACACAATTCAACTTATCTATTTACATTGCCGACACAAAATATCCATATACCATATTCACTCATTAATGTTTATTGTTCATTGTATATATAAGAATTCTAAAATCCGACCACACCATAAGGCCACCCCTTGGCTCTAGTCATATTGATCAACGGAAAATAAATAATTTTTCTAGTCTAAACACCCGATTAATCTTTTTATAATGTTTTTCTAGTTTCCATAAAAAATTATTAAAAATGAAAAAATTATTTTGTCATTTCATTTAAATGTTATAAAAACAAGAATACTAGAAAACAAATTTTAAATTAGTTGGGTAGATGCTAAATCTTATTCTAACATCCTCCGATTAATGTCTAATCGATTTTTTAGATATCTATAACTTTCAATTTGTTTTACTATCCAATCCTCCAACCAAAAAAGGGAACAAAAACAAAACAACGTCCTCTCTTCCACTCGAGAGGATTACTTGTATTTATGAAATCGTGACAATAACAAAAGGAAACAAAAGTGTGTGTTGACAGAAACAAAAGTGTGTGTGTGTGCGCCTGATGACAATGGCTGCCACATGAACGAATATCTTTCTTTTCTGTATTATTAAAGAAAAATATAAAGAGGAAAACTTTTGGAATCAATTAAAGTCATAATGCTTTTATATTTGGATATTTCATTTTTCTAATCTATAAATTTACAGATTAATTTTTTTTTTTAAAATAACAAAAAAGAAAGTTTCTAACAAAAATGCGGTTATTGGCGATTGAAAAGGCGATTCTAGAAGAATGGTGGTTTTGGTTACTCGTCTTCGCGGGGACGGTTGCCGGCAAGTTCGTCGACATCGTGGGGAAGTTTCTATCCACGTTTGGAGCGACGGTTATCTCCACGTTGAGATTTTTTCTCCAACGTGATGCTTATGCGACGGTTTTGTTACGGGGTGATGCCTATAAAAGCAATTCCAGCGAATTGAATTCTCTACAACCATCCCTTGCAATCAAATCAGTGATTACTTTTCCTTTTCGATTTTACAAAGTGTTGGTGAAAATGGCGGACAATTTGAGGCGAGCGGTTCAAGATATCAACTTGGGGTTTGATGATGTTCCGGTGGAACTTCCGGCAGCGCTTGTGGCTAATGCGGCGGCGGAAAACCGCTACATTCTGATGGGCAGACCAGTGATGCCCAGACGTCAAAATCTGCGGTCAATTGTGGCTTCAATGCCGCGTGTGTGGGGTCAATCCGGCCTTGTTCATGGTCGGATTATCGGAGGAAATCAATTCCAGTTCATTTTCCCGTCGGAGGAATCGTTGGAGACAGTGTACCGGAGGGGTCCTTGGGCTTTTAACGACAGGATGCTTGTTCTGCAACGTTGGACTCCCCTCCAAAACCCTCCCCTATTGACTTTCATACCTTTCTGGGTTCAAATCCGTGGCATTCCGTTCCAGTTTCTGAACCGAGAGGTGATTGCTCACGTCGGGCGTGCTTTGGGCAATCTCATGGAAGTTGACTATGAGGCAGAGGCTGCAGCAAGGGTGGAGTTTGTTCGGGTTCAGATTAACTGGGATGTTAACCTTCCTCTGAGATTTCAACGCAATTTCCAATTCCAAGTTGGGGTCAATACCTTATTGCGTTTTTGTTATGAGAGGCTTAGAGGTTTTTGTGAGGTTTGTGGAATGATGACCCACGACTCGGGGGCTTGTATCCTACAAAATGGCGGGGAGGAACAGTTACCAGAGGGAGATGATGATGAGGAGCCGCCTCAGGCTCGGGTTCCAAATCACGGTGTGGTGCTAAGAGAGATCGAAGAGGGGGAGGATCTTGGGGCAGAAGATCAAAACAGAAATGCTGAGGAAATTGCCGAAGAGGAAGCAGATGAATTGGATGACATTGATCCAAACCATGACGCTTTGGCCAACATGGAAGGTCCTCCGGAGGTTTATGAACACTACAGCATGTATAATGCCGAAAGAGAGGCAAGTGAGTTGTTCAACCCAATTCCAATTTTTGACAACGCCACTGGGGACATTCCAGGCAGCCCAAGCTATCGTCGTTATTCGGCGATAATTCACCCAAGATTGGATCATTTGGAGGTTTCTGACCAACTCCCACAGAACACAATGGAGACAAGAGATCGTGGAAAACGCAAGAGGGAAGATGTGATTTTTGAATCAGAAGTGGCAGAGGCTTCGGAGAAGGTTGTCATTCGGGAGAAGGGAGAAGGAAGTGGAGGCTCCGGTGAGCCTAACTTGTGCAGAGGCGCGGTGGGCCCGAATCCACCACATCCGCCATGAGGACAACCTGTTGGAACTGTCAAGGTTTCGGCAATGACCTTACAGTTCGACGCCTTAAGGAGATTTCTAAGAAGTATCTCCTGGACATCATTTGCCTTTCTGAAACGAAGCAGGATGACGACTATATGAGGGACAAGGGTTGTGAGTTAGGTTTTAACAATCATGTAATAGTTCCTCCTATAGGTCGTAGTGGGGGTTTGGTAGTTTATTGGAAGGATCATGTAGATATTTCCCTTTGTTTTCAATCTCCTAATCTTGTAGATCTTTATGTGAATAGTAATGAAGGAATCTTCTATTTGTCGTTTGTTTACGGTAACCCAAATCCAAGTTTACAAAATCATTTATGGGAACGTATCGAACGCATTCATACTCAGAGACAAGGGAGTCCTTGGTTAATTATGGGAGATTTTAACGAGCTTCTGGGAAATAATGAGAAAAGTGGGGGTAGAATAAGACCAGAAAATTCCTTTAGAGACCTAAGAAGGATGGTTAGGACTTGTAATTTCACAGACTTAAAATCTAGTGGGGATCGTTTCTCTTGGGCAGGGCAGAGAGGCCAGCACTATGTTTTATGTTGTCTTGACCGCACCATGGCTAATAATGAATGGTCATCTCTTTTCCCAATTGCTGAAACAGAGTTTCTGGAGTTTGGTGAATCCGATCATCGGCCACTGGTTACATGTTTCTCAAATCAAAGAGAGAATCGCAAAGGATTTTTCCGGTATGATGCTCGATTTACAAATAAGGATGGTTTCAGGGACACTGTTACACAAGGTTGGCGAGGCCAAGGAACAACCAGAGAAGGCAACATTTCCATGACTCATCGACTTACACAATGCAGGAAAGGAATCTCTAAGTGGAAGCAGAGATATCGGTCTCATGCAGCTGAAAGAATTAAAATCATTCGTTGGCATCTTAACAGAGCGATTACCACCGGAAGTGCTACTACGGCGGAGAGAGCCAAACTCAAGAGAGATTTGAACCAAGCTTATATCGACGATGAAGTTTACTGGAAAACGAAAAGCAGAAACAATTGGCTCAATTTTGGGGACAGAAACACCAAGTACTTTCATTTAACAACCAAGGTCAGACAAAATCGAAACCGAATTCTCTCAATTGAAGATGGTAATGGAGAAAGCAGACGTGGAGATCACAACATTGCAGAAATTGCAACTGATTACTTTTCAAAGATCTATACTTCGATCCCAGCGCCTGACTCCGCTTTTATAGAAGTGTTTCATAATTTCCCGAAACGAATCACAGCAACAATCAACGAGGATCTTACCCATGAGGTTACAATGGAGGAAATAAAAGAATCAGTGTTTGCAGTAGGTCCTACAAAAGCTCCTGGTCCAGACGGTTTTACAGGAGCCTTTTATCAACATTTTTGGAATGACATAAGCCCGGAAATCTACAAGGAGGTCCAAAGTTTTTTCAGGGACAATGAGTTTGATCAGACACATAATCATACCAACATTTGTCTCTTGCCAAAGGTTGTCGCTCCACAAACAATGGCGGAATTTCGACCTATTGCTCTTTGTAACGTAAGTTACAAGATAATCTCCAAAATCCTGGTCAATCGGCTGAAGAAACATTTATCCGGAGCCATATCTGAAAATCAAGCAGCATTCATCCCCGGTCGCATGATCACTGATAATATCACCATTGCTCATGAAATATTCCATACTCTTAAGGCAAGGAAGCTTCAAGCAAAATACTACATGGCCTTAAAGACGGATATAGCTAAAGCTTACGACCGTCTTGAATGGAAGTTTTTGGAAACAACGATGTACCATATGGGATTTGATCAACGTTGGATTAACTGGATCATGAGGTGTGTGTCAACGGTTCAGTACTCAGTTTTGATCAATGGAACTCCATACGGCAACATCACTCCGACCAGAGGCATACGCCAAGGTGATCCACTTTCTCCATATCTATTTATACTATGCGCAGAAGTTCTATCCCATATGATGAAGCAAGCAGAGAAAAATAAAAAGATACAAGGCATCAAAGTTAGTCAACAAGCTCCCGCAGTCTCTCATCTACTTTTCGCAGACGATTCGTTGTTCTTTACTCTTGCGAATCAGCGTTCTTGCCAAACGATTAAGAGTATATTGAATAAATACGAAGAAGTGTCTGGACAAGCGGTCAACCTCCGGAAATCGGCCATCACCTTTGGGCATCATGTTAAACAAGATACAAAAAGGCGTATCCGCAATCTACTAAACATACACAATGAAGGGGGTGGAGGTAAGTACTTGGGGCTTCTAGAACAATTTGATAAAAAGAAAGCGGATCTCTTTCAATACATTGTGGAAAAGGTTAAGGATAAAACTCAAAGTTGGAGTAAGAAGTATCTCTCGCAGGGGGCAAAGAGGTGTTATTGAAGGCCGTTGCATTGGCAATGCCGGTTTACACAATGAATCTGTTTAAGTTGCCTAAGGAAATATGTGACGAAATTGATGGGTTGTTAGCAAGATTTTGGTGGAGTTCGGGTGAAGACAAACGGGGAATTCACTGGTTTGCTTGGAACAAATTAAGTCGTCCAAAAAAGGAAGGAGGTTTAGGGTTCAGAGAACTGGAAAAATTCAACTTAGCGCTACTTGGTAAACAGGTGTGGATGATTATGCAACATCCAGAATGCCTTATGGCGAGAGTTCTCAAGGGAAGATACTTTCCAGATTCAAATGTTCTAACTGCAGGCCAGGGTAAGAAAGCATCGTTTCATTGGAAGTCGATTTTACAAGGCCGGGATTTGGTTAAAAAAGGTCTCAGGTTTTGCATTGGCGATGGATCTCTAATAAATGCTTGGATGGACCCGTGGTTACCTTGTCATCCTCCTCGGTCTCCGAGGACAAGTTCAGATTCTATAGGGCCAAAAATGGTGAGCGATCTTTTGAATACAAGGAAAACGGGCTGGGACACAAACAGAGTCAATGCGTGGATTCACCATGAAGATGTAGACAAAGTTCTGTCAGTTAAGATTTGTCCAGGGGCTGAGAAGGATTTATTGGGATGGCACTACACAAAAGAGGGTATATACACCGTGAAGTCTGCTTACTGGTTGGCGACACATCTCCCAAGCGAACAACAAATCCGTTCTACTCCGGGTGATAATGATCTTAAAGCTCAAGTGTGGCGTATCAACACCGCTCCGAAGTTAAAGCACTTCTTATGGAAACTCCTCTCCGGCGCTTTAGCTACTAAAGCCAATCTAGTTTATCGACATATGAGTAACCAACCTCTTTGTTGTTATTGTTGCTCCAATGTGGAAACAACATGTCACTTGTTCTTTGATTGTGTCATGGCACAGGCAGTTTGGCGTGGGTCTGGTTTTCCATTAGCTTCACTAACAGACCCAAATATCTCTTTGGAAGAGAAGATTAAGGCTATAATGACTTGCAACACGTCAACAAGATTTTCTCATCTCCGTCATTTTCCTCTGTGGATTTTATGGAGATTATGGATAAGTCGCAATATACTCTGTTTTCAAAGAAGATCCACATCGTGGAGGAAGATCATAAGACAGGCGAGGGATGATGCTCAAGAATGGCAGGATCAAGAAAGGCATACAGAAGACATGAGAGGATCACGAGCTCATACTCCTTCTGAGACACGATCAGAATCGAGATGGGAAACACCAAACCAACACTGGATTAAATGTAATTATGATGGCACATATTCAAATGGAAGGATTTCTCAAGCAAGTTGGGTGATAAGAAACGATAAAGGTACTTATTTGGGGGCTGGTCAAGCTAAAGGTACTCAAACAAGGAACGTCGTCGAGAGTGAGTTCCAAGCGTTAATCATGGCCATGCAACATTACTGGATCAAGGGTTACAATCGGGTATGTTTTGAAGGTGACAATAAGGAACTAGTAGACCTACTCAATGGACAGAAGCTTAACTTTGAAGCCTTTAATTGGTTGAGGGAAGCAAGAAAATGGAGGACAAGATTTGCAGAGAGTCAATTCACATGGTGTCGACGTGGGAACAACAAGCCTGCAGATATTTTAGCCAAACATTTGATTCCTTCTCATTCTTGTTTCGTTTTTCATAATTTAATTCCTCATGTAATAACAAACGCGCTGCATAGCGATTTTTCAAACCATATAATATAATGATATCATTTGACGAAAAAAAAAAAAAAAATTTACAGATTAATGAAAAGGGGATATTTTGATTTAAAAAAACTCACATTAGTACTTTTTTTATTCCTAATATGGTCCATAACTTATAAACTTTTTATTTATTTATTAGTGAAGTACAATTAATAGGAATAAAAGTAACAGACAATTTTCTTTATTAAAAAAAAAAAAAACGGAATTTTTCTATTCCTTATTTTTGGGGGAGTTGCAGAACCACCACACACGCATAACTAAAGGAAGAAGAAGACGAAGAAAAAAAAAACGAACAAAGAAGAAGAAGAAGACGAAGAAACAAAGATAAAGGCTTTAGATTTAGCTGCAAGGGAGGTGGCGGAACAAAACCCTAATCCCAATTTTCCTCTAATATGCCATTTTTGAGGTTAATTTTTCTCATCACCAGAAAAAAAAAGTGTGTTTTTTTTCGATTTCAGTGATTTTGATTTGGGTTTGGATTGAAATTGCAGGATTGTGAGACTTCTCTTACCTGGAATCAGGGTTTTGATTAGAAGATCTCTAATTTGGTTGTTGTAGATGCATCTCTGTGAAATTATTCCCTCTTGGATCTACCAGTTATTTGGTTGCATGGGGTAAGTGAGGATCTTTCTCTTCAGTTTCTTGTTTTTGGATTTGAAAGTTTCAATCTTTTTGTGTTGTGTTGTGTTGTGTTGTGTTGTGTGTGTATGACTGAGAGATAGGAAGAGGAATCTTATGAAACTGAAGTGTAAAATTTTTTACTTTAAAGTCTGAATTTGATATGTTTCTTACTTAAAATTTATGTTAGGTTATTGCTTATGTGTTTGTTGCTTGCATTTTAAGCAAAAAAATGGAATCAAAGCATCTCTCAAGTTTTAGTTTTGCTCTAGATCTTTTATCTCACTCAATATTGAAATCGTTCGAGTGTTGGGAGCGTCGGATCGCTAAAATTCTCTTAATGTCAATACCTTTTGGTTAAGAGCATCAAAGAAACTTCACTTCATAATATTTAGAGGATCAAAGAACTTTCTTGTGTCCCTTTGTTGTTTGTTCGATAAAAAGAAAAACCATCACTTGATCTCTTTATGTGGAATCTACGGTTGTAGTTGCAAAGAGTCTTCCAAATCAAATTCCTTAGTTCTTGCATTTCTTCTCACTGGCGTTTTTGTTGTTGTTGTGGTTTTGCAACAGTACAGAGGTTGTTTTGGATGCTGCAATAAACCACCGCTTATAGTTGCAGTGGATGAGCCGTCTAAAGGGTTAAGGATTCAAGGTCGTTTAGTGAAGAAGCCAAGCGTATCAGACGACTTCTGGAGCACAAGCACTTGCGAGATGGATAACAGCACACTTCAGTCACAGAGAAGCATGTCTTCTATCAGCTTCACTAACAACACTTCTACTTCTGCAAGTACAAGCAACCCCACAGAATTTGTAAACCACGGTGAGTTGACATTTCCACACATTGTTGTTGATCCTTTCTTGCATTTTAGATGCTTGAATTGTTGCCTAATAAGTGAAAGACCATGTATTCAACTTTGAAAGTATCTACTTATGATGTTAGCTTACTCATTCGGATGGTCAACCCGCTTTTAATATATGTAGGCAGGTGTTGGCTTACATTATTGTTTATATTTATTTCATCTCAATCAGTGGAAGATCCCTAGTTTGTGACTGACTAGATAAAATACATTTGGGGGCACATGTCTGTAGAGTATACTATGTATTTGTTGGTTCAACAGGAAAATCTTTCGTCTCATGACACGTAGATGTTGGCTTCTGATGGATATTCTCTATCAAACCTACGTTGAATTAAACCTGACCTGTATATAATAAGCTTTCACACCTATATGGATTTCTCTATGCCGAAAAGTTAAATATTTTTTCCTCCACTTTCTTCTGTAATGGTATGTTTTGGCCTGCATCTTCAGATATTAGTTCTTTGACTTTCGGGGTGCTATAATTCCATTACTTCATGATTCTTCGCTCTGTTTATTCGTATTTTTGTTCTTCAGTGCAGTCATTTTCCTTAAAAGTTTGTGCCTGTTCTTTCTTCCTGTTCAGGATTGAACCTCTGGAACCAAACTAGGCAACAATGGCTTGCAAATGGAACTTCTCATAAAAAGGCCAAACTTCGAGAACCTACAATAAGGTTGGTGAAAGTTAGATTTCCCTTTCTTTCTCTTCAACCTCTACATTAATTCCTTATGAATAAGAATCAAGTGTTGAAAACAATTTGATTGTGATATTCATTAATGTGCATTCACAGATGAACAAAGTTACAAGTTTGAGATAGTTAAAATGTCATTTTACTTTTCTAAATCATTTGTTAGCTCTATTAGTGCTTCCATCAGTAGTAATCTTTTTGGTAATAAAGCAAAGGCACAACTTGACTTTCTCATCCACCTAACTGGAAGACTCGGATTCTTAGATTAAACTTCTTAATCCAAGAATAGTAAGAATCCATTCTTATCTAAAAGCCTTGGGATTGATGAGTACAAAAATTGCGTGATTCATCTAGCATTTTCTTCAAATTTGCTTCCATCAATAAAAATATGCATCAGCAAGTCATCCAAAGATTGACAGGAGCTTCATGTTCAAAAAGCTGTTACATGGTGTCTTGTGATTCTTCTCTTTAGTCCTTTAGGCTTTTAGGTTATATAAGATAAGGTTCTTACAGTTTTGAAGTCAGATAAGTTCATGGATGATTCTTGAGCCATCAAAGTTATCGCCTATTCGAACATGCTGAGTTAAAGTATCGTTTTCTGCAGCTGGAATGCAACATATGAGAGCTTGTTGGGTATGAACAAGCGGTTTTCTCGCCCAATACCTCTCCCTGTAAGCATTTTTCTCTCAGCAAGTTTACACATTCTATAAACGTGATTTAAGTATTTGTTGATTTATGGTTATTGTGGCAGGAAATGGTCGATTTTCTGGTGGATGTGTGGGAGCAAGAAGGCTTGTATGATTGATTTGCAACTCTTGAAACTTAATTTGGTTTCATCTTTTTTCTTTCTTTAATGTGTGTAATCAAAAATTTCCGGAACTTGGATTTTTAAACCTGGCTTCCTGATGAAAGTAAAAACTCTCAAGGAACAAAAAAATATTTTACTTTCAATTTCAAAGGAAAATACCGAACTAGACTTTTTTTTTTCGTTTTTGTTATCGTGTAACAATAAATCATTTCATTGTGTTACGTCGATTTTTGTTACACTGGGAATTGTGTTATTATGAGTCAGGTCTGGTCAAATTCACCGAATCGAATGTACAGAACCAGAACTGAAGTAAAAAAACCGAATCGAACTGAAAATGTGAAAATATTTTGAGTATCCGAAAATATTAGAAATATAATTATATATCTAAAAGTATTGGTTATTTATAGATCAAATAATCAAAAATACCAATTTTTGAAATTATATATATATATATATATATTTTCAGTATATATATATATATACTGAAAATACTAAAAAAAAATCAAAATATATCCAAAAATATCCGAAAAAATTCAAAAATAACCGAAATATCCGAAGCAAAATACCCGAATGGATACTAAATTTTAAAACCAAAAGAATCGGAACCAAACCAAAGCGAACCGAAATATCAACATACCTGAATGAATGCTAAACTCTAAAACCGAAATAACCGAAATTAAATGGAACCAAACCAAAACCGATTGGATAACCGAACGTCCATGACTAATTTTGACCAAGTGGTTCAGCTATTTTCTAAGACTGTTGGTGATATGTATTTAGTTAGAATTGTGGATTATATATTCCAATGTTTTGATAAAGTTAAAATCTGATTATGACTTTTTGGACGTTATGTACGGTACATTGTACCTAAAAATGGTTAATGGTGTGCTACAAAATTCGACCAAATTCAATTATCCGCGAGAAAGTGAATTCTTTTTCGAATTGTAGACTTCTGACTATTATCAAGATGACTTTTTTTTCATGTGTATAACGTCATTTTCAGCTTCATTTTATGTTGTCGTTCCTGCATAGAATAACTTAGTAACATTAAACGTAAATACGTAAACTTTATTAAATATTATTGATCGGCAAAAACAATCATGCACGATCTGAATGAGATATATATATTTGAAAGGACGAAAACAATATAAATTATTAAGCGCAATGTATTTTTTTTCGAAAACATAAGCTATAAAAACCGCAATAGGATCAAAGATATTCCCTTGAACAAATTCAAAATGTTGAAAAAAAAGGTTTTGGTTCGGTTATGGATATTGGATACCACTAAATATTTGAATGGATCTCAATCACATTATTCATTGGATATCGGGTAATAATCAAACCAAACTGATATCCACAAGTATCCGAATGGAACCGAAAATGTTTAGTCAACTCCTAACCCAATAGATTTTTAAATTAATATTTTAGGTATTTTGGCCATTATATTTTTGTCAAAAAAAAATCGGATATTAGGTATTTCGGTTCTTTTTGGGTATTTTAGGTAAAATAACCGGAACCAAACCGATACCCACTAGAATTCGGTTATTTGTTGGTTCTCTTTCAAAGTATTCGAATCGAACCGATAAGTAACCGAACCAACCCGAACCAAAAAACCTCTGGTTCCCTTATAGATCATAAGAGTATAGAACCGAATAAACGAAAACTAATAGAACCGAACCGAATGGAACCGAAGAACCGAAAGCCCAGGCCTGGGTGATATGTCGATTTATGTCCTAATGTAAGTTGGAACGAATCTCCGTTTACTGTAGATAGATACCCTTTTCGATATTATATGTGGTGTATGGATTTATAGATTATGTTGTTCTATCGTTGCTCTATTAGTACTATGATTTGTCTTCGTTACTCCTCTTAAACAAATCAATTTTGTGTGTTTAAACTTGTTGATTTGCTAGAATCTGTTAGAAGGGACTAGAATAATACTAAGTACATCATATCGAATGTTAATTCACTCAAATGGCATTTGTTGGTTTTGGTTAGAAATCCAAAACATAATAGACTTCATCATATCAATCAAAATAATTTAGTAAAATAAAAAAAACAACAATGAACAACGTACATAAGCATGCAATAGACTTCCATTTATACGGAAAAAATGACTTTCGTTTTATTTTACGTTTGGTTTTATAGACGTTCATTTTTAGAGTGATACTTCTTATTTTCAATAAAACCCTCAAATTCTTTTTAGTATCTCAAACAAACAAATAATTTCTGTCTGTCGCAAACATGTTATCCGAATAATTCTTCCTTCAATCTGAAAATTAATAAAAATTCAACGAACTTAACCCCCACGGTTTTGTCAACAATTTTTATCAAAAAAAAAAGAAAAAAAATGGTGCGTCAACAATGCATGTATTCGAACCTTTTTGCCTCCTTCAATGTATTAAGCCACTTTTGTCAACTTTTTAACTCTCACCTTCATTGTATTCTAACAATTATATTCTTTGCTTTCCTTTTGAAACCTCACCAGCATTTGCTTTTATTTTTTCTGACAACTTGTAAAATGATGATGCAACAAGTGATCATAATATACATATGTATCAATATGACAATATATCAAGTAATCAAGAGCATAAAGGTGTGACTGGTTATACATTATAGAAGAAAAATAAAGAATAGATAAATAATTCTTCTGTTTTCTACTAAAAATAAACCAATCAAGTAGAAAGGAGAAGAATTACTTTTCATCTCAATTCTTCCAAAAAGTGACATAAAATAAGAAAATTTTCAATTATAAAATACATAGTAAAAAAATTCTTCCCGTTTGTACTTTTCTTTTCTTCTGTTTTCTTCTCATTTTTTTCTTCATTTTTTCTGCTAATATTTACCAGTCATAGCCAAAATAAAAATCAAGAGCTCGCATAACTTTATTGCTTAGAGTTTGTTTGGGAAATTAAATATTCCGTTTAATTTTTTTATGGACGATTTTGATACGACGTGTGCATGTATCACCGTTGGATTGACAGTCGACTATCGCCCCATCAATATTAAAATGAACTTGAAAAAAAAATATTATGAATTTCATCTAGAAAGAGTCATTAAATGTTGAATTCTTTAATTATCAATATTAATATTAATTTAAATATAAATTATGTTTATAGATATAAAAAATCATACTTAAAAACGTATATAAAATCACATGTACATATAACTGTAAGTATATTTTATAATATATACTACTTATTTTTTTTGGAGATATAAAACAAATTTTTTTCTTCTTTCATTTCTTAAATTATGATTAAAAATATATTTGTTCAATCATTCTTTATGGAAAAGTAATTGGAAGCTTGGAGTGGAAAAAAAACATAATGAATGTTGAAAAAAACACAAACATTTAATTGTTTTTTTTTTATAATTATACTACTAAATGATGTTTTAAGAAGAAAATCTTTAAAAATTATCATATCCACCACACTATTTAAATGATTCACGAATCAAAAGCCAAGAGCTTTTAAAAGAGTTCTAAAATATATAATTAACATTGGATTTGGACTATGTTATCCATCCACTACATCATTAAAATAAACATGTCACGATATTACCCAACACTTGCTCTTATTTCTCAAATAAACTATTGCCCATGTTGCTAGTGTCATGGTTTTAAAATTCCAAAAATTCAACGAAATCAACATCTCTCTCAAATGTTTTTGTCAACAATGCATGTAACTCGACATTTCTTTTTTCTCTTCCTTCAATGTATTCAGTCTTTTTCAAAACTTTATGAATTTATAATATATTTTTTATAATAATGTTTTTATGAAATAAAATGATTACAAAATATAACAATTGGGTTTCGGTGTGGGAACAAAGAAGGTGGAGAAGAAATCCGACTTTTTCGCGTGTATTCATTGAACTTGAGGGTTTTTATTCTCTACATCAACTTCCACCGTACACCTCTCTCACCATTAAAGACGTTTCTCAATTTCTTCTTCTTCTTCTCCATATCTCTCTAAATTTCTTCTGTAAAAATCTTCTCTTTTTGCCCTAATCTTCTAGGGTTCTTCTCTTTTTCATGAATCTTAGTCTTCAATCTCTATTATTCTTCGTCTTTGTTCTTCAAATCGTCTTCGAATTATGTCTGGAATCTTCAGATTTAGTGGTATGCTTCTTGAAATCCTTTAATTTGGTTTCTTGATATAGAATCTTGATTTAGGGTTCTTTAGGTTTCTAGGGTTTGATCCGCTTTAGACTCTGTTTTTGGTTCCATTTCGTGGATTTGCTTTGTTATGTTACATTAAGTTTGTTTTTAGGTTTTTTCAGGAGTTATATTGTCTCTGTTTAGTGTGGAAGAGTCTTGAGATTGGAATTGAGAATAATGGAGTTGTTACTTGTTTTGATTTATAGGTGATGAAGATTTTTTTCTTGGGGGATCATCGATGTATCTATCGCCAGGGAGCTGTCCCGGCGTGTATTTCCCAGCAAGGAAGAGGTTACGTATCGCTGCGCCGTCGGTTTTCAGCGGTTTTGAGGAGAAGCAAACATCGATAGATGTATTGCCGGATGAGTGTTTATTTGAGATTCTCAGACGTTTACCTTCTGGAGAAGAGAGGAGTGCGTGCGCTTGTGTTTCCAAGCATTGGCTTAATCTTTTGAGTAGTATCAGTAGGAGTGAAGTGAATGAGTCAGTTCAAGATGTTGAGGGTGAAGGGTTTTTGTCAAGAAGATTAGAGGGTAAGAAGGCGACGGATTTGAGGTTGGCAGCGATTGCGGTTGGGACATCGAGTCGAGGAGGATTGGGGAAGCTTCAGATTCGTGGGAGTGGTTTTGATAGTAAAGTGACTGATGCTGGTCTTGGGGCTGTTGCTCATGGTTGTCCATCTCTTAGGGTTCTTTCTCTATGGAACTTGCCTGCTGTTAGTGATATGGGTTTGTCTGAGATATCTCGGTCATGCCCGATGATTGAAAAACTTGACCTTTCGCGATGTCCAGGAATAACTGACAATGGTTTGGTTGCAATTGCTGAGAATTGCGTGAATCTGAGTGATCTGACGATTGATTCGTGCTCTGGTGTTGGGGAATGAGGGTTTAAGGGCTATTGCTAGACGTTGTATCAATCTGAGATCTATCTCTATCAGGAGCTGCCCACGTATTGGAGATCAAGGTGTTGCCTTCCTCTTGGCCCAAGCTGGTTCTTACTTGACGAAAGTGAAACTCCAGATGCTGAACATATCTGGTCTGTCTCTTGCTGTTATTGGTCACTATGGAGCAGCTGTTACTGATCTTGTGCTTCATGGCCTTCAAGGTGTGAACGAGAAAGGCTTTTGGGTTATGGGAAATGCAAAAGGGCTGAAGAAACTGAAGTCACTTTCAGTGATGTCGTGCCGAGGCATGACTGATATTGGGCTTGAAGCTGTTGGAAATGGTTGCCCTGATCTGAAGCATGTCTCTCTGAACAAATGCTTGCTTGTTTCTGGTAAAGGACTTGTCGCTTTGGCCAAATCTGCATTGTCACTGGAAAGTTTGAAACTTGAAGAATGCCACAGGATCAACCAGGTTGGTCTTATGGGTTTTCTCATGAACTGTGGCTCAAAGTTGAAAGCTTTCTCTTTGGCAAACTGTCTGGGCATCAGTGACTTCAACTTAGAATCACCTCTGTCATCACCCAGTTGCAGCTCTTTACGTTCTTTGTCGATCCGATGCTGCCCTGGGTTTGGGGATGCAAGTCTCGCTTTCTTGGGAAAGTTCTGTCATCAGCTTCAGGATGTTGAACTCTGTGGACTGAATGGAGTGACGGATGCAGGTGTGCGCGAGTTGCTTCAGAGCAACAATGTTGGTCTAGTGAAGGTGAACTTGAGCGAATGCATCAACGTTTCAGACAACACAGTCTCTGCAATTTCTGTTTGCCACGGACGCACATTGGAGTCTCTTAACCTTGACGGCTGCAAGAACATCACTGACACAAGCCTTGTCGCAGTAGCCAAGAACTGCTACTCAGTCAATGACCTTGACATCTCAAATACTTTGGTCTCAGATCATGGAATCAAGGCTTTGGCATCTTCTCCCAACCATCTGAATCTTCAGGTTCTTTCTGTTGGTGGCTGCTCAGCGATTACAGACAAAAGCAAGGCATGCATACAAAAACTAGGCCGCACGCTTTTGGGATTAAACATCCAACGTTGTGGCAGAATCAGCAGCAGCACTGTGGATACTCTTATCGAAAATCTATGGAGGTGCGATATACTCTACTAAATCCCACTTTTTCTACAAAACCTTAGTATCATTATCATCAGTCCAAGTCTTTTTCCTAGGTTTTGGTCACTAAAACCCATAGATTCCACCTAGAACTTAGTTTCTTTCCCAGGACGCAGCGGTTGTTTTTTAAATTTTTTGGCAGGTTCCTTCTAAACAAAGGAGTCTGCTTCTACAACCGTTAGTGTTCCTGTGAATCCTGTCACTGAGTTCTGGTAATCTAGTTTAGGGTTTAGTCTAGACCGTCTTTTTGGAGTTGTCGTCTCTCTATGTTCAGTCAAGTTCTTGTAGAAAGTCCTTTGTTCTTTGGTTTAGGTTCGTGATAGTGCCTTTTATCTTCTTCCACTGTAGAGCTTTTGGCAATGGCGGTGTAACTTCTTAATCCGCCATTACGACTCTTCGGAGTTGTTTTTTTTTTGTGTTTTGTATCTCTTCCAAAAGCTCTGTTTTTTTCCCACTTTTTTGTTTAAGGCACTATCTTGTATACTTCTGAATCATTGTAACTTTGTACTCTATATAAGGTTTTCTCTAAACATAATACTACCCTTTGTAATATAACTTGATCCTTAATTGGATCATTTTGTTGTGTGATTACAAAATCTTACGAAACAAAAATTGGACAAAGAAACAAAAAAAATTCAATCGTCTCTCCAAGTATCTCTTAAAGAGTAATAAGCTCTGTCATTACCAAACCCAAGAAGCTCCTTTAAACCCAAAGCAAAGCAGCAACCTCGTACACTGGATAGACAAGACCTACTGCTTTCATTTGAAGAAGTTTCTATGTCATCATCTTTGTACCTAACGAAGCCTCCTTTCTCGAGATCATCCCAAGTGTCATCAATCTCTTCAATTCTATTCATTACTTCATCTACATCCTTTGGCAATACCCTCTCTCTGTACTCGTTCAAAAATCGTTTATTAGGAATGATACATCAATGTGTTTCCGTTAAAAGGAAAAACTGAGACTTACAAATTCTTTTGTTTGGATTTCCTAGAATATCCCTTGCTCAATACCGCATTGCCTGACACATGGTTTTTGAATCTTACCTGAAACATGTATGTAACAAAGTCTTGTTATTTACCCAATTTTCATTCATGCCTAAACCTCTATCACTACTCATGAAATGAGATTAAAAATTTGGCTATGAAACCTCATCACCGTCCTTCAGCCCATAACTTCCGATGCAATCCGTATCGGTAATTAACTTCTGACCTCCGAAACACAAACAAAAATGCCCCCACACGTGTGACCTAACACCATCAAAACTCTTGGGTCAAATTTTCAGTAACCATAAAAATGTAATAAAAGTTGAAAAATGTACCATGATATCTTGGAGGGTCCCTTCTTGGGGACATGGCTGAAGGCAGTCTCTATAGCAACCTTAAGATCCCCAACGGTGGCCGAGGTCAATACGTAAACATCTTCACATAGTAAATCAAAATAAAATTGAAGTTAACAAGGGACAACTAATAAGTAGTGACCAAAACGAAAAAGACACTACGACGATGATGCATTTACCAAAGGAAGAGCCATCCAGTTTGAGAACAGAGAGCCTAATGGGTTCGGTCGGAAGTTTATCATAAGAAAATGTCCGGCGATGAAAGCTTCCCATTATCCTAAAACAAGATCAATGAAAATCTAGAAACCATGGAATCAGGGTTTCAAGAGATTGATGACTCGGAAGAGGCTCAAATGAATTTTAGGGTTTAAAAAAGTTTTGGATTCGAATCAATTCAAAGGATGAAGTTTGGTATATTCCAGGGAGTGTCTCTTGCTATTGTCTGATTCGTATGAATCAGACGACGAAACTTGGTGTTGATAGAGGTTTTTACGCTTCCTTAGTTTTGTTGTTATTGCCTAGATTCCTTGTTGAGGAAGTTAGGGTCGACCGCGTTTCTTGTGATTTCTTCTTCTCTCTTTCAATCATTCTTTTACTAATTTTACCATTTCCATTTGCTAATTTTATCAAATCTTGTAATATTTAGTCTTCGTACAAATTAAAGCTTTCCTCCTTAATATAAAGTAGCTTTTAGACCTATAGCAAAAGCTGCAAAACCATAACATTATTGGAATCTTTTCATATATAACACTAATTGAACATCCACGCATACATGTTTAAACATAAGAAAAATCTTAAAATGAAACCAAATCAAGTCCCCTAAAGTCTAAACATAAACAACGTATTCTATACTTTACACGAGAGCCAAATCGTTAAAGATGACATTTCGAGTTATGTTCATCAACTGACTGATCCCGGCCGGAGAAAATTTCCGAGCGAAAAGAAATGGATCTTTCCTCGTTCGGTTGCCGTCCCCATACCTAAGCCGTGCACTTCGCAGCTTTTGTATAAGCTCAGCCCTAACCTCCGACGGTTTATACGTCCGAGGATGACCATGTTCGTTGACGCTCCAATCAACGTGCGTGACCGTAGCGGATACACACCCTTGTGGGTCTCGCATGTGGAGGAGAGTAGGGAAGTAATGTTCCTCGGGGTAACATATGTCTTTTCTTACGCAAGACTTGTTAAACTTGGACCATATCTCCACGTCACTCACCACTAACTGCGCATGTGCTCGTGTCAATGTCCAGAACTGTGAGCCGATTCGAAACTCCTCGGGTGGTACCTCGGGGAACATCGCGTAGGGTCCACGCGCTGCCCACCTTTCGTACCACCCTGGTTCGTCTTTAAGAATCTCGATGAAGCTCTTTGTGGATGAGACTAGTGTCTTGTAAGTGAAGTTAAAGGAGTGCAAAGGAATGCAAGAAGGGGAGAGAAGGATAAACATGTAATTAGACGGGTCATCGAGAAGCGCATGAGCTAGTAAACGACGTGCGGCTGAGATAAGTGTTGGGGTGTGCCGGTAAGCCGGTTTTGAGGAAGGTATGATCCGGTTATGAAACGTGCCGTAAGAACCCGGTTCGTGTTTTTGAGTCGGGTCTACATGGACGTAGACATTGTAAAGAGACTTATGATCAGAGCTTTGGTTGAAAAAAAGCTCCCAAAGCGGTGCAAATGGAAGAGAGTTAGTTGTTAAGAACATGAAAGCGAGTTTTTTGGGAAATTTGGGTGAAGGGTTTAGGTCGACTTTAGAAGCTTGACGAAGGAGTAAGTCATCGTGATCCAGTGGCTGAGAAGTAATTACTCGAGGAGATGTAAGGGTATTATTGGAATTTTGTATTACTAAGACCGCCGGCTTAGTGACGGCCACAGTAATAGCTAGTCGAGGACTCGTAAAGGTCATGATGACACCTAGAGGCACGCATACGAGTAGAATGAAATATAAGGCTAACATTTTTATGTATCATCTCACAATGTATCATCAAGTTTTAACTATGAACATTAAGAGTTAGAATTTATATAGGTATAGCTAAATTTCTTTTATAACATTATGCTTCTCTGACAAAAGAAAAAGGGAAACGTAGATAGTATGGGCTTCATCACATTGTTTGTATGGTTAGAAGATTTTATTTGTTTTGTGTTGTTTTATGGCCCATTTTGTTACCGAAACGTGATCCTTGGTTCTTGTTACATACTCTTTTACGATGCTTTAATCACATTTTGTTTTCTTGTCTATTTTCTAAATTTAAATATTTTGAATAAATTATTTTTAGAAAATGAGTTGTTGTGATCTTCAAATCTAAGTTTGTCAGATTTAAACATTGTCTATATGAAAATTGTAAAATGGCTAGTCGAAACCTTTAAGATAGTTCGATTTTTTTGTAAGCTCGATATTTGTATGCAAATCTGAAACCCTAGTGTAGTTCGAGATTTGTTTGTGGACCTTGTGGTGACAGTTTTATTTTGTTTGATTTTCTTGTTTCAAACAATCTACGTCGGTAGACCAAGCCTCGTTGGATTCGTACAAGATCAAAGTAATCGATTTTGATGAGATCATTAGACCACCAATGGGCCGACCATGTGAGGTTTAAATTTATTTAAGCCCAAGAAACATCGATCGAGTGAACAACAACAAGAAATTGATTGTTGGTCGTTTCGGTAATTCGCTTCATTACCAGAACAAGTAAACAATTTCAATGGCGTATCATATACCGGAGAAGTTGCCAAGTAAACAATTTCTCCGAATAATCCCACTTAATCTCCCATTTCCTAGTTTGCAAACTTCTCGAATCTAACAAAATCTATCTTTTTTTCAATCTTTTGTACCCGGCCCTGCACATATACCCAAGAAACATAGGTGTTGGGTCTATGTAGGTAAAAATCTAATAAAACACATTTTTAAGGATCTATTTTGTTTTTGTCGGCTTCAAGGATCTATTTTAAGAAGTGTATTTTACATATAAAAAAATTCGGGTCCATTTTATAAACATAAAAAAAAAAAAATAGCAATTTGTTGGATTGGATGAGAAAAATATATATTTGAAGGCCCCATAAGTAGAGGTGTCAAGCGGGCCGATAGCCCGCGGGCTTTTTCCAAGTAGCCCACAGCGGGGCGGGCTTGGACATCATTTTTCATGCCCATAAAATAGCGGGCCTCGCGGACAAGCCCAGGCGGATTGCGGATTTTTGCGGGTTTTGTCCGCGGATTTGCGGGCCGGCCCGCGGACTACAAATATTTAATATAAATAAATAATTAATATAAATAAATAAATATTTTTACATAATTCTAAAAATATATATGTGAAATATATGAAATTATAAGATTTACAAAATATATATGTGAAATATATAACGAAATTTAATGTATAAAATTATAAGATTTACAAAAAAATTAATTCTAAAAGTTTTTTTATTGAAAAATTGTTAATTTCAAATTTTAAAAATTAATTTTATTTTTTTAATTATTTTTAAAATATTTAAAACTAAGCCCGCTGGCCGGCCCGCTAACCCGTTGGGCTTAGCGGGGCGGGCCTGGACATATTATTTTTGCCCGCGGTCCTAGCGGGCCGGCCCGCCGCGGTCTCATAAATTTAAATGCCCATCGCGGGCCGGCCCAGATGGACGCGGGCCGGCCAGTTTGACACCTCTACCCATAAGCCTAAAAAAAAGGAATACTTTGATAGACCTCGAATTTATTTCGTTTTGAGCCCGAATATTACCGGGCCGACAAAGTGGAGACACATAAACCCTAACTCATTGAAACCTTAAGGAAAAAAGATGGCTGACTACACGAAGTATCCGCGAAGACATGGCCACACATGCAAAGTTTAATAATGGATCCTAAACTACATGAACTATATGTATCGCATGCCCACATATACGAACTATATGTAGTCATGTCGCCAACATCACGAACATTATTTTCCGGTATATTTTACGCATTGACCAGTTTGACCGGCGTTGACCAACATAAATATTAAAAAAAATTAGTTTTTTAATATTTAGAAAATTATGTTATTGAATCATTTATAATATTGTATAATTAAAAAAATATATACAATATTCAATATAAAAATATTTTGTATATATATTCAATGCATTGATTTTTATAATTAGTTAGTTTCAATAATTTCAAAACTAAACTAAAAATAAAACAAAAACCAATTAGGTAAAATAATTATAAATAGAAAATTTTAAATACTCTCTAGTCTAAAGTTTTTTTATGATATGTTGTTAATTTTTTTTTTTTATTAAAAGAATTTTTCTTAATAATTTTAGATACAAAAATTAACAACATATTATACAAAAAACTTTAGGCTAGAGAGTATAGAAAATTTCATATTTACAATTATTTTACCTAATTGGTTTTTATTTTATTTTTAGTTTAGTTTTGAAATTATCAAAACTAACTAATTATAAAAATCAATGCATTGAATATATATACAAAATATTTTTATATTGAATATTGTATATATTTTTTTAATTATATAATATTATAAATGATTCAATAACATAATTTTCTAAATATTAAAAAACTAAATTTTTTTTTTTTGAATATTTATGTTGGTCAACGACGGTCAACGCCGGTCAAACTGGTCAATGCCGGATTCCGGCGAAAAGTGTACCGGAAAAAAATGTTCGTGATGTTGGCGACATGACTACATATAGTTCGTATATGTGGGCATGCGATACATATAGTTCATGTAGTTTAGAATCCATTATTAAATTTTGCATGTGTGGCCATGTCTTTGCGGATACTTCGTGTAACCAGCCATCTTTTTTCCAAACCTTAACTCTCACTATTTATCATCTCGAGAGAGAGGGAAAGAAAAACAAACTAAACTTTGAAGAGTGACGAGCATGACCGATCTTTCAGCATGAAACCCTTGAAACTGCTTCCTTGCTTTAAAGATTAAGTTTGTCAGATTGACATCACTGAGCGCATTGCGATCCACTTGCAAAAGTTGGAACGATTTATCCCAAAATCAGATTTAAAAAAAAAACAAGGAAGAAGTTTCTAGAGTTCATGCTTAAGGATTCTCGGGTTTTTTCAATGAAAATACATCTCTATGGAATCAGCAACGACGAGGAAAACTTCGTTTATCCATACATAAAGCTAGAAATATGTTTAACAACAGCGATTTTTTTTAGATTAATATTGTTCAAGTGCGGATTACACGTTTTCTCACCAAATGGGTGTAAGTATTAAATAGTAAAATAGTAATGAAATTTTGTGGTATTTAGTATTTTACAAAATCTCATGGGTCAAATTTTCATTTCTTGGTGAAGTTTGGAGACCGTTTCAAAGACATCACACGTTTTTGTGTATGTGGTTTCTAAATTATTCACATGGATTTAATGATCTCAATCCTAAGCAGAGATTTTGCAACTTTAATTTCTCCAACAACTTAGGAAAACATGTGGAGGTTAATAAAATAAAAAGAGAGGAACAAGCAAGAAGTTAAGGAACACCTTATTTTCACCAAGTATCTTTACCATTTCTTAGTATTTGACTTTGACAAGTTCTTGACCTATACTACCACTCTACACTATATTTGAATCGTTTCTAAAATGATTTTGTCATTATTCGAATATATATCTGTAATAGAATTTCTATTATATTTTCTTTAAAAAGTTTTATCTTCTCTAAATCTAACTTCTTCCACACGTTATGACACACTTATTCCCCAAGCTAAACTTAGTAAATGCCTACCTTGTTATATCCTCTGTATTATAGGTGGAAATCTCTTCTTCATTCATCGCCCTCTGTCTAAAACACCAATCTAATCTTTATCTCCCCTTCACACTTTTTGCCAAACCGGTTTCTTATATATACATACAAAAATAAACTCAAATTTGTGGAGAATCGTTTACTCTTCTTCTTGTATATATCTTACCCTAATTCTAATAACAGATCTTGGCGGTAGAGACGATGCAGAAAGTTTGCTGGCCTTACTTTGATCCTGATTTCGACAATCTTGGTGAACGCATATACGGTCCACCGTAAGCTCTTGTCTCTCCTCCTATAAATTTGTTGAACAACAATGTGAATCCATAAACATTTTTCATCATGATCTTCTTCCTTTTTTGTGTGTCTAATTTACAGATGCAGGGTCTATATTGACAATGACAGCATTATAGATTGCACCGTTGTGAAGGTAACGCACTCAAGATTGTACGATCATTTAACGACATTTTAGGAAACAAAATTGGATCCAATGGTGTTCTTTGCGCGAATAGGTCTTTGTGTTTTGTGATTTAGGGTGTTCTCTAATGTGAAACGTTTAATAATGAAGGTGAATAGTGAGAACAAACAAGGGCTTCTTCTAGAAGTGGTCCAAATCTTGACGGACATGAATCTTATTATCACCAAGAGTTACATCTCTTCCGATGGTGGATGGTTCATGGATGGTACATACATTATCCACATTTTTCATTCCTTTTTATTCTATAGATCAGATTAATTTTAAGAGCTTTGGAAACTTACTTGTATGCAGTTTTCCATGTTAAAGACGAGTATGGCAATAAACTCACTGATAAAAGCGTCATCAACCACATCAAACATGTTTGTGCTAAACTTGATTCGTTGCATAAACCATATATATGTTTGATTTGAGTGTAGTAGTGACTAGATTAAGTTGATAATGTAGGCTATTGGTACGAGTAGGCGAGAATCCGATTTTATAAAGGCTAGTGAAGCGCATAACAACCCAAACAACAATTCCTTGGAATCTCCATTAAGTGATCACGGCGAACACACAGCGATAGAGATGACCGGGACAGACAGACCGGGCCTCTTCTCAGAGATATTCGCTGCTTTCGCGGACTTACATTGCAACGTCATGGAAGCTCATGCTTGGAGCCATAACGCTCGTTTGGCTTGCATTGCCTATGTTTCTGACGACAATACTCATACTCCCATTGATGACCCGAGCCGCTTGGCTTCCATTGAGGACCATCTCAGTACTGTGATACGTGCCACATCGGATCCTGCCTCCAACTCTACACACGTGGGTCACAAGGAAAACGAAACGGATGGGTTTCTTGCGGGACAAGGCAAAGGGTGTATGAATAGCAACGTTGAAAGACGGTTGCATCAACTAATGCTATCAGTGAGAGACTTTGACGAACCGTTTTGTGAGCCTTCGTCATTGTCCTTATTGTCGTCCAAGTTGGAGTACTGTGATCAGAAGGAGAGGAAGACAACTATAGTTTCGATTGGGAATTGCGAAGAGAGAGGATACTCTATTGTCACAGTGAAGTCTAAGGATCGAAGAAGACTCATGTTTGATACAATATGCACTTTGGTTGACATGCAATATGTTATCTTCCACGCCGCTCTACGGTCAGATGGAGCTGATGCTTTTCAGGTAGGCCAAGAGTGTATATAGTTTTCTTGAAACATTAGATATTATTTAAGGTTCAATTTTGATTTCTTCTTTTGAAACTTGTAGGAATACTTCATAAGACACATAGATGGAAGGGCATTGAACACCGAAGGCGAGAAAGAACGGGTGATTAAATGCTTGGAGGCTGCAATAGAACGGCGGGTTTGCGAGGTATGTTAACATTTCTCTATGTGTTAACCAGAAAAGATCAATCCACAATCACTAACTTTGGGATGTCTCAGACAGAAGAAAATTAGAGGAACATTCACCAAACTGTTTGGATTCTATATAAGAATGGTAAACAATTTGGGTGTGTGTTCTATGGCTTAATGCAGGGCGTGAAGTTGGAGTTATGCGCTGAGAACAGAGTAGGCTTACTCTCTGACATTACTCGTGTACTCCGTGAGAACGGTTTAACCGTTGTCCGCGCAGACGTGGAGACACAAGGCCAGAAGTCGCTCAATGCTTTTTACGTCAGAGATATTTCCGGCAACAAAATCGATATGGAGTTTGTGGAATCAGTGAAGAAAGAGATGAGACCGATCCACCTTGAGGTCAAGAATGAAGACACAACAACAGACATAGTTGGATCGGATGACCCGCCAGCCTCAGCCGCACCACAACCGCAACCACAACCTCACCGTTTCTCGCTTGGTGACATCCTTCGTTCACAGATCGAACGCCTTTCTCTCAACTTCGTCCCAACCAAATGATTAATAGTTAGTAATTATGAGTATGGTATAAAGATTTAGATCGTCTATATTTCTTAGAAATTTGCAATAATTCTTTATTCATTAACTAATAACATCAAATATATCTTCTCCATATATCTAGACTTTTAAGGGTTACTACATTTTTGAGGTATGAGTTACAAATTCTAACAGAACTTTACCTATGAGTAGTCCTTACGTAAGCCTCAAGTTAAGTCTACGTAACCAAATGGAGTGAAGAGTCAAATGAAACGCATCAAACCTCTTAGGAGGATCGTTAAGCTCGAAATGTCTCCTCACATACCGCAAGTTACGTTTAAGCCATTCGTATTTCTCATCAGAGATCGACATGAGAATCTCCTTCAACCTCGGAATCTCTGAAACATCGACCAGTACAGAGAAAGTCTCCCAACGAAGAACATCAGTGAATGGTAACACGAAGTTAACAGAGAGAATGACCGGGATACACTCGGAGTAGATGGCTTCAATGACTCTAGGGCTAGCTACCTCATAGCCACTGGGACAGAAACAGAACTTTGAACTTCTCATGAAATCATAGTAGTTTAAGTGTTTAGGAAGGTATTCATATACAGGCATATCCGGGTCACGCTGTTTCCAGTGGTTCAAAAGGATCGGTCTCACTGGACCGTGAACACCGCCTGCAAAGAACCCGAGGTAAGGCCGCGGAGAAGCTGATAACGTTTTAGATAACCTGAGTTTGGGATCAACTTCACCGCCATAGAGTTTAATCTCAGGAAGAGTCACATCTTTTGAAGGATTAAACCCTTCTGATGAATTAGCATTACACATAACTCGAATCGATGTATTGAACAAATCATTATCAGCTTGTGAAGTCAGAGGTCCCTGCATTAGAAAAACAAAAACCCATTTATACTAAAATCTGTCTTATAAGCAAACAAAAAAAAAACAGATACTGAAAATGTTAATTACCCAATCATGACAAGCAAGCATGAAGTGATCAGCTCCATTAGTTCGATTCCAAAACGGATGATTAGTAGATACTAATCTGATATAATCAGAAACAAATGTTCTCAAAGGCTTAGCATCAGAATTTCCTTCGTATAAGTATCGAACCAGCCAAGTAACACTAAACGGCAAGAAGTAAACATAAGCTTGGTTCGCATCATAAGTACGAAACTTCGTCCTCATTTTCTCAATCTCCGTTATAAATCTCCCTTCAACCGCGTAAACACTCTTACACGGTCCATCGTGAACTAACGGTGGCTCGCCTTCTTCATATACATAAACCTTAAACCTCTTCTCCATTTCTAAGTAACTCCTGCAACAGTAACAATCTTCACAACTTCAGATAAAAACAGTAACTAAAATCATTGTTTATTGATCTCTCTGACACTTGCTAAGTAAGTAACTTTTTTTATAAGAATTAAATAAGTGTAACTGTAAGCTATATAGCTTGAGCCGTAAGTGACATAATTAGTGAAAATACACATATAACATACATTAAATTATAGCAGACTTTACCTTAATTATACCACCTAGTATATATATAGATTTCATATAGACTAATTTGGTTTAATTACACAATTAACATAATCTTCATGAAAAGAGTTTCTACAAAAAAATCATCATATTGAATACAATAAAGCAGAGTTCATCATCATAAATATGCTTTTTGCAGAGACTATGATACAAAACCAGTGGTGTGTACATGAAAAAAGTATCAAATTGAGTTTAATTTGATACAAATTTCATAAAATTCGTTAGCGTCAATTACAAGAATCTACTAAAATCCACGCTAATTTAGCCGTGTGCAGTGACTTTAAAGCTAAGTAGTATCAACAAAGTTAAAACTCAAACTTTTGGAATCTGAGATTTGCATGAAACTTAGAACTTACCGATATAAAGATGATGGATTACGATAAATTTCTGGGTTTGGAAGATCAGATTTGAACAATGTAGTGTTAACATTCGAAGAGGCTTCTAGAATCGAAGCTCTTGCTTTCGCTAATCCTTGTTCCACCAAATTTCTCCGGTTTAGTTTTTCCGGTTTACTCTGTAACTGATTTCACACAAAAATTTCCGATGATGATTAGCCAAAAATGCAGGATCATCAGATTTTCGATGATGATAATGATGATGATGATGATTCAAATTTTGAAGATCAAGCTAATTTTACCCAGAGGAAGCGATGAATTTCAAATTGCGGTTACAGAGAAAATTTTGAAATTCGAATTTCGAAGAACTAAGAAACAAAGCTTACAGTGGAATTAGTACATGATGATGATGATGATGATGATTCAAATTTTGAAGATCAAGCTAATTTTACCAGAGGAAGCGATGAATTTCTAATTACGGTTACAGAGAAAATTTTGAAATTCGAATTTCGAAGAACTGAGAAACAAAGCTTACAGTGGAATTAGTAGATCGGAGTGTGAGGATCTGTTGAGAAACATGATGAGAATCAACGACGACTCTGTTTTCTTCACCGGAACTAGAGTAAACGTTTCTTCGAAGCTCAGATTCTGGGAACGAGAATTCAAATTTCTCAAGAGAGTAATCGAAGAAAGAAATTGAACAACGAGAGATCAATAATACAAGTGCGATCGATCCGAGACAAATCGAGATAAATCCGAATCTCGTGAATCTGTGTTGAAACTTATCCATTAATTTTCTCGAGAAAATACTTTCCCGGGAAATTTTTGAGAGAGAAAAGAGAGAAAGAGAAAATTAGTTAAGAGGAGAGTGACGAAATGAAAAGGCGCGGAGAGAAGGAACGTTTGCGAAGTTTGTTTTAATGGAGTTTTTTTTTTTTTTTAAATGAGAATTTTAACATTTATAAAACTTTATTTGTTCAGTTTTTTTCATGAATCATTTAATTTGTATTGTATTTTAATTTTTGTTTAGATACAATGGATAATGAGTAATTATGCCTTTTTTAATCGATTTTATACCATTTAACCTCTTTAATTATCTACATGTGGAAATTATTTGTTTAAAAGGAAAAGAATTCCATAGATTCTTCTTCAACAATTTTTTTTTCTTTAAGAAGAAGGAAATTAATGCTCGATGTAAATGTTTGGAAAATATCCATATAAATATTTACTTATGTAGTTTTATTTCGTAACCTAGTGAGAATATATGGGATAAGATAAAATACATGCCATTGAATTTTAGCCTTTTTAAGAAAATAATTTCATTAAAGGTATAATTTTAGTCAACAAATGAAGATAATATAAAAGAAAAATCTGTATATATTTTTAGATTCAATACATCTAATCACCCATGATTATTCCTACAATTTTAAACCAAATACGGTTTATGACATCTACATTTTATACAACCCCAATTAAAAATTAAAAAACACAGTAAATGAATAAGAAAATAATTAACACACGATTCATGGGTCTTATTTTTTGGAATTTGATATTCTAAATTGCATTTGCATTATTCATTGAACTTGAGAATCTTCACCTTTAATAAGAACAAAAACAGACGCTGCCAAAAAAAAATTAAACAAAAATAAGAACAAAAACAGACGTTCAATTTAAGAGCAAACTGTAATAAAATTTATTTTTAACAAAAAAAAAATCATAAAATATTAACTACAAACGAATTATCAGTTTATTTTGTACAAAAGAAAAGTAATATTATCAGTTTCAGATAATAGACATTTCTTTCTTTTGTAACTACCATTCTAAAATCTTAACTACAAACGAATTTTAACTCTTGCTCTCTAAGACGCATTATTAACAAGATCTTTTCTCTAAATCTAAACAAGAATCAACTATAGATTTCCTATGATAAATCAACTAGAGAAGCTAACCACATCCATATTCATCCCTCAAATAACTTCCTCGTATTTGAAAAACTTACTAATAGCTTTTTTCAGCAATACGATCAAATCATGATTTTCCTTGGGTAAAGTATATTTTTGAACTATTGAAAAAATACAACTAAAATTTCAACCGAAATTTAAGTAAATTATTATAATTATTTATATCTTCATCAGTGACATTTTTTTCACTTCCCTCGATAAATATACAAATATACCAATCAATAGGAAAAAACAACAAAAACAAAAACCAAATAAATACAAATATACCTTTTTTTTTTTTTTTAAAAAAGGGAATAACCTGCGCGTGGGCTACACGCGCCCCCAAATTCTCTCTCAAACAAGGCGACTGCGACAACCCTAATTGCAGATCGATTTGCCTCTCCGGCAACGGTGCTCTTTGCCGTTTGTCGGAGAGGGCTTCTCTCCTTCTCCTTCTCTTAAGTCTCTGTTTGCTTCCTCCGTCTCTCTTTTGATGCTCCGTTGCCCTGTCCGCAGCTAGCTTCTCGTCTCTTGTTGGTGGTGAAGCGACGAGTGCTCTCGCACGGTCAATGGACAGTTCGCCTCGCTCTCCCGGTGAGCCTGGTTGTCAACGCTTGAGGACGGTGTTGTTTCTGGTTGTCTCCTCCGGCGAGATTGGCTTCGATCTATCCTCGTGCGCGTGTCTCCCTCCGCTTTTGGTTGTGGCTCTGGTGCGGCGGATCTAGCAGCGTTTTGCTCCTTGCGGCGGGACCATCATTTGGTCTGAATTTCTGGTGGTGCATCGCCGTGTTTTTTCAGACATCGCCGGTTCTCTTGTGGTTTGGGCTTTTCGGTGTGTTTGCGGAGTGGCGGTTCTTCTCTTCTCGGGTCTCTCCACCTTAGTTTTCTCCGCTCCGGAGGTGGTTGGATTGGAATCTATCAAGCGTCTCTTGTGGAGGCAAGTCACAGGATCGGTTTTGCTCTTGTGGTTTGTTCGTGGCGGTTAGTGGCGTTGTGGTTTTTGTTTCAGGTGGTCAACGTCTCTCCTCCATTGGTGGGCAGTTTAGGGTGGCAGCCTCCAAGGCCATGGTTATGGCGTTTCCATGACCTTTTCGCTTGGTCCCTTTCGCTTCGGCTCCGGTTGCTTTTAGGTGGAGTTTTTGTGGTTTGTTGTCGTCGGTGACGGTTCAATTTGTGCAGGTGAGCTTCTGGGTGCTTGGCTTGGTTTCACGAGGGTTGAATAGAGGCGGCGGATAGATCTAAGTGGCATCGCTAGTTCGCTGAACTAGTGTAGAAGTCCGCGGTTGTCTATGTGTTTTTGCGTTAGTTCTCGGAGAAGCTGTAAGCTTCTATCACGAAGTTTTGAGGACGGGCTTCGGATAGATTGGCTCGTGGCAACAACGATGAGGACTCCAGTTCTTCGGTTCTGTGGCAACCACGCAAATTTCCGGGTTTCGCGATCTCGGAATCGGTGTTTCCCCTCTCGACTTCGCTTTGTTCGTTCAGTTTCGATCCGAATCATTTTGAGTAGTAATGTTGTTTTTAATTTTCTGTAGTGTGCTTTAATCTGTTTCTTGTATCCTCTGTAACTTCTGTCACAAATTCAAAATGGTATAAAATTTCACCTTTTACCAAAAAAAAAATAAAACACATTATGTAATTTACACTTAATATGTAATTTTTTGAAATTATTCATATTACTATTTAGTATTTACCAATATTGTAGTAGCGAGACCAACCTGGATACCCTCACGTGTCCCTCGTGCATGACGATTGTGACGCACATGTATCCTGGCGAGGATGTAGGAGAGGAAGGGCTAACCATTTTCCACCTCGCCGGGATTTACAGTGAGTTCAATGGCGGTCACCCTTGCCTACCGGTTAATGCAAGGGTATACACTTGTTAACAGGTATCCGTGATATTATGATTGAGCTTGGTCGACCGATTGTCTGCATCCAGGAAAGAATAGATGGTCTTACTCTCATGAGTGAAGAGCATTAGATCGATGTGTTTATGGGTCACTCGGTGAGGGATGCTTGGTACCAGATTGCGATTGCTTCCATGGTCATTTTTGGTTTTTATATGTCGAGGCAGTAAAGATGAAGAATAGCATTGATTTCTAATTGTAGTATAAATTTTGAATATTATTTGTCTCCAGCCCTCGCGGAATCTATTTTTGTTGGTTTGTTAAACGCAGAGACTGACAAGTTTAATGCTTTATTCGTTGAACAAGAAGAATATTTGATCATCCACCACAAGGTATGATATAAAAAAGAAAAACATAGAGTTTGATCTTGGGGATTGAGTTTACCAATATACTCGGGCCTGATTCAACTGTTTTTTTGATTATATATATTCCGAAGAGCTTTTATGCTTAAATTGGGTATTGAGCTTCTGTAATTAATTTTTTAGTTCCACTGCTTGTTTTTTTTTTTTCAATAACTAGATTTTAACATGTAGTACACTACGTGAGGATTTGTTTTCTAAAACTAGTGATTTTTAAAATTTAATAATTATGTATCATATATAAAAGTTTGCAAATTGTATCATTTTATAAGACATTTATATTTTATAGTTTACAATTGTTATTAACTAACGGTATACCACGAGATAATTTTTGTTTTATACAATCTTATCTAAATTGATTCGATATGCCTAACATTGATGGTGTTAAAATAAAAAATGAAGATTTAACCCATATGAATGAGGCAAGTTAATGAAATTTTAAATTTTTATTAATGTTGATTCAAACCCGTCCCGCCATATAATCCCGTCCTGGAATATAACACGTCCAGTGTTTTTTTATATGTTGTTCATAATATTATAATTTTTTTATTGATTTTAATTATATCAATAATTATAATAAACCTTTTTAAAAGTAAAATTTGATATTTTTGTTAAAATTAAGGGGCTTTTGCAAAAATGCCACTTTTTCAATGCCACTTTTCAAAAATACCCCTTTTTAAAAACCTTCTAAAAAATCTCTTAAAAATATAAGATTTACCCAAATATGTATGTAATATTATTAAAACATACACAAACTACATTTCTATGTATCTAAAATCTTATAAATACCTTATAAATGCATTTTAAATACCTTTAAAAACTTTTAAAATATCTTGTAAAACCTTTGAAAAACCTTAAAAATCCTTTAAAATAACTTGTAAAACCTTTAAAAACACCTTATAAAACCTTATAAATACTTGGATCGAGTCTTCAAGTAGTAGTTACAATCCATAAGTACCTTATAAACCAAATAAAACTTTATAAAAATTTCAGATTTAAAAAGGGGCATTTTTTAAAATGGACATCTAAAAAGGGCATTTTTGAAAAGGGGCACACCAAAAGGGGTATTTTTAACAATTTCCCTAAAATTAAACAGTTTAACTAAAAACGAATTAAACCGTATACTAACTTTTAAATTTGGATGCTTTCTGCTCATTTGGATTTAGATTCATTTTGATCTTATTTATAATATGACTTTGAATCATTCTCTAAATATTTTAGCCGATGTGGGACGTTGAACACATACCTTTTTTATTAATTGAGTAATATATATCTGTTTTTAAAATTTTGAATCACAATCTACGCTGAAATTTTTTTGAGAATTTTTTAAATTTTATGTATTATATGATGATTTAAAACAGTAAAAAAATCATACAAAGATGATGGAAAAATCATAATTTTAAATTTTTAACCAAATATTCTAAATATTTATATTATTAAATATGAAATATTATATGGATATCGGGTTCATAATTTCGGATATGCTTTGACCCAATCCAAGTACAAAATTAACTTCAAAAAGACTAATATAGATGAATGATTGGTTATGTTCATTTGGCAAAGTGTATAGGTTCTATGTTATAGAACAAAATAACTAGGTTTATTGTTTTAATGGCAACAAAAAAAACCTAAGGTTTATTGTTTTCAAAGAATTTGCTAATTATATAGAGAAGATTATATGTTCTACTTTATAAATAAAAAATCAAGCATTTTGTCCTGCGACTGTGTCTATGAAGAGATGACTTGATTTGTGATATTTACATTCATGTTCAAGACTTATAATTAAGTAAACAACTTACATGTCCAGGATATGTTTTCAAAGCAAATAAAGGAAATTAACAGAAGACAATAAGTGTGGAAATCTCTCAAGATCACCAAATGTAATGAGCCAAAAGCCTTACACTTATTAGATCTTGTAACTGGGCCCATTGCCAAAGCTTGAAAGTAGAAAGAGATTAAAACAAAGCTTTCTCTTAACCCAACTCTCTCTTAGAGAATTAGGTTAATCGTTGGAATTTGAGTTTTATTAAAAACCAAAGACCCTTATATAGGACCACGAGACATTCCAAATCATAATCTTAATCTAAAAAGGAAAAACACCAAAACTCTTAACATTTATCACCAAAATGTGGAGAGAAACAACAAAGAAAGATGGGAGAAGATGAATACCAACTCAAACACACGATCTTAGCGCGCTGGAAGTCAACAAAACTCAAACGTTTAAACACAGATCTTAATATGTCACCAGGGAGCTCCGACCAGCAGGGGCTAGAATTTGGAGTCTCCATGCTTTTATCTGTTTCTTTGACATTTGCTTCTCCACGTAGTGATACAGAAGAAGTTAGGCGGCGTCTCTTACGTTTAGCTTGAGATTCATCACTTTGATCATGTTCTTGAATTTTTGTTTCTTTCTCATTGATCTCAATTTGACAATCTTCCTCATTCATATCTAGAAATTCACTCTGAGCAGTTGTTTGTTGAAATTCAGAATCCATATCTGCAAATGAAAATTCCAAAAAATTTAGAATCACTGATCTATTAAAAAAAATTATCCATTATCTGAATCATGTGTTTAATACAGCTATATAGTTGAGTTTTATCAAATAAATAATGTAACGCAATTCGCTATGTATAAGCTTCTAACATGTAATAGATCATTGTTGCCAATGCTTATAATTATTCCGATCGAAACAAACCCTAATATATCAAAACACGAATTTAGTGAAACGAAAAAAACTAACCTCGGAAACACAGGACAGAAGCTTGAGGATCTCGAAAATTGTTGCCAAATGCTTGTCGTAGTACTAAAGTGAACCTAAAACGGCGCCGTTTTTGAAAACGGGCCGGCCCATTTACGTTTTTGTACGATAGTGTGGAACGATTTGGTGCAAAAGCTCTAGAGCATAATTCATGGTCTGAATTCCAACAATAACACACCACAACAAAATGGTGATACCAAAAGAAACAATATGGTTTTTAAAGAGAAGGTTAGTATAATGCTTTACTTATGTTTGAGTAACGATTTTTTGGAAAGAATCTATTGTTATAACTTGCTAACACGTAAACCGAGTTCCAACAAAAAGAATTTTGGCACAAATGAAACCCCAATTTGACTTCTCTTCAAGTTTGGTGCTATAGGGTTAGTTGTAAACTTTTGGAGCCGACTAGAAATAGAAATAAAAAGAAAAATAGGAGAAAAGGTGTGGAGATTCTCAAGAACACCAAAATGTTCAAGATGGGAGAAACCATCGAGCATCCTTGAGCTTTAAATTGTTGGAGAGATCGAGACCAAGACCGGGGAAGCGTTTGAGGGTCTTTGTTGCAAGATTATACACACATATGTCCGGGCATGAAGGTTCTCGGCCATGGTAACAAGCACGGTCATGACGGGTGAAATATATAGAGTTTGGTTCGATACCAAGGTTACGGTCAGCAGGCACATGTAACCTATTCTAGACAAGTACAGTTGTTGAATGAATTGACATGTCGATGAGACGTAAAGACTGTTACGACCATCACAATTGGAGTACCATTAAACTAAAGCTGTCAATAGATGTGCAGTGGTTCCAACTTAACAAGATTTTTGAACGATAAAGTGGAACGATTTTGTGCAAAATATAGAGTGGATTTAGTTTTGAAGGGTGAACTAAGGTTAGTCGTAAAATTTTTGGAAAACAAAGGGAAGAATAAAAGACACAGCAATAAAAAGAATATAACAGGAGAAAAAAGTGTGGAAATCCCCCTCAAGAACACCAAACAACACGGTGCGTTTCGTTTTTGCCAAAAAAAAAGGGGAAAACCCCAGGATGAAAAAGTAAAGGCTTAACTAAGGGAAGCACAAACGTTCTATGATTTTATTTTTTTCCTGATAAAAATGATCATATGATTATTATTTTTTGAATAAAATATAAAATTTATTCGGAAAAATGAATGCGTTTGTTTGAGCGATTTTAGAATACAAAGATCAAAATAAAAACAAAGATGAATGCGTCTTTCTTATATTTCGTATTTCCTATCGCCTTGTTTTCGAATGGAGGATATTCTGTTTCGGACTTGCTTGAGCTGAGGGAGTTGGTACTTCTCCATGTCTACGACTGTTCCATCCTTCCCATAGCGAATGTACTGTGAGCTGAAATGTGTATCTCGTCAAGAACAAGCACTCATTCCCAAGAGACGTATATGTGAGGAGCTTGATGATAGTTTCCCAAGTTGTTGAGAAGTGTCGAGAGAGGAGCTTCATAGTTAGTCCCGACCAAACCTCTGCCGAGTATTGACATGTGAAGAACAAGTGGTTGCGATTTTCCAACGGTTCATGACAAAAAACACATGAAATATCTACTCCGAAATTCCAACTTAGCATTTTATCTCCTGTTATTAAATGATTCTTTATTGCAAACCAAGCTAGAAGTGAGTATTCGGGTGTAGCCTGTGAGCTATGGTTACAACTTACAACTAATAGTTTTGTGATAACTCTCGTCTCTTTATCAAGGTTGGCACAAAAGAAAACCAAATTTGTATTGGTGATGAAATGTAATACTATTTATTCACATTTTGCAAACATGATTCCACTATTTATTTTTTTTTTTTTTGGCAAAGATTTCACTATTTTTTATCATCAAGTTTTCACTCAAGAATTCACCACAGGATTAGAAGAAAAAAAAAACAAATCATATCAAAACGGGAGAAACCATAAAGCATCTATGAGCTTTAAGTTGGAGAGACCGGGGAAGCGTTTGAGGGTCTTTGTTGCAAGATTGAACACACAGATGTCCAGGCATGAACACACAGATTTAAAGTCTAACATGAATATCAACGAGACAAAACAAACCCAAATATCAACAATACGAATTTGACTGAAACTTGAAAAACCGAGAACCCTAATATTAACCGAAACCTAAACATAAAAATAATGTGTGGAAACTCTCAAGAACACCACAAAGGATGAAAAAGAAACAAATCAAGACGGGATAAACCATCGAGCATCCGTGAGCTTTAAGTTGGAGAGACCCGGGAAGCGTTTGAGTTTCTTTGTTGCAAGATTGAACACACAGATGTCCAGACATGAATGTTTCCAGCCACTACGGACACGGTCATGACGGGTGAAGTAGATGGAGTTCCGTGCGATACCAAGTAATGTACCGTCCGCAGACACGGTGATACCCAAATCTAGAAGCAGAGCCTCATCACCTAGAGAATATACCTCAACCATCGGGTACGGGTTGTTGATAATAGTATTCAAATCTGGATTAGGATCTTTCTTGTACAGACGGAAGCTCCTATATCTTGTTGCCTCGTAAAAGAAGTTCTGAACCAACAAAACCTCTCCTGATATTGTAACAGCAATGTTATTGCCAAATCTTGCTCCATCTGGGAGATAAAATGAGATTTTACGAAATGGTAATATCTCACTGTTGGAGACATCAATGAAACCTTCTTGTCCAAAAAAGTTAAGCTTTTGAATCGATTGACGAGTGGTTGAGATGTAAAGACTGTCACCACCATAAAGTACCATATCATATAAGCCTTGTAACTCTTTACCAACATTTTTTCGTATCGGAATGTCGCGGTAATGATCTTCCCCGTTCTTGCAAAAGGCTAAATATTCGGTACCTTTGTCGAAAAACCACACAACAACGAATTCTTTCTTCTTCTCGTCTACCCACAAAAGACCTCTCAGATCTTCCGCATTATGGAATGAATATGCACTACCATTATTTAATCTCGCCTTGAATGCCGTGTCTCCTACTTGCTCAAGACTAAAAAGGCCACCCTTCATTGACTCTAGAGGTGGAAGATCGATCTTTTTCTCGCTAAACAAATCTATGATATAGATATTGGACTTAGAATCTAGAACTAAGAACCAGTTACCTGAGTTTGCCAAGAATCGAATCCCGGAAAAGCCTCTCTTCGTTCTGTAAATTCTTGCTTCATCCGGGTTGTACATAGCACAACCACCATCGTTTAAAAACAGAATCAACCACGGAGATCCGGTTTTTCGTAGCAACGATTGTTTGGAACACGAATACCAATTCGAACACACGATCTTAGCGCGGTGAAAATCCACAAAACTGAAACGTTCGAACACAGATCTCAAGATGTCTATAGGGAGCTCCGACCAGCGGCCGGAATTAGTAGTCTCCATGCTTTTATTTGTTTCTAGAAATATCAAATTGATCAAAAGTTAAACTTTGTTACTAGAAAGATCAAAATTTAAGCGGTAGAATTGAGAAATGGACAATGAGAGGATATAACAAAAAAGTAACAAACAAGCAAGAGACTATAATTTTGGTGTTTCTCTGTCCAATTTGAAGATTAATTTGAAGATTATTCAGAACCCTAATTCAATCAGTCGAAACCTAGAAACACAAGCTAGAAGAAGAACTAACCTCTTCCCTTTAGAAACTTCGACACAGAAGATTTGCTGTGCAAAGTTACTGATTCCGAAATTACGCAAGTCTGTAATGTAATCAAGTGAAGAACGAAGAAGTGAAACTCAAATGTCAAAAAAATTGCATCTGCTTGTTAAGCGAAGAAGAGATGCCTAAAACGGCAACGTTTTGGCAAAAAGTAAAACCCCTCAAATAAAACGAAGTCGTTTTGGGAAATAAAACGCCAATACATTTCTGATCCCAGCAATCGTTACAAGCATGGTCATGGCAGGTAAAATAGACAGAGTTTGGTTCGATACTGAGGGTAGTGTCAGCATCACCTAGAGAATCTAATTCAACAAACGGGTTCGGGTTGTAGATAATATGAAAGGGGGTCTGGATTAGGATCCTTCTTGTAGAGACGCAAGATCCTAAGCCTTGTTGTTTGGGTAAATTGCATGTTTTGGCATAAGACCAAGTTTTAATTTCATGTTTTGGCAAAGTGAGAATTGACTTTCAAGTTTTGACAATTTAGCCAAAATCTGACCATTTTACCCCTGCCAGCGTACCGATGTACTGTTCACTGTACGGTTCAGTTATGCGGTTCAGTTATGTACACTGTTCTGGTTTAGTTATGCAGTTCAGTTATGCGATGTACTGTTCACTGTACGGTTCAGTTACGTACACTGTACACGGTTCAGTTATGCGGTTCAGTTATGCGATTGACTGTTCACAATTTTCTTATAATCTTTTGTTTTTTTACATTTAATTTATTTATTGATTTTGTAAATCTAGTTTATATTAGCGTATTTTGAAGTCGAAAAACTAAAATACAAACTCTATAAATATTACGTACACCGTCTCCACAATAGTACATGATATAACTGAAGTACATATCCATTTTATAATCAATACTGTGTATACCGTAAACTACATACATGTAAATAGAAAAAACTCAAATAAGGACATATTTCTACCAAAAATATCTTACCAATTTCATACAAGTTTTCTACGAACTCAATTAAAAAAATATTTATAATTTGTTTTCAGTAAATAATTGAAATCAACTATGATCAACACACAAATTGACTCTAATGAGACTCACAAAACTCCAGCTCTGTTACGCAATTTACATAATCATATGTCAAATACGAGAAGCAGTAGAAACAAACCTCACAACTAAAGAAAAACATTGAGGAATAGTATGTTTAAACGTGACACAGAGCCGTGTGTGGTTTGAAAATCTTAAACACTTGTCAGTAGATGATTCGCTTTTCCATTTTATAAATATTTATTGTTTTTATATTTTTAGTTAAAATTCTTTTTTTTCTATCAGACCCATTTTCATATTTTTATTTCTATTTTAAATAATATTTTATTTATTATTATCGAAGACTATTCAGGATTAGCAATATCATATACACATATGTGTGTAACGGTAATAATATATACGTACACGGTAATAATGTGTACGTACACGGTAGTAATGTGTGTGTATATATGTACGTAAATATCTAAATAATTTGTATATTTACGTTTCAAATATTTTTTGACTATAAAAACAAAACATTCAAATCATGTATGAACAACATATGAAAAAAATACAGTCATACAAATAACTGACATAATAACTTAATTTTGATGTCAAAAAATTAAATTAATGTTGTACCATGTACGCTTCAATAAATATTTTTGTGTACGTACATAGTATAAGACTTATGTGATTTAGGCATTTTTAGGATGTAACTGTTTGGAGAGGTCGTATGATGCGGACATCAAACATGTTGATGGACTAGCTGAGCTATTTGCTGAAGGAGTTGTAAGAGACAAACATGATCCATCAAACAAACAAATTATTTTGAACGAATGTGATGCTGGAGAAGTTTTGATCTTCTTGATTTACAAAGTTTGGAGCCAAGACAAGCATTGATCGTGTAAGTAATGAAATTAGTTAAGAAGTTTTTTATTATAACACACTAGCGTCTTGATTGTGTTCGAAATCAACATTGTTTTTATATAAAAACCCAGAATATTTTTATTTCCAATTTTTTTAGTTGAAAATGCTAAATGAGGATAGATTTATGTATATAAGTGTGTAGTTGGGAATTCTTTTTGTTTTTTTGTAGATATAATCATGCTTTCATTTGCATTTAATGGGGTTCTGCTGAATTTATGATGCAGGTGAGTAATGGATATTCCTGTATTTACTATGGTGGGTGAGTGGAGATGCAAAGAAGAAGAATGGAAATTTGAACCATGGGAAGGCTGGTTTGGTCGTTGTGTACGTGTTAAGGAAAACATGACGTACACGGAATTTGTACGTACATTATGCGAGGTTTTCAGTTTGAAGTCCACCGAATGCAATCCAATAATTAGTTACTGGATGCCGGGAAAGATGTCAGTGATGATAGAAAGTAAACGCCCTCCTGTCTACATTAACAATCAAATGAGCCTGAATACCTTCTTTTTGATTCGTGGTGGGGATCTTAGTGTCACCTTGTTTGTCTCTTTCATTACAACCGTCAAGGCACTCGGGAATACTGTCCCTAGGACCGATGGTGACGATGGTGAGAGTTACCGTGTGTGTGGGAGTGCAACAACACCAAATCCCATCGTAGCGGCTTCAAATGTAGATGGAAATAATGAGGCCGTAGATGAGCAAGACGACGTTGAATACGATAAAACATATGAGGATGAAGAAGAGGAGGAGGAAAACGAAGATGGTGCTGGGTATGATGATTATCAGGGTGATGATAGATCTATGGGGGGAAGTACCCTCGATCCTACTATAGACGGTAGTGAAGGTACTGGCGAAGATTACGATTACAACAAGTGGAACGATGTAATTGTTGAAGAATATGGAATAGAGAATGTTGAGGAGAACGTCATTCTCACTCAACAAACGGTTCAACATCCAGGGGAATTCAGTCGTCTATTGGCAGAGTGTACGTACACAAGTCATCGTGTACCTGGCGGAGATAACTTTTCTCATTTGGGTGACAGTACACCAACCGTGACTCCAACACGTACGTGTCAACATGGTTTGTACCAATGTACGTATACTAGAGACTGTGTACAAGATACATGCTGCGAAAGTGATTTTGTTACGTACATGGATACCAATCTTAATGGTATAGACAAAGTCACTGGGGATGATGTTCTCGAGTGTGGTATTTGAGCTTCAGCAAGTGGGTCACTGAATGATCATCGGCTAGTTACCGCAGCTGAGGCTTACGAAGTGTATTGTTTCTTAAACTATATAAAGTTATTGTTCTTTTCAAATAAAACTATGAATAATAAAATATATGCTACTTGTACGTACAGCTATACGCCATTATTAAAATATATTGTCTATGTACGTTTTACTAGTTTAATCAGCTATGTACGTATTTAGTGTACGTACACCAGAGACAAAGTCTTTCATACTTGTTGAAATATACTAAGTGGTCGTATATTTTACTAGTTTAATCGGCTATGTACGTAATATTAGTTTTACGCTATGTACTTTTTTAGTGTACGTACACCAGAGACAAAGTCTTTCATACTTGTTGAAATATACTAAGTGGTCGTACGTTTTACAAGTTTAATCCGCTATGTACAAAACCAGTGTACGTACACAAAACCATACGTATTTCATACATGTTGTCTGCAAACAATAAAAAGTTCATTCATTCATAATATAACTGCTCGAAAAAAGGGAATACAATGCATAAAGACAAACAGAGTAGAGTAGATTACGAAGAAATAAACTAAAGAGTAGAGCCAACTTAATCGACTCACTCGATCAATGAACGAAAGAAGGATGTTGAACTTATCAACAAACTTAATCCGCAGATTCAAATAGGCCTAAGAGACTCACTCACTTAAGACTAATGAATAAACGACAAAGACTCGAACTTTGACAAAAAGAAAATGTTTCTTATTACTTTAAAATTGATCAAGGGTGGTTTTTACAAAGAAATGACTTGAGCTTATATAGGCTCGACTCTAGGATTGGTACAACAGTCTCATGACTCAAAATAGGAAAGCAATACACGAAATAAATCAAAGAAATCAAGTGGAGATGTGCCTTGAAAGAATATTAGCCGTTAGGCTTTGAATGCTTAGGCCAAAAGGAGTAATTCGTGGGATCTTGTATCTTGACAGCTTCTGGATGATTCCATGGCTTATTAATCTTCTAATAACTCCCTTAATTCGCACCAAATCAGAAGATATGGTAACTCTTGGTGTATGATTAGGAAAGATTGAATCCACTTGATCCAAGGGCTGAGAATGAAGCTTGAGGTGATCTTAGGAGTCTCTAGTTGTAATAGAAACTCTCCTGGACGCCAAAGTTTGGTTTGCAAGTAATTAAACCCGTCAGCTTCCAAATAAGGCAAGCTGAGCATCATCTGGTTTAGAAAATTAATATCTTCTAAACCAAAATCGGTATTGACTTGACTCCAATTCGAAAAGCTCCTCTGATGAGTCAAGAGTGTACGAAAATTCACTTTGTATCTTAACGCCTTCTGGTTTGGTCGGAATCCTCCAATAACTGCACGTAGGTCCAAACCGAGTTCGTTGGGGATCATCCCGTTTGAAAATTGAATAACTCCTTCGTGTGAACTCCGTTTGGGCTGATTCTTCTTCGTGGTTGTCGGTAGTTGAGCTGAGAATGTATTCCAAGTGATCTCTGGGCAGGAGGAATTGATCTTGGCCTTCGTCTGGACTGAAAAATGCTGAGGGGTCTTCTCGGGTAGGCTGAATTGGCTTTGTCCTGAAGTTTTGGATAAAACTTGGTTAAAATTCCCACTTGGCTGCTCCTGGGTTGTTGTTTCTCGCCCATAATCTTCTCCATGGTTGGTTCTTGGGTTGATGACCGCATCAGATCTCCTCGGCTACCTTCAACCAGTTGTGGTGGAGAAGTGGGTCTGCAAAGGATGGGATAAGTATTGCCCGCAGACCAATCCACCTTAACTTGATATTCCACTAGAGGTGCATCAGGAGAATCAGACTCTCTAGCAGCAAATGTGATGTAGTATGTTGTCCTGCCCCCTGGGTTGAAATTAGCCCTCAAAACATGCTCCAACTTCACATTGAATCCCTGAAAACAAGAGACAAGAATGGCTCATCTCATATTGCCTAGGACTCTGAAAGTCAAACTAGAGATGTTACCTTTCGTTTGTTATATTTGTCAAGACACAGAGATGTCATGTTTGCTAAAAACTGACGAACGGTCAAACCTTCCTCAAGGTCATCGTCCAGGGACTGTAGCAATTCCAGCCAAAAGGTAAGGTGGGAATTCGTCAGTTGCCTCAAAAAAAACCTAAAACCAAAACAAAAAATTTAACTACAACAATGTTACTTGATTTTATATGACCCAATCAATAAAAGACTCAAAATTCGATACGTATAGAGATGAAAATGATGATCATACTTTGGTTTCGATGACCGTGCGCTTGTAAAAACGGGCCCTCTTCTCAAAATATTTGTCGATATACTCCTTCTGATCATCACAGGAATGATATTCCAGACCATCGAAGCTATCCTTATCCCATTCGGAATCACTATCATCGTCGACACCTTCTATGTCGCCTTCGTTTTCACTGAGATCCTCCAGGATGGGGGTTTCAACCTTGCGCTTCCCCAGCATAGAAGATTCATCGCCCGTGGAAATTTCCATGTACTCCGTCGATTGGGTTTCGCTTGAAGATCCATCCTTGGCCTCGCCGTCGCTTGATTTGGGAACCATCTCGATTATTGAGTAAACCCTAGATTCCCCTTTCAATTCAATTTTGGGTTTTTTTTTTTTCTAACAAGAAGCCAAAGTATGGCTCAAGTCTCTCTCGTTCTTCTTCTTCCTTTTCTTCGTAATTGTTTTTTTTTTTTAATTCAAAAACCAAACCGCAAAGAAAAGAAAAAGTAACTAAACCGAAAGTAACTGTGTTGTTTGGTTTAACCGAAAGTAACTGTGTTGTTTGGTTTAATTCATTAGGGGTATTTTCGTCATAATAAGCTTTAACTGTCAAACCATGAGAATGAAATCTCAGTTTGCCAAACGTTGAGAGTAAATCTTTTTTTCATTGGAAACGTGAAAATTTCTTTTGTTGTTTTGTAAAAGATGCTCATGACCCACAAAACTTCTCCTGATGTTGTAACAGAAATGTTATTGCTAATTGTTGTTTCATTATCAAGACATGGCCTCGGAAGATATGGTACTAATATATGAATCTTGGACACAACCTTGAAATCTTGTCTAGACAAATCAATTTTTCGAAAGTAATAACAACTCCTTGAGAGGTAAAGACTGTCACCACGTTGTAGTACCATATCAGATATGTCTGTTAACTCAATGTATGCCGTCGGAATCTCACGATAATGATCTTCTCCGTTCTTGCAAAAGGCTATCTCCTTAATATACTAAAGTACCACACAACAACATACTCTTCTTTCTTCTCGTCTATCCACAAAAGACCTTTCAGATTTTTCGGATGACAAAAGAGGTATAACCGATTCCTAAGACTACCTCCTCGAATTTTTTATCTCCGACTCTCTTAAGATTATACTTGTCACCTTTGATTGACTCTAGAGGTGGAAGATCGATCTTTTTCTCGCTAAACAAATCTATGATATAGATATTTGTTGGGATCGGATTCCACCCGCATTAAGTCCGAGCTAAGACATAACACCTCGGGACGTATCACCAAACCGGCTCGGGGAACTGCCAAAACAGCTCGGGATCAGTCACTGAACTAGCTCGTAGAATGCCGATTGATACGGCTCGGGTCATCCTATACTGGCTCGGGGACGTTTGCCGTGACAGCTCGGGACTACGCAAAGAAAGTTTTCCTTTCACCCCGAGCCGACTTCGCAGAATCGCCCGAGGCAAAAGGACTACGCCATCATATCCGAGCTGGGTTCTCCCTTCGTCCGAGCCAACTTCACAAGTCGCCCGAGCCGCCTCCCCTCAAGTACCCGAGCTCAGTCGACGAGAGTATCCGAGCCCAATCTTCTCAAAGTCTCCTCAGCTCGGGTCGGGCGTCATGACATCGTCCAAGCTGCCCGAGCCGAAATCATCAAAGACACCCGAGGCAAGTACTTAGTAAATATTCGCCTTCAAAAGTATCATTTCCAAGCAAGACATCATTTCCGATATACCCGGAAATGATAAGAGGGAATCTAGAAGGATCGACTCAAATCAGGATATCTTCCAAGAAACTCCGAAGAATAAGGAAATTATCCTTATTCCGCGATATTCTAAGCCGACTTCAAGATAAATGGAAATCTTCCGAGAATATCGCTGGAGAGGCGGTTTATCACCCCTATATAAAGAGACTCAAGGCTCTCACAGAAGGACAGGCAAGATCGCTCTAGAATTTACACAACGCAAAGCTCTCACAGCACAAACATCTTTTTCCTTTTACGATCAAACTCTTGTACGATCAAAGTCATCTTTTTCTTAATAATATCAAGAACGCCATCTTTGGTTACAATCGTTTCTGTTGTTCTTTGAGAATTCACGATTATCGTATCCCTAAAATAAAACCCTAGACAAATCTTGATTGTGTTAGTTTCGACTTCCACAGTTTGGCGCCGTCTGTGGGGATACTTTAGAATTCTCTTACCCTAAGACGCAGAACTCGATTACCGAAAAGGACGATGAACGAAGACGGTCGTCATACACCACCAGCTGGAGGAGGGATCCCGAACCCTCCGAACCCTCAGAATCCTCAAGCCGATCCGACGATCATGGCGACTCTAGCCGAACTGAAAGACCTGATGGTTAAATTCCAGAAGAAAGCTGACGACCAAGAGAAAGCCAACAAAACCTTGGCGCAGCGAGTCGACGAAATCGCAACACGCGGGCAACAAAAAACCACACGTTTCCAGACTCGGCCGCCACGAGCTCGGAGGGACTTGCCTGGCATCAACACAACAAGACTCACGTTCGCGACACCAACCGGCAACACAAGAGTCGCAACCCGAGCCGACCCTGCCAGACGCGAGAACCAAGATGATCCCACCGAGCCGGACGCAGTGGACTTGACGGACGAGCCAGATGATCTGCAAGATGAGCGTACCCGAGCCGGAGCTAACTCCGCCGAGCGAACAGATCTCACTGACGATGAAGAAACTGAGGAAAACATAAGGTGGGCCGAAGAATCCGAAAGAGAAGACGAGCTAAGCAAAATCCGAGCCTCCCTAGCCAAGGCGGAAGCTGATATGAAGCTCGTCAAAACCCAGATACATAGCGTTTCATCCTCCGCACCAAACATCGACCGAATTTTGGAAGAATCTCGGAACACGCCTTTCACCAAAAGAATTTCCGAAACGACGATGTCCAATCTGGGAAAGTTCAAAATTGACTCTTACAACGGATCAACCGATCCTAAGTGCCACATTAAATCGTTCGTGATATCTGTGGCCCGAGCCAGGTTCAAACCCGGGGAAAAGGATGCAGGTCTGTGCCTACTGTTCGTGGAACACCTCAAAGGACCCGCATTAGAATGGTTTTCGAGATTGGAACGAAACTCGATTGATAGTTTCGACGAGCTGTCGACATTGTTCCTCAAACAATACTCCGTGCTCATCGACCCCGGAACTTCCGACGCGGATCTGTGGTCTCTGTCTCAACAGCCCACCGAGCCATTAAGGGATTTCCTCAAGACCTTCAAATCGACGCTAGCCAAGGTCGAAGGAATTACGGATGTAGCAGCTCTCTCGGCTTTGAAGAAAGCTCTCTGGTACAAGTCAGAATTCAGGAAAGAGTTGAACCTGTCTAAACCAACAACAATTCGCGACGCGCTGCATCGAGCCTCGGATTTCGTCGCCCACGAAGAAGAAATGGCGCTACTAGCAAAGAGGCACGAGCCAACAAAACAGGCGTCCCGAACCAAGAAAAACGAGAAAGCCCAAGCGACACCTCCGGTTCAGAAGAAAACGCGTGAGAGCGGTACGTATACGCATCACGAAGGGCGCAATTTCTCAGGATACCATAGCTACTAGATTGACACGCCCCGAGGCCGTGGCCGCGGCAGAGGCCGAGGCCGTGGGCGTGGAAGAGAGTCCTTCACTTGGACGAGGGATCAGCCACCGAGCAATGATCAAGAATATTGTGAACACCACAAAATTTTCGGCCATCATACCTCGAGATGCCGAAGCCTCGGAGCCAAGTTAGCAACCAAATTCCTAGCTGGAGAGCTCGGGACAAACGTAACTCTTAAGGACCTCGAACCAGAGCCCGAGCAGACCAACCCAGGAAGAGACCCCGAACCAAGGAACCAGGAGTCTCAGAAAAGAACCCGGGGGTCGGAAGACGAAGACCGAGATGGTACGCGGCAGAAGGTTCTTACCATAATGGGTGGATCACCTTACTGTCCTGACACCGTAGCGGCAATCAAAGCTTATCAACGCCGAGCCGAGACGCCTAGCAACTGGACAAGACGCTCCGATCGACCTAACGACGTGATCACATTCGAAGAAAGCGAGACAAACGGGCTCGATATGCCTCATAACGATCCAATCGTCGTCACATTAGCAACAGGAGACCACGATATTTACCGAGTATTAATTGACACCGGCAGCACCATTGACGTGATCTTTCGCGAAACGCTCCAACGAATGAACATTGACATGTCACAGGTGATTCCGACCCCGAGGCCTGTCCTCGGATTTTCAGGGGAAACTTTGATGACGCTTGGAACCATCCAACTACCAGTCCGAGCCGGCGGGGTAACAAAGATAGTCAACTTCTCAGTCACCGATCGACCTACCATCTACAACGTCATAATGGGAACCCCATGGTTAAATCTAATGCGAGCTGTCGCATCAACATATCATCTGTGTGTCAAATTCCCGACCCCTAATGGCGTGAAGACGATATGGGGCAGTCAGAAAAATTCTCGGATGTGTTTCATGGCAGCATACAAACTTCGAAACCCTGTCACCGAAGCAAAGGCTGAAACCAATCACAAGATATCAAAACTTGGCCGGAGTGAAGAGAAGGCTATATCTAAACAGTTATAGCAATTACAGATCGAGGAGGCGCGCGAGGAGAAGAAGCCTACCTCGGATCCTGTAATCTCCATTAGCTTCGACGACGAACGGCCTGAACGATGCGTGGAAATTGGCAGCGACTTAACCGAAGAAATCAAGACCGAGCTCATCTCATTCCTCAAAGAGAACATCGACACCTTCGCCTGATCGGCCGAAGATCTACCCGGGGTAAGCATCGACGTAATCTGCCACGAGCTGAATGTTGATCCATCTTTCAAGCCCATCAAGCAGAAGCGAAGAAAATTGGGTCGGGATCGCGCAGATGCAGTGAACGCCGAAGTAGAAAAGCTCCTGAAGATCGGCTCGATCTCTGAAGCAAGATATCCGGACTGGTTAGCAAATCCTGTCGTGGTTAAAAAGAAGAACGGCAAGTGGAGAGTCTGCGTCGATTTCACCGATCTGAACAAAGCTTGCCCTAAAGACAGTTTTCCGCTCCCACATATCGATCGTTTAGTGGAAGCAACCGCGGGAAATAAGTTGCTATCATTCATGGATGCTTTCGCAGGATACAATCAGATTCTCATGCACCCCGACGATCGCGAGAAGACAGCATTCATCACAGACCGAAGTATCTACTGTTACAAAGTCATGCCCTTCGGACTCAAGAATGCTGGCGCAACGTATCAACGGCTCGTCAACAGGATGTTCTCCGAGCAGCTCGGGAAGACGATGGAAGTTTATATCGACGACATGTTAGTCAAATCCCTTGAGGAAAGCGATCACATAGCCCATCTACGCGACTATTTTCGCCAGCTCAACAAGCACAACATGAAGCTCAATCCGGCAAAATGTCGTTTCGCGGTAAAATCGGGAGAATTCTTGGAATATCTCGTAACTCACCGAGGCATCGAAGCAAACCCGAAGCAAATCGATGCTCTACTGAACATGCCCTCACCACAGAACAAGCGCGAAGTCCAACGTCTCACCGGGAGAGTCGCAGCCTTGAACCGATTCATCTCGCGGTCCACTGACAAATGCCTTGCTTTCTACGATACTCTGCGCGGGAACAAGAAATTCGAATGGACCGATCGCTGCGAAGAAGCTTTCCAGGAACTGAAGAAGTATTTGGCCAATCCACCGGTGTTAGCGAAACCAGTCCCGGGCGAGCCATTATTCCTGTACATCGCAGTCTCTGATACGGCTATAAGTGGAGTCATAGTCAGGGAAGACAGAGGGGAGCAGAAGCCGATATTTTATGTCTCGAAAACTTTCACCGACGCGGAAACACGCTACCCGCAAACTGAAAAGCTCGCCCTCGCCGTAGTAATGTCAGCTCGGAAGCTACGGCCATATTTTCAATCTCACTCAATTGTCGTCATGGCGCCCGTATCACTCCGAACCATCTTGCACAGTCCGAGCCAATCAGGACGCCTAGCTAAGTGGGCAGTAGAACTCAGCGAGTATGACATCGAATACAGGAACAAAACATGCGCAAAATCTCAAGTCCTGGCCGATTTTATCATCGAGCTACCAACAGAGAACGCCCGAGAAGAGTCACCCAACGCTGTTTGGATCCTCCACGTCGACGGCTCATCCTCAAAACAAGGTTCTGGCGTCAGAATCCGCCTCGCGTCACCAGAGGGTGAAATCCTGGAACAATCCTTACGGCTAAATTTCGACGCGACTAACAACGTGGCTGAGTACGAAGCGCTGATAGCAGGACTTAAGCTGGCTCGGGGACTTAAGATCAACAAGCTGCGAGCCTTTTGCGACTGCCAGCTCGTGGCTAATCAATTCAATGGAGAATACGCGGCTCGCGACGAACGAATGGAAGCGTATCTTGCTCTCACGCAAGACTTGGCGAAACAGTTCAGAGAGTTTGAGTTAACCAGAATCCCACGAGGTGAGAACACATCGGCCGATGCCTTATCGGCTCTAGCTTCAACCTCCGACCCAAATCTGAAGAGAATCATACCGGTTGAGTTCATCGAAAAGCCGAGCATTGAAGATAATAGCAAAGATCAAGTTCTAACAGCTCGGGAGACAGAAGAACCGGAAAAAATGGACATCGAACAGCTAGACCAGCAAACTACGGACGCAATCGAGCCCGAATACGGAAGCGATGCCAAATGGATCGGAGCCATCCGAAGCTACATCGCCGATGGAGAAGTTCCTACTGAAAAATGGGCAGCTCGGAAGCTTAAGGCCAAAGCGGCTCGATATACTCTGATCGACGGAGAACTCTTTAAATGGCGATTTTCCGGTCCCCTCCTTATCTGTGTCGAAGGAAATGAAGCTCGGAGAGTCATGGAAGAAGTTCACGGCGGATCTTGTGGAAACCATTATGGCGGAAGAGCTCTGGCTATAAAGATCAAACGCCACGGATATTTTTGGCCGACGATAGTCAAAGACTGCGAGAAATTTTCTCAACGATGTGATAAATGCCAGAGGCACGCACCAACCATTCATCAACCCGCCGAGCTCCTCTCTTCTATAACTTCGCCTTATCCATTCATGCGATGGTCCATGGACATCATCGGACCTCTACACAACTCCAAGCAGAAGAAACTCGTCCTCGTACTGACAGACTATTTCTCCAAATGGATCGAGGCTGACTCTTACGCCAGCATCAAAGATGCGCAGGTCGAGAACTTCGTCTGGAAAAACATCTTATGCCGCCATGGGATACCTTACGAAATCGTTATAGACAACGGATCGCAGTTTATTTCGTCTCGGTTCGAAGGATTCTGCGAGAAATGGGGAATTCGCCTCAGTAAGTCTACGCCTCGGTACCCTCAGGGAAACAGTCAAGCCGAAGCAGCCAACAAGACGATTCTCGACGGAATAAAAAAGCGTCTCGACGCGAAGAAAGGCCGCTGGGCCGACGAATTGGAAGGAGTATTATGGTCGCACAGAACCACGCCGCGGCGGACCACGGGAGAAACACCTTTCGCCCTTGTCTACGGCACGGAATGTGTGATTCCCACCGAAGCCGAGATCCCGGGACTGAGAAGACGTTTTCTCCCCGAGCAGGAAAATTCCAACACTCAGATGATGCTGGACGAGCTGGACTTAATTGACGAGAGAAGAGATTCAGCTTTGATCCGTATGCAGAACTATCAGAATGCAACGGCTCGGTACTACAATTCTCACGTGAAGCATCGTCGCTTCCACGAAGGAGAGCTCGTACTGCGCAAAGTTTTCCAGAATACCGCCGAGCAGAACGCAGGTAAGCTCGGTACGAATTGGGAGGGACCTTACACGATCGCAAAGGTAATCCGTCCCGGCGTCTACGAACTCATCAACATGAACGGCAAAGCGGTACCTAGATCCTGGAACGCAATGCATCTAAGGAAATATTACCGCTAAAAACCTAAGGTACGCATGTACTTGAACTACGGGGTGGCTTGATCCCTGAAAAGGGTACGTAGGCAGCTCGTCCTCGGACGAGTTCAGCTACCCCCCCTAATTAAAAAAGGGGGGGGAGTGGGTCCGTATACATATACTCCCACTAAGTTTTTCAAATTCTCTAAGTTTTTACCCTTCGGATATTCAATTTTTATTCACCTCGACATCTTTCCCAAAAACTCATCTCGAGAACTTTTACGGTCCTCTTATCGACCCACAAAGCCAACAGTTCGTCCGGACGATGGCCACGTCCCCGAACATAGAGCTCATTTCACCGCTTCGGTTACAGCGCGCTATATAAATATTCGAGACAATTCGGTCAGAGATATCTGGCCACAAAGAAATTGTCTTCAGAAAACCCAGTTGACTTCGACACTGGTACCCCAGTTCGCTTCTAAGCACTGGCTTCGACTATATCAGCTCGGGTCGCAACCGATAAAGATTAGTCCCACGTAGCCAAAACCCAGTTGTCCTAACACTGGTGCACGAATCATTCCACTTTCGGCTCAGAGGTTGAAATGGTCCGGAAGAATTAACTTCTTGACGTCACACGCTTGTAAAAACCCAGTTACCTTAACACTGGTGCACGACTCTTTTTCGACTCGGAAGTTAAAACGGACCTAAAAACTTAACTTCTCGACGAAAGAGTCGTATTTATGAAACCCAGTCATTTAACGCTGGCATCCAATTTTAGTATTTAAGTCAAAATAGCTTGAAACGACTCGAGTACTTAACAATAACGTTTACGTTCAAATGGATAAAGCCATCCAGGCGAAGGTCTTACAAAAGAACGATAAACAATCGAAAACAAAAGAGAAAGACGCCTCGAGCTTATTCATCCCGCTCCTCACAATGTGCAGCTGCGGAACTCAGGTTCGTTCCAGCCTGATCAGTGACTCCGACTTCGACCGCGTCACCTTCCACCGATCGGTTTCCAAGGTTATCATGAGTAGAGCCAGGAGACACCGGAGGAACTGTGAGGTCTCTGAGCAGCTCGGCCCCGAGCCTAGCATACTCAGCCTCGGCATCCCCAAACTCTTCTTTCCACTTGTTGACCTCAAGCTTCTCATCTTCGAACTGCCCTCCAGCTTCAAGGGCGGCGATTAGCTCTGCATTAGCCTTTGCCTGAGAGAAGTACACGTACCGCTCGGAGATTTTGTCAAACTCTGACAACTTCGCCTCGGTCCTCTTAACCTTCTCCATAAACTCCTCGGTGACCTCTCTTTTGGCAGCTTTCTTCGCCCGGGCCACTTCAACTTCACGAAGAGACTTCTCTTCGATGAGCAAACGCTTGAGCCTTTCAATCTCTACCTCGGCCTTACGGCGAATTCGAGCATTCTCCTCGGATTCTTTCCTCCGCAACTCCTGTTCGGCAATAACTAACGCCTCGGCAGTTCGCGCTGCTGCAACAGCCTCGGCCGCCGTCTTCTCAGCCTTCAGTTTAGCAGACTCAGACCGTTCGATAGCCAGCGCGTTATCACGAGCCCCTGAGTCGTAAGAGTGAACCATCGTGTTCATCGAAGAAAAGGCCTGGAGAATGAATAACAAAGATGTGTCAAGTCCTGAAACAAAACTGCCTCGTACGAGAATGGATCTGAGCACGTACCTTCAAGAAATTCGCCGCAGCCTCACCATATCGCTCCGCCTCGATTAAGCCTTCGGGGGCGGGAAGTAGCGGCCAAGCGCAAGAAGCGATAAGGTTGGCGGAAGCAACCTTGTCCTTTTATATCGGCCGAGAGGAGCTATGAGCCCGTTTCGACCTTTTACGCCTATCCCCGGAGTGTTCTCCTCGGGGATGCTTTCTCTTGGACCTGGTCTGCCCACCAGCAGGCAAACCAACCACCAACGTGTTTCCCGCCTCGGGAACCTGGCTTGCAACATCCCCAATCGGGATACCTTCTGGCACCTCGGACAGAGCCATGGTGACAGCTAAATCAGCACCCGATTCTACGGGATCAACGATCACCTCGGGGACGGTAGTTGCCTCGGTCCCCGCTATAGCCTCGGGCGGAGCCACCGGTCCGAAAGCCGCCTCTAACGTTCTCTGCTCTTCGCGCGCCTTCTTCTCGGCGGCCTTCTTTTCCCTTAAAGACATCTTCACCCCTTGCATCTCCGTAAAAAAACTTAGCCTTTGGTCTGAAGAAGATGAGGAAGTGGAACAGGACGCGCCGTGAAGAATCCTTAACGCCTTTTCAACCCTTTCTTGGGAGAAATGCTTAATCCAGTGACACTTCCGAGCAGCCAACTCCTCACGCACGCTGAAAAAGTCCTCGGGAATACGATCCAGAAAGCTCGGGCCTCGATCTGCAAAAGAAGATCGAAACATCATTTAAAGCCAAGTTATAACAGAAAACAAACAAGAATCACGGATGAACTACCAATCTTTCTCCATTTTCCAATCATCTTTTCAAGGCAGCCCTCGGGGACACAATCTTCGTCAAGGGCGACGAAGAAGAAATGATCGGTGTACTTCTCATCTTTGCTCGGGAAGCCGCCGATAACCCTTCGCTTCGGACGTGGAGAAATATAATATCTCTCCATCTCACAGCTCGGAACACGGCGAATCTCCAGCAAATTCCTTAGATGATCAAGACCAATGTCGTTGTACGTCTCGAATCCACGTACTAAGATTCCGACTAAGTGTCGAAGGCCTCGGGTCGTGATCTGAGCCAAAGCAAGCTTATACGACCATAAGTACTCAACGATCGGCCTCGGGATTGGAAACCAGAGGAAGCAGAAGTAGAAGAATCCTTCGTACAAGGTAACCCTTCGGGAGGATCGTCGGCTCTCTCACTGGAAGTCGGCAATCGCAGAGCCACCCCTTCGCCAAAGTTGAAACGTGCTTTTAAGTCTCGAAGAGAGTCTGAAGTCGACAGAGTGGAACCAGGAGGATCCGGTTTTTTCACTTTCTTGGCTCGGTTTTTCTTCCTTTGAGCCATTGCACCCTGAATTGCCAACTGAAGGAGCCTGGCTCCCTCCTCGGGATCATAGGTAACCATTTCACCCTTCACCTCGGGTAAAACCGACAGCTCGGGCACATCTTGCCAACAAGAGACTCCAGCTTCATCCGAAGCCGGAGGACGCGTCCTCTTATTCAAAACCGCCTCGAGATCGTCAGGGAGATCCTCATCCCGAGCTATATCAGCGATTGCATCTTCCCGAGCCACAAAGTGGCTCGGATCTCCACGTTGTTCAGATGACGATTCCGCTCTGTTACCCGGCTCGGGTCGACCCGATGAAATGGCCTCGGACCCATCTAAACTGCTCCAAACCATCTTTCGTTTGCAAACCGGAACATTTCTACCTCGGGACGAATCGCTTGAGTCTGAAAGCGGCATTTTTTGGGCTCGGGAGAATCGAAGAAACAGCCGGATAAACAAGATTCGGAGATCGGAAAAATCAAATCTAGGATCTAACACGGTGGAGAAACAACGGAAAAATAAAGCGGAGCAAAGGAAAACAAAGAAATCAAGATCAGAGCAAAAGAAACGAACCTTTAAAATTTTGCTCAAGAATTGCAGAACTGGAAAAATGAGTCGCGAGAGGAGTATTTATAAAACGCTTCGGCGCGTCGGGCGCGCGTGGACTCTGAGATAGTATCACGTCCGCCGCAATTCTCGGGAATAAGCGAAAACTTTTCCACTTCTCGAGAGGGAAATTCAACCGTCACACGCTAGAAGAAGATGAAGTGTCGAAGGGATTCGAATCGTCAGGAGATTTCAGACCACCGAAGGATTCAAACTCTCCGATAGCCTCGGCGTACAAGGATAAGCTCGGGACAATGTTTAAACTGCTCGGACTAATAATCATGAAGCTCATCACTTGCTCCTCAAGACAACGAGCTGGGGGGCTAACTGTTGGGGTCGGATTCCACCCGCATTAAGTCCGAGCTAAGACATAACACATCGGGACGTATCACCAAACCGGCTCGGGGAACTGCCAAAACAGCTCGGGATCAGTCACTGAACTAGCTCGTAGAATGCCGATTGATACGGCTCGGGTCATCCTATACTAGCTCGGGGACGTTTGCCGTGACAGCTCGGGACTACGCAAAGAAAGTTTTCCTTTCACCCCGAGCCGACTTCGCAGAATCGCCCGAGGCAAAAGGACTACGCCATCATATCCGAGCTGGGTTCTCCCTTCGTCCGAGCCAACTTCACAAGTCGCCCGAGCCGCCTCCCCTCAAGTACCCGAGCTCAGTCGACGAGAGTATCCGAGCCCAATCTTCTCAAAGTCTCCTCAGCTCGGGTCGGGCGTCATGACATCGTCCAAGCTGCCCGAGCCGAAATCATCAAAGACACCCGAGGCAAGTACTTAGTAAATATTCGCCTTCAAAAGTATCATTTCCAAGCAAGACATCATTTCCGATATACCCGGAAATGATAAGAGGGAATCTAGAAGGATCGACTCAAATCAGGATATCTTCCAAGAAACTCCGAAGAATAAGGAAATTATCCTTATTCCGCGATATTCTAAGCCGACTTCAAGATAAATAGAAATCTTCCGAGAATATCGCTGGAGAGGCGGTTTATCACCCCTATATAAAGAGACTCAAGGCTCTCACAGAAGGACAGGCAAGATCGCTCTAGAATTTACACTACGCAAAGCTCTCACAGCACAAACATCTTTTTCCTTTTACGATCAAACTCTTGTACGATCAAAGTCATCTTTTTCTTAATAATATCAAGAACGCCATCTTTGGTTATAATCGTTTCTGTTGTTCTTTGAGAATTCACGATTATCGTATCCCTAAAATAAAACCCTAGACAAATCTTGATTGTGTTAGTTTCGACTTCCACAATATTGGACTTAGAATCTAGAACTAAGAACCAGTTACCTGAGTTTGCCAAGAATCGAAATCTTGATAAGTCTCTCTTTGTTTTGTAAACCCTAGCTTCCTCCGGGTTATACAAAGCACAATTACCATCCTCCTCTGGAAACAGAATCAGCCATGGAGATGTGTTTTTTCGAGGTAAAGTTTGTTTGGAACACGAATACCAATTCGAACACACGATCTTAGCGCGGTGGAAATCCACAAACCTCAAACGTTCGAACACAGATCTCAAGATGTCCATGGGAATCTCCCGACCAGAGAGTCAACATGCTTCCAAACTTTAATCAAAGTATCAATCGCGTCTAATTGCTTCTAGAGTTTCGGGAATCGAAGCTTGCTTGTGAACTGGAGATGGGGAATCGAAGCTTGTTCGTAGATTGTGATCTTAGTTTCTTGAACAAGAAACAAAGGTTTTTCAACTTTATTAATTGGGCCTCTCGTTATCAAAGAAGCCCAATGGCATGTACTGGTTTAAAATTTTAAATTTTAGTTTTAAAACTTCATTGATGAAGAAAAATTTTGTTTCTATTTGTTTCTCGTTCTTTAAACTTAAAGTTGATTGTTTAGTTTGTAGATCCATTCTTTTTTTATATTATTTCACTCATATATACATCTTGTTATAAATAGATATTTATTATGATGATTATCCATTACATCTTCTCCTCACGTCACTTGGTCCCCAAGTTAAGTAGTTAAAGTTTATCTTCATTATAGTTTATCCATTCATAAATATTAGCTTAGGCTCCAAGTTTTGTTGTACTATATATACTTCTCATTTGAGAAGTTGAAGCAACACACGTAGAAAGAAGAAAACGAGATAATAAAGAAAGATCACGTCTCCTTCCTCCTCTCTACTACTTTAATATTTTCTTATTTCAGTATTTTTATTCAACACGTTATCAGCACGATGTCTTTACCGTTTGAGCGTTTACGAGGTAAGTAAAAATTTATATTATTTAAATTTATTTATGTTTATAGAACATAATTATTTTAGACATCGTGAGACTATGCCTTTTTCCGGTTTGATCGTTATAAATGGTAGGCTCTGCCTTCTTTACGATCAAATAAAAAGCTATGTCTTTTCCGGATAGATCGTTATATATGGTAGGCTATGCCTCTTTTACGATAAAATAAATGGCTATGCTTTTTCCGGATCGATCGTCATATGGTAGGTTTTACCTTCCTAACGATCAAATGAAAATTTATATTTTTTCCGGATTGATCAATATATATGGTAGGCTCTGCCTCATTCTCTACGATCAAACGAAAGCTATGCCTATTGAATTCTTAATGGAAGGCGATGCCTCCTGAATTCTTGTACAAAAGGGCTTTGGTCTCTATATTATTAATTTTATATATTTATGTGTTTAAGTATTTTAATTTATTTTATTCGTAAAGAATAAATATGTGTTATATGAGATTTAAAGACTTTGAAATATGTCTTTAAAATCAAAAATATATTTCTCTTATGAGAATATATAAAGCACATGTCAATATATTTTTAGACAGTGCAAAATAATTGGAAGGTCTAGATGAGAAATCCTCTCGACTTCCAAATGCATCAGATTCATAATAATCGATGCTTCGTGTTCTCCAAAGTCTCAAAGAAACTCGTGTAGTTTCAAAGAAATTGATCTTTATAATTATTATATTGAGACTATAAATTAATGTGGTATCGAATGTCCGACCACAATGGAGACACACAAATGTATGATTATATCATGCAAAATAAAGATGGTAAAAATATTTATGCTAGTAAACAGAAGTTTGCTAATTGCTATTGCATAGTATAACCGGTTAAGCCATCCCGGTAGAAAAATGCAATTAAAAATAATGATCCAGATCCAAGATCCGTATCAGTGCCAGCAAAGGCCTGATTGAAAAAACAAAAGTGCAATATATTGAATTGCTCTTCCTTAATAAAAGAGATGTCTTTGGACCTCTTGCCACTACATCTAAAGATGTAAAACCTGTTATGTGCTAGTGGGTCTTCGTGCGTAAAAGTTGAAATCACACGATATAAAGTCCGACTTGTTACACAAGGTTTTTCTCAAAGACTTGGAGTTGATTATGAAGAAACATATTCTCCAGTCATAGATGCAATTACATTCAGGTACACAACGAGCCTAACAGTCTCTTATCATTTAGAATTGTACCTTATGGATGTAGTGACAACATGTTTATATGGATCGTTGGATTTAATATATACATAAAAATCCTAGAAGGATTTAAAGTTCCTGAGCCATTAGACTCAAAGTCTAATGAAATATGTACGGTCAAATTACAGCGATCACTTTACGTATTAAAATAATCCGGACGCATATGATATATTGCTTAAGCGATCATTTCTTAAACAAAGAGTATGTTTATAATGAAATATGTTCTTGCGTCTTTATTAAGAAATTTCCATCAAGATTTGTGATCATTGCTCTATATGTTGATGACCTAAATTGGAACTTAAAAAGAGTGATTAAATATCACTAAAATTTTATATAAACACGTTATATAAACAAAGAGAATGCTATTCAAGCACTGCATGCTTCCGTCCACATTTCAGAGGTAACATTTAATTTATGTTGAATTTATTTAAATTCATTTAAATTTAAATTTAATATTATATACGGAGTTGAAGGTTATATATCTCCTCCTCCTTAATTCTGTAGTAGGCTAAGCCTCCAGAAACATATGATTTTTGGCCAAATCACCATTTTTCTTTGATAAGCTCATTAATGGTCGATTCCCGTAATATTTCTCCAAATTAAACCCCGTGTATAACCGGTCTAAAAAAAAATAGATTCGGGCCAAGATAAATAGGTTTGAAAAGCCATCATCTTGGGAGGGGTTATTACAAGTCCCATATTTTTATAAGGATCTAAAAATAAATACATGATCCATATTGGATATGTTATTGATCCTAAAGTGGGATTCAGTTCGAGATGAATGAACTCGAAGAGTTATCATCTCGAGGGGGAGAATTAAAGGAATCCCACATCGACAATAAGTCGGTAAATTTTGGTGAGTTTGACACCCAGAGCGAAATAACTCTGGTGAAGTCATATCCTAAAATTTATCGCTTTTTGATAAAGTGGAACATCTAAAAATGATGTTCACTCTCAAAATGAGCTTTAAGCGAATCGTTCATAGCGCAAATCCAAGAGATTGCAAAACGATTCATGGTGATTTAGTCTCTATGTTTTTTACATGGAGCATGCAGTTTTGCATGTATTAATGATTATATACAAGGCCAACGATTTATAAGAAATATTTCTCCAATGTTATATATACATGATTGGAGATCAAATATTTCTCATTTTGAATTTTATGGGTGTGAGATATATATAAATGCTCCTCTGCACCGCATAAAAATTAACATCCTAAAAGGATGAAATATATAGACGCTAGAGATGAGTCTCTGCTCTATAATATTGAGCCATCTTATGAGAGATGTGCCTATTGCAAGATAATTGCAAATCAAATGCAACAAGCTGATGGATGAGATTTCATGAAATTATTGATCCTCGTATAAATACATATGAACTTAAAGTTCATAGGAAATCTCTTGTCCTAGCTAAAAATGCTCTACAAAATTATGTCTCTGGCGGATGACATATTATTGTCTATAACACGATAAAAACGTGATAGACAACTTTGGTTCCAAATATAAAGAAAATCTTCGAAAAAAAGAGAGCATATTATTACTAAAAAGAGGATTATACTCTTAAAAGAGGAGCGTATAGACTTCTAAAGAGAAGCATAGAGACTCCTCAAGCGGAGCAAAGAGACTCCTAAAGAGGAGTAAAAAGAGACCGATTGGCATGGTTAAAGACGAAATCAGGTACCTGAATAAGATCATTTGTAATGATCAAGAGATATCGATTAACCATGTCATTACGGCAAATATGGAACCAAAGACAACACAATGTCGACAAGAAAAATGATCTAGCGCACAAATAAAATTAATGAGGATCATAAATCTCCGCTCTGTGAGCGTAAAGAGATATATATTGGCCAATAAACAAAGAGACAGCCAAGTCTATATTAATTTCGTATTAGAAACGAGTAATTCCTGGACACATGGTCCAAGCATCAAAAGAGTATTATAATACTTAAGACAAAATGGTGTGTCGCGCCGGGTTTTGTCAAAATCACTCGATATTGAGTTGATAAATAAATGACTTGAATTGCGTCTCTTGGGATGTCTGTAGGACTAATCCCCGAAAAATATTTGATATCATAGTTATATTCCCGGGAACTTATAAGCATGATGTTTTTGAACATCATCAAAACTCTTTAAGAGTTATTTGGAATAAAAGATCTTGGAAAGACAAAAGTGTCTCAAGATATTCCAACTAAACATCCAAAGAAAGAGATGTTATATTAGCCACTTCTAAAAGAAGTCGACTCTATATAGTTTGATCATGAAGCACTATATATAAATGCTGACGAGTATTTATATATTTTGTGAATTGTAGCTAGCATATATAAATGCTGACGAGCATTTATATATCTAGTGAATATATTGTACCTAGCATTTGCTACTGATCTACTTGCAGGATTAATTCATTTTCTCCGACAAGACCTTTGAAATGAGTTCAAATGTGTCTTCCACTATCTGCAAGGTACAATTGACTTGGGTTTATTTTATTCTAGAAATCCCGAGTTTGATTTAGTTGGTTTTGCAGATGGAGGATCTATATCAGATCTATATAAATATATATCGCAAAACAACAACTACGTGACGTTTCCAACAACCAATTTTGGTCGCCGCTTGCTCAAGCCATGCCAAAATTATTGCGCTCCATGAAGCATGTCGAGAATTTGTATGGCTCAGATTGATGCCTCATCATATACAAGAAGCAAGCAATATAGGCACCAATGAAGAGCCAACAACAAGTCACTGCTACAAATATTTTCCAACTCAAAGGAACCTATGTCAATAGCGAGATGACAAGACATATTTCTTCAAGATTCTTCTCTTGCACCCAAGAGTCTGAGAAGAAGCAAGAAGTTGATGTCCAGTACATCCAGCCAAGTAATAGTGTAGCAGTTTTTGTTCAAAGACGCTGCCTGCTACGCCATTCAAAATTCATCTTTTGAAGAAGATGCTTTCAGGGGGAGACATATGATGATGAGCGTGGCTGCACTCTTTTTCCCTTATCATGGTTTTTATCCCACTGGGTTTTTCCATGACAAGGTTTTTAACGAGGCAGCAAATTAAATAACACGCAAAAGATAGACATCGAAGTGAAGGTCTATCTCTCTTCAAAATCTTTGTTATATATTGACGAGATCAAAAAGAGCGAAGAGAATGTTCGAGATGCATCATCTACGAAACCTATAAAGAAAACAAGACTCGTCTATTCTAGGGGGAGATTGCGTCACTGTACTCTTTTTTCCTTTATCATGGGTTTTCTCCTATACGATTTTCCCATAATAAGGTTTTTAACGAGGCAGTACGCAATAAATCGATAGTGATGGATACTCAAAGGGGAGTGTTATAAATAGATATTTATTATGATGATTATCCATTACATCTTCTCCTCACGTCACTTGGTCCCCAAGTTAAGTAGTTAAAGTTTATCTTCATTATAGTTTATCCATTCATAAATATTAGCTTAGGCTCCAAGTTTTGTTGTACTATATATACTTCTCATTTGAGAAGTTGAAGCAACACACGTAGAAAGAAGAAAACGAGATAATAAAGAAAGATCACGTCTCCTTCCTCCTCTCTACTACTTTAATATTTTCTTATTTCAGTATTTTTATTGAACACATCTTTATTTTTCCTTATATTCGATGGATTTTTACTACTCCATATCCAATGGGTCTTCACATTATTCAAAATATTTTTTGTTAAAACGATTAGTATTTCTTATTTGATATAATTCTATGATAACATATTTTGTAATAACTATCAAATTTACTTTTATTTTTTTACATTTAACTATTGAAGAATCCATGGGTGAGATAGGATAGGATTTAGGAATCTATTTACCATAAACGATAAGTTATTAAGAAATAATGGGCCTTATTCTCAACCAACTTGGGGCAAGTAGTCAAGATTAACCAAGACGGATCCCCTCGCACGCAAAAGCTCGTCATAGAAATATAATTATTTTCCATGTTTAGTAGCACATTATGTTCTTTATTTGTTAGTTGTTGATGCGTTGTCGAAATCTTTTTCTAAACGAATTTAATTTCAATTAATTTATATAGTTTTCACTTTTTATGAACGTGACTTCCATACTTTTTTCTCCCACAAAACTTGCTAATCCATATCTAAAACCTCACTATAAATTAGGACTTTCAATGAAAGAGCATATAGATATGGATGCAAGATCGGGATACGTGATCGAATATTAATTTGAAAAACTTAATTAATAGGTGAGGAAAATTTTAAAACCTTATCATATATGTATGTGGGTCATACATGTGAAAGGGTTCTAACTTCTAACGATAAAACCTTAAAGTAATGCCTCCGAAAAATGAAAATCGTAAATTTCAAAAGGATTTGACATTTGGTGATGCAAATGGCCAAAACCCAAAACAACACAAAAACAGAAAACCTTATCTCTTTTGTGGTCTCATCAGACATCACATGTGGTGTCATAAAATTGTTGTGGCTTGTGGGTCAAGAGTCCTTTCACATCCCAACACCTATTTCTTTGTCACAAAAAACCTAATAAATTTGTTTTTTGCTTTGCTTTTTGTTAGATAAATCATAAAGTGCATGAATGTGAATGTAAATAATCATAGCCTGACATCATAATCCAAAGACATTATCCGATCGTTTCTCTTTAGCTTTATCTTTATTTCCTAAAATATAGATACACATTCGGATAATAACATGTTGACAAAATTGATAGCAACATCAACATAGATAAGTAAGCTAAAAACCTTAGCATTTTGGATACTTTTTGTTTAAAGAAAAAACATTTTTAATAAATTAATGAGATAAATAGTAGTTGCTTAGTTCGTGATGAGCTGTTATCGAGTGGATGAGAAATTGATAGCCCCCATTATTGTTTTTATCTGAAATTTCTATTTTAATACGATTTGAAAGAGAATCAACTAAGTCTTTTTTTTCTTTTTTTTGGTTGATCAAGTATTTGGCAGTTTTCTTTGAAAAGAAAATAAGATCTCTCAAAGATAAAAAATAGGATCTGATGTTCTCAAAGACGTCTCAAGAATTCATGTTTGATGAAGTTGAAGAAGATTTGCCAATACGAATACTCGCGAGTCGCCACGGTTCACTAGTCGACGAACCACCACTACAAATAGAATGAGTAATTATTGTATGTTGTAATAACTTGAAACCGAAAAGTCTTCGATCGATGATCATGTATTAGAATATCTATTTTTTATTTTTTATTTTTGAGGGCCAGTTGGAATTTTTTTTTTTTTTTTTTCTATTAAACCTTAAACTTGGAGAAGACGATTTTAGCAAATTTACTAAAGATAGAAAAGCGAAATCCAAAAGGAAGACCCACAAGTGACAAATAATTTGGGAAGAAAATAAGTATATAATTATATTTTATATAGTTCATATAATATGAAATTATGAATTATATAGCCTAGAAGCTCATTTCTTACGGTTTGCTTAGCTTTGTTAGGAGGTCGGCTGGAACTTTACAAAATATCTTATCTTGCAAACAACTCTCATGTCGACTAATGATTACATCATACGAAAAACAAATATGATTAGAGTTAAAATTTCTTGATAATATTTTCTATTGCAATAGTATACCCATTAACTAAAATAATACTGATAGCTTTTTCTATATACATACTAAGTTGTGTATAACCAGTTAAAATTGGTTCCAAATACAAGAGTTATAAAATTTTCTAAGCTTCAAAATAAACTCGTAATAGCGTTTTTATACTTCACTAAAATTTAAAAAATGACTGTCTAAACATTTTCACATCCGCATAAACAATAAAAACTTTCTAAAAACTTTTAAAATCCATAAAAAAAAAAATTCGATTAAAAAATATCAGTTTTGGTATAAGCTATCGACCAATCTATGAATAATTATTAGTTAAACAATAGGCCAACTCTGAACCTAGAATTACCGCCTAAGACTATGTACAATGGTTGATTTATTCAACACCCTCTTTTTTAACTTTTAACACTCCATATCATTTTGTTTCTCTTCCACCTAATAATTCAACATTCATTTCAATTTTAATCTTTACAGTAGTTTTGTTTAATAAAATTCAACACTCTACCCTACTCTTTTATTTTATATTATTTTCTTTTTTTTTTATTTTTGTTTTATGATTATATACCAATAACAATTGAAATAAAATAGTTAAGGGTTAATAATTTTTTAATTTTTCTTTTAAATTCTTAAAAAAAATAATCAAAGTAATATTAAAGAAGAAGAACATATAGAATTTCATTATGAATAGTGGGACTCGGATTGGATAATATTGTCCGAAGTGCAAATAGTAAACTCGGACTCGGATTGGATAGGATTGTGCGTTTAAAAGAGTAATTAGAAGTATTTTGGATGTTAAATGGATTATTGTTGGGATCAATTTCACAAAAAAATGATTTTTTTTCTTTGCTCAAATCAAATGAAATAAGTCTCTATTTATAGAGTATAAAAAATGATGAATTTTGATATAAATAAAAATAAAAAGTAATTTATTTACTATAAGATAATTTATCTTAAATATTTTGGTAGAAAGAAAAAACCAAAAATCCTTACCAGCCAATAAAACAATAGCAAATACATTAATTTATATCTAATTCAAAAGTAATTTTCTTTACCAATTAAAAGGCGCCACGTGTACATGTTAATATTCTCTTTTACGGATTCAACATGTTGAAAGAATTCAACACCAATTAATCCACATCAGCCTTTTTCTTTTTTTCAACAAACCATTGTAACGATCAGTTTAATATAAAAATTAAACACACCATTGTAAGTAGTCTAACATATTTTAGCATATTGTTTATAACATGATTAAATAATATTTTAGAATCATATCAGTAATTTTTGTGATATTTGATTGACTCAAGTAATCAATAAACATGACCTACCAAAAAAAAAGTAATCAATAAACATGATATTAAAAAATTACATCATTAACTTATTTTGCACAAATTTTGTAGCACCAAACAAAGTAAAAGCGCTTGATCTTTTGCCCCATACTTTGAGATGCTCTTCCCCGCGCGGGTGTAAATGGTAACATTAGTCTTGAGGAATTGTTGAGGAATTTTGGTGGAAAAAAATTATGTTACATCATTTGAAGACTTGAGGAATTGTTGAGGAATTAGTAGAATTCTTGAGGAATTAGTAGAATTCTTGAGGAATTTTGTTTTGTTAGGTTTTTTTTTTGTTTTAATCAAAAATTAAATAATTCTTGAAACTATAAATATTTAACTTCAATAGTAAAAGTTGTTATTAAAAAAATTAAAAATTAGCGAAATACAATTCAAAAATGAAAATTAAGTTTAAGAGTTTATGGTTTCAAATGATAATTATGTTTGATTAAATTATCAAATATATTAACTTTAGATTTCACCATAAATCACCAAAAATATAATAATTATGTTTGATAAAACTTTAAATATATTAACTTACAACTTTTGATAATTTTTTTAATCTTAAGAAATGTTAGATATTTTCGAATTTAGGCTTTGACTGTTTCGTAGTTTTTGAAAGAGTTTTTAGTTTTTGTTTTGGAAAAACTCATTTCACACCAATCAAGTTTTTCAAATTTTGGTTTCTCTACAATTTAGAAACACCTTTTTGTTGTGATCTTCCATTCAAGATTTTAGATTTTTAGTTTTCCTATAATTTAGGGAATCTAGTTTTTACTCAATCTACGTTATTTTTCTCAAAAACCAAAACCACTTTTTTGGGGTTTCAAAAACAAAAATCTATTTACAAAATCTAAAACTAAAATCTAAAATTCAAAAACTAAAAACAAAATCCAGAAACCAAATTGAAAAACAACATCCATTCATGGCCTTAATTAATTTAAAAACATAAATCAGATTGGTGTTTAGGTAACTTGGTTATCTGTCTAATACAATAATTTTAAATTTCTTCAAAATTCAATCTTAGTTTTTACAATTTACAAGTTTTTCATAATATTTCGTTTTTAAATCATTTTGTTGGAATATTTTTCTAATTAAATACTTTAGAAGTTTATTTGATTAATTATTATTTAAAAAATTCAGCTAGATTCAGCAGTTTATTCAGCCATATTCTGCAAAATATCACAAATAAATTCAGCCAGATTCAGCAATTCAGCCGGATTCCTCGATTACCATTAAGACCCCAAGTTAATTGTATTTTTTATGAGTTGAGTGTGTCGAAGGTATTTTCATACATAAAACGTCTAGTGAACTTTAGAAACAATTGGCATGTATACCTCTAATGGTCCTAGACGAACTCCAAGAAAATCGTGATATTTTCTGTGTAAGTTTAAATTCTTCAGATTACGAGAAAAAAAAACTTCATATATTTTAATGATGAATAGAATACAAAACATCTAATAAACTATGAAATAAATTCATTAACTTCCAAAAACAATGACGAAAACAAATACTAAAAAAGTTAACATATATATAAAAAATAGTTAAGTACAGTATACTAAACGAGTAAAGAAAGTTTATAAGAAAAATAAAACCTCAATTTTTTTTTTATTATATGTTTCAAGGTTTATGAAATTAAATAGAGTGGAAGCTAAAATATAGAGACTTTCCAAATTGACAGTGCGTCCCAGAAAACAAGCATAAGAATAATATGTTTCAAGGTCAATGAGAAAGATGAAGATAGAGTAGAGTGAAGCTGTTGACTCCTTGATGTCAAGCTGCTAACTCATGGGTTGACGAAAGACATCTCTTTCCCACTCTTCATGTATGTCAGCTTTGTGATGGCAGCTGAGTCCTGAGCCCTTGGTGCAACAGTGAAGCGTGATTTCGATTTCGATGGCTGCCTCCTTTTCCATTTCTGTTGCCCCTTAAGATACTCAGATCTTGACTGCATATGCCAATTAACATCCATAGGAGAAAAATCTCCATCCGATGGAAATTCTTTATCGAATTCACTCTTAATTGAATTGGTGATGCTCAGTTTCTAATATTCGATGCTCTAACTTAGAAAAAGAATCCATCATCTACCGTGAAGAAAATGTTACTTAGAACCTAGTAGTTAGAGATTACGATATACTCCATATCAAATCAGTCAACTAAATCAAACCTAATTAATACTTCCTCCGTTCTTTTATAAGTGATGTTTTAGGAGAATACACATAGATTAATAAATCATTTAATTTTTGTTTATTTTTAAACTAAAACATCATTTATTATCTAATATACCAATAAAAAAATAACATACAGAATATAAAACGTCAAAACCAATAAAAAGTAATTAATTTTGCAATGAAAATTGAAAACATCATCTATTTAATAACAAAATTAAAAATTTAAAACATCACTTATAAAAAAACGAAAAGAATATTTATTAACTAATTAATCAATGGGATCTATAAAATCTACCTATGCGTAAAATAGTACTCCTTCCGTCCCACAAAGATTTTTAGAAATTTCACATTCTTTAAGAAATAATATATAATGATAATTTTAACCTTTTAACATATTTTAAAAAGTATATTATTTATTGTTGTTTAATAAAAATAAAACAGGTAAATTATTTTAAATTTGACATTAGAAACACAAAACTTCTATATTTATGTGACAAATTTATCTTCGTAAGATGGAGAGTATTATAATCCAACTTTTTAATCCCGAGATAAGGAGATAAGGTAGACGTTGCATCCCCAACATAATATTCTTTTTATCGATTTGTTCCTTTAATTTAATTTCATGTTGGGCTGTTTTCCATTCATCCGCCAGCTGTCCTTTTCTCAACTATACCCCTCAAGAATCTTTTACTTTCCAAACTTACCCTCAAAAATTTCATCATTTACCCTATCATATCAATCATCTCCTTGAGATGTTTAAGGTAAAAATAAGATTCCATTGAATCTTTCACTTTAACCTCGACCGTTTCAGGAATCTCACTCAATCTGTGATTCACAAATTAGTTCCACGAATCTTTTACTTCTTGAGATGTTTAGGAAAAATCTGATTCCTTTGAATCTTTCACATTCTTTAGCTCCAAAATTAATTTTTTCACGAATCAAAATCTTTCAAATATTTGATTCTTCTCTTTAGTCCAATTTCATTTTTTTTGCCATAGTCCACAAAAGTCCCCAAAATATTCCAAAGTTGAACGTAACGGTTAAACTAAGTAATCTTCTTCTCCTCATTGTACGAAACCTGAAAAAAAACAAACCAAACTAAAAAAAATAAAAATCAAACGTTCACAAAAAAATAAAACAAAATTAACCAAATAAATAAGAAACGGAAAATACATACATACCTGACACGACGAACAACACATACCTGGGGAATATTAACGGAACACACATAACACACGACGACGGTTAACGGCAAACGGAACGGGTCAACGGCGAATGGAGAACGTTGACTTGACGGAACAAACTAACGGTGAAGGCAACGAACGATGGAGAGAATTGCAAAATTGGATCCAAAAAAATTTACTACTAAGTCCTTTTCCAGATTTTAATTACCCAATTTGTCACTACTGTTTTCCAATTTTAGATTTCTAGATACTTTCGACTTGCGAAATATTTTTCTCTGCTTCAATAAGCAAATATGTGTATGTACAATGCATCATCATCATCATCATCTCATCTCCCACCCAACAAAACAAAAACGGTGTCGTCTTGGTCACCGTTTACATAACTCGGTCCGGTTTAACTCAGCTCCGAATTTCACTCGGTCCGGTATGACTCAGCTCCGAATTTCACTCCTTCCATGGCAGATCTGAGTATTTTTTTTTTCCTGTGGCCGATTTCAAAAACAAGAACAAACCTGAAAGATTCAAAGATCTTCTGCTTTCGACATAGACGCGAGTCTGCTACGACGAGGCTCATAAGCAGATCTTCTCTTGAGTTGATGTGACGATGGTCTAATCAACGTAGTCAAAGCTCTTCTCACCCATTCACCTTCAACACCACCGATTCTCACAAGCGAATTCGTCATCGCAGATCTACGCATATTCAAACTATTCGTCGGATACGTTCCTGTACCTTGACCGTGTGGATTCGCGACGTTCTTGTGTAGACTACATCGGAAAGAACCAGGATGCGTCGTCGGAGAACACATACATCTCCTTCTCGAATCTGGAATCTTATGATGATTACTAGGTTTATTGGAAGAAACAGCAATGGATCGATTCGGTGATATAGATCTGTTATCGATCGAGTAACGAAACGATTGCGTCATCGGAGCTGATGTGAATAGATTCACACGCGTCGGAGATGCAGATCTGTGTTGGTGGTTATGGTGGTGGTTGTTTTGATTGTGGCTGCTGAAAAACGCTGTAGACGGCGACGAGAAACTTGAGCTTGTGGAAGAAGCGAAACCTGACGACGACGGAGATGATGATGATGAGTATACGCCGCAGAATCGACCGGACGGTGATTTGGATCGGAGAGCAGATCCGTTTGATCTGGTGGTTCTAGAAGATGTAATCGCCATTGGAGAAGCTTCGAGAAGAAGATTGAAGAATTTTTTAGAAGGATTTTGCTGTTTCTCTCTTAAGTGTCCCCTAAGGGTGATTGGTTCGGCAAACCTAGCGAGTCTCAGAAGACGAATTTATAGCTAAACCTCTAAATGGCATTTTATGTAATTATTAAGAAAGTTTGTGACCTTTTTTGGGGATTTTAGGAGATTTCTGTGTGTTGGGTTAATTGACTTAACCATGGTTAAGCAGGATGGGTTTGGGGATCTCAACTTGCCGTATTGAAAAGAATTGGATTCTGATCTAACGGCTGAGATTGAGTTTCAGCGAAGTGCTCTTGTGGGCATTTGTGATGACTGCCACGTAATCAGATTCGAGAAACGGTCAGCTGAGAAGTTACGAAAGTACCCTGACATAAATGTGAATAATTACGGATTGCCATTTGTCTCTGTTTTCATTTTCATTGACCCTAGTCGCCCACTGGGATATCTTTTTCTTGAAGGAGATTGTTTTATCACTTTTTCTATATTTATCTACCAGCTATTTATTAATTGATGTAATGGGACCAATTAGATAATTATTTTTGTTATTTTATGATTGGAAAAAAAACCTGAAAAAATCGCCATTTATTTTTTTTTTGGCCGTTTAATACCTATAGTTTTAAATTTGGAATAAAAATACTTCGTTTATTTTCGTTTGCCTTTTAAATTCATTATTTTTTAAATCTTGGTAATTTCGAACCCGGGATTTAACTGCCGCTAATAGACGTAACGAAATTGTTTAACGGAGTTAACTTTTAACCGTACGTAGAATTCATTGTCTCTGATTGTGTTTCCACACTTATTGTGTCTCTGGTGGTAACCCACGTCTTACTTAATCCCTAGCTGAAGGGTTCGAAACCGCCTGCAACCCATTTAATATTTTTTTTGCTTTTTTCATTTCACTTCATCTTCTTCGTACAATTTTTTTTTTTTTTGCCTCCTCACCTTTTTCACAAAATCTCACACTCTCCTCAAAATTTCTCCCAAATTCACCAAAAAAAACTAAGTTTTTCTCTGCGTCAATGGCGATTTCATCTCTAGCCACTACTTCTTCTTCCTCAAAACTCCTCAATTCCTTTACTTCCCCATCAATCTCCACCATTAAACCAAAATCCCTAACTCTCTCTTCATCCTTCCTCCCATCAATCACATCTCTCTTCATCACCACCACCATAAATGATGAGAACTGAATTGAAAAAAATAAAATCGATTGCAGGGATCCGTGAGAAGACGAAGTGAGATAAAAAAGGAAAAAAAATGAAAAAAAAAAAATTAAAGGGTTGTACCACCAGACCAAGACAACAAATACGTAATCTGTTGTAAACCTATTGTATTTATATATTTAAAAACGTATGGTTAAAACCATTCCGTTACGTCTATTAACAGCTGTTAAGTCCCGGGTCCGAAATTACCAAGATTTTAAAAACAATGAATTTAAAAGGCAACCGAAAATAAACGAGGTATTTTTATTCTAAATTTAAAACTATAGGTATTAAACGGTCAAAAAAAAATAAATGGCGGTTTTTTCGGGTTTTTTCCCTTTTATGATTATGTATGGTTAGTGAACAATATTATACCAGAATAGGTTACTTAACATTTGTTAGATAAACCACTTCTTTTTATAACTTTTTTTTTTTTTAACTGAAAGATAAATAGATTAAGTTTTACAAAGCTGGCGATTAACAAGATAACCCCAAAATCTAAGCCGACGGATAACATGAAATCCTCGGAGTCTAAAGCCCAAGAGTATGGGAAGCCTAAAAACACAACTTCAAATGCATAACAAAGCGAAATACAAGGAAGGGCAAAAGAGAAACTGAAGCATGGAAGATCAAAAACTATAACCAGAATCTAGCACAAGAGGCTTTGCCTACCATCAATCCAAATAATAGAAAAGCTTGCAGTAGTGGCTAAACGAAGGGGAAGATCAATTCCACAACACCGGATAGCGACTCCTCCTATAACAAAAGAAGACTACCTCACAATTCAAATAATTGCAGCATCCCATCCAGCAAGAAGAGAACCAAACATCTCCTTGAAACGGCGAAATCGAGGCAAAAGAAAACCAAGATCGGACAACGCCAAGAAAGATACCCAAGCAATATAGAGATCTCGATCAGATCTATAGCATAGAGACAAGGACTGAGCCCAAACAAATCCGCAACCAACCAAAGACTGAAGACGGCAAGAGAACGGACCGGATCGAAAAACAAACTTACTCCACAAGACAACGAATAGGCAAAGGAAAACGATGCTAAACCACAAAAGACTGGATATAGAACAGAATCCCAAAACAATCTCCAACCACCCATCAATGACGGCACAAAGACATGAACACAAGTGAAATCGGAGAGAACGAAACTAACGAAAGCACAAAGAAGACAGTAGCCAAACCACAAACGCTAAGATACCAGATACCGTCGCACCCCATCAAAAGAAGGAGAGCCAGACCTCCAGCAAACATTAGCCACGGCAAGTACCATCTCTCATCACCTTCGTCGGACCCAAAACTGAAACGACCATGGAAGAGACCACAACATCCACAACACCGAGAAGAAACTCCAACCACGCAAAAGGCCAAAGGCTCCGACGAATCGAAACCCTTAACCAAGCCTTTTTAGATCTAAGATCCAGAAAAATCTTCACTTCGCCAACAACGACGACAGCTCCAACACGACAAAGAAAAAACAGAAGACTAACAAGAAGGACCGACGCCGACGCTATCTAAGCCGCCACGCGCCGGTCACACGCTTAAACGGGACTGTTAGCTTTCTCTATTTTTATCGCCGAGAGGAAGATATTTTCTTTCTCTTATCGTGTTAAAAAATTTACTTCTTTTTTTTATTTTTTCTTTTTTTTTTTTAACTCAACTTTATTTTTTACTGATATTGAGTTTTTTTACCAGAAAAATAAAGAGAGGATATTTACTTATCGTACAATTTTTTTTAGTTTGTTTTACGATCAAAGACTGACTAATAAATTTTTTATTACACATTAATAAATATTGAGGTTGGTTTTTGATTATTTTGAGATAGTTAACCATTAAATAATACGAATATAAAAGAAAAAGAATTTGTTTTCACTCCGTATTACGTTTTACGGATGCTTTCTCCTATAAATCATACCCCAGAAATTGTGTCGGATTCCAATTTGATAAATAACATTGTTAATAATATGTAAATGTCTATACTTCATAAAATAAAATTGACCATAAAAATAATATCATGAAATGCATCGTAAGATATCTAAATTTTAATTAGAATCAAACTAAAACAGAGAATATGTTTCATCAACGAACACAGAATTTAAGAATCATTTTAGAGTTAAAAGTTCTCACCAAACTTTGAGAAGCAAATCAAGTTTAACATAAAGAAACTAAACCAAAACGTAACAACTTGGAAGAGGAATGATATATAGTTTTGTATTTAGGCTAATTCATATTCTATATAACAAAAGGCTCGTTTTGTTGTCAAATGTAGATGAATCGTTTTATTCTCTAAACATAAACCCTACGAATTATAATACGTAATTAAGCATCCCTTGTCCAACAAGGAAACAAAGAATGAATCCATAAGAATGCTAATAAAATACATTAAAATATAATCAACCAAGTACGTACGACGTAGGATGTTATTAAATAATTTAAATAAACCGGCTTTTTAGAATTCAAAACTCGATTCAAACTTAATTAATCGGTCTTCATAATAGTGCTATCGACTTCTTTCGGTTTGAAAGGTCGGCGAACCATCTACCTGTTTACATATATTGCTTGTTAAACGTATATAAATACTTTGTTGTCAACGTAGGAACCCTAACATATAACAAAAAAATACAAAAATAAGAAATGTATTTATAAGATGGTAAAAGGATGTCACAATCTATATTCAAATCCAGTAAAATGTATCTTATTGACAAAAAAAAAAGATTAATTTATTATATGTGAATGTGACCATCTTCCAAATTGTGTTCATTCGTACTTGTGTGACATCCAATTACTGATATAAAATGTTGTTGAAATGATGAAATTTAATTACATCCAAAAATTTGTTATTTTTTTAGTTTGGTTTTGATGATTAACATTTTTTTTTTATCGTTACCATTGAATTTTTAATGTTCTTTACGTTTATAAATTTATAACATTCAAAAATGATAACAAAAATTTTTAATTTTAAGTACCGTTTTTGATAACGTTGGACCGGTTCTGATTTGATGCAATGTGCTTAATTAGCGACGAATTTTTATCCAATTTTTATAGTATTAATAAGTTATAGAGTTGAGTTGACTATGCAATATGTGCAAGTGATCATTATAAATCATTGGCTTGCATATTTCCCGTCGCTCTTGGTAAAATTTTAGAAATTAACTTCCATCGTCGTCCATTGACTATGGAATAAACTTCCAACGTTATGTGGCAATTGGCGACAAAGACGCATGAAGTTTCCGCAGACAAATATGGGTTCGACTTTGCTGACTTTGAACAAAACTTGGAAAAAATTTCCTATAATCAAACTAATCACTTTTAATACGCTTTTACAAATGATCCGTTTATACTTTATTTCATAATTATATGTAATCTCTTATGAAAAGAATATTCTGATGTTATTAAAAGTAAACTTATTCATTGTAATTAACTAATTATTCATCATTTTCTTAATAATACAATGTTTTTGGAGAATATTAAATGTAAAAATAGTTGATGAGCACATAAATGCACATGGTGGTGATGAATGATAATGTTCCTAGCTGTGAGGGAGCGTGACTTCAACACAATTATGTGTCAGTCTGTTCAGATTTGGGTCGCAGTCTTGTTGCCAAAATCTATGGGAAAATAAATTTCTTTACACTCACTCTTTTTCTAGCTTTTTAACCGCCATCTTTTTTTAGCTTTTGAATTTTATGAGATTCAGTCATATTATCACTTTTGTAATGTTTTTATCCTCTTCTTTTGGGTAAAAGATACATGAATAAGTAAAGTTTTATTCTCGGTTTCAGTTGCTTTAAAATTGTTTTTACATACACAAATCCATTATAATTCAGTGAAAGATGTAGAAGTGTGATCACAATGATTTGTTATGACATTTATGAAAAATGTATATTTTAAAGGTATAGTGGAAATAAAAACTTTATTAAAGTTATAATGGAAATTGATATTTTTGTCACCATTCAAAAAACAAAAGCTCTAACACTAACATATACTCCTTTCGTTTCATAATTAAGACGTTTTGGATAAAGTTTTTTGTTTCACAATATAAGTCGTTTTACTTTAATATTTTATAATTATTTATATTATGCAGTCTCTTTTATTATTGGTTGAACTTTTAAAAAATAGATCTTCTTAATCGGCGTGCTTTTACCTAAAACGACTTATATTATGAAACAGAGGGAGTAATAAACAAGGAAAAAAATGTATTGCAAAATATCAAGAATAGTTGAATTTGAAAACTTTACATTTTTATAATATGATAAGAAATGATTGTTTTCATAATCAACTTATTTATTCTTTAGCAAAATCGTTGTACTATAAAATAGAAAGAAACTGTTGTCCTTAGATGACTACTGTTGTACTAAAGTTTGATGTTCTAGTGTTTTGAGTTTGTTCCACAAAGATTGATTTTCTAGATTTTTTTTAATTTTTAATTAATTGATTTTAATAAATCGTAGATTTTAAGACGTAATGATTAACTGTTTCAGATTACTATTGATTCATAGTTTATTAAAAAATATTTAACAAAAATAAATAATTAAACAATGATTGTTTCTTAAGAAATGTGAAATCTCTAGAAAGTCAATCTTCTAGGAACAGAGGGAGTATGTGTTAAGCAATAAACTGTAACATCAGTTTGATGGATTCGATGGAATTTTTAGAATAGCTAAAAACCAAAGTTTCTTAGGGGGATGTATTGAAGAAAGAATTTAGAGTGATTTGAGTTTTAATGAGTTTTGAGATGATTTTGGTGAATTTTGGTGAATTAGGAAATTTGTTATTAAAATTCTCCCAAATCTCACCTAAAACCATGGGATTTGGATGTTTGAATTTTTAACTAAGATATTCTCTGAAATCCCACCCAAAGTCACTCAAGTCACTTCAAATCTACAACTTAAAATGTTTCCAATAACAGTGGATTTGATTGTAAATTTTAAAATCACTAATCCAATAACACTTGATTTTAGAAATTTTTTTAGAATTCATGTTTGAATAATATAGGATTTAAAATTTTAATACAAATCATTTCAAATCCTCTATTGAATACACTCCCCTTAATTTGTTAAAAAAAAAGATAGAAGTGGTTACACTTATTGTTGCAATTTAGACACAAAGAAAATGTTACACTAATTATTGCAAGTTAGACTTGTATACACTCTTTGCCCAAAAAAAAAAAAAAAAAAGACTTGTATACACTTTGAATATATGCAAGTTAAACATATTTATAGTGCAATGAGAATACAGTCGTCTTTTTAAATGTATGAATCATGGAGATTTAAAAATTTGTGGTAAGTACAATATTATCTACCAATATTTGAATTTGTAATAGTTGCATTAACGTAGACTTGTAATTTAGTTGGCTATAAGAAAGAAGAATATATCACGAAGAGGTTGAGATTTATACATTGCTTCTGTACTTCCTAATTGACTAGTCTTAAAGCAAGTCTTCTAGGCCTCGGAGTCAAGTCATACGCTTTTAGACTTTTTCATTATAAGATTTAATATTATATGTAAGATTTGTCTTCGAGTAATTAATTTTGGTATATTGACTAGGTTAAAATAAGTTGAATGTTTCGTCCACTTTCGGTTTATGTTAAAATAATTCAGCTTTGTGTTTTCAGTATCTTTAGTTTTCTTTTCATAAGGTTTAGATTCCGGGGATTTCTCGTTATCCTTTGGCTATGACTTTGGGGACATTCATGTCGTCTGCCGGTTTTGTTTCCCTCTTTTGGGCGTTTGTATTCCACCTCGGTTCCATAACAAGTTAATCAATAAAAATTTTAGATGACAAAAAAAAATTAATTAATTTTGGTATATTGACTAGATTGGGGCGATGACAGAAAAAGCATCACAACAAATATCTTTCTAGTAGGGTAACAAAAAAAAAAAAAAACAGATATTGTTTTTGTTAAAGGTAAACATATGAAGAAATATCTTTTTAATAGTGTGACAAACATAGAGAAATATCTTTTTAATATTAAAGAATAAAGATAAAGGTAAGAAAGATTAGAGAAAATTGTCAAATGACCACATACATAACTAAACTGAAGTAAATGACATTATGATATCAAAAAAAATTAACAAATAACTAAATGATGAACAATACATGAATGAAATATTAAAAAGGAACTAATACATAAAACGTAAAAATATAGAAATGTGTTTATTTTTTTATTTTTTAAGAGAAAATGTGTTAATTTTTTTATCAACAATATATATATAAAGCTATATTCTATCGATTTTGATCACTTTCTCTCAGTTTTTTAGTGTTTTTTTATCAATCATTAATTTTGCTAGCTTGTTATATTGGCTCTTTGACAATTTTGATTTTATTTATGTTTATTAACCTTTACCCTTTTCCGATTGATAATATTTTCTACAAGATTTTGCTGCCATGGTAAATTGCCACATATCAAAACCATTACGTTCAAGTTGCTTTTAGCCTTCTACTACTACTAAAGACGAATAATTTGTCCACACTAGTTTCATGGCTTTAAGAAAACTTTTAGAATATTAAACTATAATGTACGCATTTATTAAATATATGGTTCATTGCACCCATTGTAACGGTTAATTCCGACGAATCTACAAAACTTAAATTATAACTATAAATTAGGCTAATAAATAATGACAGTAGTCACAAAGCACAGCACAACGTTGTGTCATGTTGGGTAAAGTTAAGAGAACTATTAAACAATTTTACACCTATGAAATCCATCAAGACACATGTATGCACTTGCATCATGACATATCTAATTAGTGACATAAAATGACAATAAATTTAACGGTAAGAGATAGATTATGGTATATCTCATTTTTTATATAATTTCGGAATTTATAACAATCAAAACTGTATATTTCTTCTATGCAGCAAAAAATTATCAAAAGAGTTATCAATCTAACTCCGACAATGGAGTAGAGATATAACATGCGTCATGTGATTATATATCCTCATTATTATCAAAATTTACAATTCAAATATTCCTGCTTGTGAAGTGTTTGTACGCCACATGATCAAGGGTTCCAAATTATGATTAAGGAAAAGGTATATTCATAAAACCTTATTATCGAACATTATTCGAATAATATAGTATTGATAATACTTCTTCCGTTTCAAAATATAAAGCGTTTTGGAAAAAAATTTTTGTTTCACAATATAAGTCGTTTTCAAGTTTTTATGCAAATTATATATTACTTTAATATTTTATGATTATTTCTATTATGCAGTCTCTTTTATGATTGGTTGAACGTTTAAAAAATAGAACTTTTTAATCGGCGTGTTTTTAGCTAAAACGCCTTATATTTTGAAACGAAGGGAATACTAAAGGATGATTGATGATGATTAAATAAGAGTCCCAATAATTAATATTAATATGGTAGAGAGTGGACAGTAGACTCCAGCTAAGCGATAAAGCCAATTTGGTGCGCCTAATTATTTGATTAGTGCAACGCAAAGCCTCCGCTCTCGGAGTCTAATCATCTCTCTATTTATTATTCATCGAAATTCGTATTCTCAACAATAATATCAACGTTACTCTTATTTATAATCTATAATCTAATCATACTTTATTCTTAAATAGTGAGTTTGATTTCGTCCTATGTCGTATCCTAAATCTATACTCTTTTTTTCTTTTTCTTTTCAAGTAATTAAAATGAATATTACCACCATTCTTTATTGATGGCTTGATGGCTTTAATAGCTATTATGACTAGTTTTTTGCGTTATATTAAATAATAATTTAAGTTATGTCTAGGTATATATTTGATAACTAATATTCCATCCGTTTTATAATATAAGTTGTTTTATCTAAAAGCATGCAGGTTAAAAAGATACACTTTTAAAAAGTTCAGTCAATCGTAAAAGAAACTGCATATTATAAATAGTTATAAAATATTAAAATAATATATAATTTGTATAAGAACTTGAAAACGACTTATATTGTAAAACAAATTTTTTCTCCAAAACGACTTATATTTTGAAACGGACCGAGTAGTATTTTTAAAATAATTTGTTAAGACAGAATTGTTTTGCTCTAATTGGGAGAACACGAGTTCAGAATCGTAAATATTGCAAAAATTGTTGAAATATATGAAAGTGGCTTAAACGTTTTGTAAGAGTGAATTAAGGAATGGAGCATCAACTTCATTTTTGTATGACAACTGGTCGAATCTCGGTGCGTAATGGATATGGCTGGTTCTAGAGGCGTCATTGACTTGGGGATTGGAAGGAATGCTTCTCTGGCTAATGCATGGAGAACTCGAAGAAAAAAAAGACACCAGGTCAAAATCTAAACTTGGTAGAGAATGCACTAGAACAGAAGTGGCAAAGTAGATATATGCTAGCTGAGGGTCTCTATTATGGCCAGATAGAGGGGACTCTTATAAAGCTACATTCTTTTTTTGATAACCCAGTATACAGACCACACAGTGATCTGACTAGCCCACTGGGCCTAAGCCCGCGTCACAGGGATTTTTAAGCCTCCACTTAAGGGCCCCCTGATAAACTGGTGGTCTGGGGCGCCTGAGCAAGTCCGCAGGTAAATTCCCAGGTGGCCACAGGAGTGAGAGAGCGAAACTGCGTCTGGGGAGGATCGATCCCTGGCCTAGACCAACAGGGCGATCCTTCCAACCAAACGAGAACCACTCGCCAACCACCATGTGGTTTATAAAGCTACATTCGCAACGAAAGACATTTGGAACCGCATTCGAATAACATCACATCCGCAATTAACGCTCAATGATTCTGGCTACAAGCTATAATAGATACGAGCTATATCTCCAAGTATGGTTTGCCTCTAGAAGTTAATTGTCATCTTCATGTGTTATTACTTATTACCTACTCAAATTTATTCAAAAACATTGGCATTTGATGTAACAGACACTAACTTTTCTTGAATAAAATTTAACATTACACTAGGATTTAACCCGCGGTACACCGCGGGACAAAATTGTATTTTATGTATTTTATATAATAATATATAATTTATTGGATTTTAATTTGATATTAAATAAAAAAATTCATTTAATTATTTTATATTATAATTAATATCGTCGAAATATGTGTACTTAGAAGAGTTGTAGGTGTAGAAATAAAATAATTAATTATTTTATATTATAATTAATATCGTCGAAATATGTGTACATTATATGCAAAATTTTTTTTATTATTTTATTAATTATATGTATTTTATATAAATTCCAAATAAATTACTATAAGATCATATAAAAGTGAAAGAAGAATCATACATTAATTTTTAAATTAGGTAGAGATGTTTTAGGAAAATTTAGAAACAAAATCAATTCATATTTGGAAGCCATAGTTTCTAAAAGATTTTTTCGAATATATTTTGTAATATTAATTAATAGATAAACATTTATGATAATGGCATTCTTTGTAAATACTTAGCAACTCTAGGATTTATTTAGTAAGTGTACTCCAAAAATGTATATATAGAAGATTAAAAAGATGATAACCTATTTTTAAACTAAAAATTGTATGTGTTATTATTAATTATTCATTTTATATATCATTTTTATTGTAAGTTATATTTACAAATTTAAATTAAATTTTTATTTTTAAATTGGTATGTATATTAATGCCATTTACTGATGCTTATTGTTTTCTGTCGAGCTTGCACATCAAAAGTGTGCTTCTATTTCATACAAACCATGAAGGTCGTTTATTTAACAATAAGAAAAGCAACGAAGGTTTTTTTTTAATGTCAAAAGGTAGTTGTCATGTAAATATAGCACTGGAATCATGTAACCCATTCAAGAAATGAAAATTTATATGCTTAACGCTTCATGCCACCCATGTCAATTGTAACAAAGATTGGTTCGTAATTAGTAGAATATTACAATACATGATATAACTTTAAACTAGGATTTGACCCCGCGGTGTACCGCGGGGTAATATATATATATATATAGTTATAAATTTATTATATTGTTGTATTAATTTTTGATGTTTTATTGGTATAAATTTATGTTTGATTTTGGGTACACTGAGAATCAATTTTTCTTTAACTATAAATTTTAATTGTAAGTTATATTTGATATGTTAATATTGTTTGTTATGTTTAGTGTTTAAGATTATATAATTATATTTTGATTGTTAATTCTAGAATTTCACTTGTGGTATACCTTCCCATATTAACATCAACCATAACCCGTGCTTCGCCCGAGTCTTATGTGTTGTTAATATATGCGAAATTTTGTTATCTATTAGTATAGATTTTGGTTGAGAATTTTTGTGTGGTATTGAGTATAATATTTTTAATTTGAAATATAGTGGTAGAACTGAATTTTGTGTTTTAATTCCAAGCCAAGTAATATACAATGTGTTTATATTGTAAAATTTTATTGGAGTTATGAAGTGCATATGTTAATCAAGTATAAAACTCATTTTAGTGTTGGTCGTTGTTACCATTCTCTTCTCATGTTAGACACTGCGGGTTAGAATTTAGATGGGTCTGAACATTAGTCGACTAACCTGGTAATACACTACATTTAAGAAATTTTATTTGACTCTGTCATTGTATGTTAGTTACAAACAAACATGTATTTAATTTGAAATAATATGAAAGGATTGTATTTATATCTTAAATTTAAACATATAAATCACTCTTATAAAGTAATGGAGATAAGAAAATAGAGAGTATGCTATTTGTAATATATGAAAGTGGATAAAGTAGTAAATTGAAAATATGTAGATGAAAGTGAAACCATCAAAATCCTATGTTACAATAAGTAGAAAAAAAAACTTAAGCCAGAAATCTCAGTTTCACAATAATCTATGGGGGTGTTATTAGTTTGTTAATTTGTAAATCCATATAGAATTTGAAAATTTCTATTAATTATGAAATCAAGATATATGGATTTTGAAATAACATGTGTTTACCCATGGATTTGAATCCTTCTATTTTTCTCTTTCAATTCCATTCAATTCCATTTAAAACATAATTTGGATTCTCAAATCCAAAAACAAATGACTAAACGAATAACATAAGATTTTAACTAGTATTTATAAATCATAGAACCAATAACACATGAATTTAATTAGGATTTTAAAATCAATGATTGAATAACAAATGATTTTTGTTTGGATTTCTAATTCCATATAAATCTATGAACCAATAACCCCTCATATATCCTTGCTGAAGAGTGTAATGGGGCTTCCTCTTCTTCTTCATAGCTTCTGTTAGCTTCTACAACCCAAATAAAAATATATCAAGAATCAGAAACCAAATTCTAATTCAACTTGGCTTTAATCATCAAAATAATACATCACACAAATCTTTTCATAAAACTCAAAGATGAGAAAACACACCTGGAGTTACATGTGCAACTGGAATCTTCCAGTTCATCTTTTTTATAGATTCAAATTAATATATTGAAGTAATTGATTTCATTATCACTTAATGAGCTTACAGTTAAAGAAACCCTAAAAACGGAGAGATGAAACATACCATCGTTGATTGGAAAATTAAAAATCCAAACAAAAAAAAACTTTAATAGGAAAATTCATCTGTTGAATGCATTAAAAACTTGGTTAACAAAGATGTTCCAACATCAAATTTTGAATGGTCTTTCCAGAATAGTAAAGATTCTTTGGTTGAATCCATTTCCCCTAAGGCTGTTTTAATAGCTTCCTCACCTGTCACCTAAAATAAAAGATTGTAAATCTTACAAAATCAATCGGCCATCATCTTCAAAAACTAATAAGAGAAAAACAATATTCTAACCAACTGGTCTTCCTTGAGGTAAAGGACCATCTTGGTTCCTCTACCAAGAGCCTCCCCAGAGGTGTCTCTGGTCACAGTGAAAGACCCACCGGCCTGAGACTCCCACACATACTGCTCATCGTCATGTGCTAGAAAGTTAAACTGCACTCAAATTGGGGAAGCAATATAAGAATTTTTTTTGTTAATAGAAATAACCATAACCATATCAATAGAAATAAACTTATTTATGCAAACGAACAAAATAAAAAAGTTACCGCTAGATTTAATTCACCAGCAAGTCTACACCTTTTTCCTTCGCCGTCTCCCACGCCGATTGTTCCACCACCATCTTCCCGTAGCAATACCAATTCTATAAGGAAGATTATTAAAAAGAAAAGTTAGAATTCCAAAAGTAACATGGTCTAGGTTTTAACTTTTAAGGTTAAAGACCTAAACCTTAATCTAGCCGCATGTTCGATTTTATTGCAGAAGCACATCTCCAAAACTTATAACATAGATAAAACCATACCTTAGTATTTTTGCAGAAATCAAGATCACTCCAGCAGTTTTCGTCAACTATGGCTTGAGGGTCACGGTTAGGGTTAATGTAAACTAAACCAATTGATGACGTGAAAACCACGGGCTTGAACTTGGCTTTAGCCGCTGCATCAATCACGAACTTGGCTCCGTTTACCGCCGGCTCCAACATTGTCTCCTAATTAGTTAGATTAATTTAGAAAATTAAAACTAAGAAAACATATGTATTATACTTATACTAATACTCCTCAACCGATTAAAAAAATTATGAACTTACGGGATCGTCGGTCATCGGAGAAGCAGTGTGAAAAACGCCATCGCAACTATCGATTTTGGCACAGAGAGCTTCGTAGTCGAAAAGCTCTTAGGCTTCCGCCATAGCCGTTCTATTACTGCTGGATAACAAAAGCTCATCTTCTTCTTCTCCCTACCTTTAGATATGTAAAGGTCTTTTCGTTAAGCAAATATAGCAGCCATTTGCAGTTGAAGAAATGTTTGCAGGGTTTATAAATGACATGTGTGTTTTTGATGATGTGATGAGACGTAAATCCATAGAGTATATATAGGTTCAGACGATTAGGTCAATATTCTCTTGGTGATCACGCAAAAAATAAGTCGCAATCTTAACTAAATATGGAATCAACCATATGTAATTGGAATGTTTTTAGGTATATGCTGAAAATGGGAGTATTAATAATAGTTATTAGTTTCCATAAAATCTAAGGTATGAATATTTTGTAGAGTATCAATTAATTGTGTAGAGATTTTTTACTAAGATTGTGCCGAGAATATTGGCAAAGATGTGTGTGTTAACGATTTATGATTTCAAAAACTGAGAAATGGTGAGATATATGGAAAGATTTACCTCGAGATTTTTAGAAACAAATTAATTTATAAATCGTTTGGAATATCTTTTCAAATAATTTATTGAATTAAAATATTTCAGCATTAAACGTTTTTCTAAAAAATGTATTTATGGTAAGTGATTAATATTCCAAAAATTTCGATTAAAATGTATTAAATTAAGTTAGTTGTTTAGAAAAATAATTAATGGAAAATCCGATCGAGATTATAGAAACAAATAATATATACCATATATTATTTAGAAAGTTTTAATTCTTTTGTTAACATCTTTAATTCTTATAAAGTTTTATATCATTTAAAATTGAATATTTGGTTTCCATATCTTTGAATATCAAATCTCGTTATCGCAAAATTAGGAATTTATTTAATTTCGAATATTTGATTTCCATATGTTAGGATCTCAAATCTCGTTTTTAAAAAAATAGGAAATGTTAGAAGAGTTTATTAATTGATTTGTAAATTTCATTAAGATAAATATTTTGTCAGATTTTATTTGTAGGGACTAATTGTATAATATTGAACTTGTAAAAGGATTTTTGAGGCCAAATCTTCACCAAAAATGTATATATACTAGAAATTAACCCGCGGTACACCGCGGGCCTATATTTTTGTTTAATAAAGATTTGAATTTTTATTTTAAGGTTTTTCTTTTACATATATGCTATTTTTTATGATTTAAATGTATATATATATATATAGATTTATATATATCTATATATTGTAGGATTAGTATATTTTAAATTTATTCTTGAAAATATAGAGATAGAGATATATAGTTCATTACGCACTCATGTATAGAGTATTAAAATATGCATTTATTTTCTTCTTTACATAATATATGAGTTTAGATTTAGTTTGTAAATTTTTATTCAGCAAATAAATATTAAAAATTCCAATATCTATATACATGTCTTTTGTGCAAATAAAATTAAAGTGTTGAATGTGTGTAATTGTGTATCCATTATAAATAAAATCGATATGAATGTTGTTATGTAACAAAAAAAACAAAAAAGCGTATTTGGAATTAATGTGTATCCATCATCACAATTACTTTGAACCCAATTGCTTTGCTACAAACAACAAAACAACTCCATTCTGTATTCACCTAGAATCTGACAGAAGTCAAGCTTCTCTTCCTCTGTGTTGCACCAACTCGGTAGCCGAGTCTGGTTAGACTCAAATAACTTCGGAGTGTACGCATCTCGGATCTGAGAATAGGAAAGAAATAAATGCTCAAGAGTGATGTTAAATGGAAAGACTTGATATCGAAAGAAGAAAAGAAACGCACCGTGAATTCAGTGACTTGAATGTGATTAGCGAGAGGGCCGAATACACCAGCGGCTTTGTACATTGCAAGGATGAAAGCAACACATGCTGTTGATTTCCCGTCACTATAAACCCATTCATCCTGTTCAGGGATGGTGAGTAATTCATCGAATGACATTCCACGCCTCGCTATTTCTTCAAGTATCCCACACAAATTTAGATCCTGTACAATAGAATTCTTAGTAGTGTATGTCCTAATCCAGTAGAAGCTGGTTTTTGTTAAGAAGAATGTATAGATATTATACCTCAGTACCGAGTCGTTTATTCTACTCGTAGATGATGCTGTAGATAAAGTGGACATTGTAACTTATTAGTTTTCACTACTATTAGTAAAACGTAGGGAAAAGAGGATAGTGAGATTAACGAAAAACGTTCAAAACATTCAAATCATTCAAATCATTAGATTTATAGTTAGGAGTAGATACCTCCTTATTTTAGGTCTTGAATCTGTAGTTAAAAACAAAGAATAGTTAGTAAGATATAGTATATCATTTGTGAATCTCATTATTTCTCACTTAATTATAAGAAACACTACAATTAAATCATTATAAGAAGAAGATTTTGTATACTTGGACATTGCTCATCAAATGAACGATCTAGGAGTGTTAATGCACATTGAGAGTCTCTTCATATCTTTCACCGATTTTTTTTCCCACATATGATAGCATGCATGTGAGAAAACACAACCTTAGTTCCACAATAATAAAAAAAATAAAAATAATTAGAAACAACTTGATACCACACGTTTCCACATGACTGTGCCAACTTATATTGAAAGGCTCATTGTCGTCAAGGTACGTGAATCCAACACGTTTGGGTTATTGAGAATTGTAGAAATGGGATGATGTATTTATAGTCAAGAAGATCGCCTTATGCAGTGTTACTTTTAGGTTAAATATGAATAAATCTATACATTATCTTTCAAGTATACAATATTTAGTTTCTGGTTTAGGAATATTCTCCCATAAATTTTGAATATCTCAAATCTTTCATTCAGTGAACATATAAAATATTTCAAATCATCATTCCTTAATTTTTGATTTGATAAAATTACGTTCCTGATTTCGTGCGGTTATAGTTAATGATTTCGATATTTTAGGAAAAAACGAAGCTTATTGTTATTCATTAGGATTTTGTTGATTATTTGTTGATTTGGTAGTTGCTTAATATATGAGATATGAATTTAAATTTCGAATATTTATTTTATTAGATATCGAGTAATTATGGTAATTACCTAAAATCAGGGCGTATATTAACTTCCGATTTCAATATATATTATTGATTTCGTCATATACTCAACCATTTATGTTCTTATTTGTTTTTATTTTGCAGATTTTTAATTGAAGATCCAATTGCCATAAAATATGGGTAATTTAAGAGTTAATGTCGTTTTTTATTTAAGATTTCCTTAACGAATTTTCTTAGCTTAGATTGTGTAAAGATTCGAAATCAATTAGAGATAAAAAGGAATAGAGCCGATTAATATGGCAATTAGTTTAGGTAATAACATTAAACCAAATTATAAGAGCAATTATACTCAAAATATTTGTTTGTTTTTATTACAACATTCCTAAAATTTCTTATTCAAGATCCGGATAGAGTTAAACCCGGGTAAAACCGGATCCAAATGAATTTATGCAAAAAAAACCCTGTAAAAATGTATATGTAGATAGATAGTATTTCTCTACCACGAAAATTAAACTTTAAATAGTATTTGAAAAAAAACGTTAAAATAATTTCTTATGCAAAGCGTTTTGCTGGCAAAAGAATTAATTTGAGTTGTTGCTAATTTAGCCCACCAATACTTTTATTTAGCCCATTTGTATTTGCTATCATGGTATGATTTTAGAAAACGTTATTAGCTGATGTGGATCAGTGAATGGCTAGTGTTAACCAAAAAAATAAGAAAAGATTAGTTGATCCTATTGGTTAACCATACTTTTAGACACTAAACTCTCCTTTGACCAACACCATAAATAGTTTGTTTGATAAATTAAGGTAAAATGTTTTCTACAAAACAAAGTATAAATATTCTACATTGATTCCTTTATTACTCCAAAAACTATCTTTATTTCAACAACAACAATATTCTACATTGCTATGTTTTTTTGGTTGAATGAAGCTTGCAGGTATAATCGTATAGAAATTCAAAACCACCTTCCTCCTGGAACAATTCTACAAGTTCACTGTCGTTCCAAGAATCCAAACGGTGATGTAGGAGTAAAACAATTAAAAGATGCTATTGTCCCAATTATCATGGAATTCCAGGATAAATCCATCGATCACAAAAAGAGAGCATGGATGTGTCGTTTATCGTATATATCTAAAAAATATAAACTAGAATATTATTATGATATTCAAGTATATAGAGCAGCTACTTTTCGTCGATGTGGGGAGCTACGTCGATGGATTGCATATAAAGATGGGATTTACTTTACCAAACATCACGATAAACCACCAGGATTTGTACTTCCATGGATGGTAAGAGACCCTAATAACCCTCCTAAATGATAAAACATTATAGGCTATCAGCCGCTTCTTTGTAGAACTAATCTTAATTTAAGTTCTCTTTGTATTTCATGTCATATGAACTAAGTCATAAGAACCATAACACCGTTCTAATTTTGTGTTAGAGCATTGTAATAAAATTATGAGTTCATCTCATATCTACATATATATTTAATACTTTAAAGTAGCCTTAAACAATCATCATAAACCGTTTAAACCAATCTGACCGAACTAATAATATTGGTTTTTGGCTTCAATTCGGTTCAGAGTTATAAACCGATCGACGAAGTTCTAAACTAATTTTGGTTCTCTGTTATTTTTGGTTCGATACATCAAAACTGATCATTTTTATTAGTTTAGCGAACACCATATAAAAGTAAAAAACCCTAGATTTCTAATCATACCTCTCTTGTTTTCAGTCTCTTCTCCGCAGTCCGAGATCCTCCTTCTTCGTTCTTTTCTTATCTTCTTCTTCACCACCTCTTTTTTTTTAATCATCTTATTCTCTTTCACGACATGGTTGGCGAAAACCCTAAATTTTGACGAGTTTGAGTTTGTTATTTAAGTTGGGTTTGTATTTTATTGGGAGTAACCCATTATTTTATTGATTTGTATCGTAAATTTGTTAGATTAGCCCCATTATCTTCACTTTCATTTTTGTCTAATTCGATTTGAATTAACCGAATTATCAAAAATTCTGTTTATTTCAGAATTGATTTTAAATCCTATTACTGAACAGAAAAAAAATAAGTTTCAAACCGAACCAAACCAAATAAAAGTTCAGAAATTCAAAAAACCTGAAAACAAAAAAATCGAACCTATTTAATTGATTAACCGAGTGCCCATTGTTACTCTAAAGAACAACATGACATCATATTAAGATCATTTATATAGAGGCTTAGACCATCTTCATATTCACTTCCCAAACTTTATTTTGGGGTAAGAGTTCTTCAACCTATCTCCATTTTCAACTACAAAATAGAGAATTTTTTTTTTTCTATATTTGAAGTTCTCTATTTTTAATTTACACTTAAATTTAGAAATCTCTATTTTAGGGGTCGGAGAAAAATTCAACTCCAAAATGGAGTTACTCAAATTTAAGGAAAAAATGGACGAATCTTACATTTCTTTAACAAAAAAAAAAAAAAAGAAAAAAAGAAAAAATGGACATCTCTAAAAGCATCTCAAACTCATTTTTATATTTTGGAGTTGGATTTTCCTCCAATCCATTTCTCCGTTTTTTTATTCTAAAAATAATATTTTAGATATATTTTTCATATTTAGTTACTAATATTTGTAATGAGCATCTATTTATTAAAATTATAAACTCAACGCAATTATTTTATTTTAAACGATAAGCAACAAATAACATATTATTTTTATTTAAAACTTCTTATATAGAAATTACATTACACAATATTAATAAATAATTAAAAACATAGAAAATATGTCTTCGTTCTCTTTAAATTTAGATGATGGTTAATATATTATTCGTAAATCTCCATCTCTACGGTCAATTAAGGTGAAAAAATCCAAAATGAAAAGAAAAAGTGATGATCTAATTATTTGTTATCAACACTTTTTAAGGGTGTCTTTTTTCTAAATTGCTCAATTTAGTTGTTTATTTTCAAAAACACCTCTCTTTAAATCGGAACATTTAATAAGGTTTTATAAAGTACTTAATAATGGTAACTACTATTCGTGTAAATGTAGTTTGTGTATGTTTTTATAACGTTACACACGTATTTGAGTAGATCTCAGATTTTTAGAGGTATTTTTTATAAGGTGTTATAGATAGGACATTTTTAAAAGATGCATTTAGAAGAAGGCATTTTGTAATAATTCCCCTTAAAAAAGGGTATACACAAGTTTTGGAAAAATTAAAGAAGACAAATACCCAAAGAAAACATCACTTAGAGCTTGAAAATAAAATCAAATCATTGAAAGTACTTAGGGAATAGAACAAGATACTATTTCTAGACTTGAATTCGATACGAGATCCGAATATTTGCACATATATGCAAACTAAACAAACACAAATTTTGCAAAAATCCAAACAATAGATCAAGTTTGCGACTTTACAAGAAACAAATTCTTTAAAAACCCAAACATCTCGCATAGATCCCATCCACCCTTCTAAATATGTCGTCTTTTCTCTCCGGAATCTCACTGGAAAAACATTCATCAAATACCAAAATATTTTGAAAAATCATTTTTAGTTTAATGTTTTATATAAACTTGATTTATATGAAAATTAAAAATATACCAAATCTGTATAAATTATTAAATTAATAGCCTCTTTACTAATTTGCTGAAAATCAAAGATATTTTTCTTTAAGTACCTCTCATATTTTGAAAAAAACCAAAATTTATTTGCATTACTAGGTTCTGAACCGACGCTATGCGTGGGTCTATTTTTAAATTTGTTTTAATAAAATTTTGTGTGATTAGTAATATTTATTAAACTCTTTGAATATATGTTTTTATATTTCTACTTATTGTTATTGTTAATAGTTCAAATTCTTTGAATTTTAAAATTACCATGACAAATAGTTCAATTAAAATATACAACTTAAAAAAATTCTAATACAACATTTAGGTTTTTACAACATTTATCAAAAGTATATCTTTTTTGTTTAATAGCTCGCTCTCTTTAGCTTTAGATATTTGGATGACAAGATTTTTCATGAAATAAATAAATTTTTTATGGGTCTAACTTCGACGAATTTCTCATTTTTGTAATTGCAATTTCACTATTGTATTTCGTCTATATTCACTTTATTAATTTGTATAGCTCTTCTAAATATTAGATCCTTACAAAAGTTTACTCATAAGCTTATGATAAGTATAAGATCAGATCCTTACAAAAGTATATTTACTTCATTAGTTAGAAATACTAAAGTATACTAACTTAGTATAGCTCTTCTAAATATAAGATCCTTACTAAAGGATATTTTCTGCATTAGTTAGTATAGCATTTTTTTTTTAAAATCAGGGAAGACAATAGACGGGTCTAAACGGGCTTTTATAAATTTGGCGGGCTTAAACGGGTATGAACCTAAACGGGCTTTAATTTTTTTGTTAAACGGGTTCGGGCCTAAACAGACCGGGTAGCCCGTTTTAACATTACTAAGCTAGCTTATCTATACTTTCTTGTTAACAAATCATATTTTTCTTACATTATTTTCAATATGTATATGAATTTCCGTCTTTACAATTTTTTTTCGAGAGGTATCACTATTTCTATCTTTTTGTAAGCACTCAATGTCTTTGTTTCATTCTCTATCCCAATTAGCACATTTACCATACACAAACTCAACCAGACTCGTTTAGAAGCTTAATATAAAAACTACTCTCACCAAAACAATAAAAATAACTTTCAGTTTCACATGACAAACAATCTAATAAACAGAACCATAATATATTAAGTGGTGGTGAAGACCTCCAAGTAACATAGAGGTTGATCTCCACAGGATATAACATCTGGGATGGAGAAAAGTTAGATCCAACAAAAAGCGATCGTAACAATTGATGATGAGAGTTAAAATTAAAAAAAAATATGTTATATATATATATATATATATATATTAACATTCAAGCATAAAAACATGGTTATGACTTATGAGCGACAAAAGTATAGATCCCTCTCTCCGCCTTCACACTAACGTAGCATCTGCGTCACTCTTGAAAATTTACACAAACGTCATCATGCCCATTACAATCATGAATCATCAAAATTCGTAACTTTTGATCCGATTTCATATATGTTGTGATCTTCACCTCTATTCAGAAATAAAGTAAAAAAAGCGGATGCAATATGCACATTCTCTTCTCATCCAACCTACAAACGAACTATCAGTCTGCTATAATAAAATAAAGGTCTTTTCATTTGTTATTTACATCTTCTACTTAAAAGCTGTGTATGGTTCTTCTGCCCATGAAACGGCAGCACATGCACGTTTCTACAAACTTACCGTCTGATTTTCTTTTAAAAAAAGCTTGCCGAACTTGATATGAGCTAAACAAAAAGATTTTCTTTTAACAAAAGCTCGCCGAACTTGATATGAGCTAAACAAAAACTCTCATCAAGGTAATTATAGGAAACTAAGAGGCGAAGGAAATTTTAGGATTTATTTTTCAACTTGACGATATCTATACAAGAATAATAATGTTTTTCTATATACACATGTCACTATCAGCTTAGTTTTTATAAAACATTTCCTATAATTTGTGAAAGATATAGCTAGGAAAAAATAGGCGGTCAAAGATTTATGGACTAATATTTTTCAACGAAATTTAAGTAAAAATAATAAATAAATATTTTTAATATTTTTCATCACTATCTTAAAAGATATTAATCGATAAAATATAACCAAAAATAATATTGTAATCTATACTTTGTATTTGTCTTATTTCTATATGTTGCTGTTTCAAAAATTCACATTTCTCTTCTTTTCATATACTGTTTTTTTTTTCCTTTTAATTAATATTTTAGTATAGAAAATATCCGAATTTATAAATGTTAATTAACGTAATGGCAAGATGACTAACTGCGAGTGGTCGTTTAAAATCACGTGGACTGTCTCAGGAGCTCATAGCTTCGACTTTTATATATAGAAAATAATATTGTAATTGATACTTTACATTTGTCTTATTACTACATGTTGTTGTTTCAAATATTCACATTTCTCTTCTTTCCATAATTTTTTTACAATCTATACTTTACATTTGTCTTATTTCTATATGTTGTTGTTTCAAATATTCACATTTCTCTTCTTTCCATAATTATTTTACATTTGTCTTATTTCTATATGTTGTTGTTTCAGAAATTCACATTTCTCTTTTTTTTCATATACTGTTTTTTTTTTCCTTTTAATTAATATTTTAGTATAGAAAATATCCGAATTTATAAATGTTAATTAACGTAATGGCAAGATGACTAACTGCGAGTGGTCGTTTAAAATCACGTGGACTGTCTCAGGAGCTCATAGCTTCGACTTTTATATATAGAAAATAATATTGTAATTGATACTTTACATTTGTCTTATTACTACATGTTGTTGTTTCAAATATTCACATTTCTCTTCTTTCCATAATTTTTTTACAATCTATACTTTACATTTGTCTTATTTCTATATGTTGTTGTTTCAAATATTCACATTTCTCTTCTTTCCATAATTATTTTACATTTGTCTTATTTCTATATGTTGTTGTTTCAGAAATTCACATTTCTCTTTTTTTTCATATACTGTTTTTTTTTCATTTTAATTAATATTTTAGTATAGAAAATATCCGAATTTATAAATGTTAATTAACGTAATGGCAAAATTTGTTAATTAGCAAGATGACTAACTGCGACTGGTCGTTTAAAATCACGTGGACTGTCTCAGGAGCTCATAGCTTCGACTTTTATATATAGAAAATAATATTGTAATCTATACTTTACATTTGTCTTATTTCTATATGTTGTTGTTTCAAATATTCACATTTCTCTTCTTTCCATAATTTTTTTACAATCTATACTTTACATTTGTCTTATTTCTATATGTTGTTGTTTCAAACATTCACATTTCTCTTCTTTCCATAATTGTTTTACATTTGTCTTATTTCTATATGTTGTTGTTTCAAAAATTCACATTTTTCTTCTTTTCATATACTGTTTTTTTTTTCCTTTTAATTAATATTTTAGTATAGAAAATATCCGAATTTATAAATGTTAATTAATGTAATGGCAAAATTTGTTAATTAGCAAGATGACTAACTGCGACTTGTCGTTTAAAATCACGTGAACTGTCTCAGGAGCTAATAGCTTCGACTTTTATATATAAAAAATAATATTGTAATCTATACTTTACATTTGTCTTATTTCTATATGTTGTTGTTTCAAATATTCACATTTCTCTTCTTTCCATAATTTGTTTTCCTTTTAATTAATATTTTAGTATAGAAAATATCCAAATTTAAAAATGTTAATTAATGTCTTGGTTAAAAAAGTTAGTTAATGAGATGTCAAACCGCGATTGGTGATTTAAAATCCTAGATGGACGGCTTAAGGAGCTTATAGCCTCGACTTTTATATAGTATAGATTCACCAAATTAATGAAGTTCACATTCACCAAAATGATTTTTTCCGAACCATTTTCATATAAATAAAGTTTACATTTACAACTCATTTAGTTCTAGAAAAAAAAACTTTCATCAATCACGACAATGCTTAAAAAAAAATCACTCATTTTTATTTCTAAAATAATATTGATATAAAATTCCTTTACATGTAAATACAAAAAATACCAAATCTGTATAAATTAATATCCTCTTTACTAAAATGCCAAGTCAAAGATATTTTTACTTTATAAACCTCTCCTATAATGCAAAAACCAAAATTTATTTCTTATAATTCAGCAAAATTAAAATTACTTGCCTAAAAATTAAAATCATCAAATTTGAAATTACTTTAAAAAATACTCACGTGATAATAATAATAAGAAAGGCAAAATTCAGAAAAATTCGTTTTTTTTTTTCCAGGCTTCTCTCATCACTCTCCTTCGCCGCGGAATCGTCTCTCGGAGCCGCGAAAGGACTCTTAGGGTTACAGATTCTTAGCCCCAAATCTCCTTCTCTCTTCCTCAGCTAATTTCAACTCCGATCAATTTTCTAGGTTTTGATTCCTCTCTGTTACTAATTTCATAATGATTCGTCTTCTTGATTGCTTTTTGTTCGTTTTTCTAGGGTTTTAGATCGATTCTTCTGTTTTTCTTCACCGGAAAAGCTTAGAACTCTTCTGGTGTTTTGATTGAATTTGATGAATATGTTTTGCTATTTATTAAGAATTCTCGAAGTTGAGATTGCGTTAAGTGTTTATTGGTTATGATCACATCTTTTACCAGTTTGCTTCTTTGGAGTTGGAGTAGCTAAAGACATGATCCTCCTCTTGAATTTGATTGAAAAGTGTCCAGCTTTACGAATTTTGAGAGATTTTAGCTAAGAATTTCGTCTTTGGCAAAAGGTATTTGAACGAGTTGTATGATTAAGATGTCTACATGATTTGAACGAGTTTGATTTTCATGTTGAAATTGTTATTAGTGCCGTCCATGAAAGTTTGTTTTTTTAGGGTTTTGGATGAAAAATTTCTTCGATAGACTCGAAAAAGTGTTGAGTTTTGTCTCAGTGTTTGATGAGTCATTTTTTAACACCAGTTTGATCAAAGGTTGTTTTTGCATGCAGCTGAGATAGATGTAAGCTGATAGTTTTTTTTTGTTTCCAGGTGTTTGAAGGCATTTGAAAGGATGGGAGACAATGGGAAAGATGAAATTATGGTCGAGGCATCGCAATGCGCCAGTGCTATGGTTGAGATAAAGATAAAGACTTTGGATTCTCAAACGTACACCTTACGAGTAGATAAATGCGTAAGAAAAACGAGCCATAGTAGTTTACTTTTCTTTGATGTTTCATTTTCTCTATTGTGAATTCTTGTCACTGTATTATACAATTTGGTTCCATGAACTGAGACTACTACCTGTAAGGTCTGTCTTTCGTCGCATGCATGTGTTGCATAATGAAGTTTCTAATTACTAATATCAATCCTTTGACTAAAATCGTGGAACTAATGCCTTATTTCAGTCCTCACTTCTTTATTTGTGTCCTAGATAGCCTTTCATATATTTGCTTTCTGTTTTCTTGTTTCATTTCAGGTCCCTGTTCCTGCATTGAAGGAGCAGGTTGCTTCCGTTACTGGTGTCGTTACGGAACAACAACGCTTGATATGTCGTGGAAAAGTTATGAAGGACGATCAACTCCTATCAGCCTATCGTATCCTTTTTGTTCTTTCCAGCATATTGCATCGGTTCTTTCTTAGAGCTTTCCTTTTCAGTTGTGATTTGTGAACCCTAGTTTGCTAATGTTGTTTGTCAAGACCTTGGTTTTGACTTCCTTGTTAACAATTCCAGTGTCGTATGATAGCCAGTAATTTCTTTTCCTTTTACCGGTAAAATTCTTTTAACGGTTCCATCTTAGATGTTGAAGATGGCCACACTCTGCATTTGGTAGTCAGACAACCTGTATCAGAGAGTTCAACTAGTAATGCAGGTAGTCTCAAGTTCCCTTACAAATTTGTGGTCCCAAAAAACTGCTCCTAATCATCTTTGAATTTCAACATACCAATTTGTGAGACTATATTTCAACATGCTAAGTGGAGAACTTGTTTTCTTAGCGGCTGATCCTGCTTTGAGTGCTGGTGACAGCCAGGGCAGTCAACGATCACGAGTTGTAGTAGGATCCTTCAACATTGCTGAACAAGCAGATGGAGTCTATTCAGATCTTGGTCAGGTATACCCTCTTTTATCTGTTTGATCTGTTTTTATTTTTGTGTGTTGGATTAGATGTGATCCTTTTCATGAGCTTTGTTTTATGTCTGGCAGATAGTTTCAGCAGTTCTGGGTTCACTTGGGATCTCTAATCCAGAAGGTGGTATTGAAGGGATTGATACTATGGTAATTGCCTATAATTTGCTGCGTATTTCTATATATCGGTTTTGGATGTTATAGAGTTCCCTTTGTTTTTCAGGGTCCTCTTCATGAGAGGCTGTCTCGGAGTTCTGGTCCTAGCACTGTAAGAGATTCTTCCGGAGGGCGAGCTGCCACACCAAATGCTGTGGACCAGACGTCTACCCCCTTGACATCTTCACAACCAGCAGTACGAGCTCCCTAGTTTCCATGATTACTCATGTTACATAATTTTTGTAAGGCACATCATGTTTTTGTTCATGAGAAAGCTATACTTTTTACCACTGCAGGCGATTCCAGATTCATTGACAACCTTATCTGAATATCTGAATCATCTGAGACAAGAATTTGCTGCTAACGGTTAGACTAATTTTTAAATGTTTGGTTCTGTGTTGAAAACAAGTCTCGAGAGCCTGACAGTGGTACTGTGATTTTTGCAGGTAGCAATGCTAATAACTTGCAAGATTCTGAAAATTCAATGGGCAATGTGCAAGATTCTGCTTCTACTACTGGAGAGAGTCGGATTCCAAGACCATCTCACTTGGCAGAAGTGCTGCAATCGACAAGGCAATTGTTGATCGGTGAAGTAGCAGCTTGCTTAACTGTATGCTCTTTTACTTTTGCTTCTTACATTCTTTTTGAGAAAGCTACTTGTGTCTTTGCTTTGACAGTCTTAACCAATGCGGAAATTATTACATCAATTTATGGGACTCAGATAAACTTTTAATAGAAACCTCCAAGCCCTGTAGACTCATTGTTTCCGACTTTTGTGCCATGGGAATAACTGTTTCTTTTTTGTGAAAGTTGCAATGTGAGAAACATTGAAGTTAGCAAGGCTAGTTCAACATTAGTGACATGCAGTGTTTTTGTTATCTTTTTACTGACTGACTTGAGCTGGAATTGGTTACTCAAATCCAGGGAAACAAGAATAACCGTTTCATATCTCTCTTCTGCAGAATCTTTCGAGGCAGCTCGTGGATCATGTAAATGTGACCGATCCGCCAACCCGAAGGTTGTGCCAGTCAAACATGCTTCAATCAGGATCCCTCTTGGAGAGTTTAGGCATTTCACTCCTGGAGCTTGGCCGTGCCACGATGATGCTTCGTTTGGGACAAACACCTGTGCGTATTCTTTTCCTACATATCGTGGATCTGAATCTTACAATTTTTTTAATGATGCATTAGTTTGCATATGATTTTGTTCACAGAATATGATATACCCGTACATCTATATGACACTTGGTATGTTACATGTCAGGATGATGCTGTTGTTAATGCTGGGCCTGCAGTGTTCATATCCCCTACAGGGAGAAATCCCTTGCCTGTCTGTCTCTCTGTTTCTTTCCCTCATCATTACCAGTGTGTCCACTTGTCCTGCTCATCATTACCTTTGTGTCTACCTTTAATTTTTGTAGTCACACTCCTCTCGGCTGGGGACGAGTATTGGAGGCTTACAAGCAGGAACCGCACATTCTAACCCTTTTGCTGGACAATCACTTGCCTCTGCCCCAAGAAATATTGAGATAAGAATACGTACAGGTGCTATTCATACACTTAATTTCTAAGTATAAACTGTTCTTTCCTGCTATATTGAAAATCTTCAGCTTAAGTTCCTTTTTTAATCTTGAAAAATGGACGTTATATTAGGATCTTGGGTGCCCGCCAGTGGGACCAACCAGAGAGAAGAAAGTACTACACAACAAACCCCTGGGCAGTCAATCCCTTCAGCACCTAGTAGCACTACTGATTCTGCCCCCTCAACAAGAGGTTCGGCTGAACCTCCTCGAAACCCTGTGGCCTTAGTTATACCAGTTGTTGCTCGATATCAGCAGATATCTCTTGGTGAACGCAGCTCTACTGGATTGGATGGTGTACATCAGCCTGTTACTGAATCTTCTAGGCAGCCACAGAGCGCCAGTACTCCAGGAAGAGAAGGTTAGTTTTAACATAACTTCCCTACAGTATTGTACTGATTTATTTGTTGAATTGTCGATAAGAGAAAACTTCACGTCTGTTGCCTCTTATTACTGGGTTGTCTCAAATTATGTTTGATTTGATGTTTCCCTTTGCTGTAGATGATGTTTTACCTTAAGGCAGGCTATGTCATAAATCTTTGCTTCTCTGAAATATGTAGGTGATAGCAGTGCTTCTCCTGGCGGTCGGGGTTTGTCTGAATTGAGAAACAGAATCCATCAGTTTTTGAGGCCCTTATCTCGTCGAGAACACCAAGCCGGGAGCACGGAGTCTCAGGGTGCAGCAAACCCCTCTGCCACAGCGTCCACAGAAACAAACGAAGCAGTTGCAAATGCACAAGCAGAGCCGGCAACTACGATGGATGAAGGGAATTTCATATCAAGTGTTCTTCAGCAGATCATGCCTTTTATATCTCAAAACGTAGCCTCGTCAAGCTCAGGTGAAGCTGCTACAGGCAGAGGCAGCAACAGCAGTAGACAAGCCTCTTCAAGAGAGGTACTTTGTTATCTCCACCATTTTTTTGACCTTTTAACATGTTACATATTTAGTTATTTCCTTAGAAGCCTTATGCAACATGTCATTGACTTGTGGGGAATTCCTGTTGGAGTAATTGGATAGCGAAAGATCGTAGAGCTTTGGGTTGTGTATAGAATTATACAGATGTGTAGGAGTAGAAGTGGTAAACCTTATCAAAGCCGGTGCTTAGGGGTTACTAAAATCTGATAAATGGTAACTGGTGAGAATATACAAATGTGTTAATGAGTGTTGGTTGCGGATAAATACGAGGTGCAGGAGGAGGAAGGTACAGCGCGAGGAAATTCAAATCGGAGACCTGAACCACCGTCACCTCCAGAGTCGAAACGTCAGAGGGTAAATATGAAGATTGATTTGGTTTGTGTTCATTTGGTCTGTGTTTACTTAAACATGTGATGATGTTAATGCAGAGAGAGTGAGAGATTGTTGGCGCAAAAGCGAAGAGTGGGGAAGCACACTTTTTGAAGAACGATAGTTTTTTTTTTTTTTTTTACTTATGTGGTAATTTATTCTGAGCTTTGATTGTTCTTTCTTTCAATGGTATTGGTGGTGTTAACCAAAACATCTCCATTTTTTTTTTTGTTTTTATGTTACTTTCTCTCACCCAAAATATTTTCAGATCTTGTACTCGAATAATAAACATAAGTGCATATATAGATTAGTACCGAATTATAGAGGAGGGGATGCTAAGGCATGAGAGTATTTAAGAGGGAGAGTCAAAAAAAAAAAAAAAAATTTCTGGTCAAAAGTGAAGTTTGGTAGCCAAATTTCTTGACTTTGTGTTTGAGGACCACAAGGACAAGTTTCTGCAGTGGAACTCTTTAGCTTAATGTTTACAATAAATGTGGTCGAGGACACCAAAATTGGTTTTGATCATTTTAAATTTCTGGTCAATTTTGTAAGTGCAAAAACAGAGCCAATCTCGTATTGTGTTGTGAGCGCATAAAATACTGGTATTGCTTGGGCATATGTAGTAAGAAAGGCATTCGAAAACATTTGTGTTTCTTCCAAAAATGTCTATTGTTCGAATGTTTTTGAAAGTGGTTGCAGTCGAGAATCGAGAAATGGATCATATGTATGAGCATAATGTGGTTTTACACGGTTGATTCAGTATATGATATTTGATGTTGTTGAGTTAGATGTGACGCATACACAAACAAGCATGTGATGTGACAATCAAGCAAAAGTTGTTGCAAACTTTGTGTTTCATGAATGGACGAAACACATGGAAATCAATATCGGGAAGCTAATCAATCAAAGAAGGAACAATATGTACTTGGAAGGTGGACAGTAGTAGCGAGCAACTTCTTGATGTGTTTAACAAAGTATTTGGTACTCAATAGTTTGTTAAACACATTTGACAAAATTTACTCCCTCGAATTCTCCAAATCTCAAAAAAGAGTCGAAATTAACCAAGAACCGAACCAAATTTCTTTTCAGTTAATTTTGGCAACCCTCTAGAAATAGTTTGGTTAACCAAAAAACCGACACGATTTGGTTCGGTCAACTGAAGTAGCTATTAGACATATAAATGAAATTGATTCAACGGTTTATGATAAACCGGTTAATTGTAATTGGTTCAGTGTCTAGACCGAAACTCTCTCCCTATATAAGAGGTTTCTATTGTAAACTCTTACATTGGGAGAGAGTTTCTGTCTAGACACTGAAAATTTTTAAACACATTGGAAATTTTTTACTCCCTCGAAATGTAATTATGGAAAAAAAAAACTATAATTCTCAAAACCAGAATTAACCAGAATTAATTCTCAAAACCAAATTTTCTTCGGTTAATTTGGGTAACCCTCTAGAAATAGTTATGTTAACCAAAAAAACCAGCACAGTTTGGGTTGGTTAACCGTAGCAGTCCTACTTAATACCTTTGGTAAATACTAAATAGTAAGTCCTCAGTTGAAATGATGAATTTTTTTGGTTTATTTTTCAAGATCTTGTAAATCTCTCTACATTGCAATCTTAGAGCATGAACCTTGTAGTATACCAAACCAAAGTAATATTGGTTGGCATTCTTAGGGCATATGTAAGGGGATAATTTATCTCATGTTCTTACCATCAAAAAAATAATAAAATAAAAGAAAATGGTCTTAGAACACCCAACAACTGTTTAGACATGTTCTTCTCTTTACCCAAGAACTGTTTTTCTATCTACATTATTTTAATACTTAATTAACCCTAAGAACACCCAAATAAGTTATTCCGATAAATATGGTCTTATAAAACCGAACTAAACCGAAAAACCAAAATGTTTTTACTTATAGTAATAATAGTAAAATTTATAAAACAGAGAAACAAAATAAAGAGTGAAACTGTAAAAGCAATATAGAACTTATAAAAAGGTAAGCCATTTCTTCGGCATCTTCTTCTTCTTCACCAACTGGCATAGGCAGCAGAAGAAGAAGACAAAGACAAAGACGACGACTTTGAAGAAACAATCTCTTCCTCAAATCCAAATCTCAATCTCTCTCAAATGGGTTGTGGTGGAACTTTGTTCTACCCACTTCTCATAACTCTCTCCGTTGCTCTAATCACTTACAACATCATCATCTCCGCTAATGCTCCTCTCAAACAAGGCTTCCCCGGACGATCTTCATCTTCCGATATCTCCATTGACCCAGTCATCGAATTACCTCGTGGCGGCGGATCCAGAAACCGCAACAATGGTAAAAGGACGAGACTTTTCCACACGGCGGTGACTGCGTCTGATTCCGTCTACAACACTTGGCAATGTAGAGTTATGTACTATTGGTTCAAAAAGGTTCAAGCTTCTGCTGGACCCGGTTCTGAAATGGGTGGGTTTACTCGGATCTTGCATTCTGGTAAACCGGATCAGTATATGGATGAGATTCCTACTTTTGTTGCTCAGCCTTTACCTTCTGGGATGGATCAGGTAATGTGTATTGATTTTGGTTCTTTTGAGAAATTGAACATTGATTTTTTGAGTGTGGTTTTTGGTTAATTTTGTAGGGTTATGTTGTGTTGAATAGGCCATGGGCTTTTGTACAATGGCTTCAACAAACAGATATTAAAGAAGAGTTAAGATGCTTTTGATTTTACTCTTTGTTTTGGTGATTGACTTAGGGGTGATTGTTGTGCTGATATGTTGTTTTTTGGTTGTGTGCAGTTATATTTTGATGTCTGAGCCTGATCATATCATTGTTAAACCTATACCAAATTTAGCTAAAGATGGGCTTGGTGCTGCATTTCCTTTCTTTTACATTGAGCCGAAAAAGTATGAGAAGGTGTTGAGGAAGTATTATCCAGAAGAGAGAGGACCGGTTACTAATATCGATCCGATAGGAAACTCTCCTGTCATTGTGGGAAAGGTTTGTTTTTGTTGCGTAGAAAGTACGATTTGGGATTAGGTTGTAAAGGGTGTCTCTCGCTAAAGATTTTTGATGTTATGGTTTTTTAGGATGCTTTAAAGAAGATTGCTCCAACTTGGATGAATGTTTCTTTGGCTATGAAGAAGGATCCTGAAGCAGACAAGGCTTTTGGATGGGTTCTTGAAATGTAAAAATATCTTGATATGATATCGAATGTGTTGTTTAGATTGTCGATTGGGTAGACTTGACGACAAATTTTTGTTATCTTTTGTGGAAGTATAGGTATGCTTATGCTGTCTCATCTGCATTGCATGGTGTTAGCAATATTCTACACAAAGACTTCATGATTCAGGTAACCATATACACACATTTTGGCTTTTTTCAAATTTGTATATCGTTTTTAAGCGTGTAGCGGTTATGAATGGAAGCAAAAGTGTATCACCATGTCCATTTGCGTGAGCTAGTACAATATAAAATGAATAAATAATCTAGAGTACGTCGTCGTGGCCAAGGGTGGGAAATGTTCCATGAACTTTGTTGATACTAAATGAGGTTTTGGAGAGTGAAATAGTTATGGCCTGGACCTCAGAAATTCTCTGTGTTGTTTCTTGTTACATGGATAATATTTTTTCTATGCATTAAACTAAAGAGATTTGGACTTTGGTTTGGTTTTGTTTGTGGTAATGAATCAGCCTCCATGGGATATAGAGGTTGGTGACAAGTACATCATACACTACACTTATGGATGTGACTACGATATGAAGGTAAGTTTTCAAATTCTGATCTGATATATGAACAACAGTAATCAACGATATATACAAACTTGAGAAATTGATTATTGAGATTAGCATATGATTTGAAATTGATAACAGAGAATGTAAAAGAATGATTGTGGTGATTTCAGGGTAAATTAACCTATGGGAAAATTGGGCAATGGAGATTTGACAAAAGATCGTATGATAGCACACCACCACCGAGGAACCTTACAATGCCTCCACCCGGTGTTTCACAAAGTGTGGTATGTTTACATGTCCTCCGGCCTTCATTTTTCTGAAAACACATTACCCATTTTCTGTTACAGTCCATGGGTCAGAATGTTTAGGCCAAATGATTACAAGCACAGCTCAGTTCTCTTCATTAATGTATTGACAGGTAACATTAGTAAAGATGATCAATGAAGCCACGGCCAACATACCAAACTGGGGATCATAGAGAGAGACAACGAGAAAGAAGCCGTAATCTATATGTACCTGTGAGTTGCTCATTTCTTTTCAAAATACCTTGTCCTGCTCTTTAGTTTCTCCCTTGTTGTGGTTAGATGTGTAACATATATAGCATTCCAAACAAAGCCTTTCTTTGGCATTTAACTTCTCCAATTTCAGTCTGGTCTCTACTAGACTTTGATGTCCTCAAGCATCCCAAAGGAGAAATTACAATAAGCCTAGACTTGATACACATACATATACCACTCAAATATGTACATACATCATACTACAAAACAACCTTCATGGTCTCTGCAAATTCATGAAATATTATTTTTGTTTACTTCATTTCAAACAAAAAGTGTCTAAGTACCCTCTTATATTTGTCTCTCATTTTTATTTCACTTTTAACACATAAGAATACAATTAAATTAAAAACAAATACAACCTCAAACACTTAAGAAATAAGCCAAGTTTTCCAACGAGATTAAAATAAATAAAAAAAGAAAAATTGCATTTTCATGGATGTATCTTCAATCACAATTCACAAACAAACGACCAAACCATGCTCTCAACCTTTTAGCTGTTGAGGCAGCGTCACTTGCTTAGAGTACCGATCCAAGCCGGTGGCTGCATCCCAGTCTGCTGGTAAACCGTATCAAGAACTGGAGGCAGCATCTTGTAAAGTCCAGCTATATCCTTCATAGCATTCCCACTCCCACCAGCACCACCAATCCCCTGTTCTCCACCATGGTTCCAAACGCTAATCTTGGGCTGCAAGTCTCTGACTGCAAGTGCGTTAGTCTTAGCGATCTCCTGATAAGTGCCATTGTTAATCATCAAGAAGTCTCTAAGGCAAGAATAGTCATTCTGAACAGCGTCTAGAAGGGTTCTGAGATATGTTCCTTGAGCACTGGCTAGAGCAACAAGTCCCTCTGCTTCTCTCTGCTTTGAGTAGAACGTAGCGTCTGCTTCAGCTTTCTGTGCCTCAGCTTGCTTTTGCTTCTCGTATAAAACCGCCTCTGCTTGCTTCTGCTTATTGTACAATTCCCAATTTGCTTCTTGAACCTTGGTTTCATACTCAACACTGGCTTTGCTAAGGAACTCGGCCTTGAGCTTCTCGGTTCGAGTCAAAGCGTTCATTTTTTCAACTTGAGTCTGAAGCTCAGCTTCTCTCAAAGCCACAGCCTTGGTTGCTTCAACCTCAGCAACCTTAGCATCCTTGGTCCAAGCAGCTTTTTTCATGGCAAGCTCCGAGTTGGCCTTAGCTACATCAGCTTCCTTCTGATTCTCAAACACTTTTACCTCAGTCTTCACTTTGATCTCCGCCTTTGTCCCTTCTCCTTGCCTCTGCATCGATATGATCTTTGACTCCGCGTCAATTTTCGCTGCGTTCTGTAGCGTAAGCCCTGTCCGTTCCTTGGCACCGATCTCTCCCTTCATCTTGGCCTCAGCCACATCGATCCTGGCCTGATTGGCCGCTTCCATTTGGGTTTTCTGACCCAAGTAAGAGAAGTACTCATGTCCGGGCACATCAACCAGCTGTTTGACATTGGCATTGTAGATTACCAGTCCAAACTGGTCCAGTTCTAGTTGAACCTTATCAAACACCTCCTTCTTAAACTCCTTTGTCCCTTCAGATTCATAAAAACAAAACCATATCTTTTAGAAAACCAATCAATTTATGATAATGTAATATTGCCAATTTAAAACTATTTCTAGGCGACATAAATTTAAATATTACGCCTTAGACATTATACTCAAACCTCCTAATTTTTTTTTTAATCTAAATCCTTATTTAGGAGATGAATAGACCATGACATATAGCTTAATAAGTTTGTGTGCTAGTAATGCCACCATATGTTTTAACAAAACAATAATAGAAATAAATCTTTGGGTTACCTTTGAAGATCTCTTCCATGGTCATGGAAGCAGCGAGAACACGAGTCTCTCCCTCAATAACACCTTCAACAAGCTCATTGACATGATTTGACTGTTTGTCGTGAGGCGAAATCAGCCTAGCGTACAGAATAAGCGCTTCAGTGTCATCAACACGAGGGCCGATAGTGAAGACAGCAGGAAGAACAAAAGGTAGCTTCTCTGCACTCATAGCCTGGACTTTGAAAGTGTAGTTCACTGGAGACACGTCGAAAACGGTGCATTTTTGCCATGGAAGCACCCATGATTTCTTCGAGAGCTTGATGTCTTCGATCCCACCACCGGTGATGGCCAAATATTGTGATGCTCTTGCAACCTTGAACATGTCTAAGATCTAAGGATTTGATGGTTTTAAGTTTTTCGACGAAATGGTTTTGAACTTTGAAGACGAAGAATGAGTAGCTATACTTGTTTTTTTTTATTTCGTGAGATCAAGTTGTTATATATTACATATAGTCGTCGACATGTTAGAAGACTTTGTCTGTCACTGTTAGAGAAATGTTCATGAAATTTCACAAACGAGTATATATCACATACAAAAAAGGATGGTTGTGTAGAATGTTTCATTATTGACTTTCTATGTAGAGTTTGTCAAGCTAAAATTGTTATTGAAAGTTTTGTCATTTTAATAAAATTAGATGAAATTTTTTTTGATAAAATTCAGGATTTATATGTAGATGTACATTAAACAAAACCAAAACTATACATAAGTGCACCATACATAAACAAAAAAAATATATCATAATTCATAAAAATATTTAATATGAATTGTACACCATTTACATAAACCTAATTTAATGAAAATAATATAGGATATTTTGACTAAAAAAAATGAGAGAGAAAAAGCGATTTTTTGTGCGATCGCATCTGTTGACTTTCTCTTCGTGTCTCTTGTCTGTGAGCGTTGGTCGCCGGTTACCGGCGGTTTCTTCAGGGTGGGATAACAGGCTGGCGGTTATTGATCCCTTAACTGCTCTCATCGCAAACCTATTTAATCCCTGCGCATGTCTCTGTTCTCCTTGGGTTGATCAGAGTGAAACAATTTCATTTCCTTTGTTCATATTGATCATGGCGGATAGAATCCGGAGACAATTGCAAGAAATTGCTTTAGGAATTGAAGATGATGCGATCAATCTCCCGGTCGATTTATGTGAAGAGGCGATTACTGAAACACAATTCAGTCTAGTCGTCAAACCTGTGAACCCGCGGAAATAAAACCTTCGAGCAATGCTCAGTACTATGCCTCGTCTTTGGGGTGTGGGTGACGAAGTCACGGGGCGTATTTTGGAGAATCAAAAGATTCAGTTCCTTTTCCAATCCGAAGAGGCGATGAGTTCTGTTCTCCGCCGCGGGCCGTGGTCCTTTAACGAGTGGATGTGTGTAACTCAAAAGTGGAATCCACTCCACACCGACAATGATTTGAAGCAAATACCTTTCTGGGTCCAAATTAGGGGAATTCCCCTCCATTTCCTTACACTGCGAATGATAACTTCAATCGGAGAAAGGCTAGGCCATTTTCTGGAAACAGATTTTGGCGGTGACGGTGCAGTGCTTGTTGACTATGTTCGTGTTCGTCTCCTCTGAAACATAGAAGATCCTTTGCGCTTGCAACGTCTTTTCCAATTTGGGGACCAAGCCTGTGTTCTTAAGTTCAGATACGAGAAATTGCGAAACTTCTGTTCCATGTGTGGACTCCTCACACACGAATCACCAGACTGCCCTCTGAACAATGATCCTCCTCCTCCCCCACCAGCAGATGATGATGAGGATCCGGACTACGATCCTGAGGCGCCAGGAAACAATCAACCTAAGGAAGGTACTACACCAAAGGACTATAAGTGTGGCGAGAATAATGGACAAGATGAAGATTCGCAGTCTGTATCTAAGAAGAGGAAAATCGAGTCTCCACCTATGGAACATGTCACTGCTTACCCATTTCTGGTTTGTAAAATGAGACAGGGCTACGCCATTGAAGACATTGATGATGCTGTCACCAGACGCCGTCGACAATCAGAAGCAAATGAGGTTCGCAACTGGTTATGGATACCCGCAACTCTTGCAGCACAACCAACCAACACCGGGAGATCTGCTCTGACTACCCCAACAACCAACCGAGAAGGCACGGTGGGCCAAAAGCCACCTGAGCCGTCATGAATACAGCCTTTTGGAATTGCCGGGGCTTAAAAGGGTCCCTGGTAGTTCGACGCCTAAAGGGAATTAAGGCAACTTATTCCCCGGACTTACTCTTTTTGGTCGAGACGAAGAATCCCGATGATGTCGTCCGTGATGTAGCTGCTCAATTGGGTTACGATTATGTGAAGTGTGTTTCTCCGTTGGGAGTTGGGGGTGGCTTAGCTTTGTTATGGAACAAGTCTATTTCTGTTTGCTTTAATGATGTTGATCCAAGACTCATCGATTGTAAAATAAGTAATAAAGATGTGTCTTTCTACTTCTCTTGTGTTTATGGTCATCCAAAACGAAAACTACGACATATCTTATGGAAAAGACTCCAACGCATAGCACTCAAACGAAATGGTCTTTGGCTTATGTGTGGAGATTTTAATGAAGTCCTTAATGCAAATGAAAAAAGAGGTGGGCGTCAAAGAGAACCATGGAGCTTAGTAGATTTCAGAAATATGGTTCATACTTGTAGAGTTTCTGATCTCCCATTTAAAGGAAACAACATGACTTGGCTTGGAAAACGTGGAACATATGTGGTAGAGAGTTAGCTAGATCGAACTATGGCAAATGATCAATGGAGAGCAACGTTCCCGGCTTCGGAGGTAAAGTACTTGGAGATGGTAGAATCGGATCATAGGCCAGCAATAATTAAAATCAGAAAAAAGACAGATCAAGGCTTCAAACCTTTCCATTTTGACACAAGACTCTGCAAAATCCCAGACTTTGAAAAAGTAGTCTTTGAAAGCTGGAACAGTAACTTAATCATGGAGAATAGCTCTGTTGCAGAAAGGATTCAACGTTGCAGACGTGATATATCTACATGGAAGAGGGAAAACAATAACAACTCTGCAACTAGAATCAAGGAACTCACTCGAGCCATTGATATGGCACACACGGATAACTCTACTACGATGGAACAGATTCGTAGCCTTCGAAGAGATCTGTTGACTTTTTGGAAATTTAAAAGTCGTAATCAGTGGCTAAATGAAAGAGATTGCAACACTCGGTTTTTTCATGCCATCACAAAAAACAGAGTCGCACGAAATCGACTCACATCCATTGAAGATTTGAATGGCACAGAGTTTCACGGGAACAGAGATATTGCTACGAAAGCTATTCGCTATTACAGTGATTTATTCTCGAGTAATAACCACACTGACCCACATAAAACACTCTGCAACATTCAGCCGATTGTTACAGAGTCCATGAATCTGTCTCTAACCAATGAAGTTACTGATCAAGAAATCCGTGAGGCCCTCTTTTCTATCGGAGCAACCCGTGCACCAGGACCGGATGGATTCAATGCAGCCTTTTACCATAACTATTGGGAGATAGTTGGTCCAGCGATAGTAACTGAGGTACAAAATTTCTTTATCTCAGAGAAACTTCCAACTGAATGGAACCACACCAACCTTTGTCTAATACACAAGCTCAACCACCCAAAAACAATGAAAGATTTCTGACCCATCAGGTTGTGTAACGTCACGTACAAGATTATTTTGAAAATCTTGGTTAAGCGCCTCAAAAATGTGTTGCCATCCGTTGTCTCGGAAAACCAAGCTGCGTTTATTCCGGGTAGATTCATCACCGACAACGTCCTTATTGCGCATGAAATCATGCACTCCTCACGCGTACGAAAGCGGTGTGCCAACTCTTATATGGCTGTTAAAACAGACATAAGCAAAGCGTACGATCGTATCGACTCGTCGAATCGACTCACTCTCCTAACCTCAAAGGGAATCTGAGAAACAAGTAGATCGAGTGGAAATTCTTGGAAGAGGTCCTTAAGAAGAAAGGCTTTGCCGAACAATGGATAACATGGATCATGGAGTGTGTAAGATCGGTCTCCTTTTCAGTTCTGATCAATGGGAGCCCCTATGGATCCTTTAAAGCTAGCCGCGACCTGCGTCAAGGAGACCCTCTCTCTCCGTATCTCTTTATCCTCTGTGCTGATGTTTTTAGTTCACTATTGACAAAAGCAAACCAAGAA